>NC_142586.1:53024724-53649724 GCF_965207765.1 Zootoca vivipara
AAGTTCTCCACTTTGCACAACTTTAACAACAACAGAAAACCTTCATGGAAATCCATCAGCATTTTGGTGTGAATTTCTCCTAAAATACACATTTTGATTTGCAGTTTTGGGTAATATACATATTTCTGAAAGCAATTTCTTTCCCATAATGTTATCATATCCCGATATGTTATCTTCACTAATGTGTCATTTTTATGCACATTTTCCCTTAATATATGTGCTTTTGTACACAGCTTAGTTGGAGAACTACATCACAAAATTTGGGAGAGTGAATTTCATTCAGGGCTTCAGTTCACAGATTGGTTCTAGAAGCACAGATGACATATTTTCTCATTAAATGGGAATAAATCTGAATTTCTCCCACTCTGCCCAATCTGGAGATATAATATTGGCTTTTATTACAAGACTACTTATATATGAAGTTCTTTGAATACTTGGAAGGTGCTATATAAATGCTAAGTGTTATTGTTACTAAATGGTTATTTGCTTGAGCCAAAACAATGGCTTAAATTTCTCCATTGCAGAATATAAATGATACCTAAGCACTGGCTATACAATGGAGTTGGCAGCTAGACATTTTAAAATGTTAGACTAATTGATACCATCAGCACTTAACCGCACAAATATGCCACGGAGTTTACAGAAGTAAACGGGTCAGAGAAGATAAGGTACATAACATACGGTAATGGTTTAGCAGAGTGGTAAAAGAAAAATGCATTGCGTAAAGGAAGCTGGTTTTGCGCTACTGGTGGTAGATGGTTGCAGTAAGACACGATATCAGTCTTTAAATGAGAACAGAAGATTTCTGTTCTTCCAAAGGCCATTAAACTTTTCTGCTCTCTGGTCATAGTTTACTTAGCCCTTATTACATTCATTCTCTCAAATGCTATGCAGAATAGTGTTCACTGCTGATTTCTAGCAAAACTCATGGTTAAAGCTACTATCCTATTGACATATAATTGTCATCATCAAAGAGCAATGGCAGAAAATGAGAAGACAGAAGGAACAGGAGTATGTGCAAGAGATTTTTGAAATATCCAAAAGGGGAGAGGAGAGAACAAGAGGGGTCACCAGCATAAATGAAGATCTTTTCTGCCCCAGTAATTGTGGGGAAGCTCTCTGGAAACTTTTGACCAGCAAGCAGGGAGGAAATTTGATTCAGTTTGCATTCACAGGTGAACCTACCTAATCCACACTTCCAGAAACAATATGCGAACCAAGGCACAGCCATTTTTAAAATTTACACTTCTTTGAATTTTGTAGTGAAGTTCTCTATCGAGAAGATCAAGAATAACAGGCAAAATAGTGTTTTTCTAAAGGTCCATGATGGACTAATAATAATAAATATTCATCATTTGCCAGAATAATAGAACGGTGCATGACCTTATGTTTCGTGTTTATATTCTCACCTCAAGAAGCCAATTATTTATCCCTAATGAGAAGCTTATTTTTCTTTAGCTTAAAACAGCACAATGGGCCTTACTTCCAGGGAAGGAAGAAGGGATTAGTCTATAACCTTAATTAATATGTTTGACAAAGGGTCCTGGTTTCAATTTTCAAAGACAACTATAAAAATTATTGAGTTCTACCCTATCATATTCATATTGCATTTTAAAAATGAATTATAACACAACCAATAAAAAATAAACAAACACTAATTACATTTTAAAATCTGATTTAATGGAAACCTTTTAATTAAAAACAAGTAAGTCCCTTTTTATCCACCCTGACCTCAAGATAAGAACATGGCATACCATGAAGTTTGTTGTTTTTCCATATTACATACCATGACTAATATTTCTGTAGGAACTTGGTACTCATTAAAATCAAGAGTTATTATTTCTGGCACCTGTCAAATCTCTTTAAATATTTTTAAAACAAATATTTGTCTGTAGGCCCACAGGCCCACTCACAATTGTCCTCAGTATTCTTGGACCCTGCATGCAAAAACCGACCCTTTGTATGTTTGTACAATGAAATCCTACTCAGGGAAGGCATTTTTCCTCAATTCAGGAAAGTCAGCAACTCAGCTGGCAGAAAAGACCAAGGAAAATACATGTCACTCCAAGATGCACAGAAAGAGCTCAAGAATACCACTAAGTTCACTTCGCATTACAGTCATCATATTCTGTCACAGCCACCTCTGTTAATTTAATTTAAGGAAACATTGAAAGGGGCACTCCAGGGCTTGGGAGAAAAGCAACACTAAAGCATAGGTCTTGTGAATTCAGCTGAGGAGCCAGAGGATGATACAGGCTTCCCTCTTCCTCACATGCAGCCCCTTCCCTTGGTATAGCCAAGAAAGCGCTACCAACATTGCTGGTGGTTGGGGACATAGCAGCTCCTGAAGGAGTGTCTCCACCCCCATCATTTAGCCCGGACACTGAGGTCCAGCTACGAGGGCCTTCTAGCAGTTCCCTCACTGCAAGAAGCAAAGTTACAGGGCACCAGGCAGAGGGCCTTCTCTTTAGTGGCACCCGCCCTAAAGAAAGCCCTCCCATCAGATGTCAAAGAAATAAACAACTATCTGACTTTTAGAAGATATTTGAAGGCAGCCCTGCTTTCAGCCCAGGAGGTTTTTTAATGACTGATGTTTTAATGTATTTTTAATCTCCTGTTGGAAGCCGCCCAGAGTGGCTGGGAAAACCCAGCCAGATGCGAGGTGTAGAAGTAATAAATTATTATTATTATTATTATTATTATTATTATTACTATAGTATACAGATTGGCACTCGCTTTTGACCTGCCAGAACAAGCAAACAAACATTACCTGGACCAAGATGAAGAGTGTGTTAGCCTTTGATTGGCTCCCAGTACGTTTCCAAGCACAATTCAAAGTGTTGGTGTTGACCTTTAAAGCCCTAAATGGCCTCGGTCCTGTATACCTGAAGGAGCGTCTCCACCCCCACTGTTCAGCCCAGACACGGAGAACCAGCGCCGAGGGCCTTCTGGCGGTTCCCTCATTGTGAGAAGTGAGGTTACAGGGAACCAGACAGAGGGCCTTCTCGGTAGAGGCACCCACCCTGTGGAGTGCCCTTCCCTCAGATGTCAAGGAAATAGGCAGCTATCCCAATTTTTTTAAAAAAAAACATCTGAAGGCAGCCCTGTTTAGGGAAGCTTTTAATATTTAATGCTGTATTGTTTTAATATTCAATTGGGGGCCGCCCAGAGTGGCTGGAGAGAGTCAGGCAGATGGGCGTATAAATAATAAATTATATTATTATTTATATTATTATTATTATTATTATTATTTGATTTAGTATATTTTATCTCCAACAAACTCACTTCCGAAAATGAGATTGGACATTTTGTGGTAAGGAAAGTGACAGAAAGATCTACTGGAAAGTGTGGGAAACGATGCAACATGGTATATCCTCCCTGCAAACAACTCAGAATGGATTCTCAGTGAATATTGGATGCCATATAACTTTTTGCAAACTAATCAGAATGAATGACTAATTAAACAGGTAATCTGGAAGAGACCTTTCTCTCAGCTGTCTAACCTTCTAACTTCTCTGCAAAACAAACTCCAAACTATTTCCATTTGTTTTCTGTCCTTCATACCACAATTCAGAAGACAAGAACTGAGAAAGTTTCCAAGGAGTGCCTGGAAAAATAGCTCCAGCATTCTGAATATGTTCCCTCGGTTGGGGAGGGGGGTGGTCAATTTATGTTTAAAATGCCCTTAGGTCTACCATACCTTTCCAGCACTACTTTTATATGTTGCTCAAATGGAAAAAAAAATCCATCCCTTCCCCACACATTTACTCCTTTGCCGAACATCTAGAAAGAAGCATGAAGCCTGGATCTTGCTAAGATGCATTACCCCCAACATGTGAGTGGCAGAGCTCCCTGGAGAAAAGGATAAGTAAGCTTGCATTATTTGATCTCCCAAATGTTAAGCTTAGCAACTGCTTTGTCGCAGATAGTTATTCCGCCTGCATTCTCTTGATGAATAATTCAGAAGGGACTGGGAGTACCAGAACTATAGTCCTTGCCAATTATGGATGCTAAGTTACATAAGACAAAAAGCATGGTGCTCTTTGCTGTAAACAACTATTCTTTTTGTCAGCTTTCCCGAATGCTTCCTTCTTCCTCCCCATCCCCTTCGCCCCTGTAAAATGGGCCTGTAAAAATAAATCAGTCTCATTCAAAGCCCTTGAGTAGGCTGGCTTGGAACAGTGTGGCAAGTTATTCAAGGACAGAATGGTGACATCCCATCCAGGGGGAACAGTTGGGCACTATTTCCAAAAGGTTCTTCCCTTTTTTACGAGGCTGGGTTTGCCAGCAGCTGCACAGCAGTGACCCCTTATGGAAAAGTTGCTTGTGCCGTTAGGTTTCGCTCCCTCTTTTCTCTCTCACACACTCACTTTCTTTGATAATTTACTGTTCACTTTGCTTTGTTACATAGTTTATAAGAAGTCCTCCCCCCACAACATGCACATCCCAATCTGCAGGTTGCAGTAAGAAATCCTGTTTTATCTTGTCATGAAATAAATACTTGGTAGTAATCAGCAGCAGAGCTACACAGAAGGACTCAACAATAGAGCACCACAGAATTGCAGTCCTGCTGCCTGGAGGAACAAACAGGGTGTCACTCTCGCAAGCCTGTCTCTCAGGAATGTCCTGAATGAATTCATAACCTACAGAAACCATCAGAACCATAAGCCAGGCCTGCATCATTGTTCTCCATCAAACCAATCACAGTTCATCTGCCGTAAATGGTGTGCCATCCACCCCACTGACCAAAGGCTCAAATAAACCTTGAGAACTACTGAGCAATATATATCAGGTGAGTTGCAAGGCAGGTCAAAAATTTTGCCAAGCTGCTATGCATGCAGTTAAGAAGTGAGAAGGGAGTTTGGGGTAGAGGCGTGGCTAGTTTTGTCCGATGTGTATACCTGGTAATCAAACCTTACTGAAAATTGCTGTCTGAAACCTGAGAACTTGTGGTCTTCCAGATGGTGTTCAACTCAACTCCAATAGGCCCCAGCAGGGATGGACAGTGGTCAGAGATGGTGTGATGTGTGGTCTAGCAACATCTGGTGGGGTACAGGCTCTCCATCCCTTCTATACAGCTTAGTCTGTTCTCCCACCACTACTGTGTGGAAGCTGGCTATGGTTATTCAGCGGTGATGGAAATACATTCAGTACAGGCCCAGTGGTGTCCCAGAGCTGAGCTCCAATATGTCTTGCCACAAATTAAGACCTGACTGGAGGGGTTACTGTGATGACTGCTCAGGTATGCTCCAAAAATTCTAGGCCACATTTAGACACTCTTGTGCATTAGAGTGGTTTCACCTGTGCACTTTCTCTGCCCACAGTGACTTTCTGGTAGCTTGTTTTTCTAGACATGGTTCCCTGGTACTCAAGACTTATACCCCCATATGTCAGCTGCGGTGGGTGAACATCACTCTCCTTCACAAAGGATGGGAAGAAAGGCACCTGGACACATGGGAAGGGCCCATTGAGGTAATCATTCTGTGAGGAATAAGAAACACTTCACAAATTAATTGCTTTTTGAACAAATTTAAACCAACCAGTATGTTTTTCATTTTATTTCTGACATGATCATCAGATATAATCATCCTTAAAGGACCTTTTGTTTTGTTTTTTATGGACTATAAAATGATCGTGCATTCTCACAGGGCATACGCAAGCTATCCACAATGGGATTGATCCCCGTTTCCACACTCTTTTTTCATTTTCAACCTGACTCTTGCTTTCTGCAAAGATGGGGGTTATAAATAGTGTCCAATCACTTTTAAAGTTTGAAGGGTGGAGCGTCTCTGTGCCATAACTCTAGCCTTCAAAATCCTCTTTTTGGAAGAGAAACCATGACATGGCCTGCTTTTGATTTTTGCGGTTTTTGAGGAGTTGTCACTATTTATATATTAATTTCTAGATTTGGCACTGCATCTGCATAGCTGCCAAGTTTTCCCTTTTCTCGCGAGGAAGCCTATTCAGCATAATGGAAAATCCCTGAAAAAAAGGGATAACTTGGCAGCTATGCATCTGTGAATAAATGTGATTTCCAAGAGTATGGAAGCCAAACATTGTAATTTATTCCGACCGATAATGTCTAATGGAAAGAAACAAATTGATGTCTGAAACATCCTTTAGTGACAAGTCTCATTTTGAATACAGCTGTTCCATTTTCTGCCGCAGTGACATTGCCAGTGCCTTCCAGATTTATTTACTACATTCTTTTGTCCTGAGTGCTTTACCACCACATGAGAAGAACAAAAACAACAACATGGCACTTGATGTGATGCTCTAAACAACGTGTTCCTGCCTCTTACTTCTTCAAGGCTTCTGGAAAAGGACGGAATGGCATCTTGAAGCCGAGTGTGGTATATACTGGCTTTGAACATGAGTTGAGAAGAATCTGATTCAAATCTCTGCTCAGCCGTACTCTCAGAAGACAGTCCTAGACATGACAAGCTACTATCTCTGTGACATGGGTATCATAATACCAACGAATACCAACATTTCTCCCTCAATGTTGTTTTGAAGGTAACGTTGAATGAAATGGTTTGGGGAATGCGCTACAGGAGAACACTTGCCGTTTCTCATCTTATAAATAAGGGATTGGAAATCTTTGGCCTTATTTCATGATATACGAGCATGTTGCATTGCCCAGTGCACGATGCTGTGCCTGCAAGTCTGAACTTTTTTCCGAGCCAAACTTGCAAGAATTCAACAAAAGGAGCTAAATGTTGGGACCCTATGAGGACAAATGTAAGTTCCAAAGGCAAAGGAGCATCAGCGTCCAACTGCCTTGATCCTATCTGTTGCCATTCTCCATTGGGCCATGGTGGGAGCCCCTCCAACCGTGCGGCAGCTGGGAGGAGGAAAAGCCCCACCCACCATGGCCATGCAGCAATCTCAGCTCCCCTATGATTACAGAGGTAACACCCATTTTGTCCTAATATACTTACTAGCCCAACTGATTTAACTGGCTGCTTTATTCCCTCAAATGCTTTCCCCCCAAAATTTTCTAGATCTAAAGTCATGATCCAATGTGTAATCACTGATTAGAGATGACACATACAGTGGTATTTCGGGTTACAAACGCTTCAGGTTACAGACTCCGCTAACCCAGAAATAGTACCTTGGGTTAAGAACTTTGCTTCAGGATGAGAACAGAAATCGTGCTCCGGTGGCGCGGTAGCAGTAGGAGGCCCCATTAGCTAAAGTGGTACCTCAGGTTAAGAACAGTTTCAGGTTAAGGACAGACCTCCGTAACGAATTAAGCTCTTAACCAGAGTTACCACTGTTCATGATTTAGGACCTGTTCCACAAATTTGTCTTGTTTTTATTTTTTTATTTGCTGGAGAATAAATGCTGAAAGGGGGGTCAACTACATTTCTTGTCAACACAGAGAAGCAGAAAAATGGTTTTGTTTTCAAAAACTCGGAAAGAGGTACAATGAGTCATTAAACATTACTCAAAGGAGATTAAGGACAAATAACAAAAGTAAATCCCTACTTCTACAGCTGAATACTAATGTAGTACCATGGGAAGAAAGTATCAGCTTGTTTCTGGCTTTAGTACAAGCAAGCCCAAGTTCATGTCCCATTGTATTTTAAGGGCTGTAGCTCAGTGGTAGAGCATCTCCTTTGCGAGCAGAAGGTCCCAGGTTCTATCCCCGGAATACTAGGTGGTCTCAGAAACCCTGAAGAGCTACAGCCAGTCAGCTCTGTAGACAATGCTGAGCTAGTAGGACCGATGATCTGATTTGACTAAGAGAGCTCCCCATGTTTCCAGGATTACAACTTCTTAAAGTCTCAGTGAAGGAAGGTGGTCTTTGCATTCATCCAAACATAGAATTCATCAGAAATTGATGAGTGATGCAGTTTAATGTAGCCATTGAAAAGCAGTTCAGAGGAAATTTATAATCCCATTGCTACACACAACAGGATGATGATGATGATGGTGATGGTGATGGTGGTGGTGGTGGTGATGATTTATTACTTATACCCCACCTATCTGGTCGGGCCTCCCCAGCCACTCTGGGCGGTTTCCAACAGAATATTAACACATGATAAAACATCAAACATTAAAAAACTTCCCAAGACAACGCTGCCTTCAAATGGCTTCTAAAAGTCAGATAGTTGTTTATTTCCCTGATATCTGATGGGAGGGCATTCCGCAGGTCAGGCGGCACCACCGAGGAGGCCCGCTGCCTGGTTCCCTGTAACCTCACTTCTCACAGGGAGGCAACTGCCAGAAGGCCCTCGGCGCTGGACCTCAGTGTCTGGGCAGAATGATGGGGGTGGAGACGCTCCGTCAGGTATACTAGGCCAAGGCCATTTATGGCTTTAAAGGTCAGCACCAACACTTTGAATTGTTCTCGGAAACGTACCAGGAGCCACTGCAGATATTTCATTGAGAAAAGCATGCTAGCAAGAAACTTTAAGCAACATTGAAAAGAACATTTGCTTTTATGAGTCTTTCTTGTGAATATACATTATATATATTATTTTTTATTATTTTTTATTAAATGTATATTCCCCCCCTTCATCTCACAGGTGTGGAACATCCATAGAAAAGTAACACTAAAAGGGCACTAGCATGGAGGCAACCCTTTGGTCATTTTCTATGATAGTGTTACCAGATTATCTATAGGGTTACCAGAAAGAAGGGGTGGCTGAATCTGACAGTTTTCGATTCTGTATTTCTTGTTTTTCCAATACTCTACAGTTACACATCAGTTTGAAAATTTTGTAAAATAAGTCCTCCTGAAAATTCATCAGAATTCTGGCACAAGTTTCTCTTCTTATACACATTTTTATACACACTTTTGCTTAATATACACCTTTTGACAAAGCAATTTTCTCATATATCTTGCATTTTTGGTGTGCTTTTTCACTAACATATTCATTTCTATGCACAGTTTACCCTGCATTTTTGTACACATCTCCTGGCTAGAAAACTGCATTGCAAAATTCAGAGATGTGTGAATTTTCAAGGGTGGCTGTGTTTTCATTTGTGTGGTGTTTTGGAAAGTGAGAACTATATGGATAGGTTCACCTTTAAATGCTAACTGAATCTCATTTGTCCCCCATCCCTACCAAAATGTAAATTTTTTCTCAAATATACATCACAGAAGAAAACCAGAACACAGAAACTAAATGGGAAGGAATTCAGTGACTAAGGAACAAAGTGAGATAGGAGCATTTTTTTACCATGTGGATTTTATTACAAGTGATCAAAGTATGACATGGAATACAGAGAAAGGAAATAAACCCACATGGGCCTTTGATTGATTAAATGTGCCCTAAATCTAGCAGTCTGACTGCTTTTAATAGTTAAAGATTTATATGGACACAGTTAAGTTTTTACAATTAATCAGGTTGGTTTTTGTTCTTTGAGCAGTGCTATGACAAGCTCTCCATATAAGCTGCAGATGCAGCTAGACAGAAAGCTGTTCACAAGCCCGTTAAGGCTGAAGTCCTATACAATTACCTGGAGTAAGTGCCCTTAATGGGGTTTACTTCTGTCTGGACATGTCTAGGATTGCAATGTTAGTAACCTTGCTGCATTAAACAATACATGTTCTTGCTAGAGAATAGTTATACATGAGAATAGGTATTTAGAGTCTCTTGTTTTTAACAAGACCTATATTACGGAACCCTGGTCTACAGTTATGTGAAAAGCGCCATATAATAAATGCTCAGAAATTGCATGTTCTGCAGATTACAAAGTGGTAATTACATCTGAAGTCACCCAAAGGCACAGGCAGTGATTAGTGGGAGACCAGAAATTTTGAATCACCAGATTTCACTTTAGGAAGAACCACTTAATTACCTGACTCTTACGTGGTCCGTGAATACCCTATAATTACTAGCACTTTAGTAGAACCCTACTGAAAGGATAAGCTTGTTGAGTGAGATGGGAGCTCTTCAAATGCATTTGATCTTTTAATGGCTATGTATTGAAATCCATGGGAAGCAGTTCCCACTATTAATTCCTCAAGGAGCCAGAGCAAGTCTAGATTTCATCAGCTGCTGAATAAATTTTAAGAATTGTCTATTTGGGAAGGCAGAAAATCACGAAAGACCAAAATTGTGCCTGGATCAGCTGTGCTAGTGAGGAAGAAAGTTCATACAATACATTCCCAACTATTTCTACAGAGGGAAACCTTTTTAATTTTATTTTTTAAATCTATTTGGGTAATTAGTACAATTACTAATTTTTGCACATAGATGCAACGTACTCATAAAAATGCATTTTTTTTATTATTTCTGAGATTTAACATGTACAGATGAATCTGGATGGAATAAGAATATTTTAAAATATTCCCTTACACCTAACTATACTCTATCCATAATGGCCTATATATAAGTGGCATTTTATGCCTTTTAAAAATTGTAGTTTCTTAATAGCCTCAGTTTTTAAATATCATGATGTATTTATTTGGGTTTGGAGATAACTATGATTGAATCTTTGTAAGTAGTGAATGAGCTCCGCAGCAGGGCCCAAAAGCCCTGCTACTTCCTCCTTAAAGCCTGACCTTGGAAAGAACGCAAGGGGAGTCTAGGACCCTGTCAGAGCCCTTTGAGACGGCACCCTCCTCAGCAGCACCCCCAGTGCTCTACTCGCAGTGCCCAAAACCACCCCTGGCTGCAGTCTGTTCTGTATAAGGGCTATTCCATGCTGGCCGCATGACCTGGAAAGCTGTCTGTGGACAAACGCCAGCACCCTCGGCCTGAAAGCGAGATGAGCGCCACACCTCATAGTCACCTTTGACTGGACTTAACTGTCCAGGGGTCCTTTACCTTACCTTATTTCTATATAAGGGTTTGAGCCCCCACCATTGCAATAGTATCATTATTCCCACAAGCATATGATTATTTCCACAACAGCATTGTAGTCTGCTGGCAAAGGGGGGCAGTATTTTCCCAGAAAGCAAATGTAACTCAAGTCCAGGATTGCTCTGACATAATGTTACTTTGTCACTGCTTATATGCTCCACACACACACACACACACACACACACAAAATCATTTTCAATACCCATGCAATGTTTCAGAACTAACCTTCTGAGGATAGCACGAGTCTTTTATTTGAACTTAGTTATTAATTCCTTTTCACAACTTCCACATCATTTTTTTTCCTTCAATAGAAACATTGCCAAAGAGGTAGATGAAAATGGACATGTTTTACAGGGTACAGGATTTGCATCACTCAACCACTAAGTGCTAAATGATTGCCTCATGGGGGAAAATAGACTAGGATGGGGTGCTGTTAATCTGGTAAGAAACTAGTGACAGTCACTTTCAGGAGGTAATGGAGGGTGGCCCTGGAACATAGGATCTATATGAATCTGCCTTACACTGAGGTGCTCTTTACTTCAACCTGGTGTCCTCCAGGTGTTCTGGTCTACAACTTCTGCCATTCCTGACCACTGACCATCCTTGGTGGGGGTGATGAAAATTGCTGTCCCAAAGCAAAACTTCTAGAGGGCACCATGTTGGAGAAGGTTGGTTTGCTCTGACAGGTACTTGATGTACTGAGTCTCAGATGGTGGCCTTTCCAAGACCAACCACCTGAGATATTCTGAGCTGAAGATGTCAGGAATATTTGTGTGCAAAGCATATGCTCAGCCACTGAGTTACTCTCCTGAATTTGCCCTATTTTAAGACAGACCAATAGCCAGAACTACTGATCCCTCCTCACAAATTCTCTTTATCTTTGATCAAATGCCCGTTTTGTCAGAAGGGACAAAATGTGACCCCTGGGCTCCTCCAATGTTGCTAAAACTAGAACTGGTCAAAATACTGCTGCATAAATTTACAGCTATCCTTCTGGGCAAATTCCATCCTCCAGCTGTAGAACGAATTTTACAACAGGAAGTAGAAAGATATGTTCGTTCCAGCCAGAATATGAAGAAAAAAGGTGGTGGTGAAGGCAGGCTGGATTCTTTGTCTACGTAAAGAAGAGGCTCATGCAAATAATACTTAAAGTGGATGCGGGGTTTAATTTGAACCAGAACAGACCAGAACCATCAAGTAATAATAAAAATGGAGTTTTTTGAAGAGTATTTTGCTTTTGAGGCCAAGTAACCTCAGTCAGCCAACACAAAGTATCCAATATTCCATGTGTGGGGAACATTTTGCCCTCCAGAAGTCAGTGAACTACAAATCCCATCATCTTTGATCACTGATGATGTTTGCTGAGACAGATGGGAGTTGTAATACAGCAACATCTGGCAGGGGGCATATATCTGCAATATTCTATAACATAATTTGATGGAGGGGGATATGTCAAAATCAAAGGTTGTCATTCAAACACTTAGGATGTTGTCTTGCCTTATAGCCCAGTATTGTCTACTGAGTGACAGTGGTTTTCTCCAGGATTTTAGACTGAGGTTGTTCCTTTCCCTACTTGGAGATTCCAGAGATTGAAGCTAGGACTCTGTCCCTGAGATATGATTCTTCATCTTTTCATTTTAGAAATTTAGCACTCATGTCCTGCTCAATTCCTTTTACAGTTGTACCTTGGAAGTCTAATGGAATCCGTTCCAGAAGTCCGTTTGACTTCCCAAACATTCAGAAACCAAAACGCAGCTCCTGATTGGCTGCAGGAAGCTCCTGCAGCCAATCGGAAGCCACAGAAGCTGCGTCAGGCATTTGGCTTCCAAAAATAGTCCGTAAACCGGAACAGACACTTCCAGGTTTGCGGCATTTTTGAGAACTAAGCTGTTCAAAAAACAAGATACGACTGTATTTGTAAACACTCCTCCTCAATATAACAGTTTTCAGGATTGTTTGTGCTGCAATCTAAAACCTTACTGGAGGTCGGGGGGGGGGTAGAGAAAAGGGTTTCCTGACAGTTATTTGTCTCCCGATAGGAAACCTGTATGCAAACCAGACCTATGACGTAAACTTTGTGGAATGGGATGTTTGCTTTTTCAGTCTTGTTGGTGATATCATTTGCAACTCATTTAATAAAAAAAGATGCAGATGGAAGACGGGGTTCACTCTTTTTTAAAATCCTGATTTCTTGCTACTTTGTTTCCATTTGTACATTTTGTGTGCTATTAAAAAATAACATAGGAAATTGCATTAAATGAGAGGAAATCAAATTAAGCAAGAGGAAATCAAATTAAGCAAACCTGCTCCACTAATGCTAGGCGCTTGACTTAAACCAGGCTTGGGATTCAAAATGTCTGAAGCACCCTTGACATAAACAGGGTATTAAGGACCCAGAACCATGGCAGCTGAAGAAAAAATTAACTAATTTCCCTAACTAGTTACTACTACTTCTCTACTTTATTCCTTTATTCAGACCAGCTTAAAAGTGCCTGTAAGTGTTGCATCTCACATTCAGAGAAAGGGGTGGGAAAAGAAGTGGTTGTGCAAATAGCAAATCTGAGTTTTGCACATTTATATAATGTTCGGAACAGAAACGTGGTAGCATCTTTCCACTCAGAAGAGGTACTTTCTCTCTCTCTCTCTCTCTCTCTCTCTCTCTCTCTCTCTCCATATTACCCAGAATTCACCCACCCTTGAATGATGGTTAGGGGTGCCGCAGGCAACTCTGGCCTCTGTCCCTCTTTCCTTCCCTCCCTCCTCTGATGCCTTCTCACATCTCTGCCTCCCAAAGGCTTGCACAGCTATTTGTTGCTGGCTGCAAGCTCCCCAGGTAAATGGTGCCTCTGGGCCTGACCAGGGGGTGCTAGTTGCCAGGAGCTGAGGTGGCTCAGAGACCAGGGGTGACTGCGTCAGCTGCCCGGAGGACTCCCAAAGCGAGGAGAGAGGAGAGGAGGCTGAGGGAACACTCCACAAGGGAAGGTGTTTGAAAAAGGATGAGAGGTTGCCAGCTTTGAGGCAATGGGTGACATAACTGGGCTCCTGAGCCCCACAGGAATACCACAGAAATAATGTAGTTCGTCACTGGAGCCATGGACTCAAAAAGGTTGAAGACCTCTAGGTTAGATGCTTAATTTGACATTCCTATTTAATCTACTGATATAGAGTATGTTAGGCAGCAACATACAATTGTATATTGACAGTTGTATATTGTCTCCCTGCTTATTTAACTTATATGCAGAATTCATCATGCGAAAGGCTGGACTAGATGAATCCCAAGCCGGAATTAAGATTGCCGGAAGATCAACAACCTCAGATATGCAGATGACACAACCTTGATGGCAGAAAGCGAGGAGGAATTAAAGAACCTTTTAATGAGGGTGAAAGAGGAGAGCGCAAAATATGGTCTGAAGCTCAACATCAAAAAAACCAAGATCATGGCCACTGGTCCCATCACCTCCTGGCAAATAGAAGGGGAAGAAATGGAGGCAGTGAGAGATTTTACTTTCTTGGGCTCCTTGATCACTGCAGATGGTGACAGCAGTCACGAAATTAAAAGACGCCTGCTTCTTGGGAGAAAAGCAATGACAAACCTAGACAGCATCTTAAAAAGCAGAGACATCACCTTGCCGACAAAGGTCCGTATAGTTAAAGCTATGGTTTTCCCAGTAGTGATGTATGGAAGTGAGAGCTGGACCATAAAGAAGGCTGATCGCCGAAGAATTGATGCTTTTGAATTATGGTGCTGGAGGAGACTCTTGAGAGTCCCATGGACTGCAAGAAGATCAAACCTATCCATTCTTAAGGAAATCAGCCCTGAGTGCTCCCTGGAAGGACAGATCGTGAAGCTGAGGCTCCAATACTTTGGCCACCTCGTGAGAAGAGAAGAATCCTTGGAAAAGACCCTGATGTTGGGAAAGATTGAGGGCACTAGGAGAAGGGGACGACAGAGGACAAGATGGTTGGACAGTGTTCTCGAAGCTACGAACATGAGTTTGACCAAACTGCGGGAGGCAGTGCAAGACAGGAGTGCCTGGCGTGCTATGGTCCATGGGGTCACGAAGAGTCGGACACCACTAAACGACTAAACAACAACAGGCAGCAACAAAGCACTACAGCAGTCTTTAATGTAAATTCAGGAAGTATCTACTTCAAGTTGTTCTGTAAGCTTTGATTGGTTTGAACAACATATGATGCTTTATATTGAAATTATATGCATGGGATTGTGATCAAACCAATGATAGCCTACAGACCAATATGGAGCACCTGTTCAGAAGTTATTTGAAAGGAATCTATTCCCATGCAAGAGTGCATTGGACTGCAACCATAGTTGACTAATTGCTGGGGTGAATTTGTATCAGTGGGGCTGAAGGCACTGTTGCTTTTAAAAAGTCGTTTTTGCTGAAATATCAAAGAAGGAGACCCAATGTCTTTTTGAGCACTATTGCTCTGTGGCAATGCAGTTCCTCATGGGTATTTTTATTCAGGTGTTTGTGCACTGCTATACTGTACAGTGTTCTCTTTCCTTTTCTCAATGGAAACACAATCACAAGACCATCTCTCCACTCCCTACCATTGCCATGCCCATTTGGACCACACAGGCCCTTCCACTGCGTGCAACTTCCAGCCCAGCTGCCCAGCCTTGGGCTCCCGTGGGATGGTGTCTAGTTTTAATGTGCTGGGGCAACACAGCTGTCAAGCACTTCAAAATATTTGTAGATCTAGAAATGCAAAAGAAAAATATTAGTATTTGCCTCTGAAACATGTGGATATCTTAATGGAGTTCTATATCTCTTGTCTTTTATTAAAAGAACTTTAAAACAAATGTATTTGATTACCACTGGGATTTGGATAATTGCATCATTTAATAACTAAACTTTACTAGCATATTGCCGCTAGTGTGAGTTGTTTGTTTGTTTTTTACTTTTTAGAGCTAAAAACAGCTGGAAAACTGTTTTTCAAATGTTTTTTCTAGCATTTGTTTCTGTTTTGTGTGTGTCTGAAAGAGAGAGAGAGAGAGAGAGAGAGAGAGAGAGAGAGAGAGAGAGAGAGAGAGAGAGAGAGCATTTGATTTTTAGCAGCTGAAAGAGAGACAGACCATTATCAGACTGGCCATGGTGTGCAAATTCATTTGCTGGCTCCCTTCATTGCTCTCAACAGCACAAGTATGGTTCTAATCTGGGGCAAGATCTCTGAACTCTACCTTTGTGATTTCGATTAAGGCAAGACATTTTTTTTAAAAAGGGGGAAAAACCACAAATGTAAACAAAACCACAAAAAATATCTGTTGAATAATACCATTTTTCTCCAAATGATTTTTCCACTTCTGCTGCCAAAGCAAACACATGGTACATGTTAGGGAGTCGGGTCTACATCAATTCATCAGTTGAATGAACTGCACCAGTTCAACTGCCAAACCTGTTACACTAAATCCCACTGTTTTTAAAGCCTAACTCCAAACATCCTTTTAGCCTTGCAGAGAATTCAGAGTACTGCTTACACATATTGTATTTCTAAAATTTCAAAGAGAATTTCTCTCTCTTGCAAAATATCTTTACAAAATATTCCTCTAAACTGGAAAATAAAGTAGAGACAGTACAATGAAAAAAAGAAAGAAAAGCTTTTTCAGCAATTCCGAGAAATGTCTTCCCTTCTGAGCAATTTTTCAGCATTCCTCGCTTACATGTTTGCTTATTCATTGACATTGCCCTTGGTTGCCCTTAGTGGGATCATCGCATAGCTAAACCCGGTTCTATGTAGCAAAGTGACATCATCCCAATTACTGTGTGATATCCAATTGGATAGGGACACTCATGTGACTAACAAGGGACTAGGAAGCAGTTGCCAAAGTGGAAACAAATGGCAGTTCCTAATAAGATTCTGAAAGTGAATAGTCATACAGTCAAATGTTTGGGAGATTTCTAGTTTCTATCTGAGAGCATATGCCTGTTGCAGCGCCAACTGAAACTCAAGGAGCTTAAGGGTGGACTTCAACATGAACACCCCATCAGTGTAAGTGTTGCAGCTTGTCAGGTGGACCAATCCCAACTTCACATCCCCTGTTTCCCTCCTCTCTAAAGCTGTTCTGTGAGCTGCCCAAATGCCCCTCCCTTTGCCAATTTTAGGGGGCACAATGGGAGGAGAGGGGGAAGGCCCATTGCCCAATGATGTGCCTCATTTGGGGAATCGCTCCCTCAGCTACTTAGAGATGTAGCATGGAATGAGGAACTGAGATAGTTAAATCAATCCAAGTGTAACTTTTAACTCACAAGTGCAAATGCGGTGAGTCAGTTTTCACACTACACCACATTACCATGGATCAGATCCAGCAAAGTAGTTAGTTAACTTCATTGCTAACTTGTCTCGTTGGTTTCTATGGGACCCAAATTCAACCAACTAAGTGCACGTCAAGCGCCTTATGTTTAGAAAAGGCTCATGTCAGCAAAAATACCAACAGTTGTAGCTCAGCTACTGAACGCCTTGGGAGTCGAACGTTTCCGCTCCCGAATGATCAAACACCAGAAGTGTTTCAGTTTTTGAACTTTGTTTCAGAAGCCAAACGTCTGATGGGGCTCACGGGGCTTCTGATTGGCAACAGGAGCTTTCTGCAGCCAATCAGGAGCCGCCATTTGGAAGTCGAACGTTTTGGAAGTTGAACAGACTTCCAGAACTGTACAACTAACACTAACGGTAGTGTACCTGAAAAGGGGAGTCTATACATTCCTTTTCTCTTTACTCCCTCCCCCACCCCACCCCGTGCCCCTTAGATAGACTTTCCAGCTTAGATAGACTTTTCCAGTTCTAAAGATCATTGCTGCCTTTGGAACCAAGTGAATGAAGGGGCACCAGGGTTGTACTTCTCCCAACACATCTTCACATTGACTGAATGTTCATGCCTTCATTCCAACATAGATGAACATTAAAGGCTATGTAAGGATCACCTGTATCCAACAAAGGTTATATGCTCCCTTTATGCACCTGGAAGTTTGGGTCAATGCAAAGTATAGTGAAGCAGTAGTATTAGCATATGCTTTGTATGTGGTAAGTCTCAGAATGAATCCAAGCCCATCCAGGCAGCCTGGAAAACGTCCTCTCTGAAACCCTGGAGAGTCACTGCCAGTCAGCACAGACAATTCTGAGCTAGAAAGACCAAAGGATCTGATCTGACAGAAGGCAACTTCTGATGCTCCTCAGCAAGTCTGTTTCCAAACTCATCCTTATACCTTAGAGCAGACACAGTGAACTACCCAACTACAGGCCAGATGTGGCCACCTGAGCCTCTAATCAAGCCCCGAGCTTCCCCATCTCAGCCCTCTCTGTGAACCATAATTACGCTACATTAATTGAGGCCACTAAGTGGCTTGCACAAGCCTAAACTCATGCAGGAGTCTATTTGGGGGTGGGGGTGCATCTGGGAAGTAATAGCTGCCTCCCCCTCCCAATAAAAAGAAAACATGACCCAAATTTAGACATGTGAACTCTCATGTTAACAGTACAAAACAGAGCAGAGACCATCCTATGGTGTACACTGTGATTTTGCAAATTGTTGAACTGGGTCTTTGTACGAATGGGAAATTCATGTAGGATTTGTGTGTGGGATTAAGATTAACTTTAAAAAATACTTATGCATTTTCCATGGGAGACATGGATGGCAAAAGAGGGTTAAAAGCTCCTAGTGCTTTCTGGTTTGATCATTAATAAGGTTTGAACACTGACACTTTCTTGTAGAAAGAGTAGCTCCCAATTTAATCTGATTTCTCAGAATTCTTTTTTACCTGTTGTTATGGATTTTAACATGCCAAAACTCTGCAAAACATTCAAGGAGTTTTATTCTCCCATCATGTTGGGTGGTCTATTTCATTCGAATAACTATCAGATGGTGCCCATTTGGGGGGAGGGGGGAATTCCTTACATTTCGGCATGCACCCTTGGCTATGTTGTTTATACTTTTTTGTTGCTTAATTTGACCACAAAAGAAATTCCTTGCTGGTACATGACAAAGTGAATTATCGATACAAATGTTCAGTTAGGCATTCAGGATCAGATATAAAAGCAACAATGCACAAGGGAAACCACAATATAATTTGACATGATTTGGCAGATAATAAAACATGTCTGGAGAAGAACATATCTGAACATCCAACCAAACAGTTTGCAGCTTCATAATTAGCCGTAATAAGTCCCTCGTTCTTTCCTGTTAGCAAACCATGTAATAATTGAAGTTGTTTTCTGCTTTTAAAAATGGAGCCCACTCTTTTTCTTTTAAAATATTCATAATTCACTATATCATATAGTTCAGACATGGGTACTTCATCTCCTGAATGCTTCAGGGTTAAGGCATTTCATCTTAGACGGTCAGCAACATAAATCACAAAGCAAGCTTTGTATTTAATAAGAAACCTGCTACTGCCAGAAGGAACATGAATTTGGTATGTTCTAGCACAGACACTCATATTCTTAAACAATTGGGGACAGATGACTCTGTAAATTTTGGTTCTCTAACTCTCTCATTTTTTTCCAATTTTAAACACAGTTCTCCACATTTCCACAGTAATTTGTGATTTCTTTTGTTTAGGGGGAAAAACCCTCATGAAAAATTAAAATTCTCCCTATTATTCTTTTCCTTTTCATTAATATAACCTCATCCTTCACTAATATATGCATTTTGTACATATTTGGTTGGAGAACTGCATAACAAAATTCAAAGACATGAATTTTGAAGGAGAGTTGTTTTTCAGTTCATGTGTTGGTTCAAGAAGTGCAAATTACAGTTTCTTGTGGATATGCAAAGAAAATCAAATTTCTCCTCCATCCCTGAACAGTGAGCTATTGGAGCTTTCATACCAAGCCTAGCTAAAACCATGAATAAAGAACAATCAATGTAATCCCAGGACAAATGGAAATTTAAACGAGCCTTAAAAACATTAAGAAGCATATTCAATTAATGTGAAATACCAAGGACTGGAACCTTCTGGAGCAGATTTAGAGGTGAGGGCAAGGAAAGAGGAAAGGAAACAGAAGTCCTGTTCTGTGTTGGATACAACTCTAAAACTACAGGGGTTTTTTTCCATTAATAATGTACTAAGAGAAATTAAGGCATTGGACATGCAACAAAGCTGTTTGTCATGGAGAAATAAAACACAAGCCAGTAAAATATGTAAATGACTTGCACACAAAAATACTGAAATAATTACTAGGTTTTGAAATAATTCCAGGACGACTGATTTTCAGGAACACAGTTTGGAACAGTATTGAAAATGGATTTGTTGTTGCAAGGTTACTGACTACTTCAATCCACTTGCAAACCTTCAATTATGCAAACCTTTACACTTGAATCGCTCCTGTAGGTGCCCTTGGGATGTGTTCAAACTAACCCGTTTGAGAAAAACTACATTTTTTTCACTTTAATCTGGAATCATTCAGGCTGGTCCTCAACATGCTGTTTTCAATCTACACTGATTCAGGATCCTGCCGTCCACAAGGGTGGGTGTGATTACGTGGTATACATTTTAAAAACTTCCACTTAAGTTATCCATTTTTCCCCTCCCTGCACATGTCCCTGTTGAAGAAGGATGTGGTGTCTGCAATCTCGGTGGAACACAAGATGGTGATGAGAAGGTTGCATCTCCTTTGGGCTCTGCAGTCCGCAGTTTGTTTTTAGTTAGCTTTTAGTCTCTACTCATTAGCCAGAAAAGTTTTTATATAATCTTATTCTAATACTTCTTGGGTGGTTTTGAAACCTTCAAGGACTATTAGTGAAGTCAAACATCTCTGTGAGCGAGCAGAAGATATGCTCTTCCAACTTGGAGAAGACAAGCAACGTCAAGCTGTAAGCCAGCACTTAATTATCTCTCTTGGCCAGGAGAACCCAAGAGGACTTGGAAACAAGAGTTATGGTGCTTACCAGAATCTTGGTATAAGCACTTGGAAACACTGCAAGATAATGCAGAATCAATCTGCAATAAACTTTTTGATTTGCAGTGAAACCAGTTTCTCAAGAAGTGTTTTTCAGGTGCTAATAATATGTGATAGATCTAGATTGTGCATGTACTACATAGAAGTAACAAGTGTGCAGTCTCCATTAATTCTAGAATAAAATATTGTGTGTGCAACCTTAGTCCAGCAACATCTGAAGTGTCACAGATCTCCTGCCCCTTCTCATGAGAGAGATGTAGGGCATGAATCTACTCAGATTGTTTCTACATACAGTGAAATACAACAGGAGACTTTTGATGCAAACTTTTCAGCTGGAGGGTTTTTTTATTTAAAAAATCCACTTACACCTTTATTTTCTTTATGTGATTATAGCTCTGCCCTTCATTTATAGAAAAGTTTCCTTAAAGAATTTCTAACACTTCACATTTCCCTGCTTTTTATCTCTCAGAGGAGGAACAAGCCAGTTCCAACATAGTAAATGAAACCAGATCACTATTTATTAACACCGTTCAGCTGAGACCACTTTGATGCCTGAAAATCAAATCCTTTGTGGTGCCCGACTCTTTTCACATTAATTGAGAATGACTGTTTGGCTTTTGTGTTCCTCTTTAGAGCATAGTAATAAAACACGTTTTTATTGAAGACAGTGGGTCTCAAACTTTATGAAATCTCAACTCTCCTCCAAACTACTTTGATCTCTTCCCACCCCTTTTCAACCCCATCATGGAAACCTGACTGGTCCCTATATCACAAGGGCAAAGAATCTTCTTCAATCTGAGGCCAATCCAATTGGTGCATGCCCCATAACTACCTGCTAAAATCCTGTAACGTCCTATTTCATGAATGTTTTTCTCCCACTTTTGCTGCACTATAGAGCAAGAGTGTTAGAAGTATTAGAGAACAACTAATCAAGTAGAATGATGTGTGGCTGGTCCAGTATAAATTCACAATGAAAGCATTATTATTGGGTCAATAGCATTTTCCAGAATACACTTGCAAAAAGAACCATCAGTCTATAGGACCCAAAGCTACAGCCTCTCTTAGGGGAGCACAACCAGTTTGGTTGCACTGGGTGCAGAGCCTCAGGGGGCACTACAGGGGGTGCTGCAACTATTATGTAGAATGGAGGGCAAGAGGCAGGGGCACGAAATTTTGGCATTGCACAGGGCACCGCAGAAATTTGAGACCCCAAGGTCCACCACTGTCTCCACTCCACTCTTTTCCCCAATTGGCTTTTTTACATATACACTCTCCCTCCATGCCATGTATGACCCACTGCATTCTTCACCCCAATAAAACACACAAAATTTGTTGGTCAGGCAAAAATGAGGATAATGCTCCTGCTTCAGTGCTTCAAATTGTTATTTAGAAGAGGGAATTTTAGCAGCTGTAGCTTGTCATGCTGACATTCCCTCTTCTACACAACTATTATAAATGCAGAAGCCCCGCCCTCCATTGTCATCTGGCCGCCATATGCAAAACGGCTCACTCACTCCTTAGGCATTCCACACACTTTGATTTGACAAACACTGGTTAGAATAATTTGCAATAGGTCTGTGTAACTGAGCAAACTTCTCACAGCGATTGGTCAGTCCCTAATCAACTCACCCAACACATACTCACCAATGTATCAAGTTTGTCTCTCATGCTGCCCTGTGTGGGATCCAGGACATATTGAGTGACAGCATGGTCCTCAGAACTGTGAGAGACATCTTCTTGAGTTCATGCACTCTTTCGCTGTATTCCTCAGTCTCTCACTGAGAGAACTGAAGGCATCCTTAATCAAGTTTCCCAAGAGAACCACAAAAGCTTCAAAACATAAGAATAGCCGTGCTTTGATGAGACCAAAGGCCTATTCAGTTCAGCTTTCTATTCCTACAGGGTCCCAACAGAATCATGAGAACACTCCCCACCCCCACCCTCCCAAAATTCAGGACATGAACACAATAACACTCTCCCATAGTTTCGACTTAGTATTCCTAAGGCAGTGTAAGGAAACCAGTGGTCCTCCATTGGTCATGCTGGCTGTGACTGATGGACATGGAGTCCAACAATACCTATCCGAAGGTGTGCATGGAAGGCCACACCAGTGCTCACCAAAGCCCCCTTCTTGGAGTTTTTATAAAGCTACATAGCTGCTGCTGCTATCTTTGTAGCCCCAATTCCAAGGGCTGGTTTACATGTAACAGTACTAAAAGCTGCCAAGGACCAGCAACTTTTGGGAGCCCATTCTCCCATTTCCTAGCTGGAGAAATCTAGCACACGCTGCAACCTCTTCTACAGACTACAACTGAATCCTTCTTTCAAGCTGAATTTCAGTGGGGGAAGGGGACCGTGTGGGCACCAAGGAAGGTCTCTGTGGATGCATCTGAACTCATGGCTACCACATTGTCAACCCCTGAGCTATGATGAACTCAATTTGAAGAGCAAGACAAGGATAATACTGTTCAGCAAATTGCCAAACTACCCCCTTTTCTCATTTCCGACACATAGACCGTATGGAACATCCACGTGGTATCCTCTCTTTTAAGAACCCCCAGTATATTAAGCATGTAATTCTGAAATGAATGTTTAAAAAACCTTAATTCAAACCATGGAAATCAGCTGTAAATGTTCTAAATATCAAAGCAAGACAAATCATGCTTTCATAGCTTTAATTTTTCAATGCTCTGAACACATTTGTAATTCATTTTTATATTATTACTTTCTCTAGTGTGTATTTTTAATTTGTTTGTCTTACAGCTAACTATTTTTCCACTGTTGTTTCCCACTGCTTCATCTCTTTTCCAAATTCATAATGGTCCTGGAACTTTGCTGGTTTGTTTCGGACAATACAAGGGAGCCAGTGTTTCTATCTGCATCCAAACGTGAAATTTTTTTTATTTAAGTGAGATATGCCATTAGTTCAAGACAAATTACAACTCAGCAACATAAATCAGCCAATCTTTCTGCAAAAGCACCCATTTACATGAGACATCACTTGAACTGGTCTGCACAATTTATTTTTCACACTAGTTTAATAGTATAGTATATCATCCATCATGTGCCACCCTATGGACATTAAAACAAAGGACTAGACATTTCATATATTTCAGACAGCTGCATTGCTCACTCTTGGGGCAGTTGTACTCTGCAGTGGCAAGTAGTGACATTTCCCCCCACTTGCTATGGGCATGATTCATCATGCTATGCCCTTGCAAAAACTTTGTTTTTGTGGTGTTTTGGTTGTTTGCTGGGAAGATCAATTATTTAATCATTAAAAAAAACCTCTGAAGTTCACATAAGTCAGGCAGATGTGCAGTGCTGAATACTTGCAATTATTCTTGTTCAAGAAAGGACCGGTTCAAATGAGGTGGCTTCATAAGCTCTGTTTTATGAAGTCGGGAATGAGCATTGGGCTAGTTAAATGTTGGTTTACTAACCAGGGTATTAAGCCAGAATGAGATCAAGTGAATAAATTAAGCAAACTAGGATTTCCTTTCCCAAACTGGGCCTGCTTTTAGCAATGAAAATGTTCTGTCTCAATTATGGAACCCTGCCCTGTCTGTAGGTCCTGTGTGGTGACCATGATTGTTGTTGTTTAGTCGTTTAGTCATGTCCGACTCTTCGTGACCCCATGGAGCATAGCACGCCAGGCACTCCTGTCTTGCACTGCCTCCCGCAGTTTGGTCAAACTCATGTTCGTAGCTTCGAGAACACTGTCCAACCATCTTGTCCTCTGACGTCCCCTTCTCCTAGTGCCCTCAATCTTTCCCAACATCAGGGTCTTTTCCAAGGATTCTTCTCTTCTCATGAGGTGGCCACAGTATTGGAGCCTCAGCTTCACGATCTGTCCTTCCAGGGAGCACTCAGCGCTGATTTCCTTCAGAATGGATAGGTTTGATCTTCTTGCAGTCCATGGGACTCTCAAGAGTCTCCTCCAGCACCATAATTCAAAAGCATCAATTCTTCGGCGATCAGCCTTCTTTATGGTCCAGCTCTCACTTCCATACATCACTACTGGGAAAACCATAGCTTTAACAATACGGACCTTTGTCGGCAAGGTGGTGTCTCTGCTTTTTAAGATGCTGTCTAGGTTTGTCATTGCTTTTCTCCCAAGAAGCAGGCATCTTTTAATTTCATGACTGCTGTCACCATCTGCAGTGATCAAGGAGCCCAAGAAGGTAAAATCTCTCACTGCCTCCATTTCTTCCCCTTCTATTTGCCCGGAGGTGATGGGACCAGTGGCCATGATCTTGGTTTTTTTGATGTTGAGCTTCAGACCATATTTTGCGCTCTCCTCTTTCACCCTCATTAAAAGGTTCTTTAATTCCTCCTCGCTTTCTGCCATTAAGGTTGTGTCATCTGCATATCTGAGGTTGTTGATATTTCTTCCGGCAATCTTAATTCCAGTTTGGGATTCATCTAGTCCAGCCTTTCACATGATGAATTCTGCATATAAGTTAAATAAGCAGGGAGACAATATACAATCTTGTCGTACTCCTTTCCCAATTTTGAACCACTCAGTTGTTCCATATCCAGTTCTAACTGTAGCTTCTTGTCCCACATAGAGATTTCTCAGGAGACAGATGAGGTGATCAGGCACTCCCATTTCTTTAAGAACTTGCCATAGTTTGCTGTGGTCGACACAGTCAAAGGCTTTTGCATAGTCAATGAAGCAGAAGTAGACGTTTTTCTGGAACTCTCTAGCTTTCTCCATAATCCAGCGCATGTTTGCTATTTGGTCTCTGGTTCCTCTGCCCTTTCAAAATCAAGCTTGCACTTCTGGGAGTTCTCGGTCCACATACTGCCTAAGCCTGCCTTGTAGAATTTTAAGCATAACCTTGCTAGCGTGTGAAATGAGCGCAATTGTGCGGTAGTTGGAGCATTCTTTGGCACTGCCCTTCTTTGGAATTGGGATGTAGACTGATCTTCTCCAATCCTCTGGCCATTGCTGAGTTTTCCAAACTTGCTGGCATATTGGGTGTAGCACCTTAACAGCATCATCTTTTAAAATTTTAAATAGTTCAGCTGGAATATCATCACTTCCACTGGCCTTGTTATTAGCAGTGCTTTCTAAGGCCCATTTGACTTCACTCTGCAGGGTGTCTGGCTCAAGGTCAGCAACCAAACTACCTGGGGTGTACGAGACCTCCATATCTTTCTGGTATAATTCCTCTGTGTATTCTTACCACCTCTTCTTGATGTCTTCTGCTTCTGTTAGGTCCTTACCACTTTTGTCCTTTTTTATGGTAATATTTGTACGAAATGTTCCCTTCATATCTCCAATTTTCTTGAACAGATCCCTGGTTTTCCCCATTCTCTTGTTGTCCTCTATTTCTTTGCATTGCTCGTTTAAGAAGGCCCTCTTGTCTCTCCTTGCTGTTTTTTGGAAATCTGCATTCAGTTTCCTGTATCTTTCCCTATCTCCCTTGCATTTTGCTTGCCTCCTCTCCTCCGCTATTTGTAAGGCCTCGTTGGACAGCCATTTTGCTTTCTTGCATTTCCTTTTCCTTGGGATGGTTTTCGTTGCTGCCTCCTGTATAATGTTACGAGCCTCCATCCATAGTTCTTCAGGCACTCTGTCCACCAAATCTAAATCCTTAAACCTGTTCCTCACTTCCACTGTGTATTCATAAGGGATTTAATTCAGATTGTATCTTACTGGCCCAGTGGTTTTTCCTACTTTCTTCAGTTTAAGCTGGAATTTTGCTATAAGAAGCTGATGATCTGAGTTACAGTCAGCTCCAGGTCTTGTTTTTGCTGACTGTATAGAGCTTCTCCATCTTTGGCTGCAGAGAATATAATCAATCTGATTTCGATGCTGCCCATTTGGTGATATCCATGTGTAGAGTCGTCTCTTGTGTTGTTGGAAGAGAGTGTTTGTGATGACCAGCTTGTTCTCTTGACAGAACTCTATTAGCCTTTGCCCTGCTTCATTTTGAACTCCAAGGCCAAACTTGCCAGTTGTTCCTTTTATCTCTTGATTCCCTTCTTTAGCATTCCAATCCCCTGTAATGAGAAGAACATCCTTCTTTGGTGTCATTTCTAGAAGGTGTTGTAGGTCTTCATAGAATTGGTCAATTTCACTTTCTTCAGCACCGGTAGTTGGTGCATAAACTTGGATTACTGTGATGTTAAAAGGTCTGCCTTGGATTCGTATCGAGATCATTCTGTCATTTTTGAGATTGCATCCCATTACAGCTTTTGCCACTCTTTTGTTGACTATGAGGGCCACTCCATTTCTACTACAGGATTCTTGCCCACAGTAGTAGATATGATAGTCACCCGAACTGAATTCGCCCATTCCCTTCCATTTTAGTTCACTGATGCCCAGGATGTCGATATTTATTCTTGTCATCTCATTTTTGACCACATCCAGCTTACCTCCATCCATGGTTCTTACATTCCAGGTTCCTATGCAATATTTTTCTTTACAGCATCGGACTTTCCTTTCGCTTCCAGGCATATCCGCAACTGAGTGTCCTTTCAGCTTTGGCCCAGCCGCTTCATCAGCTCTGAATCTACTTGTACTTGTCCTCCGCTCTTCCTCAGTAGCATGTTGGACGCCTTCCGACCTGAGGGGCTCATCTTCCAGCGTCATAACTTTTATATGCCTGTTGTCTTTGTCCATGGAGTTTTCTTGGCAAGGATACTGGAGTGGCTTGCCAGTTCCTTCTCCAGGTGGATCACGTTTAGTCAAAACTCTCCACTATGACCTGTCCATCTTGGGTGGCCCTGCATAGCATAGCTCATAGCTTCTCTGAGTTATTCAAGCCCCTTCGCCACGACAAGGCATTGATCCATGATACCTTATTCAGTATGTCTAAAAGCAAAGTGGAATACAGCAACTTTCATATAAATATTTGTCAGAAAGGGATGGAAGGACTGTCAGTTTTGGTTCTCTCTGTTAATCCACATTTCCTCAGCAATCTGTGATCTTTTAATATTTCTAATAAAAAATATTTAAGCATTTTAAGGCAAATTTTTCCTTACAAACACATTTTTGTATGCAGTCTTGACTAAGGTGCACATTTTTGTGAACAATTTCTCCTAATGGTGTGCTTTATTATGTCATTTGCACTAATATATTCATTTTTAATGCACACTTCCCCCTCCCCATATATGCATTTTTGTAAACATAATTTGGTTGAAGAAGTGCGTAGCAAAATTCAGATACAGTAAGTGTGAATTTCAGAAGTTGGTTATTTCCCTCTTTCTAATATTGCTTCAGAAAGTGTGAATTTCTCCCCAATCCATACTATTGGCATATCAATGAGAAACATTGGGTAACAGTCCCTGAACAAAATCCATCAAGATCAAGAGTAGACACTTCATTGCCCCATGAACATCACTGTCAGTATTCTGTCCCTATTTCTGACTTTTGGGGATCCTAACTCTAAGTTTGCTGGTGTGAATAGGCAAGGTCTATACTGAAAATATTGGCTAAATCAATGTCAGAATGTAGCAGCTGGAATATGGAGATGGAAGCTGGCAAACAAAGCTGGCCCACCCATAAGGTTAGGTTAGGTGACTGCCTCTGGCAGCAGAATTCACCAGGGGCAGCAGATCCCAATGTCAATCTTTCCCCCCACTTTGCTCCTGATGTCTTCCCTCACCCATTTTCCCTACTGGGCAGGGGGTGCCATTTAGGGATATGCCTCTGATACCAAAAAGCATTTGCCCGGACTGCTCATCAAGCTGGTGATTTTTCAGCAGGGATCCTGACCTTGACATGTGGAATGTTACATACAGGTTCCTATTTTCACCTGTGAAATAGTGGTGGGGTACGCAGTTGCCATCATCTGTGAACTTCATCATGTGAGATTTGTGGGCTCTGCGGGTTCACAGATCAAGCAGCCAATGACACAGATGATTTAGTCTATGCAGAAAAAGGGGAAAACATTACACAGCCCTTACTGAACTCCTGTTCTTAAATGACTGTCCAAACCTATGCATCTCCACTCAGATGCAAGTGCCACCGAGTTGATGTTCCCCATCACTAGAGCAAAAGTGGTGGTGGGACCATCCATAATAAATCTGAATAGAATCTTATTTACCATGCCCACTAAAACATTCCAGGCTTCAATTGCCCATGCCAAAAGCTTTGTTTGAGAACAATCTAATACAATGAAAAGTTAACATTATTGTAAACACTTTGGGTTAGGTAGGAGTGCAACTTCTATTAAGCCATTTGAGAAGGACAAACTGTACTTAGCTCAAGGAATGTCAAGGGCAGAGCCAAAGCTTTATTTATATTGTTATATTGCACAACATGAATGGAATTGTAGGGTGGAGGCAAAAGGCTTCAAACAGCACCTGATTTGTTCCTACACTGGGCAAGGCTCACTGTACCTGAAGGTCATGGAAGTTGTTGATCTATTCTGGTCCATAAGGGTCGAAATGAAAGCAGTTGCTTAGGTTTCAAAGATCTAAACATGGTTAGTGATTTCACTTGTTATTCTTTCCGGTGTCAAAGGCTCGGGACAAATAAATCACATTGATTCCAATGGGAGAGCTCTATGTGCATGCACAATTCACCCACTGAAATTATAGGGACCTAAATTTGCTTAATAATGATGGGATTGTGGCCTGTATTTATAATGCTGGTACACATTCTCAAAAATAAGCTCATAAAAGACCTATTAAAGTACCCTATTTTAGTAAATTTTAGAGGCATATGGTAAAGCTTTTATAGAAGAACATTTACTTAAATATTTCCCCAAAGGACAGAGATGTTTAACATGCACTGCCATTATGAGAAATTTCATTTACAGTCATACTGGTAATTGTGTTTTAAGATTAGCCAGGATCTGCATGAATGTTGCTTGTAGCTGTCTCTGACACCTTTTATTGCCCACACGTTCATTTCATTTCGAGCCAATTCTATAGGGTACAACTAACAATAGCAACCAGGCCACGCTTGCCAAACTCACTGGGAAAGCACCTCAGAAAAGTTTGGTGGCAATTTCATGATAATATGCAGTAAACAGTAGACTCAAATGTGTTATTTTTTTATCGATAGCCCTTAACACTGAAGTAGTAAAGCAATAAATTTGCTTGTATAGTGATTGCCCCTGGAAAGGCAGGGTAGCCTAACCTAGATCAATTCATCACTAAACAAAAATGTGCCCAAAATGGCTGCCCAGCTACAAAGGTCAGGAAGTTCATAAGAGTTGTGCAGGGCTTTCCTACATGGTAGCAACTTATTTGTTATGTTGATCAATAAAGTTTATGCCCTGGGTGTATTTTATTGAGCCAGACACAGAATTTTATTTTGGATAGAAGGGCTATTAAAGTTTTGCTTAACTGAACACTTCTGACATTTCAAAAAGCCTTCACCTAGATTCCTGACTCCTGTTAAGCACCTCAGCCTAAGCACTGCCCAATAAAGAAATCACTTTAACTTTTCCCTGGCTCCTGACTTTTCCCTGGCTCCTGAAATTATGTCTGCTTTGCACATGCTAAAGGGACTCTACTCTTTCCGATTAATTCCCATTTTTCAGAAGAGTGCTTTCAGAAGGTTGAAGCTGAGGCTGAATACAGCACACAATTCCCTGCACAGATCCGCCTTGTCTGTAATTATGCCTTTCTTCTGGAATGACCTCCCCTCTGGGCTCAATTCATATTCAAACAATGCCATTATAAAATTGCAACTCATTTTAAAACAGAGAGAGGAGGAAAATAAAGCAGGAAATCAGTTTAAAAACTGAGGACAGAACTTCTCCCTGTTCAGGAAGTAAAGGGGAGGAAAATGCCTATCATAAAATAAGTGGAATGCAACATATTCCTATATTGGATGTTTCAAGAATGGCAGACAAAACAAATGGCTAAACATGCATTATAATTTTTAGTCAATGCATCATTGCGCACTACAGAGCAAACCAAGTTGTCGAAATCTTTATTATTAAAATTCATACCATGTGGTCATGCTTCAGTAAATGATGATGTCAAAGGATATACTGTCAGAAGTTGGATTAATTGTTGACACTCCTGTCAATGTGTGGCCTGTTGCATTAATAGTGATTTATTTTCCTCACATTCATGAAATTTTAATTTCTCTTTGGTCCTATTTTTTATTTGTCTTTGTTCTTTCAATTAATTTATTGAGGACTTTCTTGTCATTTTCTACCTGAGACTTTTAGCAGTCCAAACAAGTGTTCAAACATCCCCAAGGATCTGAGAGTTCATCATAAAAGCGGGTGAAGTGGCAATGGCTGAGTCATGCATCACAGAGTTTCCAATTCAAATGACACTTTTGCTACTAACTCGCTTTAAAAAAAGCCTCAGACCAATTCCCCCACCTCCAATGAGGGCATAACAACACTGGCCTGCTTTTCAGGCTTGTTGTAAGGAAGGTGTGGGAGGTGTTCAAAAATGCTATAGCACCACCAGCAGAACTATCCAATTGATTCCTGCTTCACCCAAACATGTTGTTGTTCTTGTTTAGTCGTTTAGTGGTGTCCGACTCTTTGTGACCCCATGGACCATAGCACGCTAGGCACTCCTGTCTTCCACTGCTTCCTGCAGTTTGGTCAAACTCATGTTGGTAGCTTCAAGAACACTGTCCAACCATCTCGTCCTCTGTCGTCCCCTTCTCCTTGTGCCATCAATCTTTCCCAACATCAGGGTCTTCTCTTCTCATGAGGTGGCCAAAGTATTGGAGCCTCAGCTTCAGGATCTGTCCTTCTAGTGAGCACTCAGCGCTGATTTCCTTCAGAATGGATAGGGTTGATCTTCTTGCAGTCCATGGGACTCTCCAGAGTCTCCTCCAGCACCATAATTCAAAAGCATCAATTCTTCGGCAATCAGCCTTCTTTATGGTCCAGCTCTCACTTCCATACATCACTACTGGGAAAATCATAGCTTTAACTATACGGACCTTTGTTGGCAAAGTGATGTCTCTGCTTTTTAAGATGCTGTCTAGGTTTGTCATTGCTTTTCTCCCAAGAAGCAGGCATCTTTTAATTTCATGACTGCTGTCACCATCTGCAGTGATCAAGGAGCCCAAGAAAGTAAAATCTCTCACTGCCTCCATTTCTTCCCCTTCTATTTGCCAGGAGGTGATGGGACCAGTGGCCATGATCTTGGTTTTTTTGATGTTGAGCTTCAGACCATATTTTGCGCTCTCCTCTTTCACCCTCATTAAAAGGTTCTTTAATTCCTCCTCGCTTTCTGCCATTAAGGTTGTGTCATCTGCATATCTGAGGTTGTTGATATTTCTTCCGGCAATCTTAATTCCAGTTTGGGATTCATCTAGTCCAGCCTTTCGCATGATTAATTCTGCATATAAGTTAAATAATCAGGGAGACAATATACAACCTTGTCGTACTCCTTTCCCAATTTTGAACCAATCAGTTGTTCCATAACCAGTTCTAACTATAGCTTCTTGTCCCACATAGAGATTTCTCAGGAGACAGATGAGGTGATCAGGCACTCCCATTTCATTAAGAGCTTGCCATAGTTTGTTGTGGTCGACACAGTCAAAGGTTTTTGCATAGTCGATGAAGCAGAAGTAGATGTTTTTCTGGAACTCTCTAGCTTTCTCCATAATCCAGCGCATGTTTGCTATTTGGTCTCTGGTTCCTCTGCCCCTTTGAAATCCAGCTTGCACTTCTGGGAGTTCTCGGTCTACATACTGCCTAAGCCTGCCTTGTAGAATTTTAAGCATAACCTTGCTAGCATGTGAAATGAGGGCAATTGTGCAGTAGTTGGAGCATTCTTTGGCACTACCCTTCTTTGGGATTGGGATGTAGACTGATCTTCTCCAATCCTCTGGCCATTGCTGAGTTTTCCAAACTTGCTGGCATATTGAGTGTAGCACCTTAACAGCATCATCTTTTAAAATTTTAAATAGTTCAGCTGGAATATCATCACTTCCACTGGCCTTGTTATTAGCAGTGCTTTCTAAGGCCCATTTGACTTCACTCTGCAGGGTGTCTGGCTCAAGGTCAGCAACCAAACTACCTGGGGTGTACGAGACCTCCATATCTTTCTGGTATAATTCCTCTGTGTATTCTTGCCACCTCTTCTTGATGTCTTCTGCTTCTGTTAGGTCCTTACCACTTTTGTCCTTTTTTATGGTAATATTTGTACGAAATGTTCCCTTCATATCTCCAATTTTCTTGAACAGATCTCTGGTTTTCCCCATTCTATTGTTGTCCTCTATTTCTTTGCATTGCTCGTTTAAGAAGACCCTCTTGTCTCTCCTTGCTATTTTTTGGAAATCTGCATTCAGTTTCCTGTATCTTTCACTATCTCCCTCACATTTTGCTTGCCTCCTCTCCCCCGCTATTTGTAATCCATTGCAGAACTTTCGGTTATGTTGTGCCAGTGTTGTAAGAACTACAGAAATACGGAAAGGTCATTCAACCAAAGCACATGACAAGAAATGGCATAACTATTGTGAGTACAGCAGACTATGACAGTTCAACAATACCATCTCCATATCCCTGAAAATATGTTTTCTGTACAAAGCATAAGAGCATCCTGTATCTTATTTAGTATCCTTGTTTTCCGCCTCTCTCGAGGTGTATCATTCTTGTCCTTTATCTTATCAGCCTAGCTATTTCCATCTCCCAGCCTACGAGCCTCAGCACTGTCTGCTAATTATTACATTACAGTATTTTAAAATTTGTTTGTTTTTTCAAATTTGTCAATCCAAGTGCCTTGGACTGAAGCTTAGAAAACTGCCTTATACTGTGTCAATCCATTGGCTGTCCGTTCATTGAGCTCAGTGGTTAACCAGGGCTTCAACAAAGAGTTTGTTCTGGCCTTAGCTGGAGATTGAACCTGGGAACTTTTGCATGCAGAGCATTATGTTTTCCACTGGGCCACTGTCCTTCCCAAACAGTACCTGACCACACTGACTTATCTCCAGCTTACAGATCCATCAATAATGAAATAATTTCTTCTCTTAAACCAGGGGTTGGCAACCTAAGGCCCATGGGCCACAAGCGGCCACGGGGGTCGTTTTACCAGCCCCCGAGCCGCCCCCAAATCGAGCCACCTGCTCAGCGAGTCCCCACATGCTGCGCTAAAGTGGCACAGCGTGGCGCGGGGTCTCGCTTTCGCAGTGCCAGAAATCGTGTCTGCGCATGTACAGACGCCGGAAATTGCAGGTGCACGCCCGTAACCCAGCCCACGGAAGGGGCTCCACGGCAGTGAAACGACCCAGGCCCAGGCAAGGTAAGCCTTGCTGACCCCTGTCTTAAATTATAAGTGCTGTATTTACAACACACACACATACACACACGCAAACATGTTGCTGATTAGGGAAATAGGTAGGATTTTTATTTTACTACAGGTACTGGATTCAGTCTGTGCTGGAGTCACTTTTTTATGTAGTGCAACTTATTCTGCACGAAGAGGTAAAATGATATGAACTCATAAAACCAGCAATCTTGGACCAGATGGGTCTCGCTTGAGGGACTCATGCTTCACCCTGACCAATTTAAACTCAGAAGAACATCACAAACAGCATTTCAACAATAACATTATTTATAGCCTAGTCCTGGCCCTGTTCACTTGAAAGTCAGGACTGGTACATACTTAACACATAGGTGCTGGTAAAAACAGGCTTCCTGTAAACAGTAGATGGCCCAGAGGCATCTTAAAGACTGATTTACTGTGGCATAAGCTGTTATGAACACAGAGGCATATTCCACAATAAATATATTAGTCTCTTTGTGGGGGATTGCTGTAGCTAAATAACATGATTACCTCTCTGGAATTAAGTTTCCCATAGTCCATTATCCCAATCCTGGCCATAAAATCTGTAACCGTTTACCATGCAAATCACTGCCATCTTGTTAAGATGAACCCCAAATGAACATTGTTCATGACTGTCGTTGGCAGCACAAAGAATCTGAATACAAGAATAGCTTGCCATAAGGGAGGCTGGTTTTGTGGCAGGTTTGTGGTATTACCATGGACACTTGTCCTAAGTTTGGGTTAGCCAACCTGATGTCCTCCAAACAATTGCCAGCATCCCCGGCCATTAGCCATGCTTGCTAGGGCTGATGGAAGTTTTAGTCCAACAGCATTGGCCACCCATGTTGGCTTTCTCCAAATAACTGTGCACAGGGGTGAAACTTTGATCTTGGGCAGCAACTCAGCAGAGATGCTTAAGATTTATTTATGTAAGATCCTGTGTTCACTCGGTGAGCCATCTCCATGTTACAGGCTTAGTAAGCCCTGAAATCCGGGACAGTTGCTATTAGACAACAATGGCAATAATGAGACGGTTAGAGTATTAGAGCCACTGATCTCCCCGATCACGAGCAACAATTACATGCGGAGCTGAAACCTTGCAGAGCCTGCTTCATGTACTCTCTATGACCTATGTATTGCATGTAAATCAACTGTGATGCAACACTAGGACAGCATATGAGGTAACTGCTTAATATTTCCAGAAGGTTCTGTAAGATCCTTCCATTCTAAATTGGAAGAACAGATAGGAGATATAATTTATTTGGCAGTACACAATAAATCTTTTCATTCGTGAATTCCAGACTAACCACAACCATTGGGGCGCATCAACCCAAAATCATCCTGGCTCCAATGGCACTTCCTTCCTAAGGCAGCTTTATGGTTGGGCATTTGTATGTGTGGCGATTTTAAACAGGAGCATAGTGTGTGGGGGGGTATTATTCCCTTTGCCACAAGCTGTCATCCCAGGTATTTGTAAAGAAAAATACACAATATTGCTCAGCACATACACACTTAATTGGTCTCCTTTGGTCTTCAGGTGCTCATTGCATGGAAATTCATGCTGTTTCAAGGAGAACCAACATTTCAGTAAGAGACTTTGCCTATGGAGTCACTTTGGCTTAGGACACAAAGGCCATACTTCTCCTTTAACAGCAACAATTGCAGGATCTCCGAAAGAGATTAAAGCCTGCAGGTAGGGGAAGCTGGAAAGCCAAAGATCCTGTGTTCCTACAACAGTAATTTCTTTTAATAAAGCTTGAATGCCACCAAGAATATATTTTTTAAAAAAACCACAAAGGAACACAATGGGTTCTGAACACTTTAGATGAGTTGTTAGTAGCACATGTTGGTTTGGCCGGTTCTATACTTTTCTGTGGGATTCATATTATTTTTCTGAGAAATTATGTGCACTTCTCTTCAGTTGTTCAGAGGACTTGCCAAGACTCACAGCCTTTCTTGAAGGTCAGAATAAATGAGCTTCACTATTCATAGGAAGTGTCCTCTTCCAATTACTGTCAGTTGTGCAACACACATAGTCCCATACAAATACGGCTGACAGAAGGGTATATATGGCCTTTGGTAATGCCCTCAAAGGGTTGCATTTGGAAACGGAAACCCAGGGGAAACGAGGAGACGGATGCCATCAGGTGGCTGTTTACATCTGTCATGAAGAAACAGGATGATGAATGGCAGGCTTTGAAGCAGAAGGTAGCTACTCTTGAGCAGAATATTACTAGAGAAGAGGACTGTGAGGTTGTAAAGGACTCTGCTACTGAATTACAGCAGGAAGCGACACAGATTATCATCTTAGCATGCCAGTATGTCTCCCCTACTGTGGTTTCCAGCAACTGGTATTCAGAAGCATTGCTGTCTCCAACTAGGAATAAGAAAGTAAATCCCATTGAATCTGAAAGATGTATAGTAGTGGTTCTTAATGTTTTGGGGGTCATTGAAAAACTGATGAAAGCTATGGACCCTTTCCCAAGATTTCCCCCCCCCAGCAAAGATCATTCTCAAAGTAACAGGAAGGAAATCAAAGAAAAAAACGTTTTGACCATCCACAAACTCCTTAAGTGTTCATGGACCACAGGTTAAGAACCCCTGGTGTATAAGATCATGGCTGTGGATAAGAGCCACATGAAGATTATTAGAGGGGGGGAGTGTGTCATGTTCACTATCAGATGAAGAAATCCCCAACCCTTCTCCATCCACTGGAACAGACAATGGGTAATGTGGAAACACATCAGAGCATACTTAGGAGTGCAACAAGAAGAAATTTCAATTTGAAATGCAGACCTCATTGTGTTTCAAGCTGATAAGATGTGCACAGGCTAAGTTCATTTCAAGTAAAGTAGTCCTTTGCCTATCAAAAAAATATACATCGAGCAGACTTTAGCTACAAAACTGTATCCTAGCTGATGCCTTAGCTGAAAGGAGTGCATCAAAACTTTGGAAATAATTCCCCTCCTCTGGCAAAGATACCTCCTGTCCATTTAGAAGGTCCATTTCCAATTCAATTTGGCAGCAAATAGAAAAGGAAATGCCAATGGGGCTTATCTCTGCACCCGTAACAATGAACACAATACTGGTTGCAGCCTCTCTGGATTCCAGCTGTGGGTTTTGGCATCCCTATAGTCAAAACATCTTCCAGAATAATGCTCTCAGGAATCTAAACTTTATCAAGTCTGGTCACCCTTTGCCTTCAAACGGATGTCTTCCCTTCAACAAAACTAGGCAAGCCTTGCAGTTTGGGGCATTAAATTTCGCCATTTTAAATGCCATATTCCTTCTCCTCCACCACCAAATATATTCTTCAAGTACTTTTCTCTTTTACAGAAGCCACCATTGTTCAATGTATGAAAAGAAAACGGTCTGAATTTCTCAAGAAGGATTCCAAGCACATCACTAGTAAACAGTGTGTCCCCTCTCAGATGTAGCTACTTGGATAAAAGGATAAAATGCATTAATTAATCCATACCCTCAGGTATCTCGCAATCTTATAACACTGCATTCTCATACTAAGGTTGTCTATCTGAACATGTTACCTCCCATGATAACACATTACTGATAGTTCTTTTCCATTTGCAACATATAATGTTAAGCACATAATGCAATAGACAGTTCTGTGCTGGCTTCTGAAGTGTGTAGTAAACTGACCTTTCCCTTTTAAAAAAACAAAAGAGTTTAACAGAATGTGTAATCTCACAGTGAATCTGGTTATACTTATCACAGAATAGAAACATTCCACATTCCAGTTCGTCTGTTGCAGGAAAAACAACAAAGAGGCTTGTGGCATCTTCAAGGCAAACCCATTTATTATGGCATAAGCTTTCCTGGACAGCCCACTTCATCTGAAGCATGACGTGTTGTCCTGAGTTTCAGATGTGCATATGGACATGGTTGGGGATGGGCTTGTAAATAGTGTGGTCAGAGTGAAAAGGAACGTTTACTGTCTGGATAAACCAGGGGCTGACATCCTTTTTGAGCCAGCGGGCACACTTAGAATTTTAAGGAAGTGATGTTGATGCCAATCACAAAACAGCTGCCACACGGACATGAAACACGACCACAAAAATAGTGCAGGCATTCCCCCCCACCCCACCAATCAATGATAAAAGGCACCTACAGCTTTAGCTGTGATTTGTGCATGGCAGGGGGTCAGAGTAGAAGACCCTTCATGCCCATTCTGGCCCTACAATTCTGTGGTTCTATCAGCCACTGCCACACACGCACACACACATATATGTACAATATATGAACACTTAGTGCTCAGGGACATTTATTTGCATGCATCTGTACTAGCGTCATCCCTCCCCGAGGCTTAACTTCTTCAGAATCCAAGTAAGGTTAAAACTTCAACTGTATCTCTATTTAACATTTGCAACACGCCCCCGCCCCACAAACAACATGCCTGCAGGGTAAAACAGGGGTAGATATTGACCAAAAGATCAGCACAGGTGGTACAAAAATAGGGACAACAGAACCACATGTATCTGCCATTGAAGTCAACATGACGAAGTGGTGGATATTTTGCTTTGCTGGAACAGAATCCAGAAGTTAAATTGTTTACAGCATTCAAAGATTAGCACCCTCAGACCCAGATTTGTGGTGGAAACAGATTTCAAGCTGAACGCTCAGGCTATGGAAAAACAAGGAGAGACCTCGCACATTGGTTTGCTTCTGATCAGCCTGGCAGCCTAGACTCATCTGAAAGTATTCCAAAGCAGACATCCTTTAATGCGGAAGATTTCTGACACCTACAGGCCAACCTACATCACTGCACAGTATAATTCTTCAAAAAGCTGTAGAGCAGTGTGGCCAAACTCGGCCCTCCAGCTGTTTTGGGACTACAATTCCCATCATCCCTGACCACTGGTCCTGTTAGCTAGGGATGATGGGAGTTGTAGTCCCAAAACAGCTGGGGGGGGCAAGTTTAGCCATCTGTGCTGTAGAGGGAGAAATCAAACTGGAACAAGCCAATCGATTAGACTTCTTGACTTTGTAATTACAGTGCCACTTTTCTACTTATCATTTTATGTTGTGTATGTCTGTTGTAATTTTTACGCTTAGAAACCACCCAATAAACTTCATTTTTATAGGTGTGACCCAGAGCATGGCAGTCGGCACATACCTATGAATCTTGCTTGGAAACAGAATAGAAACGTCTAAAAGAAATATACATTCCTAAGATACATTTATCTTCCAAATCCTTCAAAAAGACAGGTATTGTGGCAGTGCGGTGTGGAAATGAGGACCTGTCAAAAGTTTTGTCCCTCTTGCACCAGGGGAAACTGTGACCCTTCCAAAGTTGTGGGAGAACTTCTGTAGGGCCATCGGTTCTCCATCCCTTTTTTACATAATGCCATTAAACTTACCAGCACATTTTCTCCCAAAGTCAACTAATAGTGAACTCTGGAGACCCAGCTGTGTGAAAGATAATTAATTTGGAACTGAAACCCTGGAACCCAATCAAGAGTTTGCTCATCTCCATGCAATTCCAACAAACTATAATTGTCCTTGGTTTGTTATAGCAGCCAAAAGGTTTTTAATGAACTCAGAAGAGGCCCACACTTGCTCAACTATACTGAAAGACTATGGGAAAATTATTTCATGCGATTGCCGCACGAGGTTCGGACTTTTCCCTGTACAAATGCATAGCTGATCCTTAAAGCACAGCGCTTTGGTTGCAGATGTTTGGCTTAACAGGAGATTACTTCACCGCTGCTCTCTCCATGCGTTGCCAGCTTTTATGCTTGTCAACACCCCTTCCCACCAACAGAGCACAGATCCTTCTGCCTGCAAAGGCGGAAAAATTAGTGTGACACACAAGTCTGTGCTTCTGGCTCTGCTACAAAAAAATAAAGGGAAAAGTCAACATCTATTGGGCTGGAGACACAAGGAGGACACTCCAGGATTAACTCTATAAACCAATATGGGGCTCACACTCCACTTACCTTGCCTTGGTCATCTGGCCTGCACTTGGCCACAATTCCCTTTGTGAATTCCTTTTTCCTCCCAGATTATTTTCTTCTCCTCAGACTATAGGTTTTCCAGTTAAGTATGAAGAGAGAGATTCAGTTACTGGTAGGTGCACTACTAGTATATTTGGCAAATCAACAACTCACTTCAAGAAACTTGGGGAAAATAAAAAAAAATACCAAATGTCAGCCGTAGAACTGCAAATACGTCCTAGTACGTATTTTTTGGCAGATATACACTTTTTCTCTCCAGGAGCAAACTTGGAGAAATGGTTCTGCCTGTTTGCATTAGATGCTTACTGTACTAGCTCTGGCTGGCAGACAGCAAGGGTGAAATGGAAGATTACGGTAAGTCAGTATTGGAATCAGAAGTCCGTTTGCTGTACAAAGATGAGGCAAGATGGGCACAACCCCCCCAAAAAAGTCTTAAGAAAAAAACCATAATGTGCCAACACCTGTTTTAAGCATTTTCCATATCTGATTACATGGACTCTGGTCTCCAAGGCTTATGCCATGAAGTATTTCTTAGCCTTCCAAGTGACATTTATTGTCGTGTTGTGTTTTGAAGTACAGCCCTTGGGAATTCTTTCCTGCCCAGTAGGTCAATATGTGAAAGCTTCAGCACAATTCTATTTGTGTCTACTCAGAAGTAAGTCCTACTTTCAGTGACACTTACTCCAAGGCAAGTGGAGACAGGATTGCAGCTTTAATGATGCCTTAATGGTTTTTGAAAGCTTTAGAATCTACAGAGGAAAAAGAGATGCATTTTATAAGTTATGGGCCATATTCAACTAGCATGTTGCTCTAGCGGAAGCCAGCACAATTATTCCCACTAGTGCAGCAGGGCTTCCCTCCCCAAATTTGCTTCAGAGGGTTGGGAGGAGTTCCCCACACCCGCAAAACAGCATGCAAAGAGAGGAGATACTTGTTTTATCAGAGAAGCAGAAATGCTTGCGCTGATGGAACAATCTTCTTGGCGTTACACTGAATGCAACCGTAAACTATTATGTGTGGCTGTGAGGGTGGAGGAATGCACAGGACAGTGGTAGTGAACGAGTTTTGCATGCACAAAGCCTCGGGACAATTGTTCCCCTCATCTATAATCTATAGTTGTTTTCCATGTTAAAACTCACTGAACGCATTCATCTAATTCTAAGAATTCAGCAGTTCAGATAATCTTTCAGGCCAACTAATTCCCCATTGGCAATAGCTATTTCACTAATTGAACTGAGAGCTCCTTTGAGCACATTTAAGTGCTTGAGCATGTGCATTGTTGTGGGTCAGAGCTGGATGAGAGAGGCTGATGCTGGAAAGCGGGGACTTGGACGCCTAAACTGCACACATGTGGAAGGGAACTGACTAATTGGTCCATCCCTGCCTCTTATCAATCTTTTCAAGCCAAATGTCTCTAATTAACAAACTTTTCTGTACAAATTTTTGTTGTGTTTTTATTGCTTATGCTCGTGCTCAGGATTCCAAAATATGCACAGCAAAAGGCATTTCACCACAAGCAAAAAGATCGCCACGCTTATTGCACAATGAATTTCTTTTCTGTTATGCCAACGTGTAGGGAAAAAAGGAGACCCGTTAAGGGAAAACGTAAAAACACCAGAGAGTACATTCTGTTCATTTGTTCTCCAAACTTCCTCCTTGGTCTTTGTGCAATAATTGATACCAATTATTTTCATAATGTCTTCTAGCCCTGTATGTGCTCAGCAAACCAATTGGGTCAGCAGGAGGGGTGGGGGTAGGTGGGAATTGGCTATAGGCATGCATCCAGTGACACCTGCCTATTGGCTCTGAAGTCAAATATCCTTCTGCATAAAGGGATTCAGCATGGCAGCCTGCTTGTGGCGCCACTGAGCTAAATTAGGAAGCTCCTGGTTTGGGTTTTCTGACACCCCTTGCCACTGCAGGTCACCAAGAACCCAGGGCTACAACATTTGATTTGTCAACTTTTGGTTCCTTTGAAGACTAGCAGCAAGAGAGGGAGGAATCCCTCGAGTTACCACTGCTATACTGTGATGCCACCCTCCCGCCAGCAGAGCCTACGGTGGCCATGGGAGAAGTACACATGCACACCTTGCTGTGTCATATGCATCCACATGTGAAATGGTGCGCCAGTACAACCACAGCAATGGTAGGGAAGGGAGGTCAGGTATATCAGTTATCCCCTGAACAGACTTAGACCAAACAACCTTTCAAATAGAAACAAGGCACATGGTGACCTAAGTCAAACAAGGCCAAGTGAATAAAAGTGTTCCTAGCCACGGCTGAGACGCAACATCACTGATGCAGAAGTAGGTCCAAGGAAAGGCTGTGGCTCTATGAAGGCAACATACAAGGGGTGTCTCTGCTCTCGGCATTTCTCCTGCAGCTGGTGCAGTGAGAAAACCATGTCGACTGTCGACTTCTGAGCTCTAAAGCCACATTGTGATAGACCCTGTCAGCAAGTGACTGTAAACTTCTGAGAACTACACAGGCAAAGGCTTTTTCCACCACAGTACTCAGCAGGGAGATTCCAGGGTAGTTGTTACAGTCATGGCAGTCACCTTTGTTATTGTGTAGGGTCACAATGCTTGAGTTTATAGGAAAAGGTATATTGTACTTTTGATTTGATTTTTGTTCTTTAAATTCTAGGAGACTAATGTAAGAGCACCATAACCTATTTCCGTGTGCTAGATGGCACCTACAGCAGAGGTTTATATGCAGGTATGTATGGTTTGGTGGGTTCCCCCCCCCCCAGAATTGTTGTTTAAATAATTAAGCAAACAATGTTTTTTCTCCCAGAAATGTGGTGTGAATAATTAAGCAAATAATGTTCTTAACTTTTCTTCGTGGTTTGTTTAGAAGTTTCGGGCTCTAAAAATGAATCAGCTGGGCCATCAAAATCTTAGAATCATTTTGGAAATTGAAGCAGATGTTCAACCTGACATTTTACCAAGAAAACGGAGGGCAACTGAGATCCAGTGTGAGATCCACCATAGTTATATGAGTCTTCTATGAGGAGTTACTAAGAATCATAGAATTGATCAAAAGATGTCAGATTGTTTTTAAAAAATATGCTACATTCTAACAGATTCCTCAATAAAGGCCAGAGCACATGGCTTTGGAAATAAATATGAAACATTTGTTTTAAAGGGGGGAAATTAAACTTATTTCTCCGAGCCCCACCTGGAGATGCTTGAGGGTTATAGATTCCATGTTTCATTTACAAAGCTCCAGAAGCATTTGATCACAGCAGATTCTGTCATGTATTTTCCACCCAGCCATGGGCAAATCACTTAATTAAGCCTTTATTGCAGCTCCATCATCTCTTCACCTACAAAATGGAAATAATACCCTTTGCAATGAGCTTGCAGGAAGAATTTGAGATCCCTCTCTCCCACCTGGCAAAAGGACATGTATGGACCCCGTATCTCTGGGATGACTCATAAGACTATAAAATGATTCAGAATGACTCATGAATATTTTCAATACCTACAAGCAAACTGATACTATTTGGATGCAAATGCTGGCGGCATAAAACTGTCACAGCACATTTGCAACAGCCGGATTACCCCTCCCCAAATACCGGATTATCGCACGCCGCAGATGAACTCCTAAAGAGCAATTGTGTGCATGAACTTTTATAACCTGCAGGTACAGCTTTTATCCAGCATGCATGCAAGCTGTATCATATCACACAGTGCTATCAAGAGCCAAAACAGAGCTGATATCATCTAACCAGATAGAACCCTTGAAATGGAAATTGGAGACAGGCTATATAGATCCAACTGTTTCTACAATGAGGCTTTTAGCCAACATGGTTTTCTGACCTTGAAAGTGCCTATTAGACACATGCATGCAACAACTAACCAGAAACACATGGAAGTTCTTTATTAGAACCTGCCACAGAAGCATTACCAGACTCTAAATCCATGCCTACATTAGCAACACTAATAACAGCAGTAGTGGGAATATTAGTGGAATGAATCCAATTTTTAAAATATAATTCAGATGCTGGCTAAGTTCTTATCAAAATTCACTGCTTTCAAGGGAGTTAAATAACAGCTATGTTTGGGCTAAAGAGAGTAGCTCTGTATTATTAATGATATATGGGAGACCTAATCCTAAATTTGCAGCTGCCCAGGATTGACCTGACAATCCAAAATGAACTTTTCCCCTGGATATTTAGGCTCTTTGCTTATGAATGATGCATACAGAGATTTCTTAGGATTAGTAATAAGTACAGACACCTTCCCTGCAAGGCATTTCCCAATTCACCAAGGCTTCAGCTCCACTTCGCTTTGTCTAGACAGTTCAGATGGTGCCAGTGCAGATTTAGGGCTAGAAAAATGGGGGTGTTGAGGTGAGGAAAGTGTTCCTACAACTCATACAACATGGATGTCCAGGGTGTAGGGGGTGTGAGCACTGTTGCTTACAGAATCTCTACATTCCAGACAAGTATCTGCTGTAAGCTGGGTGTTCCTCACAAATGCAACTACCATGCATGTAAATCCCTTTCAGACGATTCTCCCAAATGTGGAGAAGGCCCAGAGCTCAGAATATCCAAGGCAAGTTTAAAAGCTCTTATCCTTAAGTCCCAAAGTCAAGAGAACTTAGGACTGCCCTAAGTCCTTAGGGCTGCATTCTAGCTAACTGCAAGCAGGTAGGACTCAATGTATAACAATGGAGAGACAAGGATTCATGTTCCCACAGACAGCATGTAAACTTTTTATTCCCCACTGAGAATTCACAGCTGATGTTACAACATTTTTTCCAGCCGAGGTCTCAGTCGGGGACTTTTATGCCACTATGCGTATCACTTGAGTTTTAATAATGGAAAAGAATGGACAGTACAGTTCACTGTTTCTTTTCAGCATTTAAAAAAATTAAAATAAAATACCAATGGTCCTGCACTTGTCTAGAACATAAATCAAGTAAGTGAAATGAACTGGGGACAAATTCTTTGTGCGAGTATTCTGCAAAGCATTCTGAATAAGAAATAATGGCACTTTAGCATATTAACCAGGCGGGTACAGCATTTGTTTTCACTTCATTAGAGTCCCCCCCCCTTTTCTGTCTCTTGGCCTCATGAAAAATTGTGAACAATCAACTTACTGCTGCCAATGTCTGGGACCCATTAAGGAGCAGTAGTTCCGTTTCATAACTCCGTAGCCAGTTAGACTTAGAATAAAAGTATACAGCCGACCACAAAAATTAGCTTTGTACTCATAAAAACTAACCAAAAAAATGTTGATGGGGGAAAATATGCGACTGAAAACTTTTTATGCAGAAATGGTTTTGTTTAGCGCCTCATCACAGCCAGCCTTTGTAAGAGCACTTTGGATTTATATGGTGCCTTCGGTGGCAAAGGATCTCAAAGCACTAGCCAGGCAGGAGTCTGTGCACAAGTGAATTACGGGCTGACTTCCAAGGGAAGAAGACAACACAGAGGGGAGAAAATGTAACACGCTAAAGCCCTCAGCTTACAGGGCTTTAGTCAGTGAGTGCAATCAAGAGTTGTGACTGGCAAGGGACCTTTTTGGGCATCACCAGCCAGAGCTGCCCTTCTTCCTGCTTCTGTCGCACTGCTGCCCAGGCATTGCAGATAATGGTGTGTGAACATCGCATGAGTTGAGTGAGTTTACAGTGGTACCTTGACTTACGAACGACTCGACAACCGAATTTTTCGACTTACGAGTGGGCAGGGCCGTCTCGAGCAGGTCGGGCGCCCTGGCGCTGAGGCGCAGAGATCGCCCTAGCGCCCCCCGCCCTTGGAGCATGGCTTCCGCGCGGCTTTGCCGCGCAGCGCCCCCCCTGGTAGCCTGGCGCCCCGTGCCACCAGGAGTGCACCTAGAGTGGGGCAAATGGCCACACGCTTATGAATTTCTCTACATCCGAACAGAAACCGCGGCGGTTTTAGATAGGGTTTTTTCGACTTACGAATTTTTAGATGGGGTTGCTTCGACTTATGAATTTTTTCGTTTCCAATGCATTCCTACAGGAAAGCGCATTTCCAATGGCGCTTTTCGACCTACGAAGATGCTTCGGAACGGATTAAATTTGTAAGTCGAGGCACCACTGTATGTCCTTCAGCAGCAGTAGCCCTTGTGCACAGCTGCCCACAGGGCCAGACTTAGGTTTGATGAGGCCCTAAGCTACTGAAGGTAATGGGGCCCCTTATATGCGATATTTTAGGGAGCAGGCTAGCAGGCGGGGCCCATTACTTTACATCATAGGAGCCTACACTACACAAAACTGTTGCTGTATGTAGGTTTTATTTTATGTTTTTATCTTCTATTTTGGAAATGTACATCCAGTGTTTTTTTCCTTTAAATTTTTTGGGGTGCCCCCCAAGAGATGGGGCCCTAAGCTATAGCTTGTTTAGCTTATACTGTACATAAATCCGGCACTAGCTGCCCACCACTCTCTCTTTGTGCACAACCAGCACAAGGTCCAGAAAACCCAAGAAGCCCTGGTAAGCATACACATTAAACAACAGCAGGTGTGAGGACAACAAATGCTTCTGTGCAGCTTTTTGATATATTTTCATTTTATTTCCAAGGAATAGCACAATACACAGCTGACCTATCAGACAGCTTTTTTTGAAGAGATATAAAAAGTGTACACTCAGCTTACGATGGCATCGAAATGTTCTGATAATTTTTATAGCTCTTTATATTTACAAAGTATTTTTTTCTGGGCTGAACAGGAGAGTTTATTTGTCTAATTAATAATAGCTTGTTTTGAATGTGGCCCTTCCCAGCATTATTTCTTGGGTGCAAGGCTAAAATCCTAATCCCACTTACCTGGATACAAACCCGATTCCATTCAATAGGATTTACTTTTGAGTGGACATGGTTTGGATTCTGCTGTAAGTCAACTGAATTTACTTCTAGGGTTGTATCTACCTCCCCTCCGTCCTAATTTTTAAAGCAATTACACAGTGTTTGCTTAGGTGTCACTGTGGATATTGGCAGCAAACTAATGTACTGATTAAATTTAGATTATATCTGCAGTGACTAACTGATTTTGACAATAAACCTTTACACGTTTGTTTGTGTGTGTTTACATTTCCACTGTCGGCAAGCTTTTTAAAATTTTATTTTGGCTTGGTCTGATAGAAGCTGGATTCCAGAATTCTGGCAGGCAACAGGTTTCCTATTCCAGCATGGTGTAGTGTTAGTGTGTTGGATTAGGACCTGGAAAAGAGCCTCTCAGCCTAACCTACCTCACAGGGTTGTTGTGAGGATAACAAAAGGGGGAAATGAACCATATACACCACCTTGAGCTCCTTGGATGGAAGTTAGGATAAAAATGTAATTAATAAATTCCTGCACTTGTGAGAAGCAACCATCGGAATATGATTCGTTGGATACAACTTGCATTTCATTAGTCAGCTTTAAAAAAGAAGAGGTTCTGCAGCTGAACCATAGCTCTTGGTTAGCACAACAAAAACATTCTGCTGAGTCTTCCCCTCAGCAATAATTTGGTATTTTCTAGACATAAAACCCAACGAGCAATATTCTGGTTTTAAGGAGAGAGAAAATCCCAGGGAGGAGGAAGATGAATTAAAGTAGTTTCCATGTTATGGAGCCAATTCTGAATATTTGTGGGATGAGAACCATTGGTAGATAAAATGAAAAGTAAACTGGGGTCAGGAAATCTTTCTTGGCAATCAGCAAGGAGTCAGGGGCAGGAATGTATGAAAGCCACTGAAATTCCATTGCTAATTCCACATTTTCCAGAACCAAACAATAGATTTCTGTGGAAAATCCTTTGTCCGAATCAAAATTTGGTTAGTTCATTATGGGATTCTATTCTTTACTGCTTTCTGTATTAGTTGGATCACTAATTAATGGACTTAAATTTTTTTTTGTCTGTAAACAGCATGCCTCCCAAAAAAGTTTGCAACCTATCAACATATACATATTAAAACCCCTTTTAAGCACTCATTTAAAACCTCCATTTCTTTCAAAACACTATTAAAATCCAGCATAAACCATACAATAACAGCAACCAACTTATATTGTAGTGCCAGAACACAGTACTGTTTCTATAGCCCAAGCCATGGTTAGCCACCAACAACCTAAACACAGGTATTTGAGGCCTTTTAAAAGTAATGAAGGCTGGGCTTCTTGCCTGGTCTCAGAACAGAGTTCTACAGCTGTGGGGTCACTGCCCAAACAACTCTGTTCCATTCCAAGAATTTATAAGATTTCCATTAGGCATGGATCCTATGGTGCCTCAAGCAAAATGTGTTCTGCATTTCAAACATTTGTAAGGTTTCCCTTTTATGTGCTCTCTTGTGCACCTTAATAAGTAAAAGGCAAATGTCATACATTTACTATACTTGCAGAACCATTCCAAGTCTGTTTTCTCAGAAGTAAATCTGGCTGATCTCAACAAAATTTACTCCCAGGTGTGAATAGACTTGGAGCTGTTAAGCTGTCTGAACACACCATTTTCGTGCATTTTCAAAATCACACTGCATCATGGGAGTTGAAGCAGCATGAAGGCACTAGTGAAATAAATAGTAAATATTTATTTCACTGGTGCGTTCATGCTGCTTCAACTCCCATGATGCAATGCGAAAGAGTGAGAAAAGGTATTGGATAAGGAATGGGCACGATTACAGGAGGAGGTTTGGTGGAAAAGTTAAAATATTGTGGGAGTAACTTTGTTACAGGAATGGTGATGGAAAAAATTCCTGGATAGACATGAATCAAAGGTAGTTTTTGGTAAAGCTGCCTGTAAGTTCAGCACAATATTCTAGTTTGACAAATTTCAGTTTGAATTACAGTATCCTGTTACTAACAGCAATAACCACATCTACTGCAGCAGTAGCCCTGGTCAGCTATGGTTAAAAATATAACGCAAAGATCTTCACAGTTTGATCTATATTGCTTGAGGACAATGTCAGAAAGAATTACTATGGCTATTCAGTTAATCAGCTGTGTACACAAGCTTCATTCCTGTTTGCAATTTCACCATTAATTGAAGTTCAGTTTTGACTTCCCTCGCCTTGGGTAGGGCTACACTGCCACTGTGTGGCAGGCTTGTTTGCAAACTTAGCAGTGGTTTCTGTAGCATAGTGAGCAGAAAGGCCACAGCAAACTGGATATAGAAATGTGAAGGTCAAGTGGGGAGGGAACTGGGGGGGGGGATTTCAACCCCTTCCCGCCTCTGTTCCTACATTGTTATGTCACAAGGTCATAAAGACTGAATTCAGGAAATCAATTTTTTTGTGACTTAAGTGAAACTTATGCAATGTCTTTTAATATGCAGCCATTCAGTACGTTTCCGAGCACAATTCAAAGTGTTGGTGCTGACCTTTAAAGCCCTAAACGGCCTCGGTCCAGTATACCTGAAGGAGCGTCTCCTCCCCCATCGTTCTGCCCGGACACTGAGGTCCAGGGCCGGGGACCTTCTGGCGGTTCCCTCGCTACGAGAAGCCAAGTTACAGGGAACCAGGCAGAGGGCCTTCTCGGTAGTGGCGCCCACCCTGTGGAATGCCCTCCCACCAGAGGTCAAAGAGAACAACAATTGCCAGACCTTTAGACGGCATCTCAAGGCAGCCCTGTTTAGGGAAGCTTTTAATGTTTGATGGATTTCTGTATCATAATATTTTGTTGGAAGCCGCCCAGAGTGGCTGGGGGAACCCGGCCAGATGGGCGGGGTATAAATAATATATTATTATTATTATTATTATTATTATTATTATTATTCAAACACCAGTTACAGTCTACTCTGAACGCTTTTTCCACAAATATGGTAATCCCTGTGTGTTGTTTTTTTTTGGGGGGGGGGTTGAAATGATATGTATAGTTGACCTAAGATTCAGTGCTCTGGCAGATATTTTCACAGGATGGAACATGCAAGGTTTCCCATCATACCAACATGTCAGATCCCAAGGAAGTGGAACTTTGTTCACACAATGTGATTTTCCTGGCCTACATGGAACGTCCCAGGTTCAATCCCCAGCATCTCCAGGTAGGGCTGGGAGACAACTTTGTTGGAAATCCTGGAGAGCCACTGCCAGTAAGTATGGATTACCCTGAGCTAGCTAGACTAATGGCCTGACTTTGGCAGCTTCCTATGTTCCCTTAAGCCCACTCACACCCTCTGGGAACAGCATGTGATGGAGCAGGAGGAGGTGGCAGTGGCAAGGGAATTGCAAGAATCTGACAGTTCTGCCTAACTTTAAGGGCCTTTCTGTTCATGCACAATATTTTTGCATGCAAGTCATTGCCACCAAGTATCACATATTAAATATAGATTTTAAAAAATCTGCACAAGTGTTTCGGTTTAGCTTCCCGACATGTCTCTGAGCATATGTTTGGGTGTGCGCAGTTCAGTGGAAATTTTGTAGGCATGCTCTTTCTATACGTAAGCCATTAAGCTTCTTGAATAAGCTTATTACCAGTACCAGAAGTATAAAAAAAATGGTCAAGAAATGGTTCTTTCACCACCACTTTTTAACATCGGAATGACACTGGCACCACCTTGAGGTAGAAGTTAACAGTATACAGTATTGAGATTTTGCAACAGTTATTCCTCTTTTTAAGAAAATTAAATATTTTAGCAATTGTACAATTAAATACAGTGTCGACACTGTTATTCACAAATTCAGGCAATTACTTCTTCATACCAGCCTCTGAATGGGATCATACATAGATAAATATGTATAGCTGGGCTAGGATATTGTTGTGGGGGGTTGCTGCTGTTATTGATATGAAAAGAATGATACAAGAAAGTAACAGATTATTTATGTGGAAATTGTTCAATTTGGTTGTGTACATTGTGTGTGTGAGAGAGGGGGGGGTTGGAATCTATTATCTTTTCATGTTGTAGCTGCCTTGAGCATGATGACAAGGTGGTGTACCAATATAATCACAAACTATTTACTAGCCATTACTTTCCATAGAAGAAACATCAACCAATATCCCAGGCCACTAATAAGCAAGCCTGTTAGCAATGAAAGGCAAACAACTTACAAGCATACACACTATTAGTGCAGCTAGATTATCAAAGCCAGCTTTCCTTTTACCAAAGTGAGGGGGGAAATGGCACCAAAAATATAAAAACGCTTGACACATTTCGTTCAGAGGAACTAGACTGAAACCTTCAAAGCATTAATGAACAGAGAAATAATTATATTTTATCTGGAAGGGGTTGAGGGAGGAAGAACTCCACACATCAAGATCCACATTTTATTTTTTTCAAAATCATTAAAAGCTTTTAGACAAATGTATCCTGCTTCACCTAGCATTATGGGCTGGCCCTCACTTAACTACTTTGGAGAAAACATAGCACAAATCATAAAAACCCAGTGCTTAGTGAAGTCCTATAAAAACCTTCCTCTACTAGTTCTGTACACCTATTAACTAAATCAATTTAGGATTGCGGGGGCTGAGGCGCATAGCAGTGGTAGACGTTACTGAATGTGACGTTTGTCCATTCCAGGCTGATTGCTACCAAAAATATAAGAGACTCTGCCCACTGTTCTGGGTTTCTCAATTAAACTACCTCCTCCTATGTTTCTGAAGTGCCACCCATTTTTTGGCAGAAAAGGCTGGAGGGTAACCGGATGTGTTTTTTGCACTGTGGTCTTAAGTCACTATCACACACCAGTGTGAATACTCAAGATGGAAGCAAGTTCTAGGCCAGGCACAGGCAACCTTGGCCCTCCAAATGTTTTCAGACTAGAACTCCCATCATCCCTAGCTAACAGGACCAGTGGCCAGGGATGATGGGAATTGTAGTCCCAAAACATCTGGAGGGCTAAGGTTGCCTGTGCCTGTTCTAGACCACATGCAAATTACAAATGTCACACAGAAATCACGGTGCACTTTTTTAAGGTCAGCAATAGTTAACCAGCTGTACATACATTGACAATTTTCAGTGTTGTCTTTGAGACTATGCAGTGTAAAACTTGAGGTTGAGCTTCTTTTAAAATTCCATTTCATGAACTACAAACTTGTAGCTGTCATGAATTGATTTCTCAGCAGAGGCAGGTATCATTCATTAGACCCTTAAATTATTTGATTATCCAGCAAATAATCTTTTTCTTCATTGCAAGTTATAGCCATGAGTGGAAATAAATCCAGGACACTTAAAAAAAACGTAAGAACAGATATGCTTGCATCAATTCTTTCAAATCTACTTAAGCAGCATGATGTATAGTATAGCATATCTTCAACACAAAAAACAGCGACAATTTGTTGACAAAGGACAGCTGAACATATAAAGGGCCCCATCACCTTCAGCAGCTTAGGGCCTCATCAAACCTAAATCCGGCCCTGATGCAAAGCACCTGCTTCTGTCACCAATAGCTAAACTCCGCCCCAGCTATTTCCACGGGTGCAGAGCTTGCACCGCAACCTGAATTACTAGAAGCGTGGCAAATTCAGTAGCAAATACTAGGCTTCTAATTCCAGCGCCACCGCCTCCCAACCCAGAGCCTTTTTCCCCTTTCTTTAATTTTTCACCACCATTGAGCCTCGCCCACCTACGGTACCTACCTTCCCTCCCTCCCTCCCCCCCCCTACTCGCACGCCACCGCCTCCCCACACACCCGCCGCTCCAGCCTTCCATTCTTATTTGGAGAACCTCCCCCTGATTGGCCAGTTTACGGCTCTCGCCAAATTTGCATTCCACGTCGGTGGAAATTTCCGTCTTCGGATTTATATATTTATTTATTCCGCGCACGGAGCCAATGGGAGCCCCTCCGCGAGCCCCGACGCTTTTCCGACCAATGAAATGCGAGAATTCTCGCTGTTGTGGCACGTGAGGGCCGCGCACGTGGACTCGTTATGTAAAAGGCGGGGCGAAGAACTCGCGGCCCCCCCCCGCGCGTGCGGAACGGCGCGCACGCGCGTTGCGGGGGGAGGAGCGGGCAGACAGGAGGAGGAGCAGCAGCAGCCGGAGCGAAGGCGACGGCGGCAATAGCAGCGGTAGCGAAGGACAACGGCGGCGCCGACGGCCGAGACTGCCTTAGGCGCACCTCAGAGGGCGACGATGAAGCAGCAGCAGCCGGTAACGTCGGCGGCGAACGCGGGCGCCGCCACCGCAGTCCCGGCCTTCCTCAGCAAGCTCTGGGCGCTGGTGGGCGACGCGCCGAGCAACCAACTCATCACCTGGAGCCAGGTAGGCGCTCCGGAGGAGGCGGATGGGGGCGAGGGGAGCGGGTTGAGGCGAGGCCTCGCTCGGTTGGCGACGCGGTGGGAATGAGGGAGGGGATCGGTCTCCCCGCCCCCTCCCATCGCCGTTCCATGGACCGCGCGCTCCTTCCTTCCTTCCCACCATTTTTTCTCTCCGTCTCCCCTCAGCCGCCTATCTTCCTCCCTCGCGTCTGTGTTGCGTCTTTGGCCTTCGATCGCACAAAAGGCCTGGAGAGGGGGGGAGAGAGAGAAGAGAAGAGGGCGTGGTCAGGCGTTGTTTTCCTGACGGGCGTGGGGGGGGAAGGCAGGGGCTTCGCGCGGCCTACCCGCGAAGGGCCCCGTGAGGCCCGAGGCGCACTCGGGTTCGCCATGAGGGTGCCTTCGTCCGAGGGAGCGGGGGAAGAAGGAGGCCTCGGCAGCCGCGTATGCCCACCGCACGTTAATCTGAAGGCCGCGCTTCGGTTTCCGCAACAAGGAACCTCCCCCCACTCCGCGCAATCTACCGAATGGCTACGAAACAAGTTCCAGGGGAAGGGAGGCGACAGGCAGCCCAAATATAAAGGGGAGGAGGATGTTCCGCGCGACCCTTTCCAGACGTGGCTTTGACGTGGGCACGTGTGGATCATTACATACCTACCCGCTTCCTTAACACGGAGGTGGATAGTATGTAAGAGAAACGCTTTGTATGGAAACAGTCCGCAACCAGAGGGTGAGGGGTGTTCCTGCGTGTAGTGTACACACAAATAAAGGCACGAGTTAAGAGGACATACTTAGGTCGTGAGCATCTTACTAACTGTGTTAAGATCTGGTTTGGGGGAGGCCCTGGTCCATGCATTATTATTATTTTCTCGTTAGGCATGAACTTGGTCAGTGGTTCTAGGTAAACCATTACAGTGTTATCTTGCCTATTACCTCCACAACATGGCTTTACAAAACTGTTAAGCAGGAGTGGCAGAACTGCCCTTACAGCTACTGGCTTAGCCTCTTCTCATGCACTATCACACATACCTGCTATTTTATTGACTTCCAAGAATCCACTAATTTTGGGGAAAGAAACATAAATACACACACAGTGTTGGGGTCAGTAGAGCGGTTTAGACCTCTGTAGCTCCAGGAGATCAGCAAGGGCTGAAGGTGGTCCTCAAGTCAAAAAAGGTTAGTCACTTCTCTTGTAAACAGATGTAGCCATGTTGGTCTGTCTTACTCAAAACAGTTGTCTTGTGTATTGAGATGTGGATCATTTTGAATGCACTAAAGTGCTAAATAATCACTATAGTTTCTTGCCCTAGGTTTAATTCTAGTAGTGCTCCCCTGTAGGTAGGCTTACATGGAGAAGAAGAGGTGGCAGGTCAGTAGCTCCGTAGACCATATGTGGTCCAAAAAAGGGGCTGCAGGTCATTAGATTACTGCTGCTCTGTTTTGCCTAAAATAGGCAAATTCCAAGAATTATGGAAGGAGTTACACCTGTATGAGTAAAACCTTATGCTGAGAAACAGAGAACTGAGATTGTTATGAACAAATTGATGTATGCTGATTACGCTCTTTCTGTAACAATGTAGAAGAGGTCCTCTTTCATTAGCATCACGATTGTCTGGGAGCTTGTACAAATGGGAACAGCTGGGTAGGAAAGCTTTGGTGATCAATTTTCAGACAGTCTTTGTATGCCTAAGACAAACAATGTCCAGATCTCAGGAGGCACTCATCTTTTGCATAGTTTTTGTGTTACATTCGCTATCCTGCTAACAGTGACACTTTATTTTTAGCATATGAAGTTTTAGGTATGTAATTCTTTTGTTTGATTCCAGGCTTAGGAACTATTTGGTAGGTAAAAATAGGCTATTTAATCATCTTAATATAAGCGGTAAGATTTACACTGCATTTTGTATGTCCATGCATCCATTTCAAGTCTCTCTAAGAGGAAGGGCACTTTCTATTGAGAATATAGTTGCAGGAATTTGTGCAGTCATGTACACCAGTTTGGCAAAGAAACAAAAGCCAGGGTGTTATGGGTAGATGAAGGGGCAAACAATATAGAAAGGGCATTGGTGGCAGCAAAGGTTAAAAGCTCTGCCTAAGTGCTTGTCCAGGAAATCTCTCTTCATCTTCCCTTGCAGCATTTCTGTGGAAAGCTGCAAATGTGGTGACTTAGTCAAGTCTTCATCCAGGTACAGTGGTACCTCGGTTTATGAACACAATTGGTTCCGGAAGTCTGTTCATAAACTGAAGCGTTCATAAACTGAAGCGAACTTTCCCATTGAAATTAATGGAAAGTGGATTAATCTGTTCCAGACGGTCCGCGGGGTACTTAAACTGAAGCGTTCATAAACTGAAGCAAACTTTCCCATTGAAAATAATGGAAAGTGGATTAATCCGTTCCAGATGGGTCCACGGAGTACTTAAACTGAAGCGTTCATAAACTGAAGCATGGGTGTAATTGGTTCCAGAAGTCTGTTCATAAACTGAAGCGTTCATAAATTGAAGCGAACTTTCCCATTGAAAGTAATGGAAAATGAATTAATCCGTTCCAGATGGGTCCGCGCTGTTCATAAACCGAAAATTCATAAACCGAGGTGTTCATAAACCGAGGTTCCACTGTAATGGGAACAATTGAAAACATCCAATCTCTCCTAAAGACCTTTCAGGAAGTAGTACAATAAAGAATGCTGCAGAAGCGCTTGACACAACAGAGAAGCAGTAGGTAACAGACCAAGGACAGTGGTGTAGTCACTGGTGCCGCCAACAGGAAACCCAAAATTTGCAGGGGACAAGCAGAACAGGCCAAATCTTGCAGTTAACTTTGTAAACAAGAATTTTTAAAAATGTCAACACCACCATACGCACTACACGTGTGCTCTAATGTGCACATGAAACTTTTGTTCAAGTAGACTTTCTCACAGAGAGACAAGTTGGAAGAATAAGCCTTTTGGGCTGCTCCCTTTCGTGACCAGAGCATTTGAATATTTTCTCAACCAAGAATTCTCGTCTTTGTAACTTTCCACTTACTGAGCAACATGCATACCATACTAATAGGGAATATGGTCTGCCTCCTTCATGTTTTATCTGAGTAACCTTGAGGAGTTGTGGAAATAAGCTTGTAAATGTTTCTTTTGGTTTTGTCTAAGTTTTTATCTAAATATAAATAACGATTCTGATATATTCTAAGCTCAGCCATGATAAGAATGAATATTATCCGGGTATGTATGCAGCAGAATCATTCTGCAGTTGATTCTCATTTCGCCATTTCATTTTTAATTAGCCCCTTCTTCCTGATTTTCCAGATCTTGCTGCACTCTGTACAGTATGTACATACAAAGATTAGCATAAAAATAGTGATGGGCAAGATGATTCCTAACTTGCGTCAGTGGAGTTGCATCCACTGTTGTGGATACGCAATCTGACCAATGAAGTTGATGTTGAAGAATCATTGCTTCGACGCTATTGATCTTTGCTTCTTCCAGTGCACTGGCATTAGTTCGCCTGTCTTTCCAAGTGATGTGTAAAAATTTTCGGAGACACCATTGATGGAATCTTTTAAGGAGTTGGAGATGGCATTTGTAAGTGGTTCATGTTTCACATGCATACAGAAAGGTTGATAGTACTATAGCTTTGTAAACAAGCATTTTGGTTTCCCTGCGAATGTACCGGTCCACAAACACAATGCATTTCAATCGGGAGAAAGCTGCACTTGCAGAGCTCAGGTGTTGCTGGATTTTGGCGTCAATGCCGGCCCTTGTGGAAAGGTAACTGCCCAGGTAGGAGAAGCGATTGACACTTTCCAACCTTACACCACTGAGTTGGATTTGTGGCACTGCAGAGGCGTTGTTTTGTGCTTGTTGATGCAGCGCTTTGGTTTTTTGGATATTGAGCGATAGGCCAAGCTTTTTATAAGCTTATGCGAAGATATTTAGGTTGGTTTGGAGGTCATCCACTTAAGTGTGCACACACTATGTTGTCATCAGTATGCTGAAGCTTTATGACAGAAGTTACAGTAACCTTACTCTTTGTTTTCAGCCTACTCAAATTAAAGAGCTTTACATCTGCTCGATCGACAAAGTGTAGGGTCATGGCAATTAAAATAATAAATAAGAGTTGGGGTGATAGCAACCCTGTTTAACACCTGATCCCACTGTGAATGGTTCACTTTGAGAGCAATTATCTACAATTGTTGCTGTCATATTATCATGGACGAGCCAAACTATGTTCACAAATTTATCTGGGCAGCCAATATTCAGGACAGTCCACAGGGCATTACGATTTACAGTGTCGAAGGCCTTAGTCAAGTCAATAAACACCATATACAGGGGTTGGTTTTGATCTTAGCATTTTTCTGGAAACTGTCGAGCAGTTAAAATCATGTACACTGTCCCCCTAGAACAAGGGTAGGCAACCTAAGGCCCGTGGGCTGGATGTGGCCCAATTGCCTTCTCAATCCGGCCCATGGATGGTCCAGGAATCAGCTTATTTTTACATGAGTAGAATGTGTCATTTTATTTAAAATGCATCTCTGGGTTTGTGGGGCCTGCCTGGCGTTTTTACATGAGTAGAATTGTGCCTTCTAGGTTGAAAACTGTGAGGGGCAAGGGATATCGCGAAGCCCCTCCCCTCCTGAGTTCCAGCCCAGCCCCGAGCGAGGCTGAAAAGAGGGAAAGCTCCAGCTCAAGTGGGGAAACAGGAAGTGGTGTCCAAGGCTCTGGCAGGGTAGAAGAGCCATCGTCCCAGGTGGGACAGGAAGGGGGAAGGAAGGGGGGCAGGCCAGTCCCCCCAACTCCGGAACTTCGCAGAAAGCGTCGGGGGAAGAGGATGGGTCTCCCCAAGTTGTTATGCTGGCGCAAGACGCGCCAAAAGCCACTTGGAGGTTCTGATTCAAGCTGAACAGATGTGTCTTTGTAAATAGCACTGCCATTAGCACTGTAAATACTCAGCACCAATAAAAGACAAAATGCAGAGCTGTGTAGAGTCGTTACTCTGAAGTAGCTTTCTCCGGCCACCGTGACAAAAACGATTTTGGAATTCAGGAGGGGTAGCCTTAGATTTTGTTCGGAGATAGTTTGCTAAGATCCTTGCAAGAATTTTGCAGGCCGCAGCTAATAAAGAGATGCTTTGATTGTTTCTGTAATCCGTTCTATCACCTTTTTTAAAGAGATTGATAATTTTGGCATTCCTAAAGTCTGCTGGGATCTCTCTCCCAGATTTTTTCGATGAGCTTGTGAAGTTGTTGTGTAAGTTCAGTTCCGCCCACTTTGAAGACTTCGGCAGGTATCCCATCACATCCGCTGGCTTTGTTGTTTTTCATTTGGTTAATGATAGTCTATGCCTAAGAAACTGTTTTACATTTCTAACCACATTATTCAGGCATTGAATGTGATTGTGATCTTCATTGCAGAATGGACAGAGTTTCCTTGTGTTGGATGAACAAAGATTTGCCAAAGAGATTCTTCCAAAGTACTTCAAGCACAACAACATGGCAAGCTTTGTGAGACAGCTGAATATGTGTGAGTTTTATAACAATATGTAGTATTAACCTTTAGATACACTGGTCTACATTTAAAACATTGAACTTAATAGAATTCAGTTCTGACATGGATTCTACCTTTTATTGTAATAACAGATTCTAACTATTGCTCAGCTTTAATCATTTATTGTACAGTACAGTATCGTAAGGCATTCAGCTGCAGTCACTGACTGGAATGCAAGGGAAAACAAGCAGAATGCATACTACATATTGAGTGAATCAAAGAAATGTAGACTTGGAAGGGACCCAGAGGGTCATCTATGCAGGAATCTCAACTAGGAGGACAGCTGACGCTGAGAGAGAATTGATTCAAAGCAATGAGCCATCCTTATAGCTGCAGCCTGCAGCTTGGTTTTTGTATGAACTTCAGTCATGTTTGACAACCAGTAATAAGGTTTTTATAAGCGTTTTCAGAGCATGTGTGGCAGCTTTATTTAAAAAATTCCCATGATATTGATAGTATCATCTTCCAGAAGGGACAGGTTTTGACATGACACGTAGCAGTGTAAGTTCATCTCCTTATTTTAGGAAGGACACCCATCTTGTAACACAGCATTGTGTTGTGATGATTGAATGTGTATGTCATATTTTAAGTGGCACTTTAAAGCTAGAACTCTAGGTGTAGCCTTCATAGTACTAATATATGAATGCTGTGGTTGGCTTTGTTGTTCTGCCTTCCAGAGTTCTTATGAGAATGGCCTTGTTATCCCAAGATAAAACCCAGGACCAATAAGGGAAACAAAATGGGACCCTGCATAGGTTAATAATGCACCTAGGGTTAGTCACACAGAAATTTGTGCAAATGAAGGGCAGCTTGTAGCAGAATAGCTTTCAGTAAAGGCAAAATAAGTGTGAATAGGCAGTGTTGATACCTGCACAAAGACAGCACCATTTTTTCACTCAACTGAATGAGGATTGTAGCCTTGATTATTCCAGTCGGTTTTTCCATAGTTTGTTTATTCTTTTCAGATGGTTTCCGTAAGGTAGTCCATGTTGACTCTGGCATTGTCAAATTGGAAAGAGATGGCCCTGTTGAATTCCAACACCCCTACTTCAAGCAAGGACGGGAAGACTTACTGGAGCACATTAAAAGAAAGGTTAGTGAAAGGGAGTCTGGAAGCTTTGAACCTTCTGTAAGCACTGACATAGATTCATGTGAGGGTTTGCCAGGATCTTACAGATAGTGTAAGTGGGAACAGAAATCTAAATTGCAAAAAGGAAAGGTACAATTCAGTTTTACTGAGTACAAAGCAATACACATGCCAGCAAGACTGCCGTGCAACAGTTCAAAACAACTGCATGCAAGCCTTCAGTCACATCGAGATCTAGAATTACAGATCAAGGATGGCTTACTGTAACCTAAAATATGCCTTCAACAAAGGGGGATGGCCAGTTCTCTGATCTAAAAGGCAGAAGTGAGTCCTGGACCTATTATGATCAGTCTTAGGAAACGCTTCATCAATGAAACAGAAATCCAGGGAGGAGATGTTCAGAGTCTTATCTTCATTTGGCACAACTTGAACTATGTCAGATTTCACTTGCTTACCTTCCACACTTTTTCTACTACTTTGCTACTTATTTGCTATGATACCTGCATAAAGTAGCTTTGGTAAACATCTGGGTGAAAAGGGAATTCTCTATAAGAGATGGAACAAGGCCATTATCTAACCTATTTTCTTAGGAGTCCTGACCATCCAGCTTGAATATCCCTCCATTATTCTCTTGACCTTTCCGCCCTATGGTGAAGTGTGGTGTAGAAATTTTATTAATAATAATCATACATACATATATGGCACTTCCCTTTTTATTCCTTCTGAATTATTAGAACTCAGTATAGCCTTTGTTTATTTAGTTCATTTTCAGATAGCATATGATCCCTACATGATCTTGCAGATTCCATCCATGTGTACATTTTCGTTAATTGAAAGCAGAAGTACAAAGCTCTGCATAGATTCAGAGCAAAACCTTATTTATCAGTTAAATAGTCACTGTAATGCCTATTTTTAAAACTAACATGTTAACTTAAATTTCTGAACAGGTTTCTTCTTCAAGGCCTGAAGAAAATAAAATTCGTCAGGAAGATCTGTCTAAAATCATTAGCAGTGCTCAGAAGGTTCAAAGTAAACAAGAGACTATTGAATCCAGGCTATCTGCTCTGAAGAGGTAAATGAGATTTCTAGCTTGATTTTTCAGGAGGAAGAGTATGAAAGACTACTAGTTCAACTAAAACTGTTTTTAGATATGCTTAAGATGCCCAAAGTGGCTGGGAAAACCCAGCCAGATGGGCACGGTATTTATTACTATTACTGTTATTATTAATATCATCATTATTATTTATATCATTACTGGTGGGTTTATGGCACTTTTAAGGAAACAGTTGTTTATTAAGGCTGGCATTCACTTAAGTGTTACTCTGAGTAGATGCATTGAAATTAATGACCATGACTATGGGTCTTCCATTTCAATGGGTCTGTTCTGAGTAAGGCAACTGAGTACTCCCTGTAGTGCTGTCTTTGTGTATTTTGTATTACAAAGAAGAGGTGTGACAGATCCCTGTTTCAAGGAATTCACAATCTAAAAAAGGAAGGGGGGAGGAATAATCATGAATATGTGATTATTTTAATTACATATGTTTTGGCTTAGTTAACATTAAGGTATAATTACAGTTCCAAGTTTCATTAGGTCAGTTATTGGGATGCGGGTGGCGCTGTGGTTGAAACCACTGAGCTTCTTGAGCTTGCCAATTGGAAGGTGGCAGTTCAAAAATGTGCAGTGGGTGAGCTCCCATTGCTCTGTCCTAGCTTCTGCCAACCTAACAGTTGAAAAGGACACCAGTGCAAGTAGATAGGTACCACTGCGGCAGGAAAGTAAATTGTGTTTCCATGCACTTCGGCTTCTGTCACGGTGTCCTGTTGCACCAGAAGTGGTTTAGTCATGGTGGCCACATGACCTGGAAAGCTTACTGTGGACAAACGCTGCCTCCTTGGCCTGAAGTGAGATGAGCGCCGCACCCCATAGTCACCTTTGACTGGACTTAACCATCCAGGGGTCCTTTAACTTTTTACCTTTATCTAGCTCAGTTAGTAATCCTTATATTGATTGTAAACATTTTGAAACAGAGAAAATGAATCTCTTTGGCGGGAGGTAGCAGAACTGAGAGCAAAACATCTGCAGCAACAGCAAGTTATTCGAAAGGTAATTATGTAACTTCTTTCTTCAGAAGAATAATTTAAAGTCATCTATAAATGCAGTGCAAAATTGGAAGGGAAGCAGTAAACTTTGTGTATTGTAAAGGGGAAGGGGTTTTAGTGGAAATTGGTAGCTTGAATGGTAGGTGACTTGCAAGAATTCAATAAAGCTTGAAATTGTCTTCTCTGAGATAAATTGGAGTGGGTGGCAAAAAGCTCAGATGATCTGTTTAGGATATGGTAGCATGAAATGTAAAGGGCATTAATCTGATTTTGTTAAAATTGTATAATAAATGGTTAAGAGATTAAAGGCAGGGATATAAGCATAATATAAAACTTGAAGAACTCCATGTTTTATATTTTGAATGCCTTAAAGTTCCATCTGTATACATTCATTTCTTCTCATAATTTTTAAATAGTTTTTAGGAAAATCTGATATCGAAACATACAATAATTAGGCTGTTTAGGGATTTGCACTATTATCTCTGCATTAGAATGACACCCAGACCTCTAAATCCTCTTGTCCTTAACTTTCCTAATAGGAAAGTGACTCTAAGCATTTGATATTTCAGGCTTTAATTCTAGCCTACTTGACTGTGTATAGAACCATAAAAATAAAATTGAACTATTGAGTTTAGTTGAACTTGCTCCTAATTGTGTGTAGGATTTTTCTAAAGGCAATATTCTGTCTTTGCAGATTGTACAGTTCATTGTCACCCTTGTTCAGAATAACCAACTTGTGAGTTTGAAACGAAAACGGTAAGTATCGAGTTGACGATACTGGAATTGTAACACAGGTTTATTTTGTGAATATATAGTGTTTCTAGAAGCATAAGTTTAAATTCTTGTGTTTTTTAGAAACATTTTTTTCTTTTATGATTTAGCCCATTGCTTCTGAATACTAATGGGACACCGAAGTCCAACATATTCCCGCAGATAGTCAAAGAACCAGCAGAAAACAAACATCATGTGAGTTAATTCTGAAATATACTTAAGGAAAGTATTAAAAAATGGACAGAATCACTGCATGGTTGGACAGAGAAAATACAATATTCCCCATGCAAAAGAGTACAGTAATCATTATTCGCATAGTACTTGTGTTGGCTGTTCTCCTTTATATGGAGTGAAAATAGATCAGGCATATAGCAGTAAGGTATTCTGTTGACAGAAAGGGAGGGGGCACCAAGTGATGCTTTTCCATAGCATTTACACCCAATACTGCATTGTCAGATTATTGTTTAGTTTTGATAGCTAAACGGGGAGGAAACAGGGCAAAATATTCAGCTAAAAGAACAGGCGTCATTGATGTAGGAGCTATTTTTTTCCTTAAACACAATCTGAAGAAGTCTTGTCTGTACACATTGTACAGATTTTGCTTTTCTGCATCTTCTCCCACAGATTATTTCACTATGTTGTAACTTTATTCCATTCATCTTGAACCCTCTAAGGCCCACATTGGTTGTGAAGGTGAAAATGTATTTTTTCCCCTCTTTATTCTGTGCACACAAACTTCCTAATTAGGCTGGCAACTTTTGTTCAGAACTGTACTTACTGTCTCACCCTAACCTTACAAAGTTAAGGGGAGAGTGGTTTCTCCAGATTATCGTTTTAAGCTGCTTTTTACATTTGTCAAGACAGCTCATTTGGAAATTGTATCATTTTCCTCCTAAATGTTGTTTGTTTAGTATGATGTCTGCATTCCTAATGATTTATAAATTAAATTGGTTTCAATTTATGGTTGATTTAATTTTTTTTTAAAATCATTATGGCACTGTTTCGGTTCTTGTAAATGGGCAGGTACCGCACAGCAGGACTGATGGCTTAAAGCAGAGAGAACAGCTGTCAGATGATATTATTATTTATGATATCACTGATGATATTGGTGATGAAGAAAAGCCTCCAGTTACTCCAGAAAGCAGTGAAGATGCTGCTTCAGACTCAAAGTAAGTAAAAATATTTAGTACATAATTGGAATTAAATATCCTCAGGCACACTGAACTACAGAAATTGTCCATATCTTACTTGATAGTTTGACCCTTGTGTAGATCCCGAGATACCTGGGTAATCAAAAGATAAGATCCAAGATATCCAATAGGTTAGTTATAAATTTTAACATTAAATCAAAATTGTTCTGAAAGGTAACTGATGAAAGGTTTAAGCTTAAGGGAGCCATCCTAAAGCCTATGGAACGTCTCCTGGTATGCATCATGGAGGACCTTACAGTGCACAAACAACAACACCTTGGAGGTCCTGGGCCTCAAGGAAGTTATAAATTAAAATATGCTACCACCTGCCATCCTAGCCACATTTGAGTTGAAAGACCTTACCTCTCTTCTCTTCCCCTGGATCCCAACAAACAGGTAATTCCCTCTTCTACCCTTCCTCCGAAAAAGAAAAAAAGTACTAGTATTCTCAGCATTTGAGCATTTAAGGAAGTGCAAAACAATAGCATTATGTAGCTCATAACAAGGGCAGCAGTTTAATAGCTGTTCTCTACGTTAATATGAGCTGCAAAGGAAAGGTGGTAGGTGCTGCTTCTCTTTAATCACATTTTTAATATGTATTGCAGTTATAGTCCTGACATTGTAATAGTCGAAGACGACAATGAGGATGACTATGCTCCTATAATTCATGAAAATACAGCTGCTGAACCAGCCACAATTCCATCCACTGATTCTGTCAGTCCTTCCCCTTATGGTGCAAGCCCATTAATGTCTGGTGCTGTTCAGTTAAACAGCCAGTCAACCTTAACAGCAGAAGACCCAGTCTCAATGATGGATTCAATACTCAGTGAGAATGGAGTGATTTCACAAAATATCAATCTTCTTGGAAAGTGAGTCACATTCTTCAAATCATCTTTAAAGTTCACACTTGTTCTCTCTTTTTTTAAGAGCTTCAAGAAGAGCTGCATGAGTATTTAAATTTGCACTAGTTCTCTGATTTGTTGCTTTCTGAAAATGGCTTAGTGGGCGAGATTCAAATGTTTCCCAATTCTAAGTGCTGGTGCTGACCCATATAAAGCCTTACACAGCTCAGAACCTCAATACCAAGGCTTAAGGACCGCCTCTCCCCATACAAACCAAGCTGGACCCTGCGCTTGTCATTCCTTCCCCAAGATGTTCAGAGTGTAGCAACACAATAGGCCTTTTCTGTGGTGGCTCACCGTCTGTGGAATGCTGCCCCCAGAAATGCTCGCCTGGTGCCATCATTACATGTATTTAGGCACCAAGCAAAAACATACCTCTTTACCTTTGGGTATTAAATAATCTGTGGCCTGTTAAGAAGAGGGTGAGTGTTATTATTATGCTTTGTATTATGTATATTTTTTATATGCTCAGCCAGTAAAGCGAGATGAGCGCCGCAACCTGAGAGTCATTCGCAACTGGACCTAACTGTCAAGGGTCCCTTTACCTTTACCTAAAATATGTTCTTTTGAGTAAAGGGTGGTATATAAATCAAATTAATATTTCTTCAGTATTCCTGAGTTTTGGATTCAGTAGTAAAGGTACAGATAGCTTTTAGAGTAGATGCTCGTTTCCTTTTTTAATACTGAATAATCTCATGCTTAGTGGTCTTCTGTATAATCAGTGCATGGTTGATCCACTATATACCCCCAATCAACATCATGGATCACTTGCAGATACCTAGAATTACACTCTACCTGTTGAATTCCAAATAATCCTAACGGTTGTCCTCTTTACCTTAATTTTTCTTCTGCACTTTGATTCATTTGCGTAATATATTTCTCAGAAAAACTAGAATTTCATGGGGTTTTCTTGCACTGCTTTAGGGTGGAACTTCTGGATTATCTTGAGAGCATTGATTGCAGTTTAGAGGATTTCCAGGCCATGTTGTCAGGACGACAGTTCAGCATAGATCCAGATCTCCTGGTTGATGTAAATATTTACACTATTCTCTTTTTACTTCTATTTTCCTCACAAATTTGGCTTTACAAAGATTTTTAAGAAAAATACATTTGCATTTTTTAAATGTTATACCTTAAAAGGTCTATATTAATAACAGCTTGAGACTGCAGTTTCAGAGAGCAGCAGAATAGTAGTTTGTGCTTGAGGATTTGTGCAGAACATTTCTATTTGTGGCTATTTCAGGCACAAAAGATTAGTTTGGTTTATAAGTCACCCAATTTATATTTAGAATATAGAATTTTAAAACTTGATATACATTTTGTCTTGTCCAGCTATTTTCAAGTTCCGTGCAGATGAATCCTACAGGTCATATCAATAGTACAAAAGTAAGTTTTAAAGTAGCACAGCAGTGGGAAATACGGTGTAATGTCAATGGCCAGTTGTCTAATTAATCCAGTTGCATAGCATGTTAATATTTGTTTAAACATTTTGTGTGCCTTAACAAGGCTGATACTGAGACATTATTTAAAGATGCGGCTGTTTTCCTTTTTGTGCTTTCCAGATTTTTTTTTCCTGCATTTTGAAAAATTACACATGTGCATCTTAAGTTTTCAAGTTCTATATTGGGGGGCAGCACATGCTGGCAGGAACATTTTAAAAGTTATTATCAAAGTACATTTAGCATTCAAAAGAGGGCAAAAAGCACAGGCTAAGAACTGGTTTTGAAATGAGAGATTTGCATCATTTTAAAATGTATTATTATTTTAGACATGCTTTCTAGAGTAAAATTTGAATGTGATTGGGTGGATATACCCATGGTGAAAGTCTAGATTTCTAAAACTCCTGTGTCCCAGCTGCTAGATATGCTCCTGAACATTTGCTTGTAGCAGTTATCTTCTAGACAGATGTTTTGTTCCTAAAATAAATGGCACGAAGTCATCTGATTTTTGTAACCATGCTTGCTTTTTAAGGTGGAGACAAAGGGAATTGAAACTATGAAGACTAATAGTGCTGAACCATCTACACAAGATGTGCCTAATTCTGACCCCAAATCAGGTTGACACGCAAGTTCTCTTAGTTTCAGAAATGTAGATTGGGTATAATTTAACCTGCATTCATAAATACCCTTATTTTAGACACAAAAGGAATAAAATATATGTTAACTAACATATACCCAGTATGTTTGGAAAGTGAGTTGTAGTTGTGCTGTACATTGCACAAGTTTCTCTTCATTCTTTAGCCTTTTCTATAGGAATATAGAGCAGTTGAGTAATTACTTTGTTTCGTTTGTTTCTTGCCCTGCAGATAAACAGCTCATTCAATATACTGCCTTTCCCCTACTTGCATTCCTTGATGGAAATCCAGGCTCAGTGGAGAATGCAAATATGACACCTGAATCTGTATCTTCTGTGGATAAACCAATAGAAGTGGATGAACTCCTGGAAAGTGGTCTGGATCCTCAACCAACCCAAAGCAAACTGGTTCGTCTGGAGCCACTGACAGAAGCAGAAGCTAGTGAAGCTACACTATTTTATTTGTGTGAACTTGCTCCTGTGCCAATGGACACTGATATGCCACTGCTGAACAACTAAAATGAGAGTTAAAGCAAACTTATTTATTGAGGCTATTGTTTGGGATCTATCTTTTGTAAAAGGCATTTTGTGAGCAGCTACTGTGGAACCTTAAACAGGTTGTTCTATCACTTTCCACAAAACTCGGGTCTCAAAAGAGCAGTTTAAACATTTATACAAACTATCAACAGTTCAAAATGAGTTCATTCTAGTGCTGTCATATTTGGAATTATGTATTCAGAATATGCCAGGTAATTGGATGCTCTGTATTAGCCACTCACGGTTTTTCTTGTTCACTTTTAGTCCCTAATGTATGACATACACAAGTAAATAAGCAACTCTGGATGGAGGTTGTAGCACTCGGAGTTTAATTCTTCTGTACTTTGTTTTCTATTTTTACAACTTTGTTTAAATAAAACTGTGTTAAGGGACCAGAACTGAATGTAGTGCTTCATTGAATTGACAAGTGTCCATCTTAAATTCATAGTCGTAAGAGTATCCACTACTTGCTTCACCCCATAGGCACAAATGCTGTTGAATGGGTTGGGGGTTTTCTGAGAATGTGTTCTTTGATAAAGGGGATTTTCAGTAGCAGGCTAGAGGAAGTATATCCAGTACTATGAAAATGTATGGCCTATAGCCACATTGGATGAAAAACCAAGACTAGGAACACCTAAACAGCCATCTTTTCTGAATGTTTACTAAGTTATAGCATACACACAAAATTACTAAATATTAAAGCTACCTTGAAATTGCATTCATGTTGAGCCTGTCAGCCATTAAATATATATATATATAAATTAATACTCAGTAATGCACAGCAGTGCTGCTACAGCTGAAACTGTTGTCTGTCAGCTGTGCAATCCTTAAGGAAAAGCAAACCAGAACTGTACCTTCCCATTCAAGCAGCAAAGCGCAGTATTTGAAGATTTCTGACACACAAACTATGCAAAACGCCTAATAGTTTCTGCATTATGTAGACCAGGTACAAATCCACTGCCGGCAATGGACACAAAAAAGATGAGTAAAATAGCTGCACTCTTAATAGCTTTGACACAATAATCAATGACATCTGTGAAGAGATCAGCTATTAAAATGCAAGTGTGCTTTTAACTAAAAATGAATATTGGTACATAACAATTTATCCAGGAAATAAACAGAACTTCTTGATTTACAAACTAAGCTCAGTTATACCAACTCAAGGAACAGATGGAGCCAGAATAGATTTTTTTAAAAGGTAACTGTTTTTTAAAAAGCTTTAAAGATAAACAGCGGTACCTGAAGTCTACCTCATCAGCGTGAAATATACTATACTACAGCTACCAGCAGTGGGGGACAGCAAACCATTTCACTCCTTAATTTCAATTTAATGAGCGCTAGCCGTAAATACCTTCCAAGTATTGATTATGTTTTTAAAGAAAGACTATATTGGTATCAAATGGTTACAAAAATGAAAAGCCTATAGCATGCATTAATACTTCACTGCACTTCACTTTAAAAAACAAATCTGGTCAAAATGGCAACTATTTTTGATGTCTAGAAACCCCATGCACATTTTGAATAATTTCAAGTACAACCTTAAACATTTACTCCTGTTCACATTCTTTTAAAAGAGGTCTTGTACTTATTCAAACCTGCAAGTACAAAAACCAGTCCTACAGAATTGTAATTCCTGTTTTCTTATATGCTCACACCAGCCCTAGTGACAGCTGGGGCTCTTTGTCGTTTAAAGTGGGGGGGAGACCCTCCACAAATTGATTAAAATGGCAATTTAATCACAGGTACATTCTTTCCCTTCCTACTAACCCCACTCTTGCTCTGCTCTATCATCAGCTAAGGCTCATTAAGAGTTGACATTCCTGTCTGATGTTTGTTCAACAAACAAAAGATCATACCTCCTACAGATCAGCTATGATCTAAAGGTAACCTAGACTTACACACACCTGATACGCAATTCTCATTCAGCATCAGACTCTCCTAGACAACCATCCATCCATGCTTCAGCTGAGGTAATAACAGTATCCTCCAAAGGCTTAACAACCATTACTGTCACTCCTATCTGTCATAGCCATATTTTTCTCATCTTTTCTGGGCAAATCTCAGTTGTGAAAGATACTTCCTTGCTAGACCAAAGTTGATATTTTACTAACTAGAAAACTGCTGTGTAACAATTATTAAACTGCAATAAAGGCCAGTGAGATTGTCATAGATAGCCCTAGCTTCTAACACTCTTCATGGTTCCCCATCTCATTATAACTGCAAATATTTGACTTTCAACCTCAGCCTATCTACACGCACTGAAAAATACTGTTTTAATGCACCTTTGACTGTACATGATCTATTTCTTCAGTAAGCAGTAGGGCTGAGCCAAATATTTGTGGGGTTTGAAACACATGGAACTGTTCTCACATCTAGCTTGACCCTAGATCCCTCTCCAGGTGCTAGTTAGGAGAAAGGAAATATATAGAAGGGAACACTGGGAAAGATCACACTAGCTCTGCCCAACATTGCCTTTTTATCACTTTCCAATTTGTGATATTGTGAAGCGGGGAGATGTTTGTATCTGTGGAGGCTCCCAAATGGAAAACTAAGGTTTTCACACACACACGCAGGGAGTCTCCATGGATGCAAAAGTCTCCCTACTTCACACCGTGACCATTTACAAATTGGAAAGTGACAAAAATGGCATGGTGGTGGTAGAATCTTTATCCCTACTCTACCCACCATATGTGTTTACTTTTCCCCAACGTGGAAGAGGGCTCAGTATTAATCATTAATATGTATTATTATCATTATCATCATCATCATCAAGCTCAACTAGAAAACAGTCACTGAAATAGCAAGTGAACATGATTTAAAAGTATAACCATGCAGAAGACATGATAAACTATTCAGACAATACATACACGTATTATTTACAAATTACATCTCAATGTTGAATACTGTTAGCTTCAAATTAGCAACAAAATAAAGCAATAGCTTTCAGATGAGACACTTGGCTTAGTCAAATTCACGGTTTGTTAGAACAAGTGGAGCCACCAGAGTCCACACGTAGAGGACTATGCCAATCCAGCTGGAAGAGATCTTCACCCAGACAGATGGCCACTTACTGGTCATTGATGCAGAGACAGGGTCAGGGCTGAGAAAAAGACGAAATAAAATGTTAGCCGGCTCATTTGTGGAATAGAATAACTACTTTTCTCTTGATCATCACTTATTTTCTTAAAATTGAAAAATTATGTAAGAATAAAATTTACTGCCACCAACCATCCATGATAAGTGGGAGAGGAGATTATGAATCCAACATATGCCTCTCTGCCCACTTCCACCCCTACAGGTGATCAGCATTGATAATGTCAATGAAAGTGTCACCCTTCCATAATTTCCTGCAAGATCCACATACCTGTACCAGTTGGTTAGGGTCATCATGATGTAAAGCGAAGCAAGAAAAAGCATGAAGTGAAAGAATGAATAACTGTAAGTAACTCCGTCTCTCTCATTATCAACAGCACGGTGCAAATCATCTCCTTCATCAAGAGAGCCTTCACTCCTGGGGAGTCCATCTTCTATCAGTGTTGACTCATCACTGGTTAATGTCAGTTTATTTACCTGACTATTATTGGATGTCCGGATGCTGCAGTTGAAAAGTGGATAGTGTCACTAGATGTATTTTTTTAAAAAAATACTGAAAATTGGAAGAGGTTTTCCAAAAGTTCTGCTCACCTTGAATACAGAACACACATTAGGAACAGGATGAGGCCTACAATTCCTTGGGCATCCCACCAATGGATAAACTGACCCTTACTTGGAGTGCTTGTGGAATTATAGCCAATTATGTTCAGCAAGCTTGGATTGCATTGTCTGTCTAGATCAGAAAAGAGACAAAATATTGAAAGTCGGATTATTCTACACAAAACAATCTTATTTCTCACAGAAGCAATGTCCAACATAATAATACGCACTAGGTGCTAGCCTTTTACATGGCTCAAAACTGTTATTGAGCTATTTGTTGTGTAGCTTTCCCACTGCAATGAAATACAGCTAAGGCCTTTCTCTACAAATGATGTGGGATTAACAGTGCTTTCTTTGAGCACTGTACTAGCAACATCCCCATGCAATAGAAGGACACTGGCTAGTCTTGCTACTGTGTGGTGAGAGAGCAAGTGTTCAGAACAGTGTTAGAAACTGATATATGAAAGCTAGGAGGTAAATGGCACCTTAAACCTAGGTTATGGGCACTGCAACTGAGTGTCTAGGTGCACTTTTTTAATAACAAGAATACAGTACAAAGCTGAAAATGAATGAACTGCCCACCCTACAAGAAGTATTTTGTATACCAAAACTGCAATCCTAAACATGCTGACTTGGGAGTAAGCTTCGTTCTCTCTAAGAATCATTTAGATAACCACAGATTCTCTGTAACAATCAACGATTTATAGCATTCTACCTTGCACTCTGAAATACTTTTTGTTTAACAGTTTTTTTTTTGTCCCTTCAAAGCTTCAAAACATTCAAAAGTTTTAAAATCATCCAAAGTAAGTATGACAGCAATAAACAAAGGAGTTCTGCCAGAGCCACTTCTGGATAACCAACAACAACAACAACATGAAATCTCCTTACCTGGCTCATTGGTCATTGCCGCCCAGGTTAGATACATTGTATAAACGGTGATCACAGATGATTGTAACAACCCAGATCTCGGTTGTGATTCCTATATGCAGACAGAAAGCGAAACAATACAGGTAACTTGCATATTGCGCTGATTTTACTTATGTGATCACAACTTAGCACAGGGTGGGGAGTAGGAAATGAATGAATGAATGGAGAGCAGAGGAAATGAATTCTCCATTTACTTATTCCCCCACTGCCCTGCGCGTGCAAAGCTGTAATTACAGGCTTACCAGACTTTTGGGAGGTGGTGTGAGGGTTCTGGCAATGTCCCAGAGCCCTTGTGCCTCCTTCCCAAAGCTGGGTAAGCAGTCCTTCACCTTGTGGGGGTGCTGGGAGCAGTTCCAGGGTTTCCTGGCTTTATATGCTTTTGCATGTATGCAGACCCCGCAGAACCAAACCCTTGCATAAGATGTGAATTACCTGCATGTAGAAATCTGACAAATGACTGGTGTATTAGCCAGATTCTTATGAAAACAAATATCCACTTAATGTAACCTCATACCTGGATTTTAGGCAGAATTGACATCACAGATGCTCCAATGCACAGCAGCATATTGACACTGATGAATGCCTTATTTTCAGAACAGCCATCGGGCAGAGTATAATAGACATAAAATAGGACAATTGCCACCAGAGACAGAAGATAGTTTAATGCTGTGGCAGACAGCAAAGCTGTGAAGAAGCAAGCAAACAAAACTGGATTCAGGTTTTATTAGTACTTTTGAAGGAGGCTGACTAGAGCAGTGATGAAAAATAAATCCTATGGTACACTGTTGGATAAGAAAAGTGATCTGCTGGATTAACTTCAGTAGGTGGACTAAACTACTAATGCCTCTAGAAGATCTGGAAAAACTGCATCAGTCCTCAGTAATTATAGTTGTTACTATAGCCGCATCAAGTCAGGCACAACTTTCTCCTCTTCCGACGCCATGTGATCAATATCATTATTATGCTTCTGGAAACACCAATTCCCTCTTAACCATGGTATATTGGGGATGGGAGTGATTCAGTTCCACACATGCACTAAAACACATCCTTCCATGGTCAGCAACTAGCGAGTGAAGACTCCTACAACTGAAATTTGAGCACCGCATGTCCCAATTTTAATAAACAAACCCTGTGATACTGACCAACAAACCACTACATACCTGCATACCAGCATCTTGAGTTTCCTTCTTCCATTTTTTCGACCCAAGATTCATTCCAAGAATGGGCAAAATCAATAAGTAAAACCAGCTGGATAAGAATGAAGCAGAAAGCACCAGCCATGCCTACATAAAACCACACTAGGAAGAAAAATAATTAATATATTAATTTTCATAAATTATTTTTCTGTTTGAATTGTTAGCATGTATTGAGTGATTCAGAGTCATCAGGGTAAAATTTACTTGTAAAATAAACACTTAAAGAGTTTGACAATTAAAAAATAAACAAGGCTGTGTCCCCCGGTAGCTTATAATCTAAAACCAACAGTGATGAAAACACATGGATTTAAGAGATAAATGTGAGTATGTGACTACACATACATAAACCTAGATTCTTTGGGAATAAGAATTGAGGGATACCTCCAGCCTGAAGGCCAGATTGAGCTCAATTTGGCCCACAAAACTGTTTTCCCTAAACCATGACCACCTGACATCATATAGGACATCAGGTATGAGGCAGGTACAGACAGCACTGGATTAGCTGTGTAACTGAGCTCCGCAAGGAGAACTCAATTGGACAGCTGATTGCCAAGTTATGCAGCTTTGCCAGTCCTATACTAGCAATACCCCTTGTGCTATGGTTTCCAAATGCCCAACAATCAGCTGGCTGTTGGGCACTTGAGAATCGCTGCTCAAGGGAAATTGACAGGTAGTTGGGATCACCCATCTGTCCAAAGTTGGCAAACTGAGGTAGGGACTGATCTGACCTGCCAGGGCAAAAAGGTTTCCCAACCATGCCAAAGACCTACGCATCTTCTCCAGTGTGGCAAATCAGAACATTAAGATCTGTTAAATAAGAACTCAGTATCACATTGAAAGCTATAGGAAACAGTTTCCGTGCAAAATATACATGACTTTCAATGCAATCATACCTGTTGTAAAGGGTCCTTCTGGAATAAAAAATGCTCCAACTGTAATTGCAACAGCTGTGATGAATTTAAAGAACCAGAATCTGAAATATCACCAAAGAACAAAGAACCATCAAAGTTAGGGTATTAACAGCATTTTTAAATTTTATACTTTACATAATATACTGTATATAATATTTCATATAATCTCTTCACTTACCTGAAGCAACAGCCTTCAGGTTTTGTTATTTATATACCTTGTGCAGGAAACACAAGACTACAATTTTATATGTATGTAAGTATGTATGTATGTATGAATTGATATACCACCCTATACCCAGAGGTCTCAGGGTGGTTCACAGAATAAAATCAAAATATACAGTAAAACCAAAATACAAAATAATCAAAATAAAAACAACAACCCAATAACACACACACACCCCAAAAAACCCACATTTCAAAAGGGTAACTATAGGATGTCAATCAAAGCAACCAAAGGCCTGGTTAAAAAGGAACATTTTTGCCTGGAGCTTAAAGGTGTATAATGAAGGTACCAGGCGAACTTCCCTGGGGAGAGCATTCTACAGACAGGGAGCCACTGCAGAGAAGACCTGTTCTTGTGTTGCCACCCTCCAGACTTCTCAAGAAGTCACACAAAGGAGGGCCTCAGAAAATGATAGGTTCATATGAAAAGAGACAGTCCTTGAGATATTGCGGTCCTGACCTGGTTAAAGCATTATAGGTCAAAAACCCAAAAACTACCATATTTTTCTGTGTATAGCACGTCCCCGTGTATAAGACGACCCTTTTTTTGGACCACAACAAAAGGGGGGGTGACCAAAGTTGTTGTGCTTTGGGGGAGGAGATTGCCCACAGTTGCTGAGCTTTTGGGGGGTGTCAGCACCACCAATCACTCTACAGCCTACCCACCAATCAAAATCACACGCATTGCCGCGGCAAACAATTGTCTGCATGCACACTGCCAAAAACCCACCTGCACACTTGGCACAACAGCAGAAGATTGCACGCACGCCTTGACGATGCCAAAAATAACACGCACAATTGTCAAAGCTGCAGACAATCGTCAGCAGGCCTTGCCGCAACAACCTATCACATGCCCAATTGCCGCTGCAAATCTTATGCTGGCTGATGCCAACAATCGCCCATCCCCCCTCTGCTATCCATGTATAAGACGACCCGCTATTTTTGCATATTATTTCATAGGAAAAAATATTGTCTTAAACACAGAAAAATACGGCAATCAGTAGCCAGTGCAGTCGGACCAGGATCAGTGTAATATGCTCAAACCGTTTTGCATGAGCAACCTGGCCAATGAATTCTGCACCAGCTGGAGTTTCCAAACTGTCTTCAGAGGCAGTCCTATGTATAACGCATTGCAGTAATCTAACCTTGAGGTTACCAGAGCATAGACAACAACAGTTAGGGGCATAGCTGGGCCACCATTTCTTCTTACCCATTGTGTACTGCTGCCCTTGGATCACTGCTGCTCTTCACTTTGATCATCATTAAGGAGAACAGGAGAAAGAACATGGCCATACCAAAGCACACCCGATATACTGCTTTATAGCCTACTAGAACATCACAATTCACTTGGCCATCACAAAATCCAGGAATCTGTAATGAACAACATAAAATATATTAACATATGTCAATGAAGAACCCAAACTTTTTGTTTTGTTAGGCCGACTATGACAGGATTATTTTAACATCTCTTCATTACTTGAAATTTGTACAGATCTAAGGTTCTAACAAGCCAATGTTGAATTGAAGATTTAAATACATACATACATATATATATACATATATATATACATATACATACATATATATATATATATATATATATATATATACACATACATACATAAAATATAGTCCCCTGGTGTTTTCAAAAGCCACATACATACATGTATGTATACTCCTGGTCTGAAATAATAGCTAACTAATACTACGGGAAGAAGGCAAGGTTTTACAGACAACCATTATGCTAAATATTAAAATACTTCAATGAAAGGCAGTCATAATGAGAGAACTGCTCCATAGTTAGGCCTTAGCCTATGTAAACAAAACACTAAGCATTCTAGAATAAAAGGAGGTGTGGATACGTAGGTGCTCTCTAGTGCAAGCAATGTTTCTGAAAAGATAAGTCAATGCCAAAATACAGTAGCAAAGCCACAATAATTCTACCATAGTTGTCTCAAGAGTAAACTGACCTTCTTCAGCTGTTCTTCCATTCCTGGAATTAACATCACACATGCAACACCCACTCCAAGGAGCAAGAACAGAGCATATATCACCCTTGTTATAGTGGAGTTATTTCCACTGGGGCAGCATCGGCACAGCAGACATGGGGCACTGCCACACAAACATGGTATCTGATGAAAGAAAGGGAGAAGTATGAGACCAAAATAAAAAGTTATGCTCAGTTAATTACTTGGTTAAAATGTTTAACTACTGGTTCAGATGTCATAATATTTAAGGATCACACCCCACTAATGTAATATTTGTAATCTCATTTTCTGTATTATATAATAATAATAATATAATAATTTATTATTTATACCCCGCCCATCTGGCCGGGTTTCCCCAGCCACTCTGGGCGGCTTCCAACAAAACAGAAATTCTAAAATACAGAGATCCATCAAACATTAAAATTCAGAAATCCATCAAACATTAAAAGCTTCCCTGTATACCCATTACTGCAAAGGCCATGGTTTCAATAGTAAAATGTGAGCAGATATGAGCAGTAGGTCCTTGGGCTCTTGATTCAGTGCTATAACACTAATAGAAGCATGAACAAGTCCTGCGAAAAAGCAAAGGTGATGTTGCAATGCTGCTTCTCAGATGGCTCTGTGATTGCCCCATGTACAGCCAAGACAGTCAACAGACTGTTTACAGAAGTTATTAATTATGCTTACCAGGGCAAATAGTGATGTACACCATAGCCAAGTGTTAGTTTGGGGGGATTTGTTTTTACTTTATGCCTGCATCAAAGATATATACTGAATTACACACTTTACTTCAATATCCTCAGAGGTGTAGGGAAAAATATTGGACAAATTCTTACTCTAACTTCCAGCAGATTAGGAGGAATGCACAACAGTTAAATCAGCAAAAGCTTAAGCAACATTCTATCAAGTTGCCCAATCTGACCATTGTAACTTTCCACTCTGCCTTTATTATTCCACAGCAGAAATTTATCCCAGGGAACAGAAAAAAATCCACAAATTTCAGTCTAACAAAACAATAATATGAATTTCTACTATTGCTCAAGCTATTGTGTTGTTTTACCTCAAAAGGTCCACATTTTCTCTAGATTGATTTGATTCTCTCTTACACGCCTACAGATGACCCTACTTTAATGCAGGGTTTGTCAAAAGGAGGTAAAAGCCACACTTTCACTCATAATTTTCAGTTCTGTAATCCCACATATATTCCTAGCATGGTGACTTAGCATACACTGCGGTATAAGATGGTACAAACATTTGCCAGATGCCTTGGAACAATAAACGACCCTTGTAAAATTAGAGATGACAAAACCCCACCACACACACAAAACACCTTTCACATTACAACTTCAGAACCCCTTTATACTGTAGAGGCCTTAGAAAGCAATCCACAGAGAAGGAGGAAAGCATGAGGGCTGGATAAAAGATGGTGCTGGTGATCTAGACATGGGGGGTGGGGAGGAGAGCAACTACCTAGATAGCAAACTGCCCTCTCCGAAAAAGCGAGGAACGGTCAAATTTCAAAGGACCTACGTGAAAAGAGGCAACATCACCAACCCAGTAACAATTTACATATAAGCTATACAAGCTATAGCTTAGGGCCCCACTCTCTTGGGGGCCCAAAAAAAAAATTAAAGGAAAAAAACCACTGGATGTACATTTCCAAAATAGAAGATAAAAAACAAATAAAATAAAACCTACCTACAGCAACAGTGTTTTGTGTTGTGTAGGCTCCTATGATGTAAGTAATGGGCCCTGCCTGCTAGCCTGCTCTCTAAAATATCGCATATAAGGGGCCCCATTACATTCAGTAGCTTAGGGCCTCATCAAACCTAAATCCAGCCCTGCACCAAGTCATTGCTTTCCATTACTAAGGGTTTTTAATTTGGGGTGCGTTGTCATTTTACCATAGCACCTGCAAGGCGCAGACAACAAGGTCGAGACGTTAACGCGCCTCCTCCATCACGCGGCAAGTTCTAGGGCGTTGGCAAACGAAATCATATTAAATATGATTTAAACAAAGGGGACGCATCACGGCTAGGGAGGGGCGCCTCGCCGCAGAGAAAGGACAGCGCACAGGGATGCATGGGGGGGGGCGCAGCCAGAGAACCCCCTCACTGCGCCTGCGCTTCTGCAGCTGCTGCTGCTGCTGCTGCTGCTGCTGCTGCTGCTGCTGCTGCTGCTGCTGCTGAATAGCCACAGCCGCCGCCGCCCCCGCGACTCCCTAACCCAGCGAAGGAGGGCCCCGAAGGAGGAGGCCGCGGTTCCGGCCACATTACCCAGCTCGCCATGGAGCAGAGGCCCAAGACAGCCCCCATCTTCTTCTTTTTCTCCTCGCGGCGGTTGAGTTGCGCGGCAGCCCTTTAAAGATGGAGGCAGCGGCGGCGGCGGCACCGAGCGGCGAGGGCTTGTTTACTCTCCAGCCTGCCTCGCTCACTAACCACGAGCTTTGACAGGCAGCAGCGCGTCACTTCCGGGCTGAAGGAGGAAGAACCGCCGCTGGCTACCTCCCACCTCAGCGCACAGGATTTAGTAGAGTAGACTCGCACGGGCATCAGACTTCCGGGTTACTTCTTTAAACTATTTTATGTTACCTGTTTTGTTTTGGTTTTGCGGTAAAACAATAGGGGAAATCCAGGGTTTAAACGTAGGCGTGATTGGGCAGCAGTGTTTCCTGTCCCCATTCGCTAAATGTAGGTTTAATGTATTTTTAATCTTCTGTTAGAAGCCGCCCAGAGTGGCTGGGGAGACCCAGCCGGATGGGCGGGGTATAAATAATAAATTATTTTATTTTATTTTATTTTAGCTAACCTCAATAGACAGAATCCAGCTCCTCCATCTCAGAAACCATCATACAACATGTGGTTATGATAACTGGAGCGCTGTCCAAATTATTGCAGTTTTGAAAGGTTGAGTCCACTATTTTGGTGGTATCTAAACGTAAACCAGAAACTGCCTTTTGACCTTTGGAACCATCATGCTAGTTTTGGCTACTATATCTTAAGCAGTGTCCAGTTCAATGCAGTTTTCGAAAGGTGCAGTTCCTCGTTTTGTTTCAACACTGCAACCAAGAATATACAAACATAGACAACAACCTGCCCCGTTACCTCAGGAATGACCATGGCAAAATTGATTAAGATCACTCAGGAGGTGTCCCAATGTGTATGAACAAACAAAATATATGATGGAGAACCTGTGCTGTATTTATGGTGTTCTGATATTTTCCCGCTATTGTTTATTGTTTGCAGGCCACTTGTGGCATTTATCTGAAAACTGTTGCATGTGTAGTACATGATATAGCAAACGTATTCTAGTAGCATTGAGCAAAAGATTTGGAAGTCCATGTCACATTTATTGGGGGAAATCGTAATTAATGTTTTTCATGCCTCTCACTTTCCCCTGAAAATGCTTTTCCCCCCTCCTCTGCTACTTCCTCCATTGGATTTATTTCTAGAGGCCAACTGAGAAAGATGACAGCCTTTAAAACACCCTAGCTGTGGGTGGGGAGGGGGGATCAATAGATATGGAAGGGATAACCCCTTGATTCTTCTGCTCCCTTCCCTGCCCTTCATGTCATCATGAGGCAACTGCAGGGCTGAAAGCCATTGTCCCCTCAAAACATGTATTTCTGCCCTAACTCCTAGAGGTCAGTCTAAGCCAAGAAATGGACGATCCCTTTAATGATGACCAGCTCCTAAAATTGTACTCCCTCCCTAGGCTAAAGCAGATTGTGTTTTTCCCACTCAGGGATGTCAATTTGAAAAGTGACGTCTAACTAACATTACCACCATTACCCAGGATGTATTTGTGTACTGAATATCTCCCTAGACGGCATTTATTGATATATAAGCTGCACGTACAGCAGCATCAGTACAGATGATGGCTGATATTTTCAGCAGGGCAATCATCTCCATGACAACAACTGTTTGTGGCTTCCCAAAGGAAGAAATGGATTCTTAGGCTGCAATCCTCTACCCTTTCCTATTGAAGTCAATTAGACTTACAGTACTTGTGGTGAGTCATGCAAAGGAATGTGCTGTCAGTAAACAAATGTTCCTTTTAAAATGCAAGTGAAGCCAGAAGTTCTTTGTTTAAACAAGATCAAACAGTGTACGTTTAATTCTGACCTTGAAATACATACAATATACAGCGAGCAGCTTGTTTAAAGAAATAGCCTTGAGATGGGGTAGGAGCTTTTGGATTACTGTGCTAGAAAGTACATTCCGTTGTTCTCTGAGTGCTGAACTGCTTGAAAGAACATACAGTTGTACAAAATGTAAAATACTCAAATAAAACAGTGTGCCAAGTGTTTCTTTAGTAGCTGTGTCAGAGACTCCCAGCAATGTGTCACAAAAGAGCCCAGCATCCCACTGTGAAGTTATTGCAAGACTTAAAGCACAATCCTAATTTTGATTATCATTCCTAAAACAAAACAAAAGGTGTGATGTGTCTTGGGTTCCTTGACACTGTCCTTTCTCCTCTTCCTTACTTGCCCTATGTGTGGAACGCTAATGTAAATGAGTTTTGCTGCTTGCTATAACGAGGCCTGGGCAGGGCAAGGTCAGGGGACGCTTGGGTTGTTGCTGGTGGTACTGCCACTACTAACAACTTGGGAACTACCACAACCTTTTCCATGCCCCATCCTAGTGGTGCTACTGTTACTCCAGCCTCTCTCTCTCACACCACCACTATGTTTGCAAAATGTGTACAGTGGCAAGTCTTTCTAAACTATATTGGGCAGGGTTCAATCCTGATTGCAACCCGTTACCCTAGAGGAAGGAAGGAACACTGAGATCTGGATGTAGCAAAAAGTCAAGCCTGCTTATTTTCTACAACCGGGTGTATTTCACCTCCCTAATCTTTTGCGACAATTTGTTCACCTGGAATTTTACCAATGACAAATCAGGTGTGGTTGAGAACATTTAAGCTACAATGTAACACCTTAGACCGTTATATAGTTTGCCTTTACCCAAATGTATTATTCAAAATGCTTCTCAGGAAACATTAATTCATTTTGCTAAGGGGCTGGACTGCTATCAGATGCTATCTTGAGAAATATATTTAAAAACCCAACATTGTCAATTGAGTGAAACAGTCTATAAGAATTTGCTACATTTACACTCTACCCAAATGTATAGTGCTTTAAAGTGGGTGTACTTCTTTTGATGCTCAATTTTTGTCAGTGGCTTAGCAGTCATTGTGCTATTGACAAAGCTGTCAAGTTTTCCCTTTTCTCGCGAGGAAGCCTATTCAGCATAAGGGAATTTTCCTTTTAAAAAGGGAGAACTTGACAGCTATGGCTATTGCTAGTTGGATACTTCTACTCATTTACCCCAACAAAGAATCCAGCAACTTCTCTGTGGTTACATGTTCCAAGCAATACATTGTATCTTCTACAAACAAAATCTTTATTTGACAAAGGCATGTAACCTAAAAATAGTCTGTGGAATCTGGGTATTTTTGGCCGTGGCTTAATAGGTCAAAGTGAAACCAAGGCAGTTTAATTCTAAATGGCCTTGAAGCTTTGCTCCTGATATCAAAGCTGAGCTTATACACGGACATCAAGTCCAGATGGTGCTTAAATTAATCTGGTTTCTGGATACTTTCTCTGCCTTACCATCTTAAAGTAAAAGTGTTTCCAAATTCTGTGCATGCCAATTACTGACAACATGAGCAGCATTTGCACATTTCAAATTACCGGTAAGCCAATAGGCAGGTCTTTTGACTTCTGTAAACTTTTCCTGGCTCCAGAAGCTGTTTGCCATGATATTTAGATGCAGAGTAGAAGATAAAGGCCATCTTTGCATTGTGACCATTATATTTTTTCCTGATTTTTTAAGGAAGCATGTTTATCTGATCTGTAGAAAACGCAACTTGAAAAAATGGACAATGCAGGTATTTTTGTAAACTAATAAATCTTTAATTATATATATATATATATATATATATATATATATATATATATATATATATATACAGTATATATACAGTATATATACAGAATATATACAGTGTATATACAGTGTATATACAGTATATATACAGTGTATATACAGTATATATACAGTGTATATACAGTGTGTGTGTGTGTATATATATATATACACACACACACACACACACTGTATATAGTATGCATGTTTATTTAAATGCTGGAAAATGATCAATTCAAATTTCTCCTTAGAATATGAGAGTTTATTTATTTAGAAAAGATATCTCCTACTTTTCCATTGTGTGATAACTTTCGAGGTCTTTTCCAATTCTATGATCCCAAAGAAAGTTAATAGATTGAAATCACACACACACACACACACACACACACACACACACACACACACATGTGTTCAGATCTGAAACATACACAGCCTGGCAGTCTTTATCCTCCTGACATGATGGATGGGCCAAAGAGTGCTTCCTTTCAACTCCACTGTCTCAGGAAAACTGGCAGCTGGAGCTGGGTGCTCTTCCTGACAGGGTGGGGCAAGCAAACTCCCTGCAGCTCCTTCTCCTTTCTGGCTGATGGATGGGGCCAGGCTGGTCCTGCGCTCACTGTGTTCTTCTTCCTGCAACCTCTCAGTGACCCTTTGGCTCCAGGGTTTATTCTAATGTGCAGTTAGACACATTCTGTGCAGCATCCAAAAAAAAAGAAAAAATAGTTTGCAGTGTGAAACGTGCACTTGGGCATATGGGATTTAACAAGAAGCTAAGTAATTTATTAAAAAGAAGAAAAGAAATAGATGAGCAAAGATAAAAAGAAATGGAAAATGAAGATGAATCCTGGTTCCTTTCAAATCTGCACAACCTTAATAGTACATGATGGGACTAATTACTTGGCTAGTCAAAGGCATTTATTACCTACCTCACATTGAACTCTACTTACACAGTATATGTAGATTTTTAATCACTACACACAAGTACAAAAGAAACAGAAGATTACACAATGGTGCCATGGTGCTTCATCTCACATTAAGCTGAGCACATTAAGATTTCTTTTGTTTCGAGAAGAGGAGGAGTTTGGATTTGATATCCCGCTTTATCACTACCCAAAGGAGTCTCAAAGCGGCTAACATTCTCCTTTCCCTTCCTCCCCCACAACAAACACTCTGTGAGGTGAGTGGGGCTGAGAGACTTCAAAGAAGTATGACTAGCCCAAGGTCACCCAGCAGCTGCATGTGGAGGAGCAGAGACACGAACCCGGTTCCCCAGATTACGAGTCTACCGCTCTTAACCACTACACCACACTGGCTCTCGAGAAGGAGTGGGAGCTCAGCTTTATAGTTATGTTTTGTACCATAGGTTAAGGAAAGTAGATAATTTATTCCCCCAAATAATTGGGGGGGATCCCTTTACTCCCCCTATTCGTTTCAAGGCACCTCTCTTTTTCTTGCTCCCTCACTGCCTTTTTATTCCCCCCCCAAACTTACTTTCTTTTTCTGTTAGACTTTTTCTGTTACCCTTCCTATCTATTTCTCCATTACGTCTTATTTTCTCTTCCCTCCTTCATTTTTGTTCCTTCAGTTAGAATAATTCTCAGGGTGGGCAGAGTGATGGCTACATGTGTGCAGCAGGGAGGAAAGTGTATAAATAAGCCCTACTTGACTCTTTGGCCAATGGCAGGGACCAGAATGAGTTTCCCTTCAGCTTGCATCTGAGTCACAGACCAGAGCTGGAGCGTGTCTGAGACTGAACTTCCACAGCTCCAGGCTTTCATGATCTAATCACCCCAGCCCACAGTTTCCCAGCACACCTCCACGCTCCTAGTATGGTTTATGAGTGTGCAACACAATAGCTGGTTCATAAAAGTGCATGTGTTCTTCCTTCTCCTTAGAGATGTACCTGGCTGTGAGGTGTTTGAGTAGCACTGTGCAAAGCACTTTGCAAGCCCTGTACCCAGCACTTCCCGAACTGGTCAAGAGAGGACAGCTCCATGAAAGGAAAACCCCAGATTTTCAAAAGCAAGTAGACAAACCTCCACTGGTAATCATCTTCTGCTGGAGGCTGGGCTTGGAACCCACAAGGGGAAGTCAGAAAAGTGCTGTCTCAGCAAGAAGGTGGTGCCATTTGAGGCCCTGTGGAGGCTGGCACAGTCAATACTGCACTTGACCACACCTCCTGGTGAAGCTGTGCTTCCTCAAAGGGCCCTTTGCCCAGTTCTGCCAGGGCTGACATCTCTAAAGTGATGGAGATGCTACTGGGGACTTGTCCTTATAGTCTGAGGAAGGTGGGAGAGCTATGTCCTCAGGTCAGGAGGTGTTAGGGACTGGCTGGATGCAGAGAACTAGTAGTGGGAGGCAGCAGCTGGGGAACCCCAAAGAGAAGAAGGTTCAGAGCCAGGGGGTTGGTGGTGGAACAATGAGTGGTCAGAGAGAGAAGAGGGAGCAGACTGGGGGGGGAGAGGTGTCAGAAGCTGAAGAGCTGATAGGATTTAGTGAGCAAGAAGAGGCTGTGGCGGAGAGCAATCCAGAATCAGAGGCAGAAGCATAGGCTGGAGAGGAGGTGGGCCCAAGGGGCAAGAGATCAGGCAGACTGCTAAAGAAGCCAGGGGGTTCTCTCCCTTTCTGCTGTGGCCTGGGGGAGAGATGCCTGGAGGGCCTCATTTGGCCCCAGGCCTGAGGTTCCCAACCCCTGCTGTAAGAGGTGGGAGATGCACTCTCACTCGGACCACCTTGAATGTTCAGTGCAATGTGAGAATGATAGCATTGCTGGGATGGTGGGCCTGTTGCCAACTCTTGGACCCTGAAGAAGGAAAAATGACATGCTGCAAAGTCACATCCAAAATATACTATTAATTTAAAGAAAATGCCATTAAAACTACCGTACCCTGGCACTTCCCTTTCTTGCCACCCTATGGACTTGTCTCAGATCTTTATGATTCTAGACGTACAGCATAACCTAATGCCTGCTTACTCCTAAATCCTATTGTGTCAAATGGGGCTTTCTCCCTAGTGTATGCATGTTTTGGATTCTGCTCCGATTAAGGCCCATCACTGGCCTTTTAGAAAGCAAATCTTTGTTTGCAGCTAGCACCGTTGAGATTTCTTGAATATAGTCTCCAACCATTAGTTATCAAGAGTCACATCACCACCACTTAGATTCTCTGCTTTCCAGTTGCAGTCTGCACAATTATTTCATTAACCTTGGACCAATATATTTATACCTGCAAGGCACAGAGCAGATTATGCACTCCATTTCCTAAGAGCATCTTGCCAGTATTAGTGAGGAATCTGTTAAATCAATGCGGAGATAGCAAATCATGATAAATGACCTGAAATAGAAACTGCGATCATTTATTCATTTGAGACAAGTCTGCAGGAAAAAGTTGGCTGTAGCTATTTGTGAAGCATGCATTCTCGGGGGGAAATTGAACTTCTCACCCCTGTTACACACTGAGTTTGGGAGTGGAAAGGAACACAGTAGTGAACTTAAAAAAAAACAACAACCTTGCTGTGTATGCCACATTGGTCAAATTAGAAACGCACAACCCTTGACTATTTGCTTTGCAAAAGGGAGGTATCGGGATATCAGGATAACAATCAGATCAAAGTGAGCTCCCTGGGGCACAGACCTGGATAGAGTGAATAGAGGTCCTGGGCTGCCCAGATGCCAAGACTTCCCTCTCAGCATCACTAATGTGGTCCAAAGGAAAGCAGAGCAATACATTTGGCACTAGCTTGGTTGCAGTTGCCGGAAGGCCCCATTTTAGAGACTCCAGGCAGGATTTGTGTAGGGTTTACTCCTTAGCCTTTCCTTCTCCCCAAGATCTCCTGCAAGGCAGTGAGTATGGATTTTTCCTCAGTTTACTCATGAAGACTTTCTCACAAATGAGTACAGTGGTACCTCGGGTTAAGAACTTAATTCGTTCTGGAGGTCCGTTCTTAACCTGAAACTGTTCTTAACTAGAGGCATGCTTTCACTAATGGGGCCTCTTGCTGCCGCTGCGCCGCCAGCAAACGATTTCCGTTCCCATTCTGGGGCAAAGTTCTCAACTCGAAGTAACTCTTCCAGGTTAGTGGAGTTTGTAACCTGAGGCGTTTGTAACTCGAGGTACCACTGTATAGCCAACATTTCACAGTAAAATCCACATTTTGAGGTGACGCATTCAAACCATAGTCCCATTCTATGGTATGGTAACTTGTACATAGTAAATTGTTCATATGTATAATTTCCAAATTGTTGCCTTCTATCTGTTCCAGCACTTGTTGTATATCTACGGTTTTTGACACCACACTTTAATCTGCATTTGAAAAAGGGTGAAGGCCTTCCAGTTTTGCCTTTTATAATGCTTGGGAGTTTCAGCCATGTAACAGCTGAGCAATGATAACAGCTTAGAGCAGGCATCCCCAAACTTCGGCCCTCCAGATGTTTTGGACTACAATTCCCATCAGGGCCGGCTCTACATAGCCCCCCGGTGGCGCAGTGCACCATGGTGGGGGGCTGGTAAGCTGGGCGCCGGCCTGGCAAGGAGGGCCCTGCGCGGCAAAGCCGCGCGGAAACCAATTGCGCCCTGCGAGGGCGGGGCGGGCGGCAGAGCGATCTCCACCCCTCAGCACCAGGGCGCGCGATCTGCTCAAGACGCCCCTGATTCCCATTATCCCTGACCACTGATCCTGTTAGCTAGGGATCATGGGAGTTGTAGGCCAAAACATATGGAGGGCCGCAGTTTGGGGATGCCTGGCTTAGAGTATCATATTGTCTTATGTCTCACACATATTACCAAATACCCCAGGAGATGCATAGCTGGCAATCATAAACATTTATTTAATTGACTCTGACTTTTAATGAACTTTTACTCAACAGATTTTATAAGAGGTTCATGAATATATTTAAAATTATAATTCAAATTATATGGTACTTTTCTTATTCGCAAGAAGAATCAAGCAATATGCAGCCATTTTTAATAGTATACTCAACTTGCAGAACTGCACTTTCAGCTAATTAATCCCAGTTGGTTTTACATTCATCAGAATTCAATAGGATAGAAATAATAAGGGCAAAAAAAACCACCCACCTTATGATATCTTTACTTTGTCGGTATGATTGAGCTGAGCTGATGATTATATTAATTATCAAAGGATCTGTTTGGCTCTTCATCATAGGCATCATTTAAAATGCATGTCTTTATCTCTAATTGTACTTCCAAATGGCTCTGTAATTGCTTGTTCACTGTTGGGAGCATGTTTGCATGTGGATGCAGGCACACTGGGAAAATGACTCCTACCTCCTGGCCCCTGGTCATCCAACTCAAGCCTTGCATATTCAGTAACACCCAGGCCCTGATCTAGCATATGGAACAATCTTGTGCATGTTTATTCAGATAGAAACCTCATTGGGTTTGATGTAGTTTACTCCCAGGCGGGTGTGCATAGGACTGTAACCAAACTGTAGGTGAATTAGGGCCTAAGATGTTTGAGGTGGTCCGTAGATGGCATCAGTTTTCATGGACTTAACTGCATTCACCTTGCAAACTATAGTTGTCTCCCTTTTCCTACAATAGGCCTACTTTTAGACCCCTGAGCTCTGGTCCCTGCTTTAAGCTGAACTGCTCCTTTCCTCTTTTCAACCTGTGTTTAACATCACTTATTTGTTCTGCCCTTCTTTGAAAAAAGTGCAACACTTTTCATATTAAAATTGCTCCTGAAAGAGGAGTGGCGGCTTTGTGACTGATACAATGGCCAGCGGATCAGCACTATGCAAATCTATGTTCTGTTGGGGGGGGAGGGAGAGAGAAACAGGTTCTTCTGAGCTCTCACTAGGCTAGGGGAAGAGATTGCGTGTGCGCAGGCCCATGCAGGCAGACGGGGGCAGGCAGCCAGGTACACTTGTCTCAGGCCCCGGATGCCAGGGAGCTGCTGGACTTAAGCTGTCATGCCAAGAACTCCCCTTGCCTCCCTATCACTAATGCCTGGTGCTTCTCCCTTTAACAAGAGTTCTTATCAGGGCTGGGCAGCTGGATCAGGGAGCCCTTATTTTAAGTTTCCCCAATGCCACTTAGTGCAGCTTCAGGCCATCGGTGGAAATTCTAATGGCTACTTTCAGAACATTGCTGCTACCCACCTCTGTCACTCGCTAAACCAGAGTGGGAGGCAACAATGTTAGAAAAGACACATCAGAGCGCACCTTGCCAGCACCCTTCTCAAATCTTGAACCAGACTTATTACTGTGATGCAAATAAAATGCTCTGAACAAAGATGAGGTGGAAAAAAGAACAAAAAAGGGCAGACACACTTTGAATGGAGAGCCAGCAGTTGGATGACAAGAACGTTATGATAACTGCAGCCTCTCATAACTTCTGAAAGCTTTCCTTCCCATTCTGTCCCTGATAATATATATATATTCCGTTTCTCTCTATCTAAGCAGCTTCTGATAATGCTGCTTCTTTCTGGAAATGCTTATTGTAATCCTGGTTTCAGACTGCTCATATATTTCTTTGCAAAAACTGCACATCAGACACAAGCTGGGATGAATGTTTGGAAATTAGCAAGTCGAGAATCTTGGCAAGGGCATTAACAAATCTGAAGTGGGGGCAGGATATCAATGAGGGTGAAAGCTTGTCTCCAGGAACTTGCTCTCTCTCTCTCTCTCTCTCTCTCTCTCTCTCTCTCTCTCTGTGTGTGTGTGTGTGTACATACACACACATACACACACACACACACACTTTTGTAAATGAATCATTAATTAGAATGAGGTAAACCAGGCAAGAGGGGGTGATTCAGTTCGTTAAATCTGGCGGTGTAATTTTTTGTGATGTTGACAACATTCAGAATTACCTGTTTCAGAATACCACTACAGCCACCTTGCACTGCTTAGCTGTATGATGAACCAAGCTCTCCTGACCCAAAAGTTGCTATCTAGCTCAAAATGGAAGATAAGTTTCAGCGCATGCTTGATCAGTATTCATAAGGACATGTGTAAAAGTGTTGTTTGACATTAAAGTCCATACTGCTGCTGAAATGTAGTTCATGGTAATCAATTAGCACTGACCAGGTCGCTCAACCAAACAACTTTTCTCTGTTCTTGGTTGTTTATTGCAAACGTAGTATTTGACTGTTGTCCCATCCTGGCTCATCCAGGTTTAAAAACCTGTCATTCCCAGGTGTGTTTGGTTTAATTTCTCTAGGTCATAGCTGCCAAGTTTTCCCTTTTCTCGCGAGGAAGCCTATTCAGCATGAGGGAATTTCCCTTTAAAAAAGGGAGAACTTGGCAGCTATGCTCTAGGTAGGCTGATGTTGGGAACAGCCATTCCCAGGGGGCAACAGAATAAGGTGCATGCCCATGACACCATTAATATGCATGTGCCAATCTTCCTTCCTTCCTTCCTTCCTTCCTTCCTCCCTCCCTCCCTCCTCTGATGCCTTCTCACATCTCCCAAAAGCTTGTACACCTGTTAGCTGCAGCAGCCCTGGCTACAAGCTCAGCAGGTGAATGGTGCCTGTGGTGGGGCTGGTATGGGGCTGGTGGTTACCATGAGCTGAGGTGGCCTCGGAGTAAGCAAGCAAGCAGGCGATGGAACCCAGCCAGCCAGTCCGCCAACCCTTGCTGTTGGGAATGGACAGACAAGTCCCAGGCCCCTGTAGGGCAGTGTGAGGAGGCACCTCTCTTGAGGGGAGGGGGGAGGTCAGAGACCAGGGGTGGCAGCAGCAGCTGCTTGGAGGAATCCCGAAGGGAGGGGTTTGAAAAAGGGTGAGAAGCTGCCAGCCATGGACTCAAAAAGGTTGAAAACCTCCACATTAATATGTAGAGGTGTGGAAGGAAGAAGGAGCTAATTTGGGGAGTGTGTATTTGAACAGATGCTTGAATAAAGGAAATGTAATCTCTTCCTCTTAGAGCTGTCAACTTTGTTTAGCTGGCTCTGCTCTTCTCCCTGCTGCTGTTAGCCTAACACTCAGAGCTGCTAGATCAAAGCAGAAATCCTTCCAGGATCCTGGCTTCTTTGCAAATTAAGGCTGTGTGATGATCCTATGCATTCACTGAGATTTACTTCTCAGAAAGAAATGGAACATGCTGCAGCTTGGCTGCAGGTAAAGTACTTTAGAGTGCATGGGCTTTGCCTGGGTAGCTGATACCCAGCAGCGTTTATTTTGGCTCCTAGGAGTGTTTGCTCTTTGCCTTCACTTATGCTCTGCTTATGCATTTGATGATAAAGCAAATACAGTACAGTATTACCAGTCTCCAGTACTCTCTACTCCAAATGATATTAAGGCTGCAATCCCACACCCACCTACAGGGGTCGTGGTGGGGTGGGAAATCCCATTGAACTCGGGGTGCTTACTTCTAGGCAGATACAGAATCCTAGAATCATAGAACTGTAGAGTTGGAAGGGACCCCTGTTGATATTAAACTCACATTGTTTAATTAAAAACCAACATGGTATTTTATTTTTATACTGTACTGTACTTATAAGAACTAGAAGTGGCAAGACCTAGCTTTAAAGAACTGCTCTTCATTCCCACTCATACAAGAGCAAATGCTTCATTATCTAAGGTGAAGATTTGTATCATCTAAATCAGGGGTAGGCAACCTAAGGCCCGTGGGCCGGATGCGGCCCAATCACCTTCTCATTCCGGCCCGTGGATGGTCCAGGAATCAGCGTGTTTTTACATGAGTAGAATGTGTCCTTTTATTTAAAATGCATCTCTGGGTTATTTGTGGGGCATAGGAACTCGTTCATGTTTCCCTCCAAAATATAGTCCGGTCCACCACATGGTCTTAGGGACGGTGGACCGGCCCACGACGGAAAAAGGTTGCTGACCCCTGATCTAAATATGCATACAAGCTCACAAAATCTAAAAAGCCCCTGAGATAAAGGCTGGATATATATGTTGTAGCTATATTTATATATAGCTACAACACTTTTTTTCTTTTTTTCTTCATTTCATTTGTTCTACTCATATGAAAATCTAATTAAGGGGGGGGGACATCCAAACCCACTGCCCTGGTATGCATGCCTACTCGAGTCCTATTGATTCATTGGGACTTACTCTCAGGTAACTGCGTCTATGACTGCAAGCTAACTGGCAAGGATTTCTCAACGGAGTGAAAGTCCTCGTCGGGACTTGACCTGTTCCCTATGAGCAGAGGTGTCGTGTCGCCGCTATGGGAAGAAATCCTACGACTGGCCCAAATTACGCCCTGATCTTTGAACCATTAATTGCACGCGTGCTTTCAAGAATATGCACTTCCACGAACCTTGACGGAGCCTCCCACTGATCCAACCCCTCTCATTGGACATCGGCAGCTCCTCTCCTATCACAACGCCAAGTATTTAACACGATCGAGCAGCGAGCTGTAAATCTCCTTAGATCCCTTGCTCGATCCCGCCTACAAACCAACCGGGATTTATTAATCTTCCCGACAGCTTGTGCGGTGGGGGGAGAGAGAGAGGGTGGGAAGAAGAAAAGGAGAAAACTGGGATCCAAACAAAACGCAAGAGGGCAAGAAACCTCTGGATCGCTTTGCCCCTTGCGTCAGAAGAGTCAGATCCTTGGAGTTTTACGGAGGCCGAGCTGGGAGCCGGGAGCGGAAGGCAAGGCTGCCATCCCTTCCCTTCTGGGGACCGGTAGGAAGGATTTCATAGGATCTTCCCCTGCCGAAGCCGCTGCTAGCGCCGCGCGAGTTCCCGCCTCCTGCCTTCGCTCATTCATTCCCGCCGCCAGCAGCTGCTGCTCCATTATGAGCGGCTCCTTCCTGGTTCCTCGTTGCCAGACGCGCGACTTGGACGGCGAGCCTGAGGCGGCGGGAGCCGGGAAGAGGAGGCGGCAGCAGGAGAAGCCCGGGGAGCTCTCCTTCCCTGCGTCCGGCGCCTCTCAGGGCTCCTGCGCCGCTTAAAGGAGGAAACACAAGCAAGCAGGGACGGGTAAGAACGGGTCGCCGCGAGGGGCTGCTGGGCTCAAAGTTTCCGCCGCGGTCCGGGCGCTTTGGGTCTGTTTCCCACCTCCCCTCACGATCTGCCGTCGAGCTTATGCAATAGAGCCAGTCTTGTCCCAGGAGAAAATGGAAGCGCCTTCGGGACGTGTCGCGCTTTTGGCCCCCTAAAGCGCGCCAGCAAAGGGTCGGCGTGTCTGGTTCGAGCCCACCCAGGGATGGTTTGTGAGCAGCCTATTCCTGCACGGCAGGGGGTTGCACTAGATGACCCTCTGGGGTCCCTTGCAACTCTACGATGCTTTGATTCTAAGCCCCGGACAGGAAGGGCTGGCTTGTTTTGCTCGTTTCCAGTGGGAACTCTCCTAAGTTTGTGGGGAAGGGGAGGGGGGGTTCTGTCTTCGGGATGGGGGTGAAAGTGGGAGGTATCCAACTTGCTTTTTCTTTTCAGAAGCGTGGGAGTTTGGTACAGGAGCAAATTGGGTGAGGGGCTGTCCCCGCTTTTGCTTCAAACACATCCTGGTGCTGTTTGATATCTGCTCTTGAAAGTCTCCTTTGCCCAAGTTATGCGCACGTGTGAATGTTGGTGATTCGTGATAGGTAGCGGACAAGAGTTTGGTGTGTGTGTGTGTATTCTAGCTAGTGGAGGTATTATAAATGCAGATGTAAATATCAACAAGTGCCCCCCTCCCCAGCCAGCAGGTGGGCAATTCAGGACAGCAATCTTGTACACACTTACTACTTAGTAAGTCCTGTTGAACTTGGAAGCTCCACAGAATTTGCCTTACCTGCAGAAGGTCTCAGGTTGAGTCTGACATCGCCAGATAAGGGAGAGAACCTTGCCTGAAACGCTGGGGAGCTGCTGCCAGTCAGTGTAGACAATACTGAACTAGATGGGCCAGTGGTCTGAGTGAGATGTTCCTTTTGAGATATGCATCAGATTGCACCATCAGTAGCCCTCTTCCAATCCACTGCCCCTAGAGAATTGTCTGTCCCAGTTACTGCTTCTGGAGTTTTTTTTAAAAAAAGTTGCTTTACAATATGTACTCGTAATACTCCTGTGATAATTTGGCATGTTTCTGTGAGCCTTGTAGCTCTATTTCTGTAATAGGCATGTTCCTATTTATTTATTTATTTTGCAAATGAGGAATTTTGCTCAGTGATGGTTAGTTAGTCATAAAGCGCAGGTTCCCAAAGTGTGGGCCGCCCAAACTTCTTTGAGGTGGTTACAGTGTCTGCATTAAATATCCAGTATAGAGGAGATGGTAGCTTTTTGCCTTGCAAGATCATAAACAAGGATTACCAAACTCTTAGACCTGCCTTTCCCATCTTCTATATTCAGTCAATCCTATCCTAAGGCCTGCTGGGACAGGCTGCTGGTTGTGGGGAGATACTGGCAATGCTTCAGCCAAGGGTAAGGGTCAAAACATTGGCCGTTTCACAGCCCTCCATGGTTCATGCTTTTAAAAGAATGTCCCGCACCCAGTTTTTGCCATCTCAGTTCTTCTGTATTTCACACCTGGTTGCACTGATGAGGTGCTCTTCCAGGTGACTTTCATGTGTGTCAAACAAAATGATGTATTTTCAAAGGATAATGCTAATAGCAATTTGGTGGAGGTGTTATTTCTTGGAGGTGGGGCAGAGCTGTCGCAGCAAGCACTGATAAACCTGCTACTGGCACAGCCTCCCTTAGCCTAGAAGGCAAGTAGGTAGCTGATATGAAGATGTAATTATTTTGACATGCTGACTTGCCAACTGAACAGTGTGCATCTGGAGAGAAGAAGAGTTATTGCCATAAATACTAACAGGATGAGCTAAGCTGGTTCCCCAGTAGCTTAGGAACGAAAGCTTTGGTTTGTTCACAATACTCTGTAAAGCTGTGCATATAATTAGGAGAGATGATGGCTGTGTAGCACCTACTGCCCTGGAAACTCTTAACCCTTATCCCAGACTGGAAGCTAGTTATATTAATGAGTTGCAAAAAGAAAAAGAGGCAGTTCATGATTGCTTAAGTGTCCCACTTGCTCCTTACTATACCGTATTTCTCCTGTTCTGTTCCAAGATCTGGTGCCGAAATGGTCAAGCTAATCATTGTATGAACTAATAGTGAACCCCAACAGAAGCACAGTGTGCTTGGTGACCATGGAATCCTCATTGACTTGTTTGGGGGAGTGTTTGGAAACATGGGGGGAGGGCGGAATGGAATATCTTTTGAGAGGGCATTGTTGGAACCCTGAACATTCCGTATGGCTACATTTTGTCGCAGGCCCCTTGTATGTGTAGATTATTTCTGCAGCCAATCAGAATGCATTTTTCTTTAGGTAATTCATGAATTGCAAAAATATGAAATGGCAAGTTGAAACACAAATCCACCCTGATGGGTGCACACACAGAGAGATTAGTCTGCTTCTGCACACAGGCCTTTCTTGCTGTGTCTGGCAAATACATGCTCAGAAACTCCTTTCAAAAACAGCTTGGGAAGGAAAGAATTGTTTGCTCAGCAATGTATTGATCATAATTAGTGTTTCGCCCCCCCGTGAAAGTTGCAATGATATCATAATTAACTACAGTACTAGATGTTTTATCAGTTGCAAGTCACGTAGGTCTTCAGTTCTATGCACAGCAAAGGCAGAAAAAGTACACACTGTAATCTCCAGTGGTTTGTTGAATTACTATTACAGCAATAAAACAACCCAGTCGATTTGCTCAAGCTCACTGTGGGTGCAATGTCCTTGGGCGGATCTCCATAGGGCATAGTGTAGCTCACTTTCCCTCCCCCCACTTATGGGCACTCGGTGCACCAGACTATTACAGGAAAGGAGGCTTCTAGCTCAAGTTCCATGACTGAGTGGGAGAAGGAAGTGGAGGAGGAGGGCTGGATGGGGATCTGGAAAGTGCACAACACTTTTCCTCCATAAAACACAGGTCTAGAGTGAGAGACGAGGGTGATGTCTGCTGTTCCCAGGAACTCTTCCCATTGTGAGACTTTTGTGGGTGAGCTGAGTTTGTTTGAATGCTGAGTGAGAACCGAGACTGAGAGGAAGGATGTGTTAGAAGGAGAATGAATTTACAGGTATGTTGATTTGTATAGATTAGTAACTTTGTATAAGTGTACCATTTTTATATGTAACTGTGTATTTTCATAAGTTTTCTGTTGTTGCTTCAGTTTTTTTGTACCCTGCTTAGAGGTATTTTTATTATGTTAAGCGGTATGTAAATTCAATAATCAATAATCAAAGGCCTGGCACAGTGCCTGTATGCACACTGAAAAGGGTAGTGGGGAGGATGGGATGTAGGGCTCTATTATTCACTGTAAGGAGCCCATGCACCAGCAGCATGTAATCTTCAAAAACTGGATCCTGGTCATTGACAGTAATCAAGAGTGATTCATACTCTTCAAAAATAGATTTTATTGCGGCAATTCAAAACTGTTGTGGCTTACACAGTGGGATTATTGAGTTGTAATCTCCAAAGTACAACAAGCTTATCTTTCTCTTCTGGTTTAATAAATATCTCCACGTGGTGACTATGTTTGGCATTATTTTTTTACTGCCATGTGCCCAGGCAGCAATTCAGGGGGTGCAGCTTCTCTGGCACTGAGTTACAGCAATGGGGAAATGTTTCTTTTGAATTCTTACTTGAAGTGCAGACATAGGCACTTTTAAATGGAGCTCCTGACACATCACAGTCACAGAGGTTTGTCCTGACTTATTTAGGACTTGCTCACTTAACCCTGAAAAGGTTAAAACGTTTATAAATTTGCCTATCTTTGGGCACCAAGTGAAAACTTTTCTCTATAACCAAGCTTTTGGCTTATTAAACAATATACAGTATGGCCCTTTAAGTATGTTTGTGGGGCAACTGGTTTGTTTGGGTTTTTTGTTACGTACTTTGTGTTCTCACTTTGTTTTTTTATGTTGTAAACCTAGGTGTTGTTTATAAATATTTTAATTAAAATGTATAATGTTTTGAGGAGAGGGTAATTATTGCCTACCAAAAAGTGCAGAGGTTACATAGTCTCCACGAAGCCCATTTTCTATGCACTTTCTTCCAGTTTGCCTTGCAACCTGTGTGAATTGCTGTTCATTGTTCAATATGAGAATGTTTTAAAGACTGAAAAGCACTGAAAACAATGTTTGAAGATTTGAATATTTGATGGCATACACAATCAAATGCCAACGGTGCCCTTCAGCTCTCTATATTGGACAAACAGGACAAACCCTATGCCAAAGGATAAATGGACATAAATCTGACATCGGGAATCACAAGTCACAGAAATCAGTAGAAGAACACTTCAATCTCCCAGGACATTCTATACTAGATCTCAAAGTAGCTGTTTTATTACAGAAAAATTTCAGAAACAGACTGGAAAGAGAGGTTGCTGAATTGCAACTCATTACCAAGCTTAAAACCATGGAGAGACCTGGTCTGAATAAGGACACTGGATTCTTATCTCATTATACATGATCTAGCTTTCTGTAGCACCTCAGCCTTTGCTTTTTCCTGCAAGACCAATTGCAGTCGTTAACAGTCATCAACAGGTTTACCACTCCTATCAGCCAATCACCCATTCCCACCACCCTTCTGAGTAATACCCCTCCCCACCCTCTGACTATACATAAGGGTCTGGTGACTTCTGTTTCAGTGTATCTGAAGAAGTGTGCATGCACACGAAAGCTCATACCTATGACAAACTTAGTTGGTCTCTAAGGTGCTACTGGAAGGATTTTTTTATTTTGCGAAGATACAGTTACTGGTATTCAACTACCGTAAGTTCATTGTGTTCATTAATTTTAGTGGGTCTACTTTGAGTAAAACTTTGTTGAATATCACTCAATATTTTTTCAGGGGTTTGATTGATAATCCTTAATGTGGCCAGATGCATCCATGTCTGGTTATGTAATGGCATTCTCCTAAATGATTAGCTGTAATCTTAGAAACCTAACAAAGTAAGTTAAACCGATGTCAGGCAGCTTACATACTTGGCAACTTATGGTTCGGAGGATTTTTCAATTCTATGTTGAACGTAACCTCCTTGCAATTTAAACCAATTACGGAAGGATTGAATTACCACCACGCGGGTTATAAACACATGGGCTATGTTTAGCTTGACCTGAAATGCTAGGCAAGGGAATACTGTGATGATGTCCTCCCTGCACCCTCATGGTCCATCTGCATTCTTAAAACTATCATAAACAAGTTCACCTTCCTCTTTTCCTGGACATCAGAAACACTGGCCTTTTACCCTCCATAAGATGATCTGCTTAGCCCACCACTACCCATTCCCTCATTTTGTGCTACAGCAGTGTGTGTACTTGGAAACCACAAATTCTAAACCTAGGATGTCAGCCAATTGTTCTAGGGACTTAGGTAAAAGGTAAAGGATCCCTGACAGTTAAGCCCAGTCACGGACGACTGGACTAGGTTGGCAGGAGCTGGGACCGAGCAACAGGAGCTCACCCCGTCGCGGGGATTCAAACCGCCAACCTTCCAATCGGCAAGCCCTAGGCTCAGTGGTTTAGACCAGTGTTTCTCAACCAGTGTGCCTCCAGATGTTTTGGGACTACAACTCCCATCATCCCTAGCTAGCAAGACCAGTGGTCAGGAATGATGGGAGTTGTAGTCCCAAAACATCTGGAGGCACACTGGTTGAGAAACACTGGTTTAGACTACAGTGCCGCCCGCTGTGACTTATTGACCCCCAAAGCAGCAGGCCGCTAAGAAAGAGAAGTCTCTGTTTGATGCCTCACCAAAGACAACCTTATACCTGTTGTTAACCTGCTTGACTGTCATGGCTCTCAAACAAGAAGTGTTGAGACTTTTAGGACCATAAGCAGCCTCAGAATCCCCAGAGTTCTTTGCATAACATCCATCACACTCCAGAATGACTCAGTTTTTCTTTTTATGTAGAAGTAACTTACAGAAACTCAGGGTTCAAAATTCCAACTTTTACTTTTTCACTATAGCTGTGCATCCCTTTGTTCTTGTTCTCACCAGAACTGGCTGTTCATTGTGTACCTCTGAATACCAGGGAAACTCCTAATTAAAAAACTTTATTTCAAGCTACAGATAGAGAAATGTAAAAACGATCCCAGTGCCTTCTCTTGGAGTTCCAATTACAGTGATTGCTGAGCATTTCTAGGCACAAGTTTTTGGGCTTTCCAGGTCCGAGTGCTTTTTATTTTTATCTTTTTGCCCCATCATTTCCCCCACGAAAACCACTCTTTACTGCTGAATCAAAGCAAAGAGCAGTCCATGGAAAACCTGAATTGCCTTTTGCTCTGATTCAGCAGTAAAGATTGGACTTTCCTGCGGAAAACGTCAGGGGGGGGGGGAGTGCTCAGACGCAGACTTGGAAAGTGCAGATGTATGTCTAGAAAGCATGGCAGAAAAGATAGATGTGGATGGTGCAGGATTGTTTATTAAATGCCTAAAGCTATTGCATTCAAGTAGTTCACTTCCATGTGATAATCTCATAAAATAATGCTTTTACATGTAGTGTACTTTAGACTCATTAGCCATTACCTTTTGAACTTCCACTTTTCTACCGGTAAGTTCCCTATTTACCTCATGGTAATTGTCCAGAGCTTTTCATTCTGAAAGCTGTTACCTCCTATGATGGCGCTCTGCCTCCTCTCACTTCTGTGCCATTTGTAAATTTCCTCTTTTTGTCCTACCTGGGGAATGGAAAAAGAGAGAAGCATTTATTCAACCTTAAGAGAGATTCCTGCATCCTATGACTCTGAAACTTTGCTTTGTGATCACAGCCCGTCAGCCAGGTTACAGCCCATGTGATTGCGGTTTGTAGCCAAGCGGATTAGAATGAGCTTTAGAGAGTGGGTTTTATAAGGCACTGAATCAAAAGCTTAACTGAAAATACAGTACAGCAACCACTTCCTCAGTTCCTACTAATTTGATTGTCTTGGGGAAATGTGTCAGTTTTGTCTGGGTGGATCTGTCATCCAAAAATCCATTTTGTGTATCTCAGATGGTTTTGAAATTTCCTAGATATTTTGTGATTTCTGTCCCTCTGTGTTAAAGGCAAAGGGTTGGCATATCAAGGTGGCCTAGAATGCTTTTGTGAGTTTTCTTTTTTTAAAAAAATAATTCCTAAATATGTGTTCTTTTCTCATTTTGTTTTAATTCACTGACATCCCGCCCCCAGTCTCTCTCCCAGTTCTTCTCTAGACAAACCAGACATGCTTGTAGTGGCTGTCTTCTTCCCAAGAGGAAGCTGAAGTTGAACTTGTGGCCTGCTGATTTGTGCAAATGAAAGTACACATCAATATGCTGAATTGTGCAGACATTTGGTCCCTAATGTATTTTTTATACATCCATTAGGAATGGCTCTCTGATACTATTCGTTGGCTGCCTCACCTCATCTGCCAAAGGAGAGCCTTACAAATATCAGTAATAATATCATTCTTGCCCTCACGCTCATACGTAAAATCTAGAAGACATGGTATGAATGGAAAAGGAATTGGTAGGGAGGAAGAAAAGCAAATGGGCTTGGACACTCGAAACACTTTGTCATATCCATTGGCTTCCAGTCCGTTTCTGTGTCCAACTCAAGGTGCTTATTTTAACCTTTAAAAATCCTAAGAGACTTAGGGCTATTTTAGTTGAGGATAATTTCCTTCCACATACGGTAGTCATGCCTGTGAGCCTGACCTGGCCAGAGGAGGAAAAGTCATGAAGCTAGCCCAAGTTTTCCAATCATTCACATGGCTTAACCTGGACAAGAAACAATAATATCCTTAAGTGGCTAGTTAGCAAATGCCTGAGACATAAGAGCCTGCCAAGTACCAGTCGTGGTTCATTTGTTAATCGTTACTATCTCCACTAAAGTGCTTTCCAGTGTTCGAGCCTATACAACTAAGGCTATGCACACTTGAATTTTGCAGGCATAAGCGCTGTGGACTTCAAATAATGTTATGAGCTCTTGATTGTTAACAGTGTTCACTACTTGGCTCCAGTTTTCTTTATGCTTCATGGGACTGGAAACTTTGAGGAAAACTTAGAGTTTCAGTGAGTGAATGTTACTACTTCTTCTTCTTCTTCTTGAAATAGTTTAGATCCAACTTATTTTCTTTTAAATTAGAAAATGGGCAAGTTGTATTCAATCAGAGTAGACCTACTGAAACTAAGATTTTCTCACTTGGGTCCATTAATTTCAATGGGTTTACTTTGGGCAGGATACAACCCATCGTCCTTTCTCCCTTGCTTCTTCTTACCCTGAGTCCTTGAAAATAAGAACTGCAAGTAGAGGCTGTAATCTATACAGTTCTTTCACGTACACCTAGAGACCTGGGCAGAACTTCAATTATTTTCCTCAACCTCATTTCAGGCTACATCATGGACTCTAAAATTCTGCCCTCTGCTATAGGGGCTGACTGGTGGCAGTGACCACTGCTGTTAAAAAAGGAGGTCAAAATAACATGCTGAGCATGTGGAATTGACAACACAATACTATTCTTGTTTACTTGGGAGTTCCACTGTGCTTAGTGCTTTATAATTAGAGCTTCAGAGAACAAAACTTTTGAATAAACGTTAAGTGTCCCTCTGTGTTCAATGCATTCACACACTTTCCAGGAGTATGCCCCATTGAACAAGTTTGTATACATACAGTTATCTAGAATAACACCATTAAACACAACTTTACTGTTGAGTAAGCAGTCAGTCTTGCAGTTGTCTGGATTAGAGCCTTAATTCATATTTGGAATTTAGTTCATATAGATGGAAGAATTATAGGCAAATTGACCAGATTAGGGGTTCTGTGGTAGGCTGTACAAAATATGAAACTGGCTTCCAAAATCTTTTCTGATACCATCTGTCTCTTTTGCATATTATTATCAATTATTCTGATCTTTGAAACTCATGTTGAAACCCTAGTTCAGGGGTCAGCAAACTTTTTCAGCAGGGGGCTGGTCCACTGTCCCTCAGACCTTGTGGGGGGCTGGACTGTCTTTTGGGGGGGGAAACTGAACGAATTCCTATGCCCCACATATAACCCAGAGATGCATTTTAAATAAAAGGACACATTCTACTCATGTAAAAATATTCTGATTCCCAGGCGATTGGGCTACATCCGGCCCCCAGGCCTTAGTTTGGGGACCCCTGCCCTAGTTAATGAAAAGTGTTGACTTTTCTTTGTTTTGTGTGTGTCTCTCTTACCCGACCCCCCTTGTGTGATAAATGCAGAAACTAATGAGCTGAACAATCTAATTTAGCACAGTGGGCTATCATGAGTCATAATTAGGAAGATCACAGCCAATTTCAACGCATGTTAGGCACACTTTATTGCCACCAGCTGAAACTTTTCCCATTAAAATGTACATGACTACCTAAAAGAGAGGTTTGTTCTCTGTGTGCTTCATACTGGGTTTTCCTTTTTTATTTCTACAGCAGTGCTTGCCTTAAGTGGTATTTCTTCATAGTCAGGAATCAATTACTTCCGTGTAATTACTTCCGTGTTTCAAAGTACACTCCCACCAGTTGTGTCCCCTCTAAGATAGGAGAACAGAGAGTTCCAGCTTTACTATCAATGTTCAAAACTAATGAATCAGACTCTTAAGCCATGAGCTGGCTTAGAAATAATTAGTTTCAAAATAATAAGTTTGGGTTTATCTGCCTTTTGGTTCCTGAGCGGAAATTATATTCTCGTCTTCATAACAATCAGGGTTGTGTTGTTGTTTTTAACTAACTTAAAAAATAACAGAAAAGATGTGATTGTAAAGGTTCTGGCCTAACTTGTCGCACTGAGTTCAACAATAAAGCAAACTAGCATTGTTTGTATTTGTTGTAACCAGCATGCGGCGGCTTTTGCAATCATACTGTCAAAAGTCCGTTCCTCAGATTTGTCAGATTGTCAAAGAAAATTCCTCGAAAATACATGAAGGATTTCCGCCCCGTCTTTGTTTGCTTCTGTGCAGGCACAGTCAAAAATTTGCCCTTTGATTCAGAGATACCCAGGATAAGGCTGAGTAATATAATACATAAAGCTTAATGGGATTTTATCTGTACCTTTCTTTTCTGAGGAGACCTTTCTTTTCTGAGATAAGTGTTTCTTTAAAATACTGTATCAGCCAGCTGCTTTTGTGCCCTGAGAAGAGCAAATATAAAAAATTCAGCAGTAGCGTAACGTTCTTGTTCTTTTTTCCTCTTAACACACAGTCTTTTAAATAGCTTCTCCGGAGTGGGAGAGTTCAGTAAAAGCTCATGCTAATGAAGTCTCCAGAGGAAATGGGAGTTCTTTGCTAATCTGCTATTAGAATTTATTTAAGGCTCCCTGAAAGATGGATTGTGTCTCTTGCTGATCTGGCCACACTAATGTAAACCGGTGCAATCTTGTTCCCTAAAGTTACAGGAAGCAGCCTGGCGCTTTTGTGTGTTTGAATGAACATGTGTATGTTATGTATTCAATGGTCTGTGTTTGCCTGAGCTGGAGTCTGGAATCTGAGCCCCTGTGTTCTGATTCGATACAGTACATGATATCCAATCACAGAACAATTCAGGATTTGGACCTCTACCATTGGCCCTTAAACTCTGAGTTATGAGCTTGGAAGTCTAGACAGCCAATCACGTTGGGAGTGGGAGTGGCTCAGGCCTTCAGAAATGTATAAGCAGTTGCTTTGCTCCTGTTGTCTAGTTCTGTTAGTTCAATAAAGGTTCTTCCTGCTATCACTGTGTCTTGCCTTGTGGGAACCCACCTACACTTCAGTGTACTCTGGGAAAGGTACAAAAACCCACATCTTAGAACACATTTTTTAAATATATATTTCTTTCTGATTAGTTAAGAAACTTTCCACCCTTAACCTTGGAGTATGAAAGCTCAAAAAGATTTGGAGGCAGAAATGGGTGGTATAGCACAGGGTGAATGTGATCCCGTGGCAAGGAGTCTCGCCGCGGCCTTCTGCACCTGCTGGAGTTTCTGGGTCAGTCTCAAGGGCAGCCCCATGTAGAGTGAGTTACAATATTCAAGCCTGGAGGTGACCGTCGCGTGGATCACAGTGGCTAGGTCAGGGCGAGAGAGGTCAGGGGCCAGCTGCTTAGCTTGGCGGAGATGAAAAAATGCCGCCTTTGTTATGGCTGCAACCTGTGCCTCCATAGAAAAGGAGGTGTCGAAGATTACACCCTCTTAACTCTTAACAGACGGCGCTGGCACTACTTGCGCCCCCACAAAAGATGGGAGTTGTCCCCCCCCCCAATCCCATATCATCCCGACCCAGCCAAAGGACCTCTGTCTTCGAAGGGTTTAACTTCATGAAACTTCATGAAACATATGAAACATTTAGAAACTGGACCATGTTAGGGTCACCAGAAAAGCACTGGGCTATGGTGCCAAGAATCATGACATAGATGCCCTTTTTATGTCTTAATAGTGGTATTACTGTATATTTTCTGCACTAAGATTAGCCATTTGAACTAAGGTATATAGTAAAAGAGAGTTCTGAAAAGTCGTGGAATTGGTGGGGGGGAAAGTGCAACTGATTCATACTTCCTCTACCCCCTTTTTCGTATCCAAAGTAGCTATGAAACTTCCTGGCCAGAATAGAAGATATGGGGTGTGGGGTATATTCCATAAATAGTTGAAATGGAGAAATGTTTTGCTCCTACCACATCATTATCTGTATTAGTAAAATGAGGTGCCCACATGCAGGTACTTCAGGATCCTAAATGAGATACAGTATAGGAGAATTGAGAGCTTTCAGTGGAAGGTATCCTATCCTACATTCCCACAAACTACAAAAGCGAATAACACACTTGTAGAAAAATCTTGTGCACAAGAGCTTTCTTTGAATGTTGGGTGATTCCTGCTGGCTGAGGACCAGGGATACCCAAAGGGAGTGAGCAGCCTCTAGGTTACAATACAATACAGTGCTGTGGCCTGAGATGTTTTCTTTATAACTGATTTGTGATCTTCCTCTCTGCTTGAAGATACTTGGGTGCCTGATTCAGTGTCACTGTTGACACAGGTGGAATCTACAAACATATGAAAAATGCTGTGAAAATGCTTTTTTAAAAAAACATTTTGAAAAATGCATTGAATTTTGCATACCTCACTTTCGCCATCTAGTGTCACATTTGTATATTGCACATTCAAACTGTTTTATTTGCAGCTGCGTAGATGAGTCCACAGGCTTAGCTTGGTTGCTCTTGGGTCAGACCCAATAAAAAGAGGCAAAAATAATAGCCAAGAGATATTCAGCTCCATAACTCCCTTTTAGTTCTGGACACTGGGCATCATCCACCGAAAGTGAAGCACGCTTAAATCTATTTCATTTTAATGAGAGAGATAAATGGGTATTAAACTCTTTCCATTTAAATGGGTGGGACTTAACTGAATAGATTGCACTACATTTTTCCCACACTATTTCCATATCTTAATATCTTACCATTTTCCTTCTCCTTTGTACTACCATCTAGAACATGGGTAGGCAAACTAAGGACCAGGGGCCAGATCCGGCCCAATCACCTTCTAAATCCGGCGCGCAGACGGTCTGGGAATCAGTGTCCTTTTATTTAAAATGCATCTCTGGGTTATTTGTGGGGCATAGGATTTTGTTCATTTTCTTCTTCTTCAAAATATAGTCCGCCCCGTCCGCCCCCAAGGTCTGAGGGACAGCGGACCGGTCCCCTGCTGAAAAGGTTTGCCGACCCCGATCTAAAACTACAACTCAGTGTTCTCTTTAGAACTCATCCTGTGCTGCTTTTCCTCTCATTTTCTTCATCCTTTTTTCATCAAAGTTGTCTTTAGCAGAAGGGTGTGTGTAGACTGATAGATTTAGGAATCTAGCAAGAGGATCCATCTTTCTTAAAACACAGTAGGTGTGGCAAGACAGCTGTGAGGTGGATGATAAATCTGTCCATTATGTATCTACATTAGATGGTGGTTGATGGATGGTTGTTTGTGAAGCCTTTACTATTAAGTACTTTAATAAGGAGTTTTATGCAGCAAGCAGGTAGGAGAATCACCTTTAGCCCATATACTTGAGTGGCTGACTCTTCCTGTATAAGTCATTTTTCTTTAGCCTACCATTATGTATAAAAGTCAAGCATCCTTACATATTAGGCTACAGCATCACGGGGCCCACTTAAGGTGGAACATAATAAGCTCTTGAACAAAAACATTTCCCATGGAGAGGAGACTGGATGTCGGCTTTCAAAAGCCATTGAAAGTAGGCGGGGAGCCTGTCCTCAACAACAATAAGGAGGGCAAGAACTTTTTATGGGGATCTAATAAATAAACCCCTTTTTTCCTCTTTCTGCCCCACAGCCTGTGCCATCACACCACTCATTTATTTTGCCTCTTGTTGGCTAGATTGCAAATAGTTTTATATTTTTTAAAAAATTAGTACACAATATTAGGTGCTTATAAATAATGTAAAACTTTTTTTGGTCCAAGTGAAGACATTAACTGGGTCAACCCTTGTGTTTCTTAAGCTCGATTCACTAAAATAACAGCAAGAGAGGTTATCTGACACCTATCCTAGCCAGGCACTGCTCCCTTGGGAAAGACACAGTCTGATGACTTCTGCTTCTGAAATGGAAATTGCTGGATTCAGCGCATTTATAAAGATTTGGCCCTATGTCAGGGATTTGAGCCCTCCCAGGAGTTTTGTGTTTGTTTTTTGTGGGTATATTCTGGAACATGTCAGTGATGCAGTAATAGTGCATTTGTGGTGGATGTATACTGGACCATCCAGACATAATTTTGCAATTTTTAATTTGTTTTTATATGCAATTTGATTGTAGCAAGACCTCTCAATGGTTTACAATAAATATTACAAGTGTCAATGAAAAAAGTTTAAAACACCTGAAAATAATTAAAGTGAAGGAGATAAAACACGTCAACATCTATTTGTCTTTGTTCAGGCTTGCCTAAACAAAAAATGGTTTAAACAGGCACCAGAAAGAGTACCGATGTCAATTGGCAAAGTATCTTGAAGATGATTTCTTGCAACTTCATTAGGTCTGTGATGCTTCCCAAAAGTTGTTGTGTTATTGCTGCCTGCTGGAGAGGCACTCTTGCACTACAGTGAAATAAAAATGACATATGAAGGGCTCTTCAGTTTGCAGTGGGGGGCGGGCAACATTGGAGAAGTCTGAATGGACCAGGTGAGTCTTACTAATTTCTGTTAGTTTTAACCTTTGACCTTCAGTGGCAAGAACTTGGGGAAACAATAATGCTTGCAGATACAGAGGATTTGCCCCACACTGGCAGTCTGCAGAAAGTATGGGTACCAGTATATATGCTGTTCCATATTGCATATATTTGGAGGGGAGGAGCTCTCATTTCCTGGCCTAACCATGGCACAAATGGGAACTCTTGAGTTAGCAGGTCCTCTTCTTGCATCAGACTGAGGTGGTCTTTGGAGTCTGTCTTGGTCTTAGAGAACCTTTCGGCAGAATAGTGCGCTTGGGAAACTGACTGGGACTTGGATCAAGATGGTTTTTATTGTAGTTCCACTTTAGGGTAACCTTGCCACACCAAATCTTATGGGTAGTATTGAAGATTGGAGCGTGGGAAAAGGGATACAGCTATGTACTGTGAGAAAACTGCAGAACAAGTTTAGGGTTGGTGTGTGTGTGTTTAAAAATGGTTGTGTATCTGTGGTAACCAACATGGTTGCTTCTGGATGTGGTGGAGTTGAACTCCAATCAGCCTTATCCAACATGGCCAGTGGTCTGGGATAAGAGTTGTAATCCAGCAACTTCAGGAGGGTGCCATATTTGCTATCCATGCTACTTGAAGGATGTTGTTATAGCCCTAAAATCTACCAATTGTCCTCTTATTCCACCCACTGAATCTGCACAGTGAGATTACTGGTATTTGGGGACCTAGTCCAGTGTTAACTGCCATTTCCAGGCTCTCTGCTTATTTACAGTGGCCCTTGTGCCTTGAATCTACCTTCATGTTACTTTTTGAATTCCCCATTTGTTTTTTGATAGTGTTTTAAGTAAAAATGCATGTTAAGTAGAAGGTCGGCGGTTCAAATCCCTGTGACAGGGTGAGCTCCCGTTGCTTGGTCTCAGCTCCTGCCAACCTAGCAGTTCGAAAGCACGTCAAAAATGCAAGTAGATAAATAGGAACCGCTACAGCGGGAAGGTAAACGGCGTTTCCATGTGCTGCTCTGGTTTGTCAGAAGCGGCTTTGTCATGCTGGCCACATGACCTGGAAGCTATACGCCGGCTCCCTCGGCCAATAATGCGAGATGAGCGCGCAACCCCAGAGTCGATCACGATTGGACCTAATGGTCAGGGGTCCCTTTACCTTTACCTTACCTAAGTAATTGCTACTTTTAACATTTTCAGGAGGAAAACAGGGAAGGAAGCTCAGTGAATGCTTCATTTTGTGATTAAGCGTCAGTTTTGTGGGAAATAGTGCAGATGTATTGTGTTCACATATCCATATGAAGAAGGAAAAAACCCTCATTCTGTTGTTGGATGCCACTTTTCCGTGGGCTAGGTCTCCTTCACTTCCTTTGCAACGCATAGACTTTTTAGTAAAGTCTCATTCAGGAAGGTTTTCTGAAGATAACTTTGCCTTGTGCTGTGATGTCTTTGGGTAAGAATAAGGGTTTGAGAACAGGCTGCTTATATAATAGAAAAGCAAAAGGTCATGCTTGATGGGGGCTCCGGAAGCATCCTGTGATGGACATCTTGTAGACTTGATTTGTCAGGACCTTGCTACAATTACTGTTGTGCTCAAATCCTACAAATACAGCTTGTAAGCTGGGGGCTAGTATGACAGTTTGTCAGGGTAGGAATGACAAAGTTTTGTTCTCTCATGGGAATTATTGGAAGTATGCTGCCCATGCACTTAAAGGTTGGGGTTATTGTGCAGATTGAAATGTCTGGGGAAGAACCCAGTGTCCTATCATCTGAATATCCATATAGGTTTATGCAATAATGGGTAGGTAGGGACCCTCCAAATGTTGCTGGACTGCAACCCCCATCAGCCCCAGCCTACTTGTCCAATGGTCAGGGATGATGGGAGTTGTAGTCCATCAGCACCTGGAAGGCCACCGGTTCCCCACTCCTGCTCTAAGCGACTTATGACTTAGCATTGTCAGCATGTACTAGTGTATTACTCATTCGATCACTCCCACTTCGCTCCACTCTGCCTGGAGCCAAGAAAAAGTGAGCCCAAGAATAAACCATGGTTTCCTAATAACTTGAGAGAAACAAAGAAACCAGGCGGGGAGACAAACAAACCAGTTCTAGGCAGTGTTCGAAATGACTCAGGCACATTTTGCTACTGGCGTGGGTCCAGTTGCAACCACATGGAGATTTCTGGGCACTAGGTTGGCGACCACAGTTTAGAAACCACTGCCCTAGTCCATAATTAATACAATCTCCACTTCCACTGTGTGTTTCTCCTTCTTGCACACTGGGACACGTGAATTGTTGTAAGAGCAAGCTACGGTCAAGCAATGTAGTTGAGATCACAGAATTGTAGAATTGCAGCATTGGAAGGGATTCCGATGGTCACCTAGTCCACCAGGCAAATAGGCGTTCTATTGCGTGTGGACCTGCACATGGTGTTTACAATTGTGTAGGTTGTTTGCATCTTCTATTTTACTTGCTAATCTTCTAACATACTAATATACTTGTTGATCTCCATGAGTCTGGGAGGAGGGGTACCTCCAACACAAAATGTGTACCCCCCCCACACACGTACATATTTCTGAGTATACTGTGACCCCCCCCCCATACAGACTATTCCACATACCTTTCAAGTGGTAGTGTGACTCCAGTGCATGTACTTCCTCTTCCATGCTTCATTCCATGTTTTTGTGTAATATGGATAAATGTACGCAGACACATGAGTAGTTCACAGGAGCTATTTGATATGTGACAGAACGTGGCGTATTGAATAAGCAGCCTTCTGTGTTGCATTTTTTAGCGGCACAGTGTATTCATAGTGTCAACCTTCTGAAATTCTTTCCAAGCCTTGCTTTGAGTCATTTGCCTCTGTCCCACATTTCTCTATCAAGACTGATTCTTTGTGTGATTCTTCAGCACGCACACACCCAAAAAGATTCACATTTAACTTCCCTATTGAGTGAGAGAATGTTCTTAAGTAATAATGGAATGACTATGCATGTTTGTGGGCTTATTTAGAGATTATGTAGATTCATGCTGAATAATGTCATAAACTGGATATTGGTACTATCACAGCCCATTCAAGTGCTGACGTGGATGATTTGTCCTAATGTTTGCACAGTTGATCTGAAATGGTGGTAGAGCCATTACACGCCTTATTTGCTGTGAGTAAACAGCAATCCAGGCTCAATACAGTGGCAGCAATGTTCTTGTCACTCATATGAATTAGCTGTTTGGCTAATGGATGTGTTACTTGAACATGCTCGTTCTTGGGAATTCATGTGATTCTCCACCTGCATTCTGAAATGGCACCATTCCAAAAAGGATTATCATGTGCCTTTTTGTTCCAGAGTCGTCCGCGACTGGACCTAACGGTCAGGGGTTCCCTTTACCTTTTTTAGGTATTATTCTGCTGACAGAAGAGTGTTCTTCAACTGGTCCAAAATCCAGTAGCCAGATTACTGGTTGGGATTCCATTTTGATCTCACATAGCTCACATAGCCCCCATTTCAAAACAGCTGCACTGATTCCCAGTTCAGTTCCAGACCCAATTCAAGGTGGTCACATTAAAGACCTAAATGACTAAGCCCCCAAATACCTGAAAGGCTACCTGCTTCCCTGAAGACCTCTTTGGATGTTAAAATCAGTAGAGATCTCTTGGTTTCACCACCCTCAGAAGCTCATGGAACAGCAACTTGAGAGAGGGCATTTTCTGTGGCAACCCCTGTGGCACATCTTTACCTTGGCTGCTGATAGCTGCAATGTATCTTTTTAGGACCTTCCCCCACCCCGCTTATTTCTGTGATCATAAGTTGTTTTAAACTGATTTTCACATTGTGTTTTAATAGTTGTAAGCCACCTTGCAATGGATAGTAATAGTAATAATAATAATTAAGGTAAAGGTAAAGGGGCCCGTGACCATCAGGTCCAGTCGTGTCCGACTCTGGAGTTGCGGCGCTCATCTCGCTCTATAGGCCGAAGGAGCCGGCGTTTCTCCGCAGACAGCTTCCGGGTCATGTGGCCAGCATGACAAAGCTGCTTCTGGCGAACCAGAGCAGCGCACAGAAACACCATTTACCTTCCCGCCGGAGCTGTCCCTATTTATCTACTTGCCCTTTGATGTGCTTTCGAACTGCTAGGTGGGCAGGAGCTGGGACCGAGCAACGGGAGCGTACCCCGTTGCAGGGATTCGAACCGCCGACCTTCTGATCAGCAAGCCCTAGACTCTGTGGTTTAACCCACAGCGCCACCTGGGTCCCCATAATAATAATAATAATAATAATAATAATAATAATAATAATAAATGGTAACAATGATAGGAGATGTGGTCCAGAACATCAGGACAGCCACTGTTTCCCCCTCCCCTGCTTTAAAGACTTTGGGATGCAAGCATGCCTAAAGGAGCAAAGTGCCCTAAATTCAGCTGCCCCAGATTGGTGCTACTAAACGTATCACACTTTAGTTTTTGGAGTGCATCAATAATACATTATACAGAAAGTAAACAGACTGCTAGGCAGGGCCTCTCTCGCCTTATTTGATGTGGAGCAAAGTATTGTCATCTCTCTTGATCTATTTCTTATCCTTCCTAATGAGTAAGCTGACATTACAAGCTCATAAATATCTCTCTCCCAGAGCACACGTTTCTTTTTGTTGCCTGAATCTCTGAGAACGCAGTACCTTCTTCTTTGCCACCTAGTTACACTTTTTTCTTTGCTTCCTTTCTTATGTATTGCATGCATATAATACCAAGTAGTATTATAATTTACACTCACTAGTTAAAGCGATGTGGGTATATTTGTATTGTTCCTTGCAATATCTAACTTGATGGACAGGGCAAGCACTATATTGCCAGATTTTGATTTTAATCTCTGCACCCTGGGTGCCAGGCATTCTGTCTCTTACTAAATTTGCACAGGGCCTGGCAAAGATTATTGCTTGATAGGCTTTCTCCTGTTGGTAGGTAGCATGTTTCTAGGCATTGCTTTTTTTTTCCTGGGGGGACGCAGGGGTATGTATACCCTAAACACTTTGTGTTTTGTACTTTTGTCCATTTACTATATTTATTACCCCCGATTTGAACTATAAAATGGTGATTTCCTTGAGTAAAAATGAGAGTACCCCTAAACATTTTTTGAGAAAAAAAGCACCGTTTCTAGGTAATAAGAAAGTTATTTTACCAGGACAGCTGTTTCTAAAAAGCAGCTCTCAAAGGGTAGCATATTTCTACACATTGATGGAAGTTCGCTTCTCATGATGTTGAATGAGAGGACAAACAACCCAAATTCCAAGTTCACTTATGTAGGCAGTCCTGAACTGTGATGGATACAGAAGATAGGTTGCCTGGCTGGGTAGTGTCTATAGAGTTGACCTTGTAGATTTCTATAGCATAAACGGATATTCTGATGTGAAGCAGGTGGTGTTTGTTTATATTCAGGATGGGCTTGATAGAGGGATTTTTAAGTTTAATTGCACCAGCATTGGAACAGCACATCAGCCCTGGGCATTGAGATTTGAAATGATTTATTACCTTTTGATTCACAGGGGACTAGAGATGCTAAATGCGGTAGTTCACAAACGGAATGGAATGCTGAGCAAGTAAGTGTGCAGGTGTGGTTATTTGCAAAGGTCTTCCATTTTTGAGACAGACGCACTTGGGGAAAGTATATTTGTGGGGTTTGAGCTTCTAAGGGAGACAGAGCCCCACAACTGTGACCTAATTTGCTGACGTATTGCTCGGTTGTGTCAAAATATGCTGAGCGATAAGTATCCTGAAGTCATGGTCCTGACGTTGGCACTAAAGGAGAACGAGGAAAGCATGAACTGATGATTTAATGTTCCCTCAAGTCAACGAAGAGGCTTGAAGGATTTATATCCCTGAAATGAGGGCATATTGGCAGTCCAACAGAAACTTTGATGCAATATTTTTACCAATGGAAACTACAGACCCAAACATGATGGGTATTTCATTTGCCATTGGGAAATATTATGTTGAAAAAATACTGTCAATTTTCAGACACAATTTTATCAGCACCGAAGAAGGAAATCTCTTATTTTCACCTCTCCTGATTTTTCTCTTCCTTTCTTCTTTGCACTCACTCATTCCCATGCCTCATCTTCTCTCCTATTCTGCAGTCCCCTTTGCACACAAGCCCCCTGGGATAACACATTACTGTATAAGGTAAACAGAATCTGAAGAGCAAGCTTGTTCCGTTAGAGACTTAAGTTCAGTTGGTGGATGCTGTACACATATGTTTGCTTGTTAATGAAATATCTGTTCTACACACTACTGCATGGAATCTGGAACGTCTTATAGAAGACACCCCATGGTACCAGGAGTGAAATACACTGTGTAAAGTTACTATGGAGTGTCTGAGGGCTCTGCATCCTTTATCTCTGATGAGGCAGCTGAAGAATGGAAGAGGGAGACATTTGAGAAGGGAGTAACACTGACATATTCCCCTTCATTTCTCCCATTGCCTCTTCTTACTCCACTGTACTGCAAATGCTCCTTTTAACCCTATCCACTTCCACCTGCCTGCTCCCCAATTCTTCCTCCTCTCCAGCTTTCTTCCCTTCTGTCATCAGAGCCCTGAAACTGTCACACACTCACATCTACCTTCCTACGTCTACCTTTTCCCTCAAAATGCCACATTTATTTCCCCCCCCCAATTCCACCTGCCCCTTCCCCCCTTCCTCCTTCCTCTCTCTTCCCCACATCACAAGAGGACTAAAACTGTTGCACACAGAGACGCCCTCCTCCTTAACCCCCCCCTAAATCATTTACTACAGACATGAGTCCCTACTTTTTCTTTCTGCCCCCTCCTTCCCCCGCCCCTGGCTCTAGAACCTGGGGAAGCAGCCAATGGGAACAGCACAATGAGGGACTTGTGCAAATATTATATATCCACTTACTTTGGAGCCACTGCATTTTACAGAAGACCCCTGTTTGCTGAAAGTGTATGCATGCACACTTCTTCTCTCCCTCTCCCTCCTCTTAAGATGTTAAGTCTGATTGGTATCGAGTGTAGAATACAAGGTGATTTAAGAAGTTGCTATGGTAACTTCTCTTTTAAGTGGGATGATGAAGTATGTTTGTGCTAGAAAAGCATCGAAACCAGTTCAGGGAATAATAACCAGCAAGCAAACAAGTCCTCCGTTTCCCTTCCTGCCACTTTTAAGAAATTGCACTGTCTTTATTTAAAAGCCTTGTGATACATTTGCGACTCCGGTCTCTGAAGCAGGTTGAAGGAGAAGTCTGTCCTCCTTGGCTCTTTCTCCCCCACCCCACACTAATCTGTACTGTATTGACACTTGACAGCCTTTTATCTGAGGGCAGAAATCAGTTTGGCATTACTGTACTGTATCCTCAAAACACTCGTGCCTAACATCAGGCTTAGTGGAAGGAGATGCCTTATAAAATGGTAGCAAAGGTGGGACACTCTGTGAGATTGTTGCTTTCTTTTTATGAGTAAAGCCAAGACTGTGGCTAACTATAGTAAAGGAAGCTGTTTTATCCCACGTCAGACCATGGCCCATTAGCCAGCTCTTGTACTGCTCTATTCCACTCTGGTCAGACCTCACCTGTTCTGGGCGTTGTTTACCATGTACGTTCCCAGCCAGCTGCCCCCTGAGGATAAAATATTTTTAAAAGTAAGAAAGAAGAGAAAGGTAAAGTGGACCTGAGAATGTGTTCAGTAAATGTAAGAACCGAGGGTGCTGTTTTTAAGGAGAAAAGAGAACACTAATGGCCAAAGTCAGGATTATATCTTGGAATTGATTTTGGCCTTTAAATCACTGCACTGTGATAAAACTGACTCCTAAACTGGCTTCTCTGTCTATGGCGAAGACAGGCACTCAGGGTAAATTATTAAAAAGTGAAGATGCAGTTGTAGAAGCTGCAGTGACAGGTGAAGAAATCTTTCCTTTGGCTGAATGTTACTGGAAACTATATGCGTGCAAGGATTTTGCATAATGTATTTTTGAGAGCAAGCAAATTCCATGTGTGACGTAAGGCCTCAGAGTAGAGGGCAATAATCCAGCTTTTGATAATGCATCCCTGTCTAATTTTGGTTTTCAGCTTTTTCTTTTTTCTTTTTTGCCCTAAAACATGTATGGAAGTTCTTCTGTTGTGCTTATAGCAGTGAAAGCTTCCACACTGGCTGAGCTGGTGGAAAGAGTCCAATAGCACAGGTGTCCCACCCACCACCCAGGAAAACAATGCTACTACCAGTGTTTTCAGAGGAGACATGGAACTGAGGCAGGAACAGATTGTGAAAAATCTCCTTCACCCTTTGATTAGAAGCCAGATGTTATGAGAGTGGGGAAAAGCAGGAGTTCAAGCAAGTCTGGCTTAGTGAGAAGCCAGGGGCCCATGTGGCAGTCCAGTTCTGGTGAACGCAGATCAGTGTTCAAAGAACCAAAGGCAGGTGACGAAGGCAAAGATGGACCTCTGCTTGGGATCCAGGGTGAGGCAAGAGAAGTCTGTTCAGCAACTTCTTCCAAGAGTTATTTCCTTAGACTGGAGATATGGGGAGGGGAGAATGTCAAGAGCAGAATCTATCAGTAGATCTCTGGGTGGTTTGCAGCAGATGACTAAGGGTTAGACTCCCAGTTGCTCTAACAGTAGAAACCACCCTCACCTTCCCTTCAAGTTAGGTAGGGAGAGGAAACCAAGAATGTATGTTTGCGTGGTAGAATAGCGTGCACAGTTATGGTGCTGAAAGCATATTCATGGGCTATGATGCCTGGTAGCACATGGGCAGGTTGTGCAAGCTTTTGAGCACCAGAACAGACAGCTGCACTGAGGGAGACTTTTTGTGAATATATGGCTAATATTATCTGGGCCAAGAACCAAGCAGGGGTCTTAGAGTTAAACCCCCACACACTAATTGAACAAATCAGTTCCGTGTCTGCTGGGCTTCTGAATTTCCCACTATGCAATAGAACGGTAAAGTTAGCATAGACATGAGCTGTCTCCTCCGTCTCCATTTTTTTCCGCCGAGCTTTGGTTTTCCTGGTTCTTTCTGCATTTTGTATTTTAACTATACAGTACATGAAAAATAAATGAGGACTGTCTCCCAAACGGATCTAAGGATAGCTACTGGTGCAAGGAAAGCCGCTAGAGAATATGCTAATTTATGGAAATAAATGAGGTTGCTTTGCTGACAGGCTGTGAGGCAATACTTGATTAAGGAAGTTATAGAAGTTGAGTTTAAGAAGCAGATAATTTGACAGCCTTGGCAATTACCGTAATATATTTTATTTATTTATTTATTTATTTAATCTTTCATTCTTCATTTTCAGAAGAGAAGCAAAACCTGTTCTTTGCCAGAATGCTAAGGTTGCCACTACGTTTTTTGGCTGTTTTCATACTGCTGTTTGCTGTAGACCCAGTGCCTTTCCATTCCCCCCCCCTTTTTTTAAGGTGGAGCAAATGGTTCAAAAAGGGGACACATTCTTATGTTCTTGGGGGGGAAAGGGTGTAGATTTGTCTGTAACTTACTTTTCTCTGCAGATGTCCTTCAAGATGCATATTGCACAACTCCAGTCTGTATATCAAAGCAGCAGTGTTGGGTTACTGAAGGATTTACTGATTATGCAGATCTCCCTTCCCACTTTTCCTTCCTGCCGTTATTACAGGAAATAAAATGCCATGTAATGAAAACCAACCCATCTAAGCACAGCTGCATATTAGTAATATGAGAAATCACTTTGGAGCACTATGCAATGGACCTGACAGAAAAGGTGTTAAAAGGTCACAGGTATCTAGGTGGAAAAAGCAACATCTTAATATCCAGACACTAAGCAGTTACTGTGCCATTTGTTACCACAGATAGTGTTAGGTTGGTTATGCTTCATACTAGCAAGCCACGGTTTAGCTAGTCATGAAATGGCATCGTGGTTTGCTTCTTCCCAAGAAGCCTTAGTCTTCTGTTTGTGGATTGTTTAGAAGAAATGGACTTCTACTTGTTTCCTTCCCTGAGTGGCCCAGTCAGGAACAGGTGCAAGCCATGCACTCATGCACATCAAGCCGTAGTTGAAAATAAATGATAATGTTGTGTGCAAATTGGGTCATTTTTGTTTTATCAGTAAGCTGTGCAGCCAGCATTTTCTGGAAAGGAACGTATAAATAGGCTGGCAGGATGCCTGTAAGCGTAATTAAGAGGGCTCTTATCTGCCTTGTTAGAAGTGAAGTTATAGGGAAGGAAAACAACATTGACAAGTTAATTTTAAAGAAATATAGGGACAATGCATGTGTAGCGATGGAGGTGCAATTCACTGCAAGTGCTAGAATATGATCTGAAGGGATACCCAAGGATGAAATAAAGGTTGAGAATGGAGGTGGAAAGCAACACTTATCAATTTAGCAGGAAATAGGCAGGACTGCACTGACCCTTTGCATCCAATCATATGGCCCTCACCAGCTGTAAGCCCCTTTTAGAGGTAAGCAGCTGCCTGGATCTGCCTTGTCTCTTGCGCAATGCACTGCATGTGTTCTGGCCATTTGGAGATTTTTAAACTGGTTCTGGATAGACAATAGAGTCAGAATGAGCTTACTTTGCGGGATGAGTTGCCTTTCCAATCCAATTTTATGCTGAGTCACCCTTGTGCTGGTCAGATTTCTATTCGTAATTTCATTTAATTAATTAAAGCAGGAAAACAGTATGGAGATGACGCTTGGAGATTTATATTAGAAGAGTACATAAAGTGTTAACATTATAGCTACCATGCATTAAAAAAAGGAAAAAGGTGACATTTAGTAGAGAGCTATGGACAGTAGCAACAAAAGCCAATAAGGGAGTGAGGTCCACTCAGGGAAGGGCCCCTTGCAGGCATCTCGCACAAAGATCCTCCAGAGCCTGGAGGTCACAGTGACTTCAATCAGCCTGTTATAAGATTTTTATTCCAGAGCCTGTGTGTGTGCTGCAGTGCCGATTAGTGAAATGGCTGCCTTGAATCACTTCTCTCTGTTTCTTTTTCCATTAAGTAGAGAGAATTCTGCTAGCATCTTAGGAGAGCGCTGAGGAACCTCAGACCAGGGCCCAAATGTATGTGCCCCAGGAAAAGACCTTTTTAATGTAACACCAGCTAACTAGAGTGCACAGCTCTTTTCTTAGAAACTACTAGGGATGGTAAGTGGGCCTATTTGTGTTTTAGTTATGTATTTAGTGATTACAGTTACATCTCACCTTTCCTCCAAGGAGTGAAAGGTGGTAGACATGGTTTTCTTTCTCTGACAACAACCCTGTGAAGGAAAGTGAGGTTGGGAGATGGTGGCTAGCCCAGTGTTTCTCAAACTTGTAGTCCAACAATAGCTGACAATCCAACTCCCAACACTCTGGCCACTGGTCCCGCCAGCTAGGGAAGATGGGGGTTGTAATCCAACAACAGCTGGAGACCCAAGTCTGAAAAACACCGGCCCAGCCTAAGGTCACCCAGTGAGCTTCATGACTGAGTGGAAACTAGAACCCCAGTCTCCCTTGTCTCATAGAATCATGGAAATGTAGGGTTAGAAGAGTCTTGGCTAAATAATAATAATAATAATAATAATAATAATAATAATAATAATAATTGTAGCGATCAGCTTAAAAGTTAGCCAGGTTGTAGAGGGTTAATCTTAGTAGAACTCTGAGAACCCAGGGGGGAGGGCTCTGGGAGAGTATAAAAACCCCACCCCTGGAGTCAGTGAGGTAGTTGAAGTCAGTTGAGTTGTTGTGGAGTTAGGAGTTGGTTGGTTATTCACAGAGAGAGCTGGTTTAATATTGAGGTGGATAATAGATAGTGATTATAGGCAGACAGGATACAGAGTTGTGTGATTATTTACAAATATTTATTTAGTTGACTTTAGCGGTAATAGGCCGGTAATTTATATTTAGAGGTAATAGGCCGGTATAGGAACCACCTGTAATTTGGAACATCTAAGATTTGTACTGCAACCATTAAGCTTATGAACACAATAAATCATATTGTTTTATTTTACCTTATCCTGGTCTGAGGTGTGTGAGTGTTTGAAGGTATTTATTTTGTCGTTGGCACATCATCAATAGACCGTGAAACGTCCGGGGGTGATGTGCAGGTCAGAGTGACCGTGATAATAATAATAATAATAGTAATAATAATAATAATAATATAATAATAATAAATTTATTATTTATACCCTGCCCATCTGGCTGGGTGTCCCCAGCCACTCTGTGCGGCTTCCAACAGAAAAATGAAATAAAATAATCTATTAAACATTAAAAGCCTCCCTTAACAGGGCTGCCTTCAGATGTCTTCTAAAAATCTGGTAGCTGCTTTTCTCTTTGACATCTGATGGGAGGGCGTTCCACAGGGCGGGTGCCACCACCGAGAAGGCCCTCTGCCTGGTTCCCTGCAACTTGGCTTCTCGCAGGGAGGGAACCGCCAGAAGGCCCTCGATGCTGGACTGCAGTGTCCGGGCAGAACGATGGGGGTGGAAGTTCAGGTATCCCAGCTAAATGCAGGAATCCCAGCTAAAGAATCACTGTGCCATTCAAAAACCTCCAATGAAGGACAAGTCCATCACCTTCTGAGGTAGCCCGTTCCAAACAGCTCTTGCCATTGAAAAATTCTTCCTAACATTTAGTCTGAATCTCTTTTCTTGCAATTTGAATCCATTGGTCTGGGTCCTACCTGCCACAGCAGCAGGAAACAAGCTTGTTCCATCTTCCTCATGACAGCTCTTCATATCTTTGAAGGGGTTTCCTTTGTCAATCAGCCTTCCCCAACTTGAAGCCCCCCCCCCAGTCATTAGAGGGAACCAAGCTAGGGACACTTGGCAGTTCAATACTAGCCACTATACCAGACTGTCTCTACTGTTTATGAGTAGATAATCTGCAGGTGCTGGCTATTTTTCTATATTTAATATGAGTTATGGGATTCGTAATATATTAAATTTATAAAACGATCATATAAATTGTTCTTCTGTGATTTGATTTTGAATATATGCAAGAACAACCCTTTAAGCTATGCTGAGAAACCCCCAACAAGAAATCTGAACCATTGCCTCAGTCCAGATCTTAGCACATGTCAGCATTGTCTTACCTTTAAGAGGACAGAATTTACGTCATCTTTGCAGCTGACTGAGAGTGTTTCAAAAGGGACAATCTAAAAACAGCAAGCAGCAATGTGTTTTTTTCTTTTCCTTTCAGCACCCTGTGTGGAGTGGAGGCAATTGAGCTTCATAACAATTCCCAAGGAACTGTTTCCTTTCCTGGGTGAACTATTAAGTGTGTGTTTGTATCCATCTCTCCCAGCAGCACCCTGCACTTGTGTGTATGAGCCTTGCATTCAGAGGGGAATAATAGCAGAGGAGAGGGAAACAATGGGCCACGTATGTCAGAACTTCCTCGTAACAGAGGGGGTGAGATGGGCACATACATTAAAATATTCCATGGACAAACTCTTCACTCCCATAAACTATGAACCATGTTTGAATCTGAGACAAACTATCGTGATGGTGCTTTGAGAGATCTGCGTTCTTTTTGTTACTTGCTTGAAGTGAATTCTGTGACTCATTTCCTACAACTAAGCTGGCAGTGAGGATAAGCTGCTGACATAGTCCAAATAAAGAATAAGCAATCTCACTCCCTTTCTTGTATCCCTGCTGAAAAATTTGTGCCACATCTGGGCGAACTGTGTTTGCATTGGGTTTAATGCTTTAGTTAATGACAGTCTCGGAATGAATCATTAGTGACAGTTGGAGCAAATACGGTAATATTGACGTGTTTATCTTGATCAGGTTTCAGAAGTTTTATTTTACATATTCCCTTGAGGGATAAACACCAGACAGGCAAGACCTGCTCATTTTTAAGCTCACACTGGGTCTGATACTTGGCAAAAGAGAAATGTCTTTATGGCAACTGGAAGCTTCCAGAAAGACGGATAACTCTTTCAGCTGGAAATTAATTCTTGAGCCATATTTTTATGGCTCAGAACTTGGCAGTGAAAAATCTTAGTTTTTGTTTTTTACTTGAAGGCTTGCCCTGATGTGTACCAAAGGTTTGCAATGCCAAAAAAAAATTAGAAAACACTTAATTATATGTCAATTAATTTGTTGATGGCTTTAAAGCACAATCTTATACATGTCTACTCAGAACTCAGTAGGGCTTACTCCTAGGTTATGTGGGTTACAAGGTCAGTAACTCAAGTGACATGGTTTTATAGACTGATTATGCTCAACATAATTCCCCCGCCCCCATAATAGTATGCAACAAAACCCACTGAATACCTATAGGTCTCATATGTTTATCTGAACCAAATAAGATAATGGTAATACAGGATTGAAGCCAAAGTCTGTAGTGTTTTGCACACAAACCTGGGAATAATCCCTGTTGAACACTGTGGGACTTGCACCTGAGTCAACATGCATAGGGATGGATGTAAACTAACCAGATCTTGAATCAAGTTGCTTTCATGACTCGTGGCTTGTTTTCAGCTAGATGGAGTATTTTGTTGACATTGTTTTGAGTGCATGACCTCGACTGCCCTTATGAAGGCCAGATGACCAAAAAAAAAATCTTTTTATAGCTGTGGAGTTCTTGTTGTGACTAGAGCAGTCCTGTGAAGTAATAGCCATGTGATCAGATGCACTGTACAGCACCAACTATTGCTCCATCTTAAAATCTAGGTGATTCCATATGCAGCTGAGCCCTGCTGTATGTCCTGGTGTGGTCCATGTATCCTAATGTGAGCAAAAGTTTATTCGGTCTGTACGGTTATTTCTCATTTTAAATGAGCTTGAAGCCTGGCTTTTCAACTCGGTGCTTCCCCCCCCCCTGTACAATATTATTTCATATCAGGGATTCGATCTTAAAGGGTGGCACTTGTTGTGGACTGGGGTGGTGCAAAGAGGCCCGTCAAATGGAAACTCTGGGGAGGGAGGGAGGGAGAGAGAGCACTAATCTGAATTTATCACCTTATCCTTCCTGATCATAACTCCTCTTATTAGGGGTCTTCACATACAATCTCCCTTCCACTGCTGCATTATTCCTGCTTCATGGGGTCAGATCTTCACACCTGCACTTCTGTGCCTGAGCAACCACATCGCTGGTTCTGTTATGGGGAAGAGCACTTTGCAAGTTCCCAGCAGCCCCAGGAAAGGCTCTAGAAATAATTGGGGGTGTTCTCCCTTGTAGTTCAGGGATGCTGAACATCTGTGGCTCATCACTGAACCACTTTCCATGCTGGTTGGGGCTGGTAGGAGCTAAAGAGCTGCAGCTCCCGGTCCCCCCCCCCACTGTAGTCACATGATACCAGAGCCGTACTTCTTTCTAACTTCAAAAATGTGCTTCCTGGATTGCTGAGAAAATACATGTTTTTATGGTTGTGCAACCAGATCACATTACCATAAAACCGTACTATGAATCCCATTTGTATCTATTTTCTTCAGTCGGAAGCCTGTAGCTAGCTCCCAGTCTGTGTGCTGTACATTTGAAACAAAAGTTTCAGTTCTTTCTCTTTTTCCATATCTTTCAGAATTGTTGGGACGTTTTCTCTCCAACTTAGTGCACAAAATGCTCCTCTGAGATAGGACAATAACACAGAAAGCTGGTCACCTTCTATTTGGCTGACCAAACTACCCGCAAAATACACAAAACCAAATTGCCTATTCAAAGTTGCGAAAGTCCGCGGGTGCTTTTCTTTGTACTAGTCATGAATGTGGAGAGTTTTCTATTATGCCTGCTCAGTGCTGGTGGTTGAAGAACAAATGGGAAATGGAGAGAAAGGGGAAAGTGGATTCTGAGGATAAAATTTCAGCATCAGTGTGCTGAACCTCTGGCATTTACTAAGGAACAACTGGTTCTGTTCTCCCTTCAGCCAGCTGACATTTGGGTTTTCAAAAGGCGAGCTACCTTCCTCTGTCAAATAGCAGGATTACTTTGTGCTCTGACACTAGACTCTTGAAGCCGACAATCTTCTTTTTACTCTGTGTTTTTCAGTCAATGTTGCTATGAGGAAAGAAGTCAGAGATGACTGATGTAGAGCCTGTGGTCACAGATTTTGCAGCCTCTGGACGGGCCGGTCGCCGAAATGCCTTACCGGACATTCTGGGTTCTTCTGCTGGTGCTGGAACATCGGACCTACCACACAAATTAGCTGAGCTCTCAATGTCTGAAGGTAATGCAGACAAAATGATTGAGAACAAGATGTTACCCCTCATTGATGGCCAAGGGTTGTACTATTTCCTAGGTAATGACTTGCTTGGACTACTGCAATGTGCTCAACGTGGGGCTACCCTTGAAGGTGACTTGGAGACTATGACTAATCCAGAATGCAACAGTTAGACTGGTGGCTGGGAGTGGCCACCGGGACCATATAACACCAATCCTAAAGGAGTTACACTGGTTCCCAGGACATTTCCAAGCACAATTCAAAGTGTTGGTGCTGACCTTAAAGCCCTAAATGGCCTCAGCCCTGTGTACCTGAAGGAGCATCTCCACCTCTATCATTCAGCCCAGATGCTGAGGTCTCCCCCTGGTCCCCTTCTCTCTCCTCCCGTCTGTGGAGTCTGGGCTCTTTCATCCTGCCTGAGCCCGGGCACTCTCTCTCCGTGTCCTGACTTCCCTCCCCGGAGTCTGTGTTTCCTTCGCTACTCTGTGAGGAGCTACTCTTGATGATGGGGGGGGTTACTCTGTACTCCCTCCCCCTTACATTGATTGTAGAACCTCCCAGATTCTCTGAATTCTGCATGGTCCAATATTAACATAATCCATTTTTAACTCGGAATTCTCTTCACCAAACCTCCTAATGATCGGAATGTTTTGACCAAACTGTTCAGGGTACATCTAACAGGTTGTTTCTCATACCTATCTCTCTTTAGATGAAGGAGCTGCCGGCGGGGAAACGTCTTCTTCCAACACCACAACGGAAAATCAAGAAACGGAAGGGAAGAGCATGGATTCCTAATAATTGTGAAATGCTTGGTTTGTGGCGATCGCCAACAGATTCCACTCCCAGCGTATGCAAGACTCTGAAATACACAATACTTCAAACAGCTGGCAGACACGAATAAGGAGCTGTTGAAGGTTTTCGGTGGTGTTACTTAATCCACGAAATAACAAGTTATTTGTGTACTATAGGTCCACAGCCAATGTCTGCAGAATGCATGTCAAGGTTTTAGATTTGTTTTCAGTCCTGTAACGAAATCAGCTCCAGCATATCCTCTCGGATACGGTGTAAATAATCAAATACAACAACCGCCCCAATACTTGCTGCTGTTAGGTTGATCTCTTGAGGGCTTTGCAGAGGATAAATCCAAAACATTTCTATATTTGTGTTTAATGTGAAACATTCCTAGCCCTGATTGAGAGCTGGTGGTGCACTGTACTAATGTAAAAGATGTAGGGTTCACTGTGCTGCAGCAACGGAGCTTGACCAAGGCTTTAAAAAAGAAAGTAGAAAATGAATCCTGGGAGATGGGTGCTCCAGAGTGGAGCAGGAGAGCTCAAAGGCCAGAAATAACAATACATTTCTAAAAGCTATAAAATGGTAGGGCACTGAGGGGGGAGAGACAGCCTTGCAGGTGTGCTTTTTGTTTTAAGAGGTCCCTGGGAACTCTCCTCGCAGCACTTCTGTAGTCCAGCAAAAAGGAGCACTATCTAAAAATGTAAACAAATGAATCATACGGGAGCGGCCTTATACCAGCCCAGATTATTTGCCCATCTAACTCAGTTATTGTCTACATAGACTGGTAACAATGTTGATCAGTCTCTCTGGCAGAGATAGGGAGACAATAAATTGTACAACCCCCACATTCACACACTGTTTCAGGAATGGGGAATGTTGGACGGGCACCATGGGGACAATCTAGTAGGTAACCCATGGCTCTCATGCAAGCACAAGTCACACAACAACGGCCATTGGCTGATGGGAGCTGTGTTCCACACAGCCGTCACCATGGCAATGGGCTGCTCAGAGTGCCACATTTTCCTGGCCAGAGAATACAGAGTGTTCAGAACATGGAAGTATCTCTGAACCGTAGGAAATGTCTCTGGATCCCTTGTAACAATGGCACATGTGTTGTGCTACTATCTGGAAAGGCACTCCTTTCTTCATATTTAAAGTAACCTTTTCTCTCTTTCCCCCAGCCCTATCATTTTTTAATTTCTCCAGAATCCGAGGCTATATTAAGCCGTTTATTTATGACATAGAAGACTGTCTAATCTTTGGAGGAAATGGAATGTCACCTGTCTGTAACCCCAAGAAACCCTTTTGAAGTTTGGACTCTACCTAGAGATGTCCTGGTATACAGAGGAAAATGAAAAACACTCTTTCCTCGCTCCTTCAAAATGTCACAAGGCAGTGAGATCACTTAGGATTTTAAAATCCTTTTGAGAGCATTCTGCACTGCCCTTTCTCAAATCTGACTTATTCGGTGATCTCAACCTTCTGTGTATCCATAAGTTTCTAAAGTGAACTAGTGGCATTTGTAATTGATTTAAACTTTTATTTCATTTCAGCATGAAAAATGAAATTGGTTATCTCTTCATTTGGTCTTTGTTTGTCTTTTGTCGCTCGTGTCTTCATAAGACCCAGGGACGCAAACTTTTCACTTGAGTTAGGATGTGGGTTTATTGGCTCATAACTGATCCTGTTAAAATCAACATTCAAAGCATTTTCTTTCAATATATATTTTGTCTGTACCAAAGGATTGATTCACATTTTATAATAAAGGTTGTATTTAAAATATACTGCATATGTTATTTGTACAGGAATTCAAGAGCACACTTGTATGAATTCTTGCACCCATAGCAGTATAATTTTGGATGGGGTACCATCCAACTTCGTTATTTGCTCTGGCATCAAAAGTTGCTGTTGTTGGCATCCATCTGTCTTGGGAGACAATGGAAGAGTGTACCTTTAGGGGTAAAGTCAAACCATTGGAGAGTTATAGCACTTGCTGTGGCTGTAGAGACCAATACAGGAGAGACATGTTTTATTGCAGGTGGGGCAGATGAAGGCATCCAGTTCCGCTGTTACAGATGTTTCTTCTCTCTGCACTCCTCTGCACTCCTCCTCCTCTGGTCACTGCTGTGGATACACAACCTGACTATCTGTCTCCAGGCACTGCCAAAGATGCCTTGGGTAATCATAGTTTCAAAATGTAGTGGGTTGTACAGTTGTGCCAATAATTGCCATCATTGCCACTTGTCATGCACCAGCATCATACGGAACTATCATGTACAGTAATACAGACATTAGAAACAGGCAAGATGAGCCCCATCCTTCCTTGCCAAGAATTGACCCAAGCGGAAGTTTGGCTATCAGCTAGGAAAAAAATGCATACATTGGATACCTAGCAATTGCTTGTTATTATAGGCCTTGCAAGTGACAAGTCAGCAAAGCAGAATTTTCTCACTTGTTAGGAGCACAGGAAACGGCCTGAGGATTAGTCAGTTCTTTGGTTCATCTATCTTGGTATTGTTTATGGAGGCCTGTGACATCATTTGCCTGCACCCAGGCTGGGTCCAGGCTCTTGATAAGAAAATTGTGTGCAGCTCCAGCATCCCTTGGTCTCTGCTGCAAACAACATTCTGTGATAGGGAAATGGGTTTCTCCTCCCCTCTATTTCACACACCAGGTGCTGCATTCATCCCTCTGTGCTCCATGGCAAATCTGTAGCAATTTGTACCAAATGTTGCCACCTGCCTCTGGGCAGGATTCAGCTGAGATGTGTGCATGGGAAAAGGTCTGCTTGCTCAATGAGACTTTCTCCCCCTCTTCCCTCCTGTGTGCCCCCTAAGTCTATTCTGGAGGGTTGAGGCGTAAACCAGAACAAGTTTGGGGGGGGGGGAAACTCAGGGAAGAGAGGAGGGGAAAGTCTCATTGTGCAAGCGAACCTCATTCCATGTCCACATTCCCTGCTTGATAATACACTGTGTTCCACCCAGTGCCGGATTTGCATATAAACTAAACAAGCTATAGCTTAGAGCCCCACTCTCCTGGGGGCCCCAAAAAATTTAAAGGAAAAAAACCTGGATGTACATTTCCAAATTATAAGATAAAAAACCATATAAAATAAAGCCTACATACAGCAACAGTGTTTTGTGTTGTGTAGGCTCCTGTTTATTATGTGCAAATGGCTTTAGATACCTATTAGGTCCATAAATTACCATATAGCACATATTCAACACAAACAACAACGACAATTTGTTGTTGACAAAGGACAGCTGGACTTCTAAAGGGCCCCATTACCTTCAGTAGCTTAGGGCCTCATCAAACTTAAATCCAGCCCTGGTTCCACCCCACTGAGTTCCATATTTGGGGGAGGGGGTAATTGAAATGTTTGATAGTAGTAGATACCACAGTATTCTGATAATGCTTTGCTACAGGTAAAGGTAAATGCTTTCCTACAATTCACTCAGGTCACATTTCCTCATCACATGCAAGTCAATCATGTCCCGGATGTCAGTGATTCTGCATCTAGACTATTTTCCAAAGCTAAATGTGATGAACTGGAGTGTATATATGTTACCTTAATGCTGTAAAATATGGAAACCATTCTGCAAAGTCTTTTACCCTTTTACTTTCTTGTTTCCACAGTTCTTTAACAAGCTGTAAAGTTCCAAGATAAGGTGAAGGGGCTGCAAAGAACAGACAAAGTTGGTATTGCTTTCTGCAAGCAGTAGATGGCGCTCTGCACCCATTTGAAGTGAAGCATTTAATATCCTGCAGACCAAGCTGTTCCAGGCCTTCAGCTCAATAAGGCTTGTGCCAGATGGACTTTTGAGGAACAGAACCTGTCTTGGACATGGGTTTTCCTCTCTGCACAGTACTTCCGAACACACAGAAACCCCTATGCAAACTGTATTATTCTTTGGTGATAAAGTCGTAGACTAACAAAGCACACTATTGAGCTGTGGGGAACACATGCTACACAGCTAGAATATATTATTAATACATTTTTATGACACCTCCCACATTGGTCTTAAGGGAGTGTACAAACGTTTTAACATAACATAACATAACATAACATAACATAAAACATAACATAACAACATAACATAACATCTGCAATGCAATTTAAAACACACCTCATAACAGCAAGAATAAATGAAAAGCAATGTACTGAAATTATAACAATGTAACAGCAAAGGCTGGCGGTGGGGATACAAGTAATGTTTTTAGAAGGCACTTGAATATCAAGGGTTGTCTGAGCTGGGAGAGAAGATGATCTCAAGAGAGAAAGGGAGTCGCCACATACCATCTCATGCCAGGACACTCTGGAAAGGAGAGGGTATGAGGAGTGAGGGAGCAAAAAGTGTGGGAAGGCAGGGATTTGGAGAAAAACGTCATATGGGTAGTGGAAAATTGCTAGCGGTACAAGAAGCTTACTATCCACATAAAATGGCAGTACATTGGTACCTCTACTTACGAATGACTCGACTTACGAATGTTTCTACTTACGAATGGAGCTCCGTCCGCCATCTTGGATGCTGTTAAGATAGGATTTTTTCTACTTACAAATTTTTAGATAGGGTTGCTCTGACTTAGAATTTTTTTCTCCCAATGCCTATGGGATTCGACTTACAATTTTGTTCGACTTATGAATGTGCGTTCAGAATGCATTAAATCCGTAAGTAGAGGTACCACTGTATGGATGAGCCAAATGATACTATCTAGCCTTCTGAGTCTTTGGAATTTCACCGGGTCCATGGAATTTCACCAAGTCAGATAGCTGTGCACACAGGATTTGATCATTTCTAAACAGTTTAGGAGACCTTATCACAGTGGAAAGATTAAGGCAGATTCCTGCAGCTATTTGTCTCTTGAGAAATTTCCATTATGGCCCTGGTTCTATCAAAAAGGATGCTTTCAAATGGTGGATGTGTTTAGATAGTAAGAAGATACAGAGCCATGTCCCTTTTTGACCAGTCAATGGGTGGGGGAGAAATGAAACCAACCCCAAAGTTGGCCACCTAACCGAAAGGTCATAGGAGTGCTGTGAGCTCTTCCTGGGAGAACATTTCTCTGACAAAAATAGGGACGTCCTATGGAAAAGCGGGACATTCCTGGATCAAATCAGAAACCGTGACAGCTTCTGTAAATCTGAGACTGTCCCTGGAAAATAGGGACACTTGGGGGGTCTGTTGCATGTATGTATGGAGGGAGGGGCTTAGTTATTTATTTTTAAATAATTTTATATTGCCTTCCATTAAAAATAAATCTCAAGGCAATTCACAATAAAACAGTAAAAATATAGTACAAGCAACAAATACCGCAGCAACAGAATCCCAGTAAATTCAGCATCCTACACCACAGCATCAACTAGCTTAAAATGTATCAAGTAACTCTGGGGCAGCTGGTCCTGCACAGCAAAAGTGTCGCTCCAGTTCTCTTGATTTCCTTTGGTGACTGGAAGAAGAGGCCATTGAATTTGTTATCCCTGAACGCCATTTTCGTATGTGCAAGGTATGACAGTGACGGGAAGCAGTATACTGCCACAGTGGCTATCTACCTAGCAATTTGGGAAGCTGCTTTGTCCTGAGTCAGGCCATTAATCCATCCAGCTCAGCACAGCGACTAGCAGTGCTAGGATTGCAGACAGGAGACAGTTGTACTGGGAGATGCCGGGGATAAAATCTGGGAGTGTCAGCATGCAAATGAGATGCTCTGCCACTGAGCTAGGACCTTCCCCAAAATTATTGCTATGAACATAAGAGACTGCCTTATGCGCCATCTAATTCAATATTGTCAGCGCTGACTTGCAGCAGTTTTCCAGGGTTTCAGGTGAGGTTCTCACCTAACCCTTCCTGGAGATGATACAGTGGTACCTCGGTTTATGAACATAATTGGTTCCGGAAGTCTGTTCATAAACTGAAGCGTTCATAAACTGAAGCGAACTTTTCCATTGAAAGTAATGGAAAGTGGATTAATCCGTTCCAGACGGTCCGCAGAGTACTTAAACTGAAGCGTTCATAAACTGAAGCGAACTTTCCCATTGAAAGTAATGGAAAGTGGATTAATCCGTTCCAGACGGGTCCGCGGAGTACTTAAACTGAAGCGTTCATAAACTGAAGCATGGGTGTAATTGGTTCCGGAAGTCTGTTCATAAACTGAAGCGTTCATAAACTGAAGCGAACTTTCCCATTGAAAGTAATGGAAAATGAATTAATCCATTCCAGATGGGTCCACGGTGTTCATAAACCGAAAATTCATAAACCGAGGTGTTCAAAAACCGAGGTTCCACTGTACTAGGGATTGAAGCTGACACCTTTTGAATGCATGTGCTCTATCAATGAACTACAGATTTATTGCATGTCTTCTTGGTGACCCGTACCTCTGCACATAAGGGGGGGAAAGCAGTCAGTGTTAAGTCACAAATCTTTGGGCCTGTCTCTGTTCAAAGTCTGGGGGGGGGGGAGGAACATTTTGTGTGGACTGAGTTAAGTGGCATTGTTGTAACAATATTTTATACTATATCTCACTTCTTAAATACCCTCCATTTTCCTTGGAGAAACAATGTCGCTTTAGTCAGTGTATATTACCCCTCCTCTTGATATAGTTCATTCCTTTTTGGCATGGGCTGGGGGAAAGGAGGGGTGGGCAGATATGCTAATTCTATCTTTCATACTTCCCCCTTTTTAGGGAACAAGGGGTTAATCCCCGGTTTTCTTTGCAAGACAAATAACAGCCCAGTGTCTTTTAAAAATCTTCACCAGCATATAGCGTTTCAGTGGAAACTAATCTGAATGTCTTATTGTGTGGCTCTCCCTTTTGAGGCCGCCACCTCCCTGTGCCAAGTTTTCAAACACAACTTAAAAGACCCTCAGACATTTTTACATTCCCCTCACTCACAGAAGGAGCCTCTTCTTCTCCCTCCCCTGATTTCCAATCTGAATAGGATGGCTAGTCCAACCAGCTCTGTTGACCCAGTGGCCTGATCCAATCATCTAACAGACTGGAAAACTTCCTTCCCCCCAACTCTCCCCCCCCCCTTTTACTCTGCCTCAAAGGAGCAATGAGGAGGCCTGGGTGGAGCCTCCAATTTAAGTTATTTTCGAGTTTGCGTGCCTCTTCCATCAGTAAAGAGCTGGAGCGAAGGTGCAAGATTTGAACACAGGAATAGTAACACCTGCTCTCGCACCAGCTGCTGCCTCTCCCTCTCATTCAACAGCCAAAATGGTCGAGGCATTCTGTGCTACCTGGAAGCTGATTGACAGCCAGAACTTTGATGAGTACATGAAGGCACTGGGTATGTACAAGTAACTGCTTTAGCCAGGTCATCCTAGGTAATTGACTCGTGCGGTTTATGACTGTTTCTTCTTTAGCACAGTTATAGAGTTTGGGATTTTGCAGTGTGCTAACTCATTGCAGTGATGTAAGTCTTGTGATGCTGACAGAAAAATAATGATTTTAATATTTTGAATAAGCATGCTTTGCTGCAGGAATGATGAACTATGTACTGTAATTTAGACCAGTATGAGGTAATCAACAAATGCTTGAATTTAAGTAGATGCTGTTTGCAAGTCTAAATATGCTTGTGAAGAAGTAAGTCTGAATGAACTAAGGCTGAGATTCTAAGCATGTACGGTTGGAAGTGCACTTATATTTATTAAATCAAGTGCATTATTATTATTATTATTATTATTATTATTATTATTATTATTATTTATACCCCGTCCATCTGGCTAGGTTTCCCCAGCCACTCTGTGCGGCTTCCAACAGAAATATTAAAATACACTAATTTCTTAAAGATTAAAAGCTTCCCTAAACAGGGCTGCCTTCAGATGTCCTCTAAAAGTCTGGTAGTTAACGCTTCAAAGAAAATATAGTTAGGACTGGGGTGTAAATGTACCGGTACATAGATATTGCTAGCATCATTTGAATGAATGTTACTCCCAAGTAAATATTTTCAGGAATCTTAGCCTTTTCAGGAATCTTAGCCTAACAATACGATACCAAGCACACTTACTAAAAAGTTCCATTGGAACGTTCCATTGGAAATTAATGGACTAAAATGCTTATTGCAGTTAATGTTTGAGCATAATAGAATTGGAAACAAAATTCTCTTTCAGTATAGCTGTCGTGGGAACTGTTTCGTGTGTGAATTCAAAAAGCGGCTGAGGAACAATGAGGGTGCACTGGCTCAGCTCTGTAATGGACGGCCCATGCTTTGTGTCGCTTTATTTTTTGTGGACAATAAATGACATCTGTTGCAGTAGCAAAGGCAAATATAAACCTGGTGCTGATTAGAGCAAAAAATGTCATCTGTGTGAGCAAATTGTAGCAGTCAGTAGACAAGATAATGATTGCATCACTGATGATTCTATATCCTCATTATTGCTTTTCAGTGAGCTAGCTCAAGCAAGTATTGGAAAAGGGGGGGAGATCTCCCTGTGCATAGACAACTATGCAATGGGTTGCAAAGTAGATGACTGAACAGAAAAAAAATATTCATGAGATCTTCTCCTTTGCAGGTTGACTCCCATGTAAGTCCCATGTAACTGCACTAGGATTGCAGACTTAACATTCACATCTTTATTACAATCACTTTATCTTGATTCGATTCGGTGTAATCTCTTGCCCAGTGCTGATTTTGTGAGCAGTCTTGAACAGACCAATGGAATGGTGAGATGTAAATACAATAAATAAGCAGAAGGAGATCTAAGTACTTCACTGGGATGTATTTAAGCCAAGGCTGGGCCGGATGGCTGGATGCCATGAGTGCTGTAATTGCATTCTGCAATGATTCTACATTGAGCAAGGAACTGGACTGGATGATCGTAAAATTTCTTTGTTTCTAGGGGAAACAGGATTTTTTGAATGGGGTGGCAAGACCTCCTCTCCTTTAAACTTCAGAATCCAATATATAAAATAACCCAGTTTCATTATTTTTATTTTATTTATTTTAAAAAAACCTTAGGAGTTGGCTTTGCTACTCGCCAAGTTGGGAATGTGACCAAACCAACTGTGATCATCTGCCAGGAAGGAGGCAAGGTGGTGATCAGAACCCAGAGTACCTTCAAGAACACAGAAATCAGCTTCAATCTGGGAGAAGAATTTGATGAAACTACCGCAGATGACAGGAACTGCAAAGTAAGTAAGAAACAGCTTGTGCTGCAGCAGAGATTTTTTAATTTTTTAAAAAAGCTAATCTTTCAGAATTGACAGGAAGTAAAAGAATACAGATTTTTTTTTGTCTGTTACCAATGGGAGCACTAAGTAAATCTTAATTAGGGCTGTTTTTCAGCCAGAATTCACCAGAACTCAGTTCCAGCACTTCTCAGATAGGCCCCATTGCCATTGTAAGAGAACATGGGAGGCATTCTTGGTGAGGTCTGACACCTCTTTTTCAGGAAAAATAGCACAGGTTTTATGGAAGGCAGGAAATAAAGAATGATTGATTTGAACTTATTCAGCACATTGAAACAATGAGGACACAGGGTTTTATTAAATTTTTGGGCCACCTAAGTTATGACACAAAGCACACCTACTTGGAAGAACTGTTCAAACCAATGAGATCTGGTTCTAAATAAATGCATTCAGTATGGGGATGTGATCCTATACAGTGGTACCTCGACTTATGAAGGCGATCCGTTCTGCAGCACTCTTCGTAAGTCGAAACCTTCGGATGTCGAAGTGTCCATTTTGCGCATGCGTGAAGTGCGATTTTGCACTTTGCGCATGTGCAGACCGCGCACGCCGCTTCTGTGCAGGCGCAGAATGCACGCGCGGCGAAAATACTTCCAGGTTTGCCGACTTCGTAAGTCGAAACCTTTGGAAGTCGAGGCATTTGGAAGTCGAGGTACCACTGTACTTGCCTTTCATCTTTTCCAAGGCTTCTGGGAGTGGCATCACCCCCTTAGCAGAGACCTCTGGGCATGGAAGTGTATCTGAAGAACATTCATTACTCCATTATGCATCATCCCATGACTATGTCTCAAATGGTCCAGAATCTGCTGGATAATAATGGGTCCTTGTTCTGTTCCAGAAATGCTTCTGTTTTGATCAGAACCTGTGTTCTTGACTTGAGATCAAACTCCACATTAGTATTTAGCAATCTGACTTTTAGAGTGAAGGATTTCAACTAAACATTGAATCCATTTACTGGATGATGTTAATCATACCCAGAGAAGACCCAGTGAAATCAATGAACTGAAATGCAAGTCCATTGATTTCAGTGAGTCTACGCTGAGTATGACTTGGTCGGATGACATCTATTACAATTCACTGAAATGTGTGAATGGTCCCTACACCAGGTCAAATATGAATTCTGGTACAGCTTTATTTAAACCAACTATGCATAGAAGAATCAAATTATTTATATATATATATAGTATACATTTTATTACCGAGCTGTTTTTAACTGTATTGTTATCAAGTTCATTGTTTTGAAATAAATGCTTCAAACTAATAATTCAGAGATTTAAACATATGATTAATTTTTCCATTGATAATCGAGATTTTGAAAGTCTTTAACTGTGGCTGGATGGGCTCAGAATTATTTGGATAAACTTAATGACACTTGCCCCATTCTAAATGAAACATCTGGTGTGTGTTCTTTATACCCACAGTCAGTGGTGACCATGGATGGTGATAAGTTAATTCATGTACAGAAATGGGATGGCAAAGAGACAAACTTCGTTAGAGAAATTAAAGATGGTAAAATGGTCATGGTGAGTAAATAAAGGTTTATTGAGGCCATATATGCTCATGTTGATAACACTATGAGGTATTTATTATGTCTCAGACTTTCTGATAGTCCCCCCCCTCTTCTGACCATTTATAAAGAACATGTTTAGCAGAATTAACATCTGCAGTTCCAATGTTAATAATAAACTAAACTGATAATGAACATTTTTTAAAAAAAACAGTCAAGGTGTAGCCATCTTACTTCTGAGTAGACATGGTTAGGATTGTGCAGTAAGTCCTACTTAATTCACTGGGTGAGTAAGATTAGGATTGCAACCTCAGCTGGAAGTTAGTTGGGGATGTTCTAACAATTCCTCTTCCTGCCGTCACATACTGACAGGAAATCCATGACTTTCATCTTCGGACATCTAATGAGAATTCTCAACATATCATTGAAATGTCTGTAACGAGGCTTTCTCTTCTATTACTTTTCATTCCTTGGTTTCTCTTGAAATTGCATTTTGTTCCATATCTTCTTTCAGACTCTAATGGTTTTCAGAACCTGCAGTGGTACATTCTAATGTGAACATCTTTGCCCTTGGTAAAATGGTTCTTGACTAGAACCACATTGTGCAATATACTGATGAAATAAATATAATGCAGTTTTTGAACATAAGAGCTGGCTGGCTGGATCAGGCTGGCCCATCTAGTGCACTATCCTGCTCTCACAGTGGCCAACCAGTTGCCTGTGGGAAGCCTGCAAGCAGGCTGGCTAATGTTTGCAACAATGGCTTGTTGAAGAATCACAGGATCTACATGGTGCTTTGTGTTGTGTCCAAATGGCACATACTAGTCCTAATCACCCCATCTCTCCTTGAATTTGCAGACCCTCACCTTTGGTGATATTGTTGCTGTTCGTCAGTATGAAAAAGCATAGAAATGCCACTCTCTTGTTGGGGTTTGTATGAAGAACTGTCTTCATACTATCATCTCTGAAATGAGCAATGCTGACAAGGAAGGAAAACCAAGTGCTAGTTTGTTTTTTTTACCTGTATATCATCAAATTGGCAAACTCTTGCTCTGTAAATTGCCAGCAGTAAAACTTTGCAATAAATTTCTGAAATTCTTGCTTGTCTACTTAAGGATTCCAATAATATTTGACACTTTATACAATTCAAACGAAACTGAAACCAAGAGAATCTTCGGGATTCATACGAATGGTATGGCTCAGTGAAAATAATTTTGGTGGGATAGCCCTTTTATTCAATAGTTGATCACAGGGAGGGATCAATTCAATAGTTGATCACCCCACTCCATCTGTCTTTCAAACTTATACATATTATCTAACATGAACACCTATATATTTTCTGTTACCCATACACAAGCCAGGTGTGGGATACCTTTGGCCCTCCAAATGTTGCAGGATTGCATCTCCCATTATCCCCTGGCCTTTGGCCATGCTTGTTGGGGCTGCTAGGAACTGTAGTTCAGCAACATCTGGAGGATCAAAGGCTCTTAATCCCTGTGGCATATGCTTGAATCCCACCTGCAAAACACCCCCACACAATCCATATTATAAAAGAAAAGAGATTAAATTCCGGTTTCTATTGCCAATACCCCATTTTATCAAACTTCCCTATGGGATTTTATATGTAGTTATACATCCATATACACAGAGGCCACCGTGTTCTGGCCGATGCACATGGGGAACTTGCTGTCCTCTCCATGACTGTGGCTATTTCTAAAATGCTGCTGTGATTTTGAAAGGTGAGGTCATCCTGCACCACTGCAAGAAGTAATTTGATGGTGTATGAATTTATTGTTCACAACTTCATAAGCTGCAATGATTTTGGACATTTATAGAATCCCAAAGCTTGTAGCACACACTCTAAGTGGCAGAAATGTAAAATCCAAAGTGTACTCAAGATTGGGTAAATTGCTTTATCTTGGTGGTGTATATTTAGAGGTCCTTGTCTCTAAAGATCTAACAAGAATAAGAATGGTCCTCTCCAGCATTCTTGACAGGCACCCAAGAGCTGCTTAACTAAGGGAAGCTGAAATAGAGAAGCCACGACACATACAAGAAAGGCACCATATCGATCAATTCATAGTTATAAGGCATGAGAAAAAGCTAAGTTACCATATGCAGTGCAGCATTTACATGTGTGGAGCATGGGGAACACAGTTGAATATCCTTTGAGATGGTAAGTTTAGTTCAGAGGAGCGCCTATGAGATGCTGCAGGAAGGACTACAGCTCCCACCATTCTTCGCCATTGGCCATGCTGCTGGGGTTGATGGGAGTCAGAGTCCAACAACATCTGCGAGTCCACAGGCTCCGCACATTGGTTTAATTGATGGTTCCCTCTACACATTATTAAAAGGTTGGTGTCTGGAGAACACACATTATTTCTTCTGTCAATACTCCAAGGATGCAGTACTGCAGTCTCAACGCTTTGGGGAAACATTTTTGATTGGATGGGAAGTTATATTCATAAAGCCAATGCTGAGAAGAAATGACCACTCAGACAGTCTAAACAACTCTCTTTGGTATTGGTTCCATCCAGACAGAATCATAAACAGCTTTGGAGACAACTGGACTGAATCTGCCGTGGTGGGGAGTAATGAAATGTTGAAGCCGAGCCTTTTCTTTGTCTTAGGATCTTAAACAAAATTAAAAAATTCCTTGCAGTAGCACCTTAGAGACCAACTAAAATTGTCATTGGTATGAGCTTTTGTGTGCATGCACACTTCTTGGGTGCTGAGGTTGAACTTGAACTGGTTTGGGTCCTTATTCATTAACTGCTACACATTTAAATGTATTTATTTATCCAATTTAACAAGCCAAAGATACCACACTGAGGGTAGTGCCCATTTTATATTTTCTTTGCCATCAATTTGAAATATGTGCAGACTATTTCTTATTACAGCAGCACATGAGACCCAAAGGAGCTTACACTGCTGACAACTCATTCCATCTTTTTATTTCATCATATACTTGAACTCAGAGCCATCCTATAAAGCGAAAGGTGGTGTGTCGGTAATGAGGCATGCATACTTAACCAGTTGAAATAACATTTGCATGGTTTTTCACATTTTTAAAACTTGTTACAGGCCATTAGTGCTATAGCTGGATTACAATGAGGAAGGAAAAGGTCCTTTATTATTTTACTTAACACAAGAAACGTTAGCACCCCATGGGATACAACAGGAAGTAAAAGGCTCACATTTAAATCAGATAAGTGGTAGCATTGCTTTCAGTTACAATGGTAAACATAATCATCTTTCACAAGGCTGACCAGAGATACAGCAACATTTGACACTATTTCTTCCAAAGATATGTTGAACGCATATCTCTCCTTGCCTCATTTCATTGTTGCCTACAGCTGCCTTTACAAGCACTAGTTTTTCCTCACTGCTGTCATCAGCATCGCTGGAAGAGCAACCAGTACCACTTTCCTCACTCTTTTGTTATAGCAGTGGCTTTCTTACATGTGCCACTTTCTTACATGTGCCATGCAAGGGCAGGGCAACTCAGGCCCAGCAACTATTAGACTCAGGGCTAGCCAGTGGGGCCCAATTTGAAGAAGTGGGGTGCAACTTGATTTTTTTTTGGTAGGGCCCCAGTTCACAGCCAACGTCTGAAAAATCATATAGATATAAATAAAATCCATCTAGATCGCCCTGGTGCGGGAGGGGCCCTTGGGAGCGGTATGTGGGGCCCAATTTGGCCCAATTGCTCCGATTGCCTTAAGGTCAGCCCTGATGAGACTGTGCAGGGGTTGGACTGACACGCCCTGCACCTTCTAGGTCCCTGGTGTCACCATTCAGAGTACAGACTCAAGGACTTGTTATGGAAATAAAGGGGGAGCACTTATTGGAAATCAGTTTTGTCACCTCTTCTCCCCAAACCCCGAGGCAATGAGTCCAACCACCTTTTATTCACAGTCACATAAGCACTACACTGCAACATGGCCATAAACTTGTATGTTTCGGATCCCGGATTCTGCAGTCCGGGACTTGGCAGGTATGTCCTACTTACTGGCATGCAACGTCTTTCTTCACATACTTAGTAATTAAAACTGAGTTGTGACCCAGATGTTCAAGATCACATTTCATTATGCACACTTTGAGGCTTTAGGGAACCAGTTTCTCAGCTTCAGCCCCACAACTGTAATATAGGGCTAATAGTGGCCTATTTTTCAGGGTTGTTGTAAGGATTACTGAGATAATGTGAACTGCTGTCAAAATTCTATAGAGCTACATAGAATACTAGGTAAAAAGGGAAGTTAAAGGACCTGTGGACGGTTAAATCCAGTCAAAGGTGACTATGGGGTTGCGGCACTCATCTCGCTTTCAGGCCAAGGGAGCCGGCATTTGTCTACAGACAGCTTTCTAGGTCCTGTGGCCAGCATGACTAAACCGCTTCCGGCGCAACATAACACTGTGACGGAAACCAGAGCGCATGGAAATGCCGTTTACCTTCCCACTGCAGAGATACCTATTTATCTACTTGCACTGGTGTGCTTTCGAACTGCTAGGTTGCATGGATCCAAACTGCCGACCTTTTGATCAACAAGCCCGAGGCTCAGTGGTTTAGACCACAGCGCCACCCGCTCCACTAAGCACCCAGGCACTGCAGTAAATAATGAGGAAGCGTTCATGCCTACAGAAAGACCTGTAGATAGAATTAAAAATATTTCCAGGCTGCTCTCCTATCCAGCACTACATTTGGCAGTGGGTCCTACACAGGGAGCTGCCGCTGCTAGTGTACTGGGAAGGTCCAATGTATGGATCAAAACCACGTGGAGTATCCATGACAATAGCATTTCACCCAGAAACCGCATACAGTGGTGATGCAGGAAGTTCTGTCAGCACTACGGTAGTTTTCAGAAACTGCAACCCCAGTACAGATGTAGAATCATGATGTATGTGTGTGAATCTATGCAAAACTGTAGCTTATTTGTGTAACCTTATAATACTCTTATTCAGAGCTTGCAATGTTTTGTGACTGCAGTATGGTAATACACATTGTGTTTGTAATCCATTAATACAGCTCACATCACTGCTGTCTAGCTTGTGAGTTCAAAACAGATGACTGCCTTTCCCAGACCTCCCATTCCCAGGGATGTGAGAACAAGGTTGTTGACTTCATCTCCATGGAAAAAGCCATCATTCGAGTGGCGTTAATTTCCATGGCAACTGATTTATGGTGGTACCAAGCGAAAGAAAAAAGACGATTAGGTTAAAGGTGGGGATGAAAGGGGAAAAAATGGTTGGAAAGGATTCTGGCATATATACTATGTTTAAATGATAAATATTTGACAACGCAGTCTCTTCTGTTGTGTGATATTCTTCTTCACGCACTTCAATTCTCGCTTCCCTTCTTTTAACTACTGTACACACTGCATGTTTTTATGCATCCCAACGATACAATACTTTACTGGCTTGCAACTTGTAATCGATAACTGTGAATATCGAAGGACAAGAACATGTTGCTACTTGCGACATCTTTTGAAATGTTTTGGGGAGGTGCATGCTTGAAGATGCTAAACTCATTTAAAACACGGGAAACTATGTATTTCGCGTGGAAAGTTTACGCAACATGTGAGCCCCTGGAGACCAATTAATCAGCAGGCAAAACGAAAGGAGAAGTGTTCCTCCCGAGTTAGCACGAAGGTTACACTTCCTCAATCGAGGCAGGCCAAAAGTGAATCATTGCCTTCCATGGAAATGCGGGCAAGAGACGGGGGTCGGGCAGCTACACCTGTTGGGCGCCTGCTGCCGGTGGAGCCCTTCTAGGAGCGGGGAAAGAGAGAGGTGGCTTTGGCCGACGCTTTGCATTTGCGCAACGCCGCTTCAGGATGCCTTTCCCCGCTTCCTGATTTACGAGGCGTCGGCTGGCTCCCTTCCAAGCTCCTCCGAACAGGTCGCGCCGTTCCGATAATCAACCGCCTTTCCTGGAAAGGGCTTGAGAAAAAGAAACTCCGGCTGCTGCTTCCCCAGCGAAGGGAAGGGAGCGAGGTTTCAGCTTCTCCGCGCGCCTTGCCGAAGGGGAAAAGCCTGCTTGGGAAGGGCAGCCGCAAAGCCCTCGCCTTCCTCCTTCCGCGGGGTCGCAGGAGAGCGAGCCCGCTGCAAGGCTGCGGAGAGGCCCAGCCGAGCATGGGAGGGTGGCGCGACCCTCGCGGCCTGGCCCTGTGGGGACTTCTGCTGTGCGGCTCGCTGCGGGACCTGGCCAGCGCCGCCCCGGCCTGCGCGGCGCCCTCGGACGCGGGTGAGTCGGACTGAAGCCGAGCGCGGCCTCGCGTCTGGGGCCTGTCAAGCTGGGAGCTGCCAGCTGTGTCGTAGGAGCGGCGACCGAACAAGGTGCCTCCCTCCTTCCAGCCATAACAGAAAAGTAGGTCTAGGGACCGCTCCAGTTGGAGGCGAGACAGGGCTGGCGCTGGGGAAGTTGGCGCGAAAGCGGCGAGGGAGGAGCGCCTTCTTCCCCTGGGCTCAGCGACAATTTCGCCCTCGCCATTTGCACCCACCTCGGGCAAAGAGTGCGCGCTTGCAACGAGGACTCCTCGAAGCAGCATTGCGCACAACGCAATGAAATCAGCAATGGGACCTCCTTCATGCAGCCAACGCATTAACAAATTAATACTGATGGTTATGGTTATGATTTATTGCTATTGCTATTATAATAATGCTGAAGGCAGGTGGTGATGATAAAAGTTCCACCTGTTGAATTCAGTGGGCGTTGCAGACAGGTGAGTAAGCAGAGGATTGCAGCCATCCATCCGGTGCTGCAGGAGCCTGCTGCAAGTTGCTGACATATGGAAACTGGCAACACCAAGGAAATGCTGTCAAACAATCCGGATGGAGCTGGTGGAGAAAATATTCTTGTAACTTAGGGCGAAAGAGTCAGATAAAGCGTTGGCTGCATTAGGGAGGTCCCATTGCTGATTTCGTTATTTCACAGGTGTTGCATATAGAGCTATATGTACATAACCATGGGGCTCAGTTACATAAAAAGTCTTGCCTAGTTCATTGCCTGGCTCTTAAAAGTGGCCAGTCAGATGCCCTTGTGAGTCAGGCCAGTCACCCACCTAGTTCAGCATCCTGTTCTTACATGCATCTTAAGTGGTGCTGATTCCAAAGTGGACACAATCTTGCTCAAAATTGGTGCTGATGACCAATGTGGTTCTCTGCTAATAGCAAAGGTGGCAGGACAGACTCACAGGGGTGCTGCCTCTGGGGCTTCTGCTGTCTGGGGCAATAGCTGCACCCTGTCTCACGGCATGGCTCTGTGTGTTGCCATAGAGACAAATGAGTGGGCATTCCTCCCTCAGCTGGCTGGATTTCATGTCCTATGGGTGAGAAAATAACAGGCAAGGGGAGTTGCTTGATTCAGTGACTGAAGTTGTGATAGGAGCGACAAAGAAGCGTGACTTGCTCTGTATGCTGAATCCAAAGATATATTTTTTGGGGACCCCACTAGAAAACTAAGATCTTCTGGAATATTAATGTTGGAAGCCCTTCCATCCTGTGCTCAGGTTGTATATACTAAGTTGTAAATAAAACCATATATCCTAAAGACACTACAGTCTCCACCTTTGTTCCAAGGAAACTGAACCTTCAGTAAGCACTGGAACCCTGGAGTCTGTTTCTCAGAGGTTGGGGTGCACACAACAATACTTTGCAGTGAGTTTGGGAGCAGAGCTTGAGTTTGGGGAAACGGGAAAGAGGAAGAGAGGTAATTGATCTGCTCAAGCCACTGCCTTGGCAGCTTAAGGGATCATGAAGGAGGGATTAGAGTAGGGAGAATGCTTTCCCGCCTCTAGAACTTCATGCCCCACAATATTTGTTCTCACTACAGGGACTTAGACTCAATGACCTATTGGTTCTATTATTCCATGTCCTCAAGTAGCTTTTACCATTTGGGACTGTTGTTACTTATAGAACATAACACATGCCAAGCAAATAACCTGAAGTACAAAGTAAGTAAAATGATGCCTTTTAATTAAATCAGTCTCCATTGTTGAAAGTATGCAAGCTTTTGAGTCTATTGAACTAAACAAGAATTCTGAACTTTTCTCAATACGTATTACATTCCCTTCTGTGATGTCATTTCCAAACAGCCGGGCAGTGTGCAACTGTTTCCTCTTTTTCCAACAGGTTTCATAACTTCTTATCCTTATCTATTTTGAAAACAAATAAATCCCAATGTGTAGCAATAAGAGAGCTGGTTGTTTTCTATGCTGTATTGACATCACCTTGGCTTGGATCCAAATCTGCAATAGCAAAACTCTGCTTGTAATGAGACTTTCCCAACGTCCGTCCTCCTAAAAAGTTTCCCCTGATGATTGGCAGAACCTCAATAAAATGGTGTTTGACGTGGTGCACAGGAGAGAGTAATTGGTTGAAATTGGAAAGCCCCTTTACATGAGTAGAAGTGCCTTCTGCTAACAAGCACCTTCTTTGGATCTTTTTCTTTTGGTCTTAAAGCACAGTCTAATCCTTAAACTGTGAGGGGCAGTTCCTCATTTTCTGTGTGATTTACTTTCCCCATTATTTCTAGAAGTGGCATGTTTACGTGTTCTTCTGACATGATCTCAGCTCCATACCACTGAGACAGTATTGATAAAATTTCTTAAGATGGGCCTGAAAAACCCAATTGCCTTGAAAAAAGATTGACAACACTCGAAATGTATTGGGCATCAATTTGGTTTGACTAACTGTTCCATTGCTCCTTTTGATATTTGTCTCTTCAGCTTTTTGTAATTGCACAATGACTTCTGAGGAAGAAATTTAGTTCTCAGAGATATGCTGCTGTTGCTGCTTCTTTTTTATTTTTTTAAAGCTCATAAAGTTAGGACTCTAATCCAGTGTTGTTGCCAGTTTTGTCCCAGACAGTGATTAACTCCATGTAAATCACTTCACCACCTGCATGCCATTTTCAGAACTAAAATTTGTTGTGTTACACTTAAGACACTTGCCTCTTTAAAAAGTGAGTACCAACCGAAAGGTACCAACCGAAAGTATTGCTTAGTGTTAGAATAAATATTTATTAAGTTCCATATTTTTTCAGATCTATGTTCTGGTTAGTCCACTGCCTATATACGAGTGTTTGTGGTATGTTTCAATTTTTCTGCTCTGTCACTGTATTGACATTTGGTTGATCAGAGGGCAGGGAATTGCTGTCAACAATTGCCATTCCTGGTCAGTTATTTCACAGTCATTGATGGAGAAAATAAACCTTAGATGCAGTCACCTTTTAAATCTTCTTTTTAAAAAACAAAAACAAAAAAACACAGTTGTGTAGCTGCACAGCTGTGCTTCATGAAGTGCCACAGATTACTTTCCATTTTTTATTTGGATGTTATGGGATGCAAAAAACCAAAACAAAATAACAAAACCACACTGAAGTAGCTTTCCATTGTAATCACTGCCATGTGGCAAAGAGTTCCTTGATTAATTTAAGAGGAAGAAACACACTATAGCAGGCATGTCAAACCTGCGGCCCTCCAGATGTTTTGGCCTACAACTCCCATGATCCCTAGCTAGCAGGACCAGTGGTTGGGGAAGATGGGAATTGTAGTCCAAAACATCTGGAGGGTCGTAGGTTTGACATGCCTGCACTATAGTACAGTGTGTAAAAGCACCAAGTAGCACTTCCAATTATAAAACAAAGCAGCACCAATGCCTCAGCAGTGTAAAGCTGATTGGTGGAGATTTGCCCCAAGTCCAGAGAAACAGCATAGGAAAACCTAGGAATGCTTTCAGAATTGTTGTGATACAATGGTTCATATTTTTCATTCAGAAAGTTCTGTAAATCCAGACAAGAGTTAAAAGAAAAAAGCCTAAAGTTTATAGTGAAAGCTTAAAATTTTGCAGGAGTTGATGATTCAGACCTTGTACTCACCAGGGGAAAGCTTTCTGGTCAAATGAATAAATAATTTCTAGGCACTGACCAAGGTGAACAGTGACCCTTAATGGGAACATGGAGTCTTAATGGGAGTTTCAGGATTTTTCAGTAGCAGTATTTTTTTTTACATTTTGCTAAGAAAATGTACATCTAATTCTCTGTTTTTCTTCTTCTCTTTTGTCTGGAAACAGGCCAGTTCTGGCACATCTCCGATTTACATTTGGACCCCACCTACCACATTACAAGTAATCACACTCAGGTTTGTGCCTCTTCCAAAGGAGTGAATGCCTCAAACCCTGGTCCATTTGGAGATTTCATGTGTGATTCACCATATCGGCTTATTTTATCAGCTTTTCAGCACATGAAGGATTCTGGTCAACAGGCATCCTTCATGATATGGACAGGGTAAGTAAGAAAGACATTAGTATTTCTGATGTAAAGCTACTGAAAGGTTAAAGCAAATGTATTTGGCCATTTCGTAGCCTTATTTTAACATGGAATTAACTTTAAGGGCCAAGTTACACATTTTATTTGACTTCATCTTGTTTGACTTGTCCCTAAGCTCAGCATGCAGGCAAGTGGAATGGAGGGGGGGGGAGCCCAGAATAGATCCTGTTTTTTGGGACCTGGGATTACAGTCTGGCTGACAGGAAATGTTGTATGCTACATCCTGGGTTGTCCCCCCATATTTGCAGATTCTCCAGTTCACACAAATGGGAAGGATAGTAATATTGCTTCCTGTAGGTTAGACACATTGCAGCTTACAAGGACTGAAGATTGCATGCATTGAAGCCCCAAATATCCTTTGATGGGCCCCCAGTTTCTTTTAACTCTGGTTAGTCATAAAGCAATTTTGTAACACATGAAAACATTTCATGCTTAATTAATTTCTTTGAAACTGTTTGACTGTTAATTATAACTTTAATCACTCTCAATATGCAGTGTTGAAGTACTTTTAGAGTACTGCAGAGAAACTAATGTTTGATTTCAAAAATAATTACACAACTACCAAGTTCAGTTTTTTCTTTTTCTTTTCTTTTCTTAAAGAGACAGCCCTCCACATGTTCCTGTAAAAGAACTCTCCACAAAACTTGTCATTGACATTATTGGTAATATGACTTCTACCATAAGAAGTTTCTTTCCAGATCTCCAAGTTTTCCCTGCATTGGGAAATCATGACTATTGGCCACAGGTAAGACAAATTCTTCAAGAGAGTGAATAATTTGGCAACCTGATCCTATGTTTCTATACTCCTTGGAGGTTTTGGGTGCAAGTATAACTTAACTGGGCACTATCTGCCTTTGATTAGTAGTCAGCATTATAAAAAATGGCTTAACAATACAACAGTGCACATATGCTTTGAGGAAAGTGCTGCTGAGTTCAGTGAGACATACTCTCAAGTAAGTGTAAGTAGGAATGCAGCCTAATGTTTGTACATCTCTTAAGTTAGGAAATTCCTGTTGTCCCAGAATGAGCTGCCCATAGAAATACAGTGTGTTTCAATGCTAAAGTACAGAAGAGCAAGCACTTGAATAAAGTGTGTTGTAACGCTATGGAGTTAACTGCTTATGGTTGAATTCTTACCTGTTTCAAATACATTTGTCACTATTTGAGGATTCAGATGTTTAGGGGTTTTGTTCTTAAAAGCATCTCATGCACCTATATGAGGATGTGACCTGATCTACCTGTAGTGCAAAAGGAGGAGGGGTAATTCTGAGATGATAAAATCAACAATGCTATTTCAGAATGTAGGTGGGGGTATAGAATGATACTCTCCTTTCATCCAGTGTAGAGTTTGGGGTACATTCTTGGTACATATCCAACCTGAAAAGCTAAGATTTGGACACATAATGATTAGTAAAGCATAGTCTTAAGGGGGTGTCTGTATTTTAAAGGATCAGCTGCCTGCATCTGTCAGTGAAGTTTACAATGCTGTAGCGGATTTCTGGAAACCTTGGCTTACGGATGAAGCAGTCGGCACCTTGAGAACAGGTAGGATGGATAGTAAAACAACACACATTTGCTAGGTCCACTGTCTTTATTTGGTTATGTTGGATATGGGTGAAATTGACATGGTAAAATTTCTAACATTGGGTTCTTATTGTAAGTGAAGATGTTCCATATTTCAGGGCACTTTCTATCCCTGAATCGCCAAGGTCTAATCATTCTACTGATTTACTAAACATTACAGTTATATGTGACAACACCCACGGTGTCACTTATTTTGTATATCCTTGATAGTTTGCATAGGCGTTTCTCAGTGTTTAAAGTGTTTCTGAGTGATTCAAAGTCAATGTTAAGGATGTTGTTTACAGGAACAGAATGGTGCGATACAAGATATAACCCTCCTCTTTAAAAATGATCAAACAATAGTTTATTACATAAATATTCAAGCAGTGGTCATAGTATCATAGAATTGTAGAGCTGAAAGGGACCCCAAAGTTCATCTAGTCCAATGCCTTGCAATGCATTGTAACTAAACCAAATAATTGAAGTCATCTATTTTTCCCTTGGTTAACAGTTTGCAAATGTTCTGAAGAAGTGTGCATGCACACGAAAGCTCATACCAAAATATAAACTTAGTTGGTCTTTAAGGTGCTACTGAAGGAATTTTTTTTATTTTGCTTCAACTCAGACCAACACGGCTACCTACCTGTAGTTTGCAAATAGTTAGCATGATATCTATAATTAAATTGCTCTATTTTTGCTCTGAGATAAGCAGGAGCTACAACCTGCTTATATAATCGGCAAGCAAATAAATTTCCAAATCTATTGTAGCCTCTTAAGTATTTGAAAATAGAAAAAGGGGTTTCCCCTTGAATTTGATTCTCATTTTGCACATTAAAATGCCTTGCAATGCATTGTAACTAAACCAAATAATTGAAGTCCTCTATTTTTCCCTTGGTTAGCAGTTTGCAAATGTTCTGAAGAAGTGTGCATGCACACGAAAGCTCATACCAAAATATAAACTTAGTTGGTCTTTAAGGTGCTACTGAAGGAATTTTTTTTATTTTGCTTCGACTCAGACCAACACGGCTACCTACCTGTAGTTTGCAAATAGTTAGCATGATATCTATAATTAAATTGCTCTATTTTTGCTCTGAGATAAGCAGGAGCTACAACCTGCTTATATAATCGGCAAGCAAATAAATTTCCAAATCTATTGTAGCCTCTTAAGTATTTGAAAATAGAAAAAGGGGTTTCCCCTTGAATTTGATTCTCATTTTGCACATTAAAATTCAGGAAGTAAAATTGAGACCTGTAAATCAAATTTTAGGTTACATATTTTTTTTCCAGCAAATGTACAAAATATTAGAAATATGCAGAATTCTTAAATGTTAAAGATGCAGAAGTTATATTCCATTACTCCTGTTTACCCTTTATTAATTATCCCATTGGAATTATATCCATGGGACATCTTGGAGAATGGTATTACCCAGCAAGAATATGCATGTTAGATTTAGGCCCATAGAAAGGATATTGCATTTAATTTGCAAGTCAATTATCAGATAATTTTGTCCCATTCTATTCTACCTGACTTGACACTGGAGAAGAAAACCAAAAATAAGTGGAACTTATCCATAGTAAATTAAAGACATACATCTTCTCTCCACCCTCCCCTAGGTGGTTTTTATACACAAACAATTCAGTCCAACATGACTACACAACCTCTTAGGATAATTAGTTTAAATACCATCTTATACTACCCTCCCAACACTATGACTCTGAATATGACTGATCCAGCAAACCAGTTTGCATGGCTGGAACGTGTATTAGAGACGGCACATCAAAACAAGGAAAAGGTAAGGATTTTTTTTTTAAAAAAAGTAATAAGAATGTGAAAAGGGTAACTATTTGTTGCAAGAAAGTTTGCAGTTGGTGGGACCTTTGACCAAGGTAGGTATGTCCCCTGAACTTCCACTGCTCTGAGTAGAAAGCACACTAAACTTGTATCAGTTAATCCAGGGGAACTCCTCAGTTTGGTAATAAAAGAGCACCCCAAAGGTCATCTGTAAAGGTAAAGGGACTCCTGACCATTAGGTCCAGTCGTGACCGACGCTGGGGTTGCAGCGCTTATCTCGCATTATTGGTTGAGGGAGCCGGCATACAGCTTCCAGGTCATGTGGCCAGTATGACAAAGCCGCTTCTGGCAAACCAGAGCAGCGCACAAAAACGCCGTTTACCTTTCCGCTGTAGCGGTACCTATTTATCTACTTGCACTTTGACGTGCTTCCGAACTGCTAGGTTAGCAGGAGCTGGGACCGAGCAATGGGAGCTCACCCCATCGCAGGGATTCGAACCGCTGACCTTCTGATCGGCAAGCCCTAGCCTCAGTGGTTTAACCCACAGCACCACCTACGTCCCATGTAAGGTCATCTATACACAATGCTAAATTATGGGGACACTCTTACTCAGTCTAGTATGGTGCAAAAAAGTGCCAAATACCAGGTCCCACCAAATAGTTTGGTGCTGCCAAATGCCAACAGTTGGAGTTGCTTTAATCAGTAAGTGTGAATGGGTTGAAAGCATGTGAGCTGTCTGTGTGGGCTTGAGCCTGGAGCCAGCTCCCGAGTTTCCAGCAGGTATAGCAGGTATAGTCCTGAAGGTTGGAGTGTCATCTAACTCTTCATGGTGCTTATGTCTATGCTGGGATCATTAGTTCAATGCTTCTGACTCCTAAATACATCAGTTGTTGTGGCCAAAAAACGAAGAGACTAATTAAGATAAGTCCTACCTCAAATACTAAAAAAATGCTTTTTGAATGCAAAGCCACAGGACTTCTTGTAGTAAGGGTTTGTGCAGTTAATGGGAAATAAGTTGTAATGCATGCCTCTAGTCAGTGGCATTGAAGAACTTTGGTTTATTCGACCTGTAATCTATATCCTTGAAGCATGTAAGCCTTTATGCCTGCTTCACAAACTCTATAACTTCATTCTTAGTAGGGATAGGGAAAAAAGTGTTTACCTTTCAGAAAGCAACAAATGGAAAAGTGAGATTATAAGCCATTTCTTTCACGTCAACATTATAGTATACACCTAATGTATTTGATGTAATATTAAAATGCCATTTCTGATGTTTATATTCTTATCCCCCAGGTTTATGTGATAGGACATGTGCCAGTAGGTTATCTGCCTTATTCTCGAAATACAACTGCCATAAGAGAACACTACAACGAGAGGTTGATAGAAATCTTTCGCCGGCATAGCAGCGTGATTGCTGGACAGTTTTTTGGACACACTCACAGAGACAGCGTCATGGTTCTTCTAGATGAAAAGGGTAATGATGTTTGCAGATGACAGCTTTCTTGGCTGGCGACACAGATTACACAGTAACGGGAGATCTATTTTATGGTGCTTTGGGGATAGGCAAAGGCCATATTCTCTAATGGGATAAATCAGATCCCTTTCATATGATCCCTTTCATATGTTGTCAGGTTGCAACTCCCATCAGCCCCAGCTAGTGTAGTCAGGGAGGATGGGAGCTGCAGTTCAGTAACATATGGATGGCACCACATAACTTAGCCCTGCAGTTGCCAACTTGGATCCTCCTCCTCCTTCATACCCTTGCTGCATGATTATGGTGCATTCTTGCTATTCCTAAATCTATCGGTTCTCTTTAAAACGATCACAAATAATCAGCGTCACAGAAACTAATTCCACTTTGAAGAAATAGATGGTTAAAAACCAAGGGGCAAAACCAACCACGTTGAGTAAATGCATCCCAACAACTTTAAAATTCACACTGGTATTATTACAATCAGTACTTTTCCAAGTACTCTGTACCGAATCATGTTCTGCAAATGGTTTGGCTTGTGCTCTATTTTCAAATAGGAGCCACAACGGGTCTTTTGTTAGGTTCACACTTCATCATAAGACAGTAGCAGATCCTATACAAAAATGTTTCCTTCCTGTTTCTTCAGTGACAGTCACAAATTACACTGGCCGGTTCCTACCCATTGTAGAATGTGTCAAAAGGGAATGTTCTCAAGCTTGTTAGATACACTCAGTTTTTCTGTGTGTTTCCTGCATCATTACTAGATCTCTGTCTGTACTGGGCTCCCTGCTGCTTCAGAGTTAATTGAGACAGGAACAGAGAGTGAAGATAGAAGGAGAAAGGAGTGTTCTAACCCATAATATTCTGTAAAATGTAGCCAACATCTAACTTTCAAGATTATATGCAGTATTATATATTTTTCTCTTAAGTTGTTTCAGATTGAACAAAGAAACTTGCAGCAGCAGGAAGCATTAAAATCTAAGAGATACCACCTAAATATTTGTATCTCTTTAAACATCATGGCCTAAACAAACTATAAGCATATTGGCTTGGTGTTGTATTTGCTGGTTCGGACATCATGCTAAACCAAGGCACATTATGGTTTAAATGAACAAATTACACAGTGTTATTTGCAAAGGCAGTTATTATCTCAATAAGGCACTATATTGAGTTTCCAATAGTGATATAATCATTTGGTCAATGGATTAAAAAGCAGGAGCTTAACCAACTGGATGTTCTTTAATTTGATGTCAATCCTAATAGCATCCCAAAATGACATGTCTGTATTGTAGAAGATCCACATTTGAGATATGCTGACATTCATTCCCACTGATTACAGTCTGCTTCTAAGCCTATGGCTTAGAAGGGAAATCAAAATTGTTTCACTCAGAAGAGCAGAGCATGTACTGATTTTTTATATACATAGTGATAACCTATCCTCTTCATTTAATCTGGCACCCGTAGACGTAAACCAGTATGCTTGTGTAACCTGAACAACAGCAGGTTTTTGAAGCACCCAAAATCCTTTTGCTTGTTGATAATTGGTGAGCAATTAAATCTTTAGTCCTGGAATCTGGAACTGGAGAGCCTCTGGTTGTTCAACTACAACTCCCATTATCTCTGAGCACTAACCGTGCTGGTTGGGACTGGTGCAAGTTGGACTCCCAACGGCATCCCTTCTTTAGCTGATTAATTCAGTTAATTGATATGCAGCCAAATCCTACCCATGTTTACTTGGAAGTAAGCCTGACTAGTTCCCATGGAACATACTGCCATATGTGACGGGTTCCAAAAGCTTTGAACTACTCTAGTTAATATGCCTGGAAATTCCCACATGTCAAGTAGAAATACAAGTAATTTAATGATGTGAATGCTTATGCAATTTGACTTTTAAAAAAGAAAAAAGCAGTCCATGTATTCTTTATGGACAAACTCAGTGTAAATATTTTTTTTTAAAACCCTAAGTAGTCAAATTGAATTGTCGAAACAAAATAAAAAAATTCCTTCCAGTAGCACCTTAGAGACCAACTACGTTTGTCATTGGTATGAGCTTTCGTGTACATGCTCGCTTCTTCAGATACACTTCTTCTTCAGTGGTATCTGAAGCAGTGTGCATGCACACAAAAGCTCATACCAATGACAAACTTAGTTGGTTTCTAAGGTGCTACTGGAAGGAATGTTTTTATTTTGTTTCGACTGTGTCAGAGCAACATGGCTACCAACCTGTAAATTGAATTGTGTTTTTCGTTTTGGACAACTGTGCAGTACAGATCTGTGTATGTTTACTTAGAAGTAAGTCCCAAATGTGACTGACTCCCTAGTAAAAGTGCTTAGGTTTTCAGCCTAAATTAATCTAAAGATGTGTAAAAATCTAGTTTTTACAAAGCTTTCTTAAACATGGCTTTCGTAGAGATACTTTGACTGCCTTTCAGAGGATTACCCAGAGTCAGATCAAGACAAGGTTCATAAAAGTTGCTTACCGGTAGGTGCATGTCACAAGGGGCTTTCAATGACTTTTTAAAGTCTTTTTTTACTCTGAACAGTAGACACCCCTCCCAGTTTCAAAACTGTGTTCATTGTTGTTTAAATCTAGCCATTGCCCAAAACTCTGAAATCTCCAAAATACTGTAAGTTTTTCTTCAGGGAGTTGGCATAACTTTAATGATTGGCAAGCATTGATGGTTGCATCAGAAATTGTAGCGAGGGGTTCCCATGTGTGGTTATTGCATAAAGATTTTAAATAATGTGCCAGTGGAAGGGCAGGACATAAAGTACATGTCCTAATGTAGTGAACATACGTGTAAGTTTAAACATTACCACTTATTTAAACCCTTCTTCATTCCTCCAAATCTTTTGTTTTGTAATTGTTCAGAAAAGCCAGTAAACTCCTTGTTTGTGGCACCTGCTGTGACGCCAGTGAAGGACGTATTGGAGGTAGACTCAAACAATCCTGGAGTGAGATTATATCAATATGACCCTCTTTCTTATAATCTACTGGTAAGTAAAAAAACAAAAAACAAAATAAAAAGCAGGTAATCTGGAAAGTAAAAATCTAATGTGAAGGGTTTTGTGATTAATTTTTCAGTTAACACTACCGTAACTTCTGTGGTTAGCGGTAAAGCCATTCGTGCTTCCTAAATAGTCATTTTCCATGTTTCCATAATTGCGTATCAGTGTTTAACGTTTATGAACTGAATTGAAACCAGTAGCTAGAAATGTATGAAGAAGTATGAGGAAACTTCTATACATTTTGTATCCTTATCCGTCTCCCAAGTTTCACACGCTTTAGAATTCCCTTCTTCCTCCCTTCTTCCCCAGTGAGTGCACTGTTATTTATTTATTACACCTTTTTCTCCAAAGAGTTCAGTTGCTCCTCTCCCCACTCTCCATTGTTAACTTCACAACAACTTTGTTGAGGTAGGCTGAGGGATTGTGGTTGCGTAAAGGTCACTCAATGAGCTTTGTTGTCAAGTAGCGATATAAACCCAGATCTCTCCAGCCCTAGTCTGGCATCCTAACCTCTATACCACACTTATTGGAAGTAAGGTACTGCTCTTGTTGCTATTCCTACAAGTGGTCTTCTCCTCTTTCATTCAGTGGTGCAGTTAAGACTCTGGGCTTTACGGTTTTATGCCTCCTGCACCCTCTTTAGATGGCAGTGCAAATTACTCCACTTACATTAAAACTTGGTAATCCATCTCTGCTGTATTTGTGGGTCCTCCTGCTCATTCTGCTGAGTGTGACCCTGGACTCCTGCCCTGATGGCTCCACTGCTTTTATCTTCATTCTGCTTTGGTTTCCTCAAACTGTTTCATTTGCAGGAAAGGAAGAGCAGCAATCAATATGAGGCAGCTCTGCAAAGAGGAGGAGGAGGGGTTGGGGAGAACACGCCTTGTTCAAACGTTATTATTGAGGGAGGTGTAAATCACAGTTCTGCCGGAAGCATTATCAAAAGCAGGTCACATTAATGAACCCTTTTATCGCTAAAAGCAATGGGATAAAACAAGCCACAAACCAGGATGGGGACACAAGCTGTAATTAAAGCAGGCAATAAATCTGCAGCTCGTGCTTGTTAGCAGGCATTTACCAGTTGCTGAAAGACCCATAATGCAAGGACCACCAGACAAGCATTTCCATAGTTTGGAATGTGTCGCCAGAGAGACCAAGAGAATTTTAAAAACGAGGACACAGAGCAGGCCTGCCCCAGTGGATCTGAGAACATGGGAACAGATGTATGGGAGGAAGAGACTCTCCCTAAGGTGTGTGTGCAGATCTAGAGCATTTGGGGCTTTAAAGGTCAGCAACTGGGCCTGGAAACAAACATGCCATTGAGCTAGAACTAGAACAGTAAATGACATCTTCCCATCTGGTGTCACACGTTTTTCACTAGCTGTTGCTGCAGAATCCTCTTCAAAGGCAGGCCCATGTAGGCCACATTGCAGTAACCCAAACAGAAGATTGCTGAAGCATAGATAACCAAGGCCAACTTTCTGTTTGAGAGAAGGGATTGGAGTCAGCTCCTCAGCCTAAGCTGGGGAAAGTAGCACTCCTAATCACTGACACCACGTAAGCACCTAATACTAAAGTGAGATCCATGGGCATACCAGCCTCTGCCAACCTAGTGCCCTCCCATCAGCATCGGCCGGAATGTGCTGGCTGGAGCTGATGGAAATAGCACCCCAGACCAAGAAGGTGCCAGTTTGACAAAGACTGTTCTAAGCATTGTCCTTTCCCTTCCTGTTTTGGGCTGCCGCAAGGTCATGATGCTTGTTCTGTCTGGATTCAGTTTCAGTTTGTTAGCCATCTTCCAGCACATACTGTAAATACAACAGGGCAGTTGTTCAGGAAATCCATTGTTGTTCCTGGATTTGCTGGGAAAGCAAAGCTTATGCTGGATGCTGAGTGACACAGCACTCCATGCTGTCAAAGAGCTCTCTCAGCAGTTGCCTATAGATGTTTAAAGTGTTGGGGCCAAGATGCAGCCCTTTGGCATCTCTGGTTCTGTTGGGTGTATCAGCAGTCACCCAACAGCAGTTGCCTGTCAGGTGGGAGTGAAGCTCCTGCAGAGCAGCGTCCTTAACTCCCAGCAGTCTCAAGTAGCACAGAGATATCGGATTATATAGTATCAAATGCCACTGAAAGGTTTAGGAGACTGAACAAAGATACAACTCTTTCTGGTTCTATTCCAGACACAGGTAATAGACTGGAGTAGCTAAGGTGCTTTCGGTCTCAAACCCTTCTCTGAACTTCTATAATATGGGTCTAGAAAATATTTATCATTCAAGAGGTTTTGTTGGTCTGGTACATTCTGGTCTAGGAAGGCAAATTTGTACTGTTCTATATCTGTTCAGATCAACTATCTCAAATGAAGATTTTTTTTAATCACAAGAAGGTGGATTGCAGCATCTCTTAAGCATATTGGCACCATCCTCTCCTCTACTAGTATGCGAGAAGCCAGCACCATGAACAATTGGGTTCTGAGACCTTTATCAATCATGCACATTTGCATAGTTTCACTTCTTTTGCCCAGATTATTCTATAATAATGGAGAGAGAAAGAGAGCCCTGAAATCCTACTACACCTACTAAAAATCTGCCTGGCCAAAAGGCATTGGCTTGCACACATTCAAATATAATTTTGCACTAATGTGGTGCAAAAAAGTTGAAGGTTTTGTTCTCAGTAGGCTATTCTGTGCTCAATTCCACACTCACGGGACACAGAGAGTAATGGGTTATGTTGGTGTGATTTTTTCTTAAGCTGGATATATTGTTTGTCTTATCTGCAGGCCATACCCAAGAGTGTTGTTTTTGTCTCTCTTCTTCCCATCCATTGCCTTCCCCTAGTATTAGCATATGACAGAAACTGAGCTATATATGAGTCCACGTCTTGTGGTGGAACATGACCTTTCTCTTCAGTTGTGAATAATAGGCAGTGACGGCTTCTTAATCAATACATCACTCTAGAAGTTTAATGAAGCAGTGGATACAATTGTGCACTTTTTGTTTCCGTTTAATTCCAGGATCTTTGGCAGTTCTACTTGAACCTCACAGAAGCCAACATGAAAAATGAATCAGTCTGGAAACTTGAGTATGTTATGACCAAAGCTTATGGAATCAAGGACTTAACGCCAGAAAGCTTGTATGAAATGGCAAATCAACTTAGTGTACCTCAAAGCAAATTGTTCCAAAAATATTACAGCCACTACTATGTGAGTTACGATGATCCAAGCTTGTTCTGTGAAGAGCACTGTAGGATCACCCAACTCTGTGCAATTAAATATTTAGACCTCACCTCTTACACAGATTGTATCGGACATAAAGGCAAATTACATGGGTAAAAAGTAGTGCTCACGTTAAAGAATTGTGTCCTCTAAGGCAGTGTTTCTCAACCAGTGTGCCTCCAGATGTTTTGGGACTACAACTCCCATCATCCCTAGCTAGCAAGACCAGTGGTCAGGAATGATGGGAGTTGTAGTCCCAAAACATCTGGAGGCACACTGGTTGAGAAACACTGCTCTAAGGCCTGGTTCTGATGTAGCAACTGTAACCGTTGTTTCTTCAGCTGAGAACTAGTGTGGTGTCTGCCCACTCCTCTCTTCCTTAGTTTCCCATTACAAATGAACTGCTCTTGGTTTTATATCCTGGTTACCAAGTCATGATTAAACCACAGTTTCTCAGTTGAAATGTAGCAGGAAATGGTGGTTTCAACTAAACAGAATGGAAGCACTGAAGCTAACATGCATTGGGGGAAACGCACAGCCACAACATTAGTTTTTGGTGCAATAAACCATGGTTTATATAAGCAGAGGCCATTACTGCTGTATCGAGCCTAAATAAAGTCCAAAAAATATTTTGCCAAATTAGAGGCCTGCAAATTAATCAAATGGAATGTTGTAGAGAGAATCTCTATGTGTTAGTGTTGTTGCAAGATGAAAATGAATGAATTGTACCTCTAAGCATCTGTAAAGAAAATTTCCGCTTAATTTCTTGCTGCTGCTAAGCATCCAAAGCATGTATTTAATCAACTGAAAGGGGTGGGATGGGGTGCTTCTCTGTATTTTTAAAGTTTAGCTGTTTCTTCAATTGACTCCGGCAGTGTATGCACACACAAAAAATATCTCATTCAAGTGACTGTAAGTGTATATCGCTGCATTTTGCAAGCCTTTTAGAGAATTTTTCTTGAATGTATGATTCATTTAAAAATATTTTTAGAGATATTTGTATGGAAATTGTACAATTTGTATAGTAAAATTGTCATACGTTGAATCATGGAAAGTATCTGTATATATACAAAGTTATGGCTTTGTTTCTCTGTAAGTTTTAAGAACTTGTGATTTTGCTCAAGTCAGGCAAGAATTCATATGGCCATAAAATAATTATTTTTCTGGGGAATGGGGTGGAAAGTAAAGCAATGAAAGGAGGGAGCAGTCTAGTTTCTTACCAAAAATAAAAGATGAAAATAAGAAGAACACAGGCTGCACAATTTGCTTCATATCTCAGGTTCTACAAATGCTGGAGTTGAACTTAAGTTTTATACATGTTGTGATTTTTCACATTTTCTTCCAAATGAAGATTTTGGGTTATAGATTTGCTTTTCTTGCTGATTTATATGAATGGCTTTGTCTAGCTGTATTGTATAGGCTTGGATTCTAAGTTGCTTCTCAATTCATGTAAAGGGCAGCTTTTTGACCATTCCTCTTTGTCTGTAGCCCTTCACTCACACCATATCCAAGAATCCCACAACCCCCAGGAGCAAAAGTTCAGGGGCTGCAGGTGGATGGGGTGAGGCCTGAAATTCCCGTTCTGTGAATGTGAACTCTGTTCCACTTATGGAAAGAAAGTTAGGATCCAAGTCATAGTGTTTAAGAAAGTTTTGGTTTTTATGAATCTTCACCCTGGAATAAATAATATGGCTTGATCCTAAGCATAGTTTACTTCTATAGCACACAGGCTTGCAGAAATTCATTGGTTGTGTACTAGCTCAGGGACTTTCACAATCTTATTTTTTATTGTGTTAAAATAAAACTTGCTCATTCCAAGTAGATCTGCTAAAAATGTGTATGTGTAAATGTTTGGGTGTTTCTAAGATAAGATCTGTAAGAAAAGCTCCATTGGAGAAGATGGGGACAAGTTACATGTTTTTGTTAGCAGATCAGCAATTTCACTTTTGAATTATTTGGGAACTTTCTGGTGGATGCCATCTGTCAGTTTTTGTTTTGTCAGTAAGGTCTAGTACTTATCACCACTATTTGTCTCAGTTCCTCAGGCTCCCTGGGAAAAGTTGGTTAAAGCACATAGTCTACCTTATATCTTCCTCTGTGAAGACAGGTGGAAAACATTTATTCAGTTTCTTTGCAATCTCTGTTAGCACGTCTTTGACTCCCTTGTCATCCAAAAGCCCAACTGCCTCTTTAGTCCTCTTCCTGCTACTAATGTATTTAAATATTTTTTTGGATCTTGGTCTTCATGTTTTTAGCAATGTGTTCCTCAAATTCTTTTGTTTAGCATCCCCTTTTGCCTGCTTGCATTTCTTTTGTCAAAGCTCCTTTCCCTCCTTATTTAGACTAAGAATTCCACTTAGCCTCTGGTCTTTGACTATGCTGGCATCCTCTTGGCCTTGTTGGTACCTGCTTTGCTCTGCAGTATATATTCCAGCTGAGCTTCTAATATTACGGCATTAAACAACTCCTAAGCCTTCTGGAGAGATTTGAGCCTCTTGCTTTTTTTTTGCCTTTGGAGACTCCAGTTGTCATTCAAGAACACATGCAACATTGTGCTCCAGCTGGATGTTTCAAGAGAAGATGGGTAGCAATGGCCAAGTTGTCTTTTAGAGAACGTTTCTTCAATTACCAGTTTTCCCACTGCAGAATCTCTCAGGCTTCCCAGAAATTGAGGAGTCTTTGGAAACAGATGAAGCTTTATCTTGGCATCTCCAGATAGGACTGGTGGAAAATACCCCTAGCTGGAGCGTTGCTCCCAATCACTGGAAATTACTGAACTATACAGATCAATGATGACAACTCAGGATAAAGCAGCAGTTTCCTTTGGGTCTATTTGTACTATGGAGAAATTAGCTTCTTACATGCCTAGGAGCACATGCTTGAGAGCCATTTCTATACTGCAAGGCACATTAGAAAGGAGTAACTAATGCTGGATGTCCCAGCATTAGTGAAACCACAACTGAATAGGAATCTGTTCTATTAATTGCTATTCAAAAGGAAAAAAATACAAACCACTTAAAAAAAATCTTAGCATGAGAAAGAGTGGATGCTGTAATGCCTGAGTAGTTACATCACTAACATAGTTGTACCATGGGCACAGATTTAATTTGCCACCGGGGCTTCTTAGGAACTCTGCGCTAATCCTTCAAATGGCCATCCAAGAATGCAGTGAATTAGAAGAATCTTTAAGCAGGCTGTTGTATTCATTCTACGCTCTTAAGATTCAAATCACTTCCACAGCAGAACACTCTCTTTCATTGGAAACTGATGCAGATTTCCTATGTGGATGAACTTTTAAGATATCTGCATTTTTCATCAAACATAAATACAGCCTACACCGTTCCTAGAGAATGGCCTAGAAAGCAGAGAGAACTGAAAGATGCCCTTTAGCTACTTATACTATTGCTGCAATCAAGAAAATGAAACTTCTAAGGATCATAAATGTATATATGAGTGAACAACTTAAAATAGGATAAATTTACTCATTCCTGTGTTTGATTTGTACCTGCTCAAGATTATGTTTCTTATTTTTCTTCTACCAGTGATCTATCCACGTGTACTGTAACTTCAGCAAAGTGATGGCTTTTAAATTATTCTGTAATCCAAGCTATATTTATTTTAAGGTGCTATACATAGTTTTTCAGACATAACAGTCTCCCAAAGTGGGTTGAAAAATGCAACAGAATCAGTAAAGATTCCTAAGGCACAAGAAGATCATGGCAGACGAGCCAGAAAAACTCATCACTTAAAAACCAGAGATTCTGATAAGGCTGGGCGAATAATAATAATTTTGGATGAAATTTAAGATCATACGAATGCTAGTGGTTCACCAGCTCAAGCATTTCTGCTTGCCAGATGGAACAATATCTTCCCTCCTTCCCCTGCTCACTGTTCTGCGTATTCTCCCAGCCCTTGGGGAATTTATGTTAAACTTGCAAGAGTTGTTGCATTCTTTTTTAAAAAATTGATTTTTATTAAATATTTTATATTACAATCTAGAATTGTTGCATTCTAGAGCAACGGGTTAGTTGAATCTGGCCGAAAATGTTTTTACCTAACATGGAAAGCTCCAGGGATGTAGCACCATAACAGAAAGTGAAACTGGAACTCTACCTTCATGCTTGTGCATTGCAATGGATTATTGCACATTAATATCCTTTAAAAGACAATATTCTCCAGTGCAGAAGTAGGACATGTTGGACTACAACTCCCATCAGCCCCAACCATTGGCCCTGCTGTCTGGGCCAGTTGGAAACTGAAATTCAACAAAATCAAGAGGGCCACATGTTCCCAGCATCCCCATTCAGTGATTACCAGACAAAGGAGATCTGCCATGCACACATACACCTTTTCCATTTAAAAAGGCCTCCATTTCCTTCAGCGGAAGAAAAATGCTCCTCATATAAGCAAGCTTCCCACCCCCCTCCAGTCCAATGAGGTATGGCTGTGTTTTGGGCTGGACTGGTGCAAATGGGGCCAGGGTGGCAGATAGCAAATCTATATATACCGTATTGGCCTGAATATAAGCCTCACTTTTTTCCAAATTCACAACCATGAAAAGTTAAAGTGCAGCTTAAATTCACGAAAAATTGGCTTTTACGATATCACTGCTGAAACAGACATACAGTAAAATGGAACAGGTGTGAGCGCCTGTGGAATTTTAAGGGAGTGGCATATGTTCGGGTATTATCTTTTCTTCTCTCTCTCTCTCCCCCCCCCCCCCGAATTTTAAAGGTGTGTCTTGTATTTGGGTGCAGCTTATATTCAGGCCAATGCGGTACGTAGTACAAAAACGAATTAACTAAAATTTGTAAGTGAACGGCTGACTTATAAAATATGCATAAATAGGCTCTTAAGTAATATCTGTGCTCAGATATTCCAAAGGCCACAATAAATGGGGCACTGTTGTCTTCCGTGCATATCTTCATCTTTGAATATGAGAAAATACCAAAGCTGTATAAAAAGCCACAACATTTCCTTAGAACTGTAAGATGATGATGATGATTGATTTTATTATTATTTTGCAGAAAAGCTACTTCACCAAATGCAGATGTGGTACAATTTTTAGCTAAGAGCTTTAAAAGTATCCAAAATCACACTGGCAGAAATCAATGTGATTAATGGATCCTTCTACTGTGGAACAAAAACTACACATGGTTGTCACTAGATAGTTGCTATGGCTTCTTGAAGCCTCCTGGCAGCAATTTCCTAGCTTGGCAGGGAGGAAAAGTGACACAATAGAAGATAAAAGTGTTCCATCGACTGTTCACAGTCATTGCAAACATGTCCCTCTACATACGTCCTTGACGGTACGGTTTCATTTTTTAAAAGAAGAAGAAAACATTGTTAATGACAAATATATTTTGAAGTAGGTCACACAAGCAAATATATATATATATATATATATATATATATATATATATATATATATTGTTGATTAGTCGTTTAGTCGTGTCCGACTCTTCGTGACCCCATGGACCAGAGCACGCCAGGCACTCCTGTCTTCCACTGCCTCCTGCAGTTTGGTCAGACTCATGTTGGTGGTTGAGAACATTGTCCAACCATTTCATCCTCTGTCGTCACCTTCTCCTTGTGCCCTCAATCTTTCCCAACACCAGGGTCTTTTCCAGGGAGTATACTCTTCATATATATGTATATATACACACACTACACACACTTTATTTTCTTAGAAACATGTCAGAATATACATTTGTGATTATCACATCTTCAGTAACTGCATGAGTTGGCAGTGCCCCAAAGCTACAAAGACAGGAGTGAAGAGCAGGGAAAAGATTTCAAACCACTCTCAAGGCCTGGCTGTTCTGGATAGTGCTTTCCACGAATTTATGATGTAATAAACCAAGATTTAAGTGATTGCTAGATGCCTCAACTTTAATGATGCTTAACATTTAAATTTGGTTTAGAATTATGTGCAAAGGCTTTGAAATAAATAACTTTCATTATAACGCAATAGATTATTTAATTGATACATAGGGCAGCACTTCCAATCCTTAATCAGCCCAGCCTGTCTAGAAAGTTCCATGGCCGATGGTCTTCGAAGCTGCTGAACAATCCAGAAGAATCAGCAAGACAGAAAATTTGACCATAAGAGAAGCTTGAACCAAATACAGTACCAATAAGGGCTGTGGGAACTTCCTCTCTGGTGGTATTCGAGCAAACACTTGATGAGTCATTTCCTGGGGATGGCTTGGTGCTGGATTGTTTGCATCAAGTAGAGGCTGGGCAGGATAGCCTACAAAGAGTCCTTCAACTCTATGATTTCCCCTGTCTCTCTTCCAGCATAGGCCATCTGTCAGAGTGACCAAAGCGGTTTCAAAGCCAAACCCAGACATGAAATCTAACTGAAATGGAACTAGGCACTCCATCTCATCCAAATAATGGAGGCTCTATGGTAGGCATGAAGCCAGAGTTAGTTAGGTGTGTCTTTTTTCATTATTCCTATTAAGAAATAATTACTGTTGCTAACAATCAATTTTGGCTTGGCTTCACTGGTGAGAGAAAGGGAAGAAGCCATACCAAACTGTGAGGGACAGGGGATATCGGGAGGTCCCTCCCATCTTGAGCTCCAGCCCATCTCCGAGCACTGGGGAAAGCAGGGAGAGTTCCGACTCAAGTGGAGAAACAGGAAGTGGTGTCCGAGGCTCAGGCAAGGTAGCAGAGCCACTGCCCAAGGAGGGACAGGAAGGGGGGAGCAAGGGGGGAAGGCCAATCCCACCTACTCCGGAATTGCGCAAGAAACGTCGGGGGAAGAGGCTGGGTCTCCCCAAGCTTTTATGCTGGAGAAAAACGCGCCAACCTCCATTCGGAGGTTCTGAAGAAGACCGATAAGATGTGTTAATCTCTGTAAATAGCTTTTAGCACTGTAAATACACAGCACCAATAAAACAATAAAATGCGGAGCTGTGTGGAGTCGTTTCTCTGAAGTAGCCCACCCAGGCCACTGTGACAAACACTGCACGTTTCCAAGTTTCAAAACATAAGCACAGAAAAGCATTCAAGTTACGTTCACAACCCAGTGATTTGAAGACTGATGTAGATTATTGGGAGAATTAGTTGTCATTTTATGCCATTAGCTATTTACTTATAGCTTCATAAGCTTCCATTGTGATGTTTGTGTACCCTGAGGAAAACTGTAACAAAATCTCCACCCACCCACCATAAAGATCAAAACAACTTGATTCCACGGAGCTATGAGCCATGTTACAAGGACACAAGGAAACTGTATGCGTATGTTTATTGTACTTAAAAGGTTTGTAGTGATGTACATTGGTCTCCAATTCAAGCACTGACCAAGTTTGACAGTGTTGAACAGGAGGTTGGTCAGGACCTCCCAGTAAGATCTCTGAGATACTATTGCACTAGATTAGCCAGAGATTTTACAGTAACAACACACACTCTCTTGTGCCTCCTAGCAATTAATATTAAGAGACGTGCTTGTCTCTAACAGTGCAGGCATAACGTAGCCATTTTGGTTAGTAGCCATTGATAACTTACCCTCCACGAATTTGTCTAATCCTCTTTTAAAGCCATTCAAGTTGGTGCCTCCCATGAGAACAAAAATCATAATTTAACTAAGCACTGTGTGAAGAAGCCCCTTTGTCTGTATATTTATCTACGGCCATTAATATGCAAAATGAGCCATGCGTTTCATAGCTATTTGGGATTTGTGGGTCACACTTCAGAAATTATAGAGAAGGAAGAAATGGGAATCATAGTGTTCTGCTCTTTTTCCTGAAACAGAAAATTGGGAGGGTGGGAGGTGGGTAGGAATAGAGCTAGTTCAAAGGTTAGAAAGAAGAATCTCTCTCTCTCTGAAACATTCATGTTTTATTATCCAATGTGTCTATATGAGAAAGAGAGAGCCATGGTTCATTGGGTCATATACTGTACAATATTCCCTTTTAAAATATATTTGGCACTACATTTCAAGGCTTTTTCCCACCCTGGCAGAAATCACTCCTCAAACAATACAACCCTTTGTTAGGTAGGAGCTTAGTAACAATTGGATTGTGTAGAATAGGCTTTCAGGCTCCTTTTCATTGAATCCGCGTCCATCCATTCTCAACACTTTGGCACTGCCTTTAATGAGCCTGCCTGAACTGTAGTAACCCCTCTGGCAACTTGTAAGGAAGAGAAATTAGATGGATCGCTCTCCTCTGTGTGCTGGGGATGAGGCACTCAACTTTCATTACAGGATTCTCATTTATAGGTAGCAAATCTCACCCAAAAGTTCCAGCACTGTCTATGGGCGTATGCAGCTTCCATTTCCTAATGATGGAAGCTGGTTTGAGGCAAACAGGACCAAACAGAAATATTTCTCAAAAAGCGACAGGATACTGATGGGTCATCTGCACCCCTTCACAGGGCCGGCCCTACGGCAAGGCTGGGTGCCAGGCCGCCAGGGGGCGCCGTGCTGCTGAGCCTGTGGCAGCCGTGCAACACTGGGAAACGGGGCGTGGGGGCGCCGGAGGGATCATCGCACCAGGGCGCCAGATATGCTTAAGACGGCCCTGCCCCTTCAAACACTAGTGGTGGGTGACCACCAGACCTGGAGTAAATAGTAATGTGTACATAGTCTTTGTTTTCTCTGTTTGGAATCAGGGCTTTTTTCCCAGCCAGAACTCAGTTCTGACACCTCTCAAGTGGGCGCCATTGCCATTCTAAGAGAACGAGGGAGGCATTCATGGCGAGTTCTGGCACCTCTTTTTCTAGAAAAATAGCACTGATAGGAATATATGGTTTGTGCAAATGTTTCCATGATCCAAAGACATGCAAAAACAGGCTTTGGAAATATCTGAGTTAATTAATTTCTGCCATTTCTTGCTGCTTTCTGCTCCTATTCAGTAATCAGCAAAAGCTGGCAGAGTGGGGCAGCTGCCTCAATCAGCAAATTCTGAGGGGCAAAAAGAAGATGTATGTTATTCTGAGCTCTTTGAAGAAATACTGGAATAAGTAAAGCAAGTGAGTAGAACTGGCTATTATAGCTACGTTCTTAAAGCCAATGGCCAATATTATGCCAGTTCCTGTGCAAGCAATTTGTGGAATGGCACTACCAGCTAATTTCCTTCTGCGCTTGTTCTTTGGATCCAACCCACAGTGCTCTGCCGTTTGAAAAAGCAGTGTCTTCTGAGGGCTTCAGCAGCCAAGTCCCTAAAAACAACATATCACAGAAATGTTTCCCTCAGCTACCTTCATCTGTCTCCCACCTGAAGATCCAGCTTGTATATCACAAGGAGCAGAAAAAATTGTCGCCTTCTGTTACTACACGGCATCGTCACCAGCCTAACTGAAAGAGCTGGCAACTGTCTCTCTACTGAATGCAAGATTTCCTTTGCTTTCATGCTCGGCTGGTGCTTTGTTAGGCTGTGAATGCTTTTCCTTTAGCCGTCTTTTGTAAGGACAGATTTAGCTTCAGTGTGACAGTGTTGTAAACCGACTGCTGTGCCATGTGTGGACAAAACATGACCAGTTTGGCTGCAGCCAGTTATCGTGGATCTTCTCCATTACATCACCATCAGACGATGGCTTGGCCTAACAACGCAAAACAGACTTCAGCTTGTGAGAGGTGGGTTTTTTTGTTTTGTTTTTTAAGTTAAGAAGAAAGCCTGGCGGAAAAAACACTGGTTCCCCAGACTTCTTTTCTGGTGAGGGGAAGAATAGTTGAATATCGTCTGCATGGTAATAAAGAAAACCAAGTTGGAAACATCATATTCTAGATTTACACAAGAAGGCTTCAGAGTGGGGAACGAGACAGAGAAATGTTGGGAAGCAATGTCTTCACAATTCCCCAATATAATTTATTGGAAGAGAATCCAAGGAATAAATAAGGGATATTAGTTTCATTACTTTCTTAAACGTTTCTGTAGGAATACCATGAGCAAGCAACAGAAAATAAAAAGTGAGCAAAGGGATCATTTGTAAACTAGTTGGTGTTAACCAAATATACAAGTAACACTCGTTTCTAGTCCTGCTAGAGCTCCCAGTCAAATAAGGCTTTTGATGCCTTATCTCCACATAAATATGACATTTTTCTCCACATTTCCTGAGCAGTGGTAGGTTCTGCGTTCTTTGAGAGATCATGAGACTCTTACAGATTTTTGTTGTTTTGGTTTTTAATTTTTTATAATTTGTGTATTTAGGAATGAACAGGTTGTGAGGAGTAAGGGGAACGAAACACCCAATACAACACTCCTTTCTTAAGGGGTAGACAACACATTGCCCTCTAGACGTTGTGGACATCATCCCTCACCATTGGCCATGCTCACTGGACCTGATACGAGTTATCTGAATAATAATATCCTGTTCATCCTCCCAAAGGAGCCCAGTGGAATAAGTACAATCACTAGAATCCTACAAGCCCTGCATAAATCCAACACTCGTGCACTATTATTGCGACATACCTTTGGTTTTTTTCTTTAAATCCGATTCAGTTCTTCAATTAAACCATAGCAGTGATTTCCCATAGGTTTTTTTCTATCCATTCTTTAATAGGCATTTTGACGTGCTTTTGAACTGCTAGGTTGGCAGGAGCTGGGACCAAGCAATGGGAGCTCACCCTGTCACAGGGATTCGAACCACCGACCTTCTTGATCAGCAAGCCCTAGGCTCAGTGGTTTAACCACAGCACCACCTGGGTCACTAACATAGGTTTGTGCTAAGTCAGTCTGCTGTGACTGTGGTCAGTGGTGGATCTCAAATTTCAGCATTGCCTTGTACGACACAAAAATTCAGCGACCCTCTGCCTCTCGTCTTCCATTGTAAATCACAGTTTATAATATATATATATTTTAAAAGGAAACCACATACCCATATTTAATATAAAATCTACCCTTTGGCACTGAGAGACCACTCTCTGAGTATATAATATGGCAAGGCAAGCAACCTGGTAAAGAATCAGCTGAAGTTTCTGGACAGTGTTCAAGGGGCGTCTCACATAGTGCACATTGCAGTAGTCAACTCAAGCGAGGACTGTGGCAAACACCAGCTCTGAGGGAGTGTGGCTTTTCCTCATCCCAATCTAGAACAGCCAGTCCCATCTTCCATACATCAAACAGCCCACCCATCACCGCCACCCATTCGTTATAGTGTAGAGATAGATGTTCACAGCCAGTACCATTGCCCTTAGATAAACAGATGATGGAAAAAGCACTATCATCAGCACGCAGATGACACAGTCCCCGTGACCCCAATTTCACTCAGAGATTTCATATGGATTCTTGAAATTGCTGGGGAAGTTCTTGAAGAGCTGAGATATCTGCACATTTCACTTCTTGTAACTTTATTTCAGGTCAAACCTGATGTAATGACAGTTGATAGCAGGAACCATTTAAAAGCAGAAATGAGCAAGTGACCTCTAAAAGTACTCTGTGACACAAACAGAATGTCCTCTCTCTGTGCTGCTAATAGCTTATCGGAGGTCTAGTAACTGTTAACTGGCCTTTAATGGCAGACAGACAGACTCAACATGCAAGGGAAAGCTGTAGTAGCCGATAGAGAACATGTGCAATGGATCCAGCATTTAAAGCAGATAAGGCATGATCTGAGCAGTTAAATGAGCACCATCTGGTGGAAAGGCAAGATACAAATTTTACAAATATACAAGAGACTTATGCATCCCATTGATTCCAACAGATAACAGTCAAACATTTGCTTAACTCTTCAGTTAGGATCAATGGGATTTTCAAATTTACCTTGATTAGACCAAGCCCATAAGGACACTTTAGACTAGCAGTGCTTTTTTCCCCTTAAAAATGTTTAGGGGTGTTCTCATTTTCCTACTCATATTAAAATACTGCTCCTCAATGAGGCGAAACAAGATTCACAAAATATTTAGGGGTATGCGTACCCCCCAGAAAAACACACACTGCTTTAGAGTATGCGCCATTAAACGAGTTGGGACTTGCTTCTGAATGAGAGGTTTGCACTTGTCATGTATACATGATAAGGCCAATATGTAAAACGATTCCAGCTCCAAAACCTATTTTAACAGCTCTTTCCAGATGAGAAATCTTTGTGCAACTCTTTAGTGCCCTCCTCTGGTCCATTTTAGAAGTGCTACAATCTGGCCCATTTTAGAAGTGCTACATTCTGGTGAGGAATCTTATTTTTTCAGAGAGAAGCATCTACTCCCCTCAAAAGAAATATTGTGAGCTATGTGTTATGCAAAAAGTAGCCTTTCCTATACCCAAATATAAGCATATCAACTTTTCTACGATTAAAGTGTGGTGGCAGTGAGATTGCAGCACCAAAGTGGAGAACATTTATTTCAGTTATACACCAGTTCTTAAACTTTCCAGGGTGTCTTAGGTATATACTGTACTGTGAAATCCAAACTTTGGTCAGCTCCCGGCAGGGCCAGGGTAATATCAACAGTCCTGCCATTCACGTCAGCCAGGGTGGAGACAAAAGTGATTGGGCCAAGATTGGCCCATGTGATGGTAGTGGGGTCTGCTTGGTCTGCATAAAGGCCAGATTTAGAACTTATATGGAAGAGGAAAGGAAGCCATGTGGTCCTGTTTGTTGTACTGTCTGGATACAAGTCCAAACCTTGGGCTCCAAGTGCTCAGTCAAGTATCAGATGTGTGAATCTTGAATGTTTTGGGCACTCGTGGCAATAGAAGTGAAGTTATTGTTCCTCAAGTTCTGTCATTTTATTCTCTCCAACCAACCTATCAAATAACACACATGCTTATTAATTTTTTAATTACACGAAGAAGGGTAATTAAATTACCATACTTATAATTGTATATTGTTTCAGATCACAGATCAACCCAGAACATGAATGATGTAATGATAGTTTCCTGGAAGGACATCCTAGACTAGGACTTAGGATAGGTGACATTTATAACTCTGATGTTAAGATAGAGAAATCTGATATCAGAAACTCAATCCTCCGCAATCCTGCCCCAACAAACATCAGAGCTCCAGGTCGGAGGAGATCAAAGGGGAATGATTTGGGAAGCAGTTTGGATCCAAGATTCCAAATCCTCCTGGTTTCCAGGTAGCTCTTTAGTTATACTCTTGTGCATGACTAAATCTCTCCCTCCCCATTCCTTCCCACTGATTTCAATGGGAGAGAGAAGTTTTTTAAAGCAGAAAAATGTATATAGAAATGTAGGGTATTCCCCTTTCTCTCACTTCTGCCTTACAAATTCAAGCCAAGTTGGATATGACAGTGGAATCATCTCCACATTCCCCCGCAACTTAGTCACTGTTATTGAACATGAAGTAATACAATTCCTACTTTTCAAAATATGGAAATATACTGATCAAGCTTTATTTTAAGAATACTTAATAAATTATACAGTTTGTGTTCCTGCAGTTTCCTTCATGAATAAGTTTCTAATTCACTACATTACAAACTTGACAGAGCCATCATAGCCATATGTTAAAACAATATATTCATATGTTTGCCAAACTACGGTCATTGTGCGTGCAGTGATAAGCACATGTGCTCAGCCGAAATAAATGGGACTAGTGTAAATGGCTGACTGTGCAGATTGCAGGCAACTGCTTAGGTTATTTAGCTATTAAAATAGTATTTCTTTAAAGGTAAAGGTAAAGGGACCCCTGACCATTAGGTCCAGTCGTGACTGACTCTGGGGTTGTGCGCTCATCTCGCATTATTGGCCGAGGGAGCCGGTGTATAGCTTCCAGGTCATGTGGCCAGCATGACAAAGCCGCTTCTGGCAAACCAGAGCAGCACATGGAAACGCCGTTTACCTTCCCGCTGTAGCGGTTCTTATTTATCTACTTGCATTTTGACGTGCTTTCGAACTGCTAGGTTGGCAGGAGCTGGGACCAAGCAACGGGAGCTCACCCCGTCACAGGGATTCGAACCGCCGACCTTCTGATCAGCAAGCTCTAGGCTCAGTGGTTTAACCACAGCACCACCTGGGTCCCTTTCTTTAGATAATAAATTATTGGAATATCTTTAAATATGATTCTATTATTGATGTATGATGAACTGCTGCATACTTTGAAATGAAGTATGTGTCATTAACCATTCACAAATTGTGTAAACTCCATAATTTGTGAACACATCAGATATTCATTGTAAAATAGATTTTTGCAAAATCATAATTTGTTTCAAGAATACTCAGTTCAAAGTGCCTAGCATTAAACCAAGGCCACATCCCGTAAAGAGTAGCACAGGGCCAAAGTTCAATTCTTTCTCTTCATGATCAAATCACAAATGCAAGTGATAGATTTTTAGTATAAACTGTAAATGTCTGTAAACCAAACACTTATGAGTCAAACAGTAATTAAGGCTCAAATCACTTTAGTGTACAGCAATGCAGAGTGAACGCATTACAACCATCTTTTTTTGACACAACACAGTCTGGAATGTTTCCTTAAACTTCATTACAGGCCTCTAAGGAGGCTTGCATTACGTTGTGCATCTAAAGCCATCTGGTCGAATGAATTGCGATTTATCAGGTCTCTCACTTTTTCTCTAAGGTCATAAGATGCTTTGGCTATTCTCCTAGACTCGTCGATAGCTGCGTCCTTGTTCCTTAGAATCTGATTGCTTTTCTGAGCTTTCCTTCTTAAAGCTTCTTGCATTTCCCGTAGGTGACATTTTTCGTCATAATCAAGCTTCTGTTTGCGAAAATGGTGGTTCCGTTCTTTCATACAGTTCAGCTCTCTCACACGCTGCGATCTGTCTCGGATATTTTTGGACATGATTTCTCTGGCCTGCTGGATCTTCATCTCAGCTATCTGCAGCAACATCTCCTTGCGCCTCCTCTTCTCCTCTTCCGTCTCTTTGGCCCTTACCTTGGCTATCAAGCCCTGCTCTTCTTCCTTTAAAGTCCTCTCCTTCAGTTCCCTGTTCCTTTCTTCAAGCAGCTGCTCCAGGATTTCCTGGGACCTCTGAAGCTTTTGTTCAATACACAGCCTCTTGTACAGCTCATCGGCTTTGACCCGATCTTCCACCTGGTCCTTAGCGTTCATGTGCTTGGCCTGCTTGTAGTCATTCATATCTATTTTCCTCCTCTTCCTTTCCAAATCCTTTATCAGCTTCTTCTCCAGGGCCTGCAGCATCCTTTCCTTGTACAAAGCGGAGTTCTGCTCTTTGGTACGCCTATCACTTAACCTTTTGTCCCAGAGCTGCTTTTCCTGGCACCGTTTCCGATACTCTGCTTGAAGCCGAGCACTCTCCAGCTTCTCCCTCCGCCTGCACTCCTGCTCTTTGGCCAGCTTCTTCCACTTCTTGTCACGAAGCATCACGTCCCTCTCCCTGGCTGCCAACAGCTGCTGCTCCTCTAGCCTGAGCTTGGCTTTCCGTTGATCGCGGTCCCTCTGCCACTGGTCCAGGCTGTCAACCAACTGGTACTGCCTCTCCTTCTCTGCCCTGGCTTTGTGCTGCTTCTCCTTCCTCCTCATCTTATCCCAGGCGTCGGAAACCTGAAGCTGACGGTCCTTCATCTCTTCCTCCTCCTGGTGCCTGGCGAGCATGAGGGCCGCGATCTTCTTGTCCCTTTCGGGGATCAGGTCCTCGTACCTTTTGTCTGTCAGGTCCTGCAAGCTGACCTGCGGGTCTCCCTTGCGGGGCTTGCGGCGGGGCTTGCGGCCTAGGAGGTGCTGGTGCAGGTGGGCGCTGGGGTCGCGGGGCAGGTAGGGCTGAGGCTCCTCGTCGTCACACGGCCTTGCCAAACAGTGTATGAGGTCTGCCAGGCTGTGGCTGCTGTCGCAGGGCTCCTGCCAGTCCCTCCTGGGGAGCTCCTTCTTCTCCAGGCGAGGGGAGGCCTTGCTGTCGAACTGGGCGAAGGAGAAGGAAGAGGGGCAGATGGAGGGAGGCTTGCTGGCGTCGGTGGGGAGATCCGTGCCGTACTCCAAGGGCCGAGGCACCGGGCTGGCCCACTGGTCGTCGCGGAGCAGCTCTTCCACGCGGGTGCACCTGCCCACCGGGGAGCGCGCGGGGAGATCGGGGTGCCCGGGGAATTCCCCGCCGTAGAGCGTGGTGCACGAGGTGGTGCACGGCGTGGCGCAGCCTTCCCCCGCTGGCGCTAGGTGCTGCTGCTGCCAGGCTGACAGGCGCAGAGGGGACGCGCAAGAGGCGGACGCGGCGGGCCGTTTGCCGCGCGGCGCCGTCGAGCAGCCCTTGCCCTTGCGCGGTGGCGCCGGGGGCAGCAGCAGGCCTCCCTCGTCGCGGTACGCTTGCGCCAGGAGGTGTCGCCGCAGGCCGCCCTCGCCGCCCGCCGCCTCGGGCTCCGAGCTGTAGGCGTCCGGGAAGGGCCGCGGCGGGGAGAGGCGGCCGGGGCTGCTGCGTCGCCGCGCCATCCTGCGCGGGGTCTCGGCGCCCGACAAGCTGCAGCACGAGGTGGCGGCCGCCTTCTTGCGGCCCTTGCTGGTGCTGGCCGCGCCTCGGTCGCTCGGGGAGACGCGCCACCCGGGCTCCGCCCCGAGGTACTGGCCCGACCCGCGCCGCGGCCGACGCCGCTGCTGGTTCCGCCTCATGGCCGATGTGGCCTCGGGCCCTGGCGCACGCCGCCCCCGCCTGCGCAGCAGCACAGTCGGAGTCCGCGCGCGTCACAATGCCCGGCCTAGGAGGGCCTGCGCCGCAGCTGCCTCGGCCCGCCGGGGCCCTCCGCGCAGCACCGCCCGCCGGCACCATCCTCGGCCGCTCGGGGACCCTGGCGTTGGCTTGTCGCGGTCGCCCCCATCGCCACCTCCTCCTCTTCAGACGCGCGCTTGTTTTCGCTGAAACCAATGGGGTGAATGAAGTCATTCAGCCCCAAGTTTGCATTCAACCCAGTGTTTCATTAGAGGCCGTCCGTTCGCTCCTACTGGGCGCCAAACCCGTGAAGGGGACCTCGGCTAGCCCTGCTGCCCCTAGGTGCCCATGCACGTGTTGGCCAGGCCCCCAGAAGCGCTCTCTCTCTCTCAGGCCTGCCCCTGTGACTCCCTGAATGGGGACAGGGCACCAGGGGTCAAGGAGGGTAAGCCCTAGTGGCCACATTGCTGTCACATCCACACCTCCCAGGGGGACGCGGGTGGCGCCTTATTGAATTGCAGTGGGTTTTAATGCTGTGGGCTTGCTGATCAGAAGGCTGGCAGTTCAAATCTCCGCGATGGGGTGAGCTCCCGTTGCTCGGTCCCAGCTCCTGCCAACCTAGCAGTTCGAAAGCACGTCAAAGTGCAAGTAGATAAATTGGTACCGCTACAGCGGGAAGGTAAATGGTGTTTCCGTGCACTGCTCTGGTTCGCCAGAAGCGGCTTTGTCATGCTGGCCACATGACCTGGAAGCTGTATGCCGGCTCCCTCGGCTAATAACGTGAGATGAGCGCCGCAACCCCAGAGTTGGTCACGACTGGACCGAATGGTCAGGGGTCTCTTTACCTTTAAGAATCCCAGGAGCTACACTTCCCAGGATTTTTCAGGGGAAACCATCTGCCTTCAGGCAGATGTTGTCTGACACATTATACCGTAATATAGCTTCTTAACATTTTGTAGGCAAGAGTGCAAAAACTCATAGTACTGTACAGTAAAGCAGTTTGGATAATCTGGGATGCTATCCTGAGTAAACCCAAGTGGTATTAGAGGGAGACTTAAATTTTGTACAGCGACTTAATGGGATACATAATGCTATGCTAAATATAGCTATAATGCTAAATATATGAATTTTTCAGTGACCTACATCTCGGTTAATACCATATTCCTATGTAAGTTCTATTAAGTGCAAGGTGCCTTCTAAGTAAGTGTGCACTGGATTGCAGCCAGGATTATTGAAGTCACAGGATTACAGTGTTTTAGGTTGCAATCCTCATGAGAGTAAGCCTTATTGAATGCAGTGGGTTTTAACACTCAGACATAGCAAGTGTGCATTTTTAAATACTGTTGGCAGCCTTTTGCAGACAAAAGATCAGGTGTGGTGTAGTAGTGGATAAAGTCTTGGACTTGGATCAGGAAGGAAAATCTGGGTACTGTATATGGCAACCCATGTCGGCAACCCAAAAGCTCCTCTCTTTTTTTTATGCTCAACAGCTTTGGGCAAATCTTTAAAATGTCACAATTTAGCAGCTGAACAGTCATTTCAGTTTATCTGGGAAGTGTTGGTGAAGTTTCCAAGGATAAGGCTACGTCTGGACGAGCTTTTGCAACCAGCCCCTGCAGTTCACATTGCATTGCAGCTTACTTGTATGCAATGTGCTTTCACCCTGACTTGCCGCTAAGACTGTGTTCTGTGCTGTTATAAGCCACCCTGATTTTTGAGATGTGTTACTGCATCACCTGTCCATTTGCACCTGCTCTGGAGTAGCAGCATCAAGTGGCACTGATTCAGCCTCACCATACTCTGAAGGGGGCTTCTTAGCACTTTCAGATGAAGGTATCTGTGGGAGAAGGATGTTGGAGGCCAGGCTTGCATGCATGACCCTCCTGCCCTCTTCACTGACAGTGAATGCTTGAAGAGGACTTTATTTACAACTGAATTACAGCACCTGCTTTTTATGCAGTAAGTTAAAATATGCAAACTACTGCTTTTTTATTTTTAATGTATTTCCTGGGTCTCATTTTGACCTTTAATTAAAAATTATTAGTGCTGACAAGTTATTTTGAGAAGATATAATTCCTCATACCATTAAATCTAGATAACTGGACTAGGGGGTGTAAACTCATTAAGGATGCTTGAAAGGGCTTTCTGTCTTGAGAAGATGATAAATATACCAAGTATTGCCACATGTGCAGGAATCAGGCTGTTTCAAAAATGAATAAGCATCCTAGGAGGTTGGTTTGGGATTTAAGGGGTTAATTTGTTTCCTGGTATCAAGCCTTGCCTCTCAATTAGTCAAATTGGAAGGTACTGTATTATAAGTATAAGAAGGTATTGGGCTCTCACTTGTGGGGTGCCTCAGGGTTCTGTCTCTCCCCCATGCTTTTCAACATCTACATGCAGCCGCTAGGAGAGATCATCAGGTGGTTTGGGCTGGGTGTTCATCAGTATGCGGATGATACCCAGCTCTGCCTCTCTTTCAAATCAGAACCAGTGAAGGCGGTGAAGGTCCTGTGTGAGTGTCTGGAGGCGGTTGGAAGATGGATGGCGGCTAACAGATTGAGGTTGAATCCTGAAAAGACAGAAACTGTCTCGCCAGAGTGGTGCATGCTCTAGTTATCCCTCGCTTGGACTGGTGCAATGCGCTTTATGTGGGGCTACCTTTGAAGGTGACCCGGAAACTACAACTAATCCAGAATGCGGCAGCTAGACTGGTGAATGGGAGCAGCCACTGAGACAACATAACACCGGTCTTGAAAGACCTACATTGGCTCCCAGTATGTTTCGGAGCACAATTCAAAGTGTTGGTGCTGACCTTTAAAGCCCTAAACTTCAGCCCAGTATACCTGAAGGAGCATCTCCACCCCCATCGTTCTGCCCGGAAACTGAGGTCCAGTGCCGAGGGCCTTCTGGCACTTCCTTCGCTGTGAGAAGCCAAGTTACAGGGAACCAGGCAGAGGGCCTTCTCGGTAGTGGCACCCACCCTGTGGAATGCCCTCCCACCAGATGTTAAAGAGAAAAACAATTACCAGACTTTTAGGAAACATCTGAAGGCAGCCGTGTTTAGGGAAGCTTTTAATGTTTAATATATTATTATATTTTAATATTCTGTTGGAAGCCACCCAGAGTAGCTGGGGAAACCCAGCCAGATGGGTGGGGTATAAATAAATAAATAAAAGAATAATAATTATTTAGCAAAGTTTGATGCAGCTCCTATGGTAGAGCTTTCCCAACTTTTTAGACATGCATCATTTCGGAACACAGTAATTCAGTTTTACTAGCAAACGAGGTTAAACTAGCCCCTTTCCAGCCCCAGGAGGAGTGCGGGGAGCATTTGTGTGACACACCCACACAATGCAGCTGACACACTAACGTGTCGTGACACACAGTTTGGAAAGCTCTGTCCTATGGTTTGGTGCCATAGGATTGGTACAGCTGTATTTTCTTCAATGTTTTGAAATATTTGTGGATTTAAATGTAAATCAAAGGTAACTCCAGGCTATAACTAGCTGGTTTATTGCACTGGCATTTAGGTCAGGAAGGATCTCATAGGGGGCTTTTTAAAAGTTGACCTAACAAGATTCTGCCAAGTCTTTAAATGTTAGGGACTGTCTAATTATGGGCTAACCAGATGTGTTTATTCCTACGTTGATTTCTGTATTTCCACTCCTTTTGGGAATTGCTTTGTATGCACGTAGCCACTCATCTGCTTAAGCCTTCCCCCTTTTAAGAACAACTTACCTTTTTAGTAAACATTTAATCATGATTCATAAAACCTTGTCTCCATTATTTTAAACCACCCTGCATTTATGAGCAAACAAACACCATTCTAACGAAAGAGAAGGGAGGTTAAAGCAGCCTGGGAAATGCAGACTTTTGACCTGGTGGCTGTGGACAGCTCATTGTAAGGGAAGGCAAAGTAGAGAGGAACACATTATTTGGGCCAGATCTCCCTTCCCTTCATGGTCCTGGGTGCAGGGTGCAGCTGGGGTGCCATGACACCACAGTATGTGAGAAAGTTTAAAAATGGATCTTTATGCCTCTGAAGAAGTGGGGGTTAGGTTAGATGCATAATCTTATTCCAAGTCAGCAGCAGAAGAAAATGAATGAAAGACCTAAGAGCAAGAAAGTCCAAAGAGTTCTGATTGTTGCATATATTTTTTGTGCAGATATGGGTGGATAAGATAGTAAATTGCCATGGTGTACATGTAGTTATTTGGTAATACTGATAAGCATTTCACCACACAATCTCTCACACATTTTACCATGTTTTGTGCACCTTCATACTGCTGTGGCAGTCATTTTTCTGTGGGACTATCTCATGCTGCAGTGGGAAGGCTGACCAATTGAATGGGCTATTTTCATATAATCCATACTGTGGTGTGTGTGTGTGTGTGTGTGTGTGTGTGTCTGAATTTCATCTTTCTATTTGGTAGGGTAATATATTTGATGGGCACGTTTGCTAGCACAAACTGAAATTCTTCCCCTTACTAAAAAAAGAAAGAAAAGAAAATGTGTCTACATGGTGCCATGACATTATCTGGCTGCTTCAAATATTTGTTTCAGTAACAATTGGAAATTCAGCAAGCCGCAGAAAGAGCCATATGCCGCAGGAAGACATTTACCAGGAACATAATTGTAATTGAATTTAAAGTTTAATTTTCTGTCTTAGTAACATATCATAGGATTAGCCATTTTGACCAGACATTTCCTAGCAAAATTTCTCTGTGATACCCGAGGACCCTTCTAATTATGTGACTGCACTCCACTATAAAGACTCCTCTATTGCATTCAGGTCTCTGTGTCTTTTTTGCTCACTGCATTTCAGGCAAAGTGACAGTGAATTGATGTGCTAAGGATTTGCCAATAGAAAATAAACGATAGGCAAAAATTTGGCACCTATTTTTTAAGGGGAAAGATTAGGGGAACTGCAAAACCTAATGGTTGTTTGCCTTTGGGCACTTCCAGACTCTCACTATTCTCATGTGGGCTTCAGTCACATCCCAACAAGTTCAGGCTGGGCAATTAAAGTTGTCCTGGAGCTCTTACAAAACAAACCTGCTCCCCCAAAATAATCATTTTGGGATAAGGAAAGTGATGAACAAATGCACTGGAAAGTGTGGAATAAAACTTGCTTGATGTAACATTGTTTAATATCCCCCAAACAAATCAGGATGAATTCGTTTTAAATAGCCAGTGTTGCCTAATCTCCATAAAAAACCAATAAAGTTGAATGATCATTATAGCAGGTTGCCTGGAAACAACCTTTGTTAAGTCTGTGAATTGGGTGCCTGCATTCCTAAATACAGTTTCATAAAGGCATGGATGGAGAAACTGGCCTTCCAGATATTGCTGGATTAAAATGCTTATCACCCCTGAGCATGGGCCATGGCGACAGGGGATGATGGCGGTTGCAATCTGACAATGCCTGGAGACCACAGGTTCCCTGTCCCTGCATTAAGGGAACTTCCTGTGCCACATGTCAGTGACTCCATTGCCAGGTTATGCTTCATACTGTATTGGGAGCCATGGTTTGATTTAAGTCCGCCTTCTCCCTCCATCCCTTTTCTTATCTTTCTCTAATGTCCTTTATCAATTAATTCATTTTGCCCCTGGAGTCTAGTTTTCATGCAGTTATAACCACTCCCTCTTTTCTGTTTTGCTTGTAGTATGATTCTGTAATGAATACAGTGGTACTTCGGGGTACAAACACTTCAGGTTACAAACTCTGCTAACCCAGAAATAGTACCTCAGGTTAAGAACTTTGCTTCAGGATGAGAACAGAAATTGTGCTCCGGCGGTGCGGTGGCAGCAGGAGCCCACATTAGCTAAAGTGGTGCTTCACGTTAAGAACAGTTTCAGGTTAAGAATGGACCTCCGGAACAAATTAAGTTCTTAACCAGAGGTACCACTGTATTCTAAATAAAAAATGGGAGGGGGGGGGTTCTGTGTGTAAAAAATTTCCACAGAGAGTCCAGTAGAGAGCACTAAGGGGCCATTGGAAGTGGACCAATCTGGGAATTACACTGAAGGAAATAACTTAATTCTTCCCATTTTTCTGGAAACCTAAATCTAAATATGGCAGTATTTTTAATTGTCTTAATATGTTTTGTAAAAACCTTTATCACATCTAAGCTGTTACTTGCAACTGCCTTTTTTTACTGTTCTTCTGGAGGAATTTCATTCTGACACAAATTCTTCCCACATGTGGCATCATTAGGCAAGTCTGAAAGGACACAGTTTAGGAAAAGACACTTCTTTTGAGGCACGCCAGTGACAGCAATGGGGCACTAGTTATGCAGGCTTCACAAAGCATGTGCTAGTTTCACAGTTTTCCTCATCAACCATTTGGCTTCATGGCATCATCACTGCGAAGACAGATAATGGTTTTCAAGGTGAAGAATCCCAAAGGAAACTGGCGCTAAAATTTCATTGACGGTTCCCATTTTTCTGTTTCAAAAGTACTGACCTTTCTGCTTCAGGACTAAAGCAACTTAGAGGGAGGGAGGGAGGGAGGGAGGGAGGGAGGAAGGAAGGAAGGAAGGAAGGAAGGAAGGAAGGAAGGAAGGAAGGAAGGAAGGAAGGAAGGAAGGAAGGAAGTAAAAAAGAGAATAAGCAATATACAGTTCCTACTATCTAAATGTCACTTTGCTAAGTGGAATCTATTTTACATAATCAGAATTTGTTGGTGTTTTGTGATTTTCTGGCCACAACTTACATGCTTTTTCTGTTAAGTTAAAAATCAGAAGTCTTTTAAAAATAATTATAAAAACATATTAAAGCAGTCCACAAAAGAGTATGCCACAATAAATCAATTAGTCTTTAAGGAACCCCAAGACTATTGCTTTTGCTGCAAGAGATTAACATGCCTACCACTGTGGAAATGGTTACATTTTGATAATGAAAGATCAGTGTTAGTCTATATAACTGTAGACTGTTAGAACTGTATGTACTACTTAGTACAGATCCCCACCATACATTTAAAGTACCACTAAAACACATTTAGGGATGCAGGTGGCACTGTGGGTTAAACCACAGAGCCTAGGACTTGCTGATCAGAAGGTCGGCAGTTCGAATCCCTGTGACGGGGTGAGCTCCTGTTGCTCGGTCCCTGCTCCTGCCAACTTAGCAGTTCGAAAACACGTCAAAGTCCAAGTAGATAAATAGGTACTGCTACAGCGGAAGGTAAATGGCGTTTCCATGTGTTGCTCTGGTTCGCCAGAAGCAGCTTTGTCATGCTGGCCACATGACCTGGAAGCTGTACACCGGCTCCCTCAGCCAATAATGCTAGATGAGCGCTGCAACCCCAGAGTCGGTCACAACTGGACCTAATGCTCAGGGTTCCCTTTACCTTTCAATACACATTTAAAGCATGTGGCTTCCCCCAAAGAATCCTGGGAGCTATAGTTTTCCCCTCATGGAGCGCCCTTTCTCAGCATACTTAAAACTACAGTTCTTAGAATTCCAAAGTCACATGCTTCAAATGTGTGTTGCCTGCGCTTTAAACGTATGGTGTGGATTGCAAACCCCCTAAACACAATCAGATTTGCCCATAGAAACACAGAAATATAAAAGCAGTACGTTACTGCCAGATTTGTTTTCAATCGCTTTGCAAGTGATCCCCAATATGTAATTCACCTTTTTCACAGTTGCTACACACTGGGTCAAAATTTTCATTGAGCTATCCACCACAACTTTAAATTTCCTTCCCTGGTCATTCACTGTCAGCTCAGACGTCATCAGTGTATATGTGAAGTTGATATTCTTTTCTTTTCTTTTACACTTCCTTCCACTCAACTGCATTACAATTTACTGCTCATTTGGAGACATCCTTTTTGAGCTCTTTGATATCCCTTCTTGGGTTCCATCAGCAAACCTGGACACCTCACTGCTTACCCCAACTCTAGATCATTTATGAACAAGTTAAAATGCACCAGTCCCAATGCAGATCCGTAGGGTACTCATTCCTCCATAGCAAGAGTTGTCCATTTATTGACACTCCCTGATTCTGAAGAAGATAAGAAGAGCCCTCAGATCAAAGGCTTATCCAGTCCAGAATCCTGTTCTATTGGTAGCCAACCAGATGCCTATGGAAGTCCAGAAGTAGGGCATGAGCACAATAGATCTGCTTCATTTTCTAGTTTTGTTATTGTTAAGATGACCTCTCTCTATGACATGATGGCCAAGTTTGTTCAGGAGTCCTTGGCAAGTGAGTTTGCCAAATGTCTTCTGAAAATTCAGGTGAACAATGTCTCCTGTATCACCCCCTCTCCACAAGGTTGTTGACACTCTCAAAGATCTCTGAAAGGAAAGGAGACAGGACTTAGAATCATAGAATCATAGAGTTGGAAGAGACCACAAGGGCCATCCAGTCCAACCCCCTGCCAAGCAGGAAACACCATCAAAGCATTCCTGACAGATGGCTGTCAAGCCTCTGCTTAAAGACCTCCAAAGAAGGAGACTCCACCACACTCCTTGGCAGCAAATTCCACTGCCGAACAGCTCTTACTGTCAGGAAGTTCTTCCTAATGTTTAGGTGGAATTTTCTTTCTTGTAGTTTGAATCCGTTGCTCCGTGTCCGCTTCTCTGGAGCAGCAGAAAACAACCTTTCTCCCTCCTCTATATGGCATCCTTTTATATATTTGAACATGGTTATCATATCACCTCTTAACCTTCTCTTCTCCAGGCTAAACATACCCAGCTCCCTAAGCCGTTCCTCATAAGGCATCGTTTCCAGGCCTTTGACCATTTTGGTTGCCCTCTTCTGGACACGTTCCAGCTTATCAGTATCCTTCTTGAACTGTGGTGCCCAGAACTGGACACAGTACTCCAGGTGAGGTCTGACCAGAGCAGAATACAGTGGTACTATTACTTCCCTTGATCTAGATGCTATACTCCTATTGATGCAGCCCAGAATTGCATTGGCTTTTTTAGCTGCTGCATCACACTGCTGACTCATGTCAAGTTTGTGGTCTACCAAGACTCCTAGATCCTTTTCACATGTACTGCTCTCAAGCCAGGTGTCTCCCATTTAAATTTGCAGAAATCATATTGATTCTTCTTCAGCAATATTTGTACTTCCATATACTTGATAGTTTTATCTTTAACAATGCTTTACACCAATTTACCCAGAACAGACATTAAGCTAAGTGGTCTTTAATTTCCTGGGTCGTCACCTCCACCCCCCTTAAAACAAATCTGGACGCTCAAGTAAGTCCAACTGGACCATCAATGAAGGCAGAAAAAGATCTAATTATGTTGCTGTACTGAGGATGATTGGACAAGACACATATACTCAAGCCACCCCCTTCAGTACAGTATAGCAGTTCTTCTTCTAAATCCAGCTTGGCAGACAGTATGTTTAATGATTGGTTCATGATTGACAAGGCGGCATGTTAACATGGGCTAGGACTAAATTCTCTGGTCTGATGCCTCCTTCTCCTCTGAATGCTAATGATGTCTGTCCCAGTGAAATGAATGAAAAGTACATCAATCCCTCGTGGCTTTGTGCAGATGCTCAGTTGTGACAGCTGAATTTGCCCAGGAGAAAACTCACAGCTATAGGGCCATCTGGCTATATAGCATAAACTTTACTGTGTCCAGCCAAATGTTTGGCAAATCAGTAGCTGATAGAAAAGGATTTATTGTTTTCATGCTAGATAGTGCCAAAACCTCACAGGGAAGAAACAGCTATAGATCTGTTATGGGAAATGTGTAGGCTAGGTATAATGAAATTAAGAATCATTTCTGGACTTGGTCAAATAGATATGATTATGGTATACGTAGCAAGAAAAGCTAAGAAGTAGCCACCATATAATGAGAATAAAAAATAACTGTGTTTCTAGTTATTCTGGATAAACTAAGCATTTGCTCTGTTGCAGGCTCCTTAATCATCCTATTATATCCAGCTCCTGTTATAAAACCCATGACATCCTATATTGTATCAATAAATCATAACTATTTTTTTTCAATTTTTTAGGTATCTCACAGAATATTATTTCTGAACTGCATAGTCTATCTTTGAGTATGACTTTTAATATTGATGATGGATTCACACTACTCGGTGCTTATGAAAGGTAGCTGTTACATCTACCGAGGCAAGGAGACGCAATGCGCCATCAAGGACTGAGGCATCTGGGTGGCTAGGAACATTCAGGAAGGACCAGAACACTGGTGGCATCCATACCATACATCGAAAGACCTTTCGGTGCCACTTTTGCAGTCACGACTGGCCCAAAGAATCCTGGGAACTGTAGCTTGAACTAGGCACAGTTAGCTATGGAAAGCTCCTGTCTGTGTGCTTCCCACAGATCTCAAGTTGGCCCCTGTGGGAAACAGGATAGGGGTAGTCCTTTGATTGGCCTGACTCATCTGACCTCCTCTTAGGTCCCTGTGACATATTTTGTTTGGCGTAATGTAAACTCGTAATTTAACAATGTTGCTCTTCCAGCAACGGGTGATTCTGTTTCCAGAACCAGGCAGCCAGCTAGGTAATTGCTGTCATTCTCCCTCAATCTCAGCAATAAAGTTTTATCATTCTATTCAGTATCCATTTTGGCCTGGTTTCTGCCAAGAAATGACCTCACACAAGCTGTAGCAAAAGGAGTTGATGGAAGTTTCAAGGGGTTTAAAGTAGCAGGTATATCTTGCCTTGCGAATCTGCCATCTTAGTGCATTTTTAGGGCTGTTTCCAAAGAGGCATGAAATTGTGCTTAGAAAGGTGGGATCCCTTCATCTGTGAATATGGCTCATAAGGTGCCACATCTTCATTAGCAGGCTGTTTTGCTTGCTGCAGAAACAATGCACACAGTGGAAGCATACACACACACACACACTGACTGTGCTATGATACTCAGTTTCAGTTTTCCTTCCAATATTTCTTTCATGCCCACATTTTATTTCCTTTTGTTTGATAAATGTAAGCACAGTTTTATTGATCTCCTTTTATCATTCTTGCTTTATGGTGCCAGAACTAGAGTGTCGTCTAAATCAGTTTGATATTGCAACTGTCATCAAACATGTAATGATTTCCCCTCCAACCCTCCCATCTTGAAGTAATATCAAGGGAAGATTTATACATCCATCAGTGCAATATTATTTGCCCAGTGGCAAAGGCAAATTTTACATAATGGAGAGAGCAGCAAAACCAAAGAATTCAGTAGCTTCACATGCTGACTTACATGGCCATTTAATTTTTATAGAGTCTTTCTCTTATTTGATCCTGATGACCTTTTTTCATTTCACTCCTCCAGCACCAAACACATGCACACAAGAGAGAGAGATTTCTTTCTTACTGCAGTTTGCAATCATTACCGAAGGATGAAATTTCAGTTTATGTTCAGTGCGGGAGCATTTCAGTCTTATCTTATGTTTCTAATGCTCCCTAATATTTTCCGAAAAATGTCTAACGGCAATAACAAAGCAGGAAGGCCTTCCTGTTGTAGAGCAGCTTATGTTACATAAAGCTGATATTAAGTGTAACTTTATAGTATCCCAGCTCCCAAGATACTTGATATCTCCAGCTGATCATTTATCATTCCATTTCCAGTAGCCAGGCTGTGAGTGGTTATACAGACACACCATACATCTAAAAGTGCAGGACTTCCCCCAAAGAATCCTGGGACCTGTCGTTAAGAAATGACTGGTGCTGGGAGTCGAAGTTTGGTGAGAGATAAATGACTGCTCCCAGGATTCTTTGGAGGAAGCCAAATGTTTTAAACAAACTATAAGTGTAGGGTGTTGGCAGAGGATGCTGCTGCTGCGGCTGCTGCTTGCTTGCTTGCTTGCTTGCTCGCTCACTCACTCACAGAGGAAGCTGAAGAGATGTGCCTTTGAGAAGACTACCTCTGCTCCTCCAGTGCTGGGAACGGCACAGAGCAGATGTGTGGTTTGGAGGAAATGGCCAAATTGGACTTCCTGGTATGCCCACAGCCAAAGATGCCTCACCCCTAGTGCAGATTCTGCGCTAGATGGACCAATGGTTTCACTCAGTATAGGAAGGTTCCTATATATCTGCATTTTACTTTCATTTTAAATACACACGCATACACACACCATATTTTTCCATCTATAAGACGCCCCCAGTTTTGGGGGACTCCAATTTAAGAAAATTGGGGGGGGGAGATCTATCCGTGTATAAGATGCAACCAAATAATTATTTTTAGGGGAAAAACGTAGTCTTATACATGGAAAAATACAGTAATTCTTTTCTACAATAACATTAAGCTCATCCCCCAAGTACATGTGCTTAATATCAAGACACCAGAATCAAACTCTATTATGGTTGAAGTGCAGCTAAAATTCAAAACCGCACATGCATGGAGTATTGTTCTTAAAATTCATTGTCGGCAAACTGTGTTTTCTTTGTGTTTCACTCTAAGAATCAGGACTGCAGCAGCAGTTGAAAACTATGGAATGGTTGTGGGATTATGGGGAGAGAAGAGAAATGTTAACTGGGTGCTTCACAACACATGGCCACCTAAAAGGAAGCATTCAGTCCAAAGTCTAAAATTACCTTGCTCTATCACTGATCAAGGCAGTAAGTCGTTTTCAAGGGAATACTTAAATTGTGTTGGTTTAAGCAAACTGACTGATGTTTTCACGTTCTAAAATACGGGGCTTATCTAGGCTGCCACCTTGCAGAACACATTAATCTCTTTTACATGTGGCTTTAATGTGTGTCTCATTTGTAAGATCTGCACAGGGCACGGCTGGTTAGAACTGTAGTCCCTAATGAGTGTAGCCATGGCTCAGTGGGAGAGCATCTGCGCTGCATGCAGAGTCCCAGGTTAAATCCCTGGCACAGCCAGGTAAGGCTGGGAAATATGCTTGCCTGAGATTCTAGAATTGCTGCCGTCAGTCAGTGCAGACAAAACTGATTAGGTGTCATTCCTACGTACATTACCAGGGTGTTTGTGTGTTGGACTAGATTACCCTTTCAGGCCCTTCCAACTCTACGATTCTGTGAGCTAGATTGGAGGATTGGCGGCCAAGTTCTAATCCATTATGTGCAAAAACAGGAAGAAATAATGACCTGTGTACTTGCCACTCTGTTTCCGTGAGTTCTCAGCTGACGCGCAAGTGATAACCTCTGACAATGCCTATAGACAGCACATTTATCGAGAAGTTATCCTTATTTTACTTGCACAAAGTTTATTTGGAGGTTGGACCATACCTGAGCTTTATTGAGCATTCACTCTGATTTGTTTGAGGAGAGGTTATATGGCCATGAGCATTCATCTTGATTTGCTTGCATGGTGTTTATACGTTCGTTCGTTCCACACTCTTCAATGCATTTTCAATGTACTTCCCTGTCAGTTTCCTATCAGCAAAAACAATTGTTGCACTAGGGCAACAGAGTGCTTTAATTCACTCCAGTTGTGCAAACCTATACATCCTGGTTTGTTCTCAAATTCCTCCTGCAAAATATTGAGTCTGGTGATGCCCTTAAGGATATTGTGAATTTTATTAAACTGCTTCATTGCTACCCCAATCTCTGAGCAGCACAAGATTCCAGGGGTACCAGATCCACTGACCCAGGATTCTAGCAGAAACCAGCCTTGGCTCACTCTCTCTTCCTTTCCAGCCTGCAGCTTTTGCATCCAGCTCCTAGCTCAGACCACTCCACTCTGGCCTTTTCTCTTTCTAACTAACAAGACAATTGAGGGATGGAGGCTCACCCGTTTGCCCAAAGAGCAAACGTTTGCCCTTTGTTCCCTTAAAGACTCATCTTTAGTGGCCATTACCAGGCTGGCCTGGCTATTCCAGCAATGGAATCCATGCTGGATCCTGGAATTAAAAGTGGGGTTTAGGCATACAGCGTCGTCCCTCCCCAACTCAGCCCTGTTTAGGGAGGCTTTTAATGTTTAATTGATTATTTTATTTTATTTTTCTGTTGGAAGCCGCCCAGAGTGGCTGGGGAAACCCAGCCAGATGGGCGGGATATAAATAATAAATTATTATTATTATAACAATACATTTTGTGGGTTTTATTTTCATCTTGCAGTAATTATTATTTTATGGTGGGTGAGCTGCTTGTTGTTTAGTCGTTCAGTCGTGTCCAACTCTTTGTGACCCCATGGACCAGAGCACGCCAGGCACTCCTGTCTTCCATTGCCTCTACTTACATTAAAAGTACAAATACTCCCCCCCTCTTTTTCCTAGAAAATGAATAGGTGATGGGGGGGGCAGTAAGAAATCACCAGTTCTGCAACCACTGCATTTTCAGTCATGATTCCTGAGACAGCTTCTTAACTGACTTACAAGAACAAAGTCATGTAGAGAATACCTGCAGAAACAGTGGCTTGGTTTTATTCTCCTGTATATTGTTTAATTTTATTTCTGGCTTGCATGCGTGATGACATATTGCTTCTTCCTCCCTTTTAATGTTCCAAACATGGGAAAGAATAATCAGTACTTTTAATTGCTGAATTTAAAAACATCCAGATAACAAATGGCCCCTACTTATATAACATTTTGCAACTTCAAAGTGGTATGCAGATCTTAACTCATTAATCTCAAAATATCAGTGTGAGGAAGTTAATTAAATATTACTGTGCATATTTTAGAGATAGGGAGCCTCCAGCAAGGTCACAAAGCTATAATTCACAAAACTGCTTCAACTGGAGTACTTAAATTTGAGGTGTTGGGCAGCGAAAGAGCTCGTTCAGCTTCAACAGAGCTGAAAGATGTTTGTATTGCAATCGGCAGAGACTAGTCTATTAGGGCAAATGAGGCACTACCCAGCCAGTCTTAGTCTGCCCTCAATCAGCCTCTACCTGCTCACTTTCTTATTTATTACCTCCAGTCCAGGGAGTGGCCTTGGATTCTTCCTCCTTAAGTCTCACTGTTCCCCATGTAGGGAGGAGGGCAGGGACAAAACTAGAATTAGTTGGCTCTGCCTGTCATTGGCTCTGGCGCCACCTACTGTTGGCCTCCCAGCCTCCCACCCCACCAGTCCCAATAGCACTAGCAGCCACTGATTGTACCAGCCAAAGCAATAGGCTTTGCTTAGCAAATTGGGCTGAGGAAAAGGCAACAATCTCCTTGCAATCAATCAACTGTCACTGAATTTCTTGAAATACTTGTTTGTTTGTTTTTTAAAAAGACTCCCAGAATTGTGCTTGTTGCAGAGATCTGGGCTTCCAGAGTTTCATGGGACATAATCTCACTGGCCATGGGTAGTGAAAAAAATAACTGTGGGCCAGGCAGCACACAGAAGGTGACCTATGTGAGGTCATAACGTGCATTCCTGAACAGAAGAGAACACAGCTTCCTTTCAATGGCAAAAGATGTGTCTAAGCATATGAAAACATGCTGACAATGTTCAAATTTCCTGTCTTGCATTGCAATAAGATGGCTTTACTGAAACTAATGTCAAATTGAAGAAAAGCATGTGCGTATGGGATTATCCTAGATATTTTCAGAAATTGTTCATAAAATGGAATGCCAAATCTAATACTGCAGAAAACTAGAACTGGATCAAAGGGAGTGGGGATTTAGGCTATGCTTGCAACAACATGAAAATGTGAACAATATTGTTCAAGCTAAAATAATAGTTCAGGGCAACTCATTGCTAACAAAGGTAGAAACTGAATTCAGTCTTAAAGAGTCTTTCTCTCTATGTATATAAGGTGTTCTTTAGATCCTTCAGAACTACAAGTATCATTTGAAATACATTGTCATTCAAATACATTTTTTGAGGTACCTTCTGTGTGCTAAGTTGTGACTGAGGAACCAAACTAGTTAATTCCAAAACTATGAGTGCAATTATATGTAATAGATATGACAACAAAGGAGATTAGGATTTGCCCTAAATCCTAGGCCACCGCCAGTGTAACATTACACCAGCCAAAGAAAGATGTGGCAAGTCATGGTAACTCTCCACACAGGGACACAGGAAGCTGCCTCATACTGAGTCAGACCATTGACCCAGCTAGCTCAGTATTGCCTACCCGGACTGGCAGCACCTCTTTGGGGTTTCAGACTGGGGTCTCAGTCCTCCTTGAGGTGCTGGGGATTGAACCTGGGAATTTCTGCATGCAAAGCGGATGCACTACCCCTGAACCTCAGCCCTCCCCTACTCAATGGAGAACCACCACCTGGTGTTCTGCAACCCCCCCCCCACTAAGCCAGGAACCTCTTTGCAAAGCCAGGCTTTCCCCTATACCATTGCACACACCCCAAGATGTCTAGACCTGTTAGTATAACCGAGTATCCTCTAAAACAGTATTTTAGAAGAGCGGCTAATTGTCCATGTGTTTACTGGTGAGGCATTGCAATGAATAATAGAGAAGCCAGCAGCATAGCTGCCAAGTTATCCCTTTTTTTAAGGGATTTCCCCTTATGCTGAATAGGCTTCCTCGTGAGAAAAGGGAAAACTTGGCAGCTATGGCCAGCAGGCAGAGGGGCACCTCTGGTGCACTTTCCTCACCAGCAGCGCAAAACATAAATCAAATGTTGATAGAGCTTTAGTTTTCAGTTTCAGTTTCCACAACTGCAAAGTTCAATAGTTTCTCATTGTGCCTTTCAGCAAGATGTCAATACTGTATTACTGGGGGGCAGGGGAGAGAATTCCCAATTAACCTCTCTGAAAGCCTCTTCTGCCCTAGAGCAGCCTCCATCCCCATAGCAAACTCTAGATGGTGCTGAGCTCCAACTCCCACCAGCTGCAGCTAAAGGTTGACTGCGGTACTGGGACTTGTAGTCCAAAACAGCTGCCTGAGAGCTAGGGTTGCCAGACTCAATAGAGGACAGGACTTCTGAGCCTTTAATTGCCCTGCTCTCTTTTGAGTCTGGAAGCCTTAAAGAGAAAGCAGACCCTTTGTTTAATTTACAAGCAAAGGGTCTGTTGGTTTCCTCTTTAAGGTTTCCAGACTCAAAAGAGAGCAGGGCAATTAAAGGCACAGAAGTCCTGTCCTCTATTGAGTCTGGCAACCCCACTGAGAGCATTCATTTCCAAACTAATTGCAATGAACATTTCCTTTTTTGTTTAACACACACTGTATTTATTCCCGCTTTCCTTGTGTACTGTAACATTTGGACTGTAACATTTGCTGTTATTCACTAGAAACTTCACCAACTTTGTTAATATGGGATTAGGCCCACGGGTTTTTCATTTTAAAAAACAGATCTAGGGCAGGAGGATAACCAGGAGATTATAGGCTTGTTAGCCTAATATCGGACCCAATTTCAAAGCTAAAATCACCAAACTTATAGAATGGCATTTGCCATCCTGGTAGTCTCATAGCCATGCAGGGGGATTTTTTTGGGGGGGGAGGGAGGATCATGCTGGGGATGGGAATGGATAACCACCCTCTCCCCATGTGCTGCAGTCCCAATAACAATCCCTCTTCCCACACCTGTAATTAAGTAAAGATGAAAACCAGCTGCATGGTATACACTAAGTATACCTTGTATACTTAGATGGAGGTGTACAAAATCTCTCTCATAACAGAAGAACTTGCTGTTTATAATTTTATAAAGTTCAGAGACAAAACTGTCGTGCAATTCTTAAAGCAGATGTTTAACTTGATCAGTTGATTTTCATATTTCTGGGTGGTTAGAGAACTGCAGGTGATGATTCTGACTCCAAAACAACCAAGTTATCAGTGTCATAGCAGCACTGCTCTGGGTGAAGAGATGCAGCAGCAAATATACAGGAATTCTGAGTGGAAATATAGCCAAACAAATTGTACAAATCAGCTAGTCATCAGACTGAGTTATCACATGCAGCCAACTTACTCTTGAGGTTCAGAATAACATACCGGTAATAAGAATGTTTGCACATATAAAAGAATCAACCTTAAGAAATCAGATTCTGAATGTGTGTGTGTAGGAGTCTTGCAAACAGAAATTAAAATTATCTATCACTTTTATTCCTCCTTTTTTTTTTTGCTATGCATGCCAAATCAACAAATCAAGTAATGTTTACAGTGCTTCAGTTCTATAATATATTGAAAGTCCTTGAGAATATCACGTAAAGACTGGCATATTCTTTGGTTTCTTAATTCCATCCAGACCTTTTCTATGCACACACAGTGCATTTGGAGGGGCTTTGGGATCTGTCTTAGAGGGGGAAAAGGAATAAATATTCCATAAGTGCATTTTTGCTATGAAACTCATCCAAGTGATTAATCAAAATGATATGCTGAGACTCCCTATTTATGGCTTCATATTTCAAGGGACAGAGTTAAATATCATGAAACAGTTGAGCATCTTGGTCACCAGACACAGAGATGACAGGCAGCTGCTTCTGAATTATATTGCAAATGCTCATGTAAAGGTCAGAGAAACCTGGTGACATTTGGAGATACAGATTTACTGGAGACTATTTCCTTTGATACAGAACTAACATGTGTCCAGATTGAAAAACCTATTTATTTTCTTATCCCACGATTTAGGGGTTTCAGAAGGTGCAGATTCAAAACACACACACATACACTTACACTTCTCATTTGTAGAGAATATAGCATTTCTATAGATACCATGAACAGGTTGTTAGCAAAATGTATTCTTAAAATTATTGGATTTTTCCTGGAAATTATGTATCTGCAATAAAAGGGGGGGGGGGGAAAACCTGTTGGTACCAACAATCCCACATGGATGTTTTGAAAAATTTGCATATGTGAAGAGCACCCACCCCACAATAAACATCTGCCTGGAAACCTCCTCCTGTCACAAGCCCTCAGTCTTCTTTGTGTACCACAAAGTCTTGGTTTAGTAGCCGTATATCCATGTAAAAGAAGAACTGTACGTTGGGTATATACAGTATACAATCACAGGGATTTATGGAGTAGAAAGATGTGAATACTGTGAAGAACCCTTTAGGTGAGATGCATCTCCTATGCACAGATACACTTTCTGGTACCTTGTCAGGTGTACCTCACTGGAGGCTGGGGAACTATTGCCAAGGATAGGCAGATTTTGACTCTACGGTGAGTGCCCTGGAGTGCGATACTTTTTCCCTGTAAGAGTTATTGGCAGATAACTAAAATGGGATAAATGAGTGAAATCCGGAACAACCGTGCTAATATTGTTGTAAGAAAGTAAGAGGAGCCTCACTGCATCAGGCCAATAGCCCATCTAGTCCAGCATCCTGTTCTCACAAAGGTCAACCAGGTGTCAGTGGGAAGCCTGTCAGCAGGAACCGAGTTCAACAGCAATCTCCCCACTTGCAAATCACAACAACTCACAGCCTCCAGCTGTGGCAGCAGAACACAGCCATTGTGACTAGTAGCCACTGGTGTCCACCAGCTTTGAGTGTGCCATTTCAAAAGATGTACCGTACTTTTGCTGCCAAAAAATTATGACGTGGTAAGAATGATTCAAGGAATACAGATGAGAGTCGCATCATCTGCTGTCAACCGCCGCTCACCTTTTTATGATTGAACAGATAGCCTGATCCCTCCCTTACCGTTTATCACATATTACTGGAAGTTACTGAAGCAAAACCTTATTTAATAAGATGGAAGCACTATTGAAAACATGTTCTTATAGGGAAGATAAATCCATGGGAGAATTCACACCACTTTAGGTCAATTTCCAGTTATTGGTTTGGCTATGGCAGTCATATTTATTGGATATAAAGCCATTTTTTCCAGTATACAACTATCTATGCAACGATCATCACGCACAGTCAAGGGCAACTATAACACCATCTAGATCTAGATTGAACTGCACCTGTCAATCTATGATAATCATATGGTTGGACATCACATAATATTTAGCTGTGATTTGACACGTTGTAAGCAACCCCCACCCCACCCCAGTCCCATTATGTGTCACACCCCTGGCATCGCATGTATGAACCATCGTGCCTCCCTCCCTAAGCTGGGCAGAAGCTTCCTGGCCTTTGGGAGGGAGGTGCCATACTTTAATACTCTAATTGACCAGGAACATTTAGGGGATAAGCCTAAATATGTGCCTGGCCTAGAGAACCCAAGAAACACTTCCAGGCACTTCCCACTACTTCCTATATAGCTACCGTACGGTAGCATTGAGCCCATTTTCCTGCCCTCGCCCTCAGGGTCGTGTCCTTTGGTCAACACAGCAACTAATAACCTATCCAATATAGGTTATCTGAAGAATAGGTTATCTGAATAGGTTATCTGAAGAAGTGTGCATATAGAAGTGTGCATATAGGTTATCTGAAGAAGTGTGCATATTATCAATATAGGTTATCTGAAGAAGTGTGCATGCACACGAAAGCTCATACCAAAATAAAAACTTAGTTGGTCTTTAAGGTGCTACTGAAGGAATTTTTTTATTTTACTTCGATCCAGACCAACACGGCTACCTACCTCTATCCAATATTGGAAGCTATTATTGACCGGCTAGCCACACATAGCTTTCAGCGGCTCCAAAATGTCTTGCCTTTAGTCGCAATCCTGCAAGGGAGCGCCCCAAAGCAACCGCCCTAAGCAACTCATCCCGCGCCACTTTGCACACAAAAGCGCAACAGGCAAGGCGCATTGGGGTGCAGAGGGCTTTCTTTTTCGGGTGCGTGTGTTCCGAGCGTAGATCGCGGAGGGTTGGCCGAGCAGGTGCCGAGAGCGTGGCATGATGCGGGGCGGCTGGTGGGGCTGGGCTCTTCTTGGGTAAACGCCCCTCCTACCCGCGCCCTTCCTTCAGCTTCCTCCTCCCGACCAACAATACCGAAGACTAGCGAGCTGGAGGAAGGGTCGTGCTGGGTAATAACAATGCGCGCGCGGGGGGCGGGGGCTGCATCGGGAGCCACTTGCCGCGGCAACAGCAGCAGCAGCAGCGACGGCTGCCGCCCAGGGAGCCTTGATTGACGTCGACCTGCTCGCGAAGCGGCGCATCGAGCGCCAGGCAGAGCCAAACAGCCGCCGAAGCCACCGGCTGGCTCGCGCCGGAGGAGCACAAAGAGGCGGCAGCTCCATCTTTCCCAGCGGCAGCGGATCGGCCCCTCCGAAGAGGAGCTCGCCGAGGATTGCCGCCCGCCTCCGCGCCCTGTCTGCGGCCAGACGGCGCCGCCATCCGGGCAGAAGGGCGAGGGCGAGGAGGAGGAGGGCAGGGAGAGGTTCGCCGGGGACCCACATGGGCATGTCCTTGGCTCGTCTGACCGCGCTCCTCGCCGCTGCTTCCCAGCGCTAGGAGCTGCCGTAGCTGATGGATGCCGGAAGGTGCCGCATTGCCTTGTGTGGCTTTGCAGCCTGCTTTGCTGGTGCGGATTACTTGGCTGTTCCGTTTTCGCCCCGGATGCCTTTCTCCTGGCGGATGGCTGTTTTGTGGCGAGGCGACTGAATCCTCTCTTGTCCTGCGAGTCTGTCTGTCCTCGCGGGGAGCGGGGCGGGTGGTGGGGAGGAAAGGACCTGGAGGATATTTTCACCGCCTGCCTGAGAAGACCTGGGAACGAACGAGAGGGACATGCGACAGTCTTGCTGGTAGTGGATGAGATCACTGTGTACGTAGGAGGGGAACTGGGGTGGGTGGGAGGGAGGGCGAATCCATCCCAAGCTTCATGGGCTAAAAGGAGTGGGGTGGGGTGCAAATAAGAACCTCGGGTTTTATTTCATTTTATTAAAAAAGGAAGCACCCTTCAGCAGACCAGTTGCATGCCCTTAGCACCCTGTCACGCACTGACTTCTAAATCCACGAGGATCTGAGTCTCTTATTTTGCGGGAGGGAGAAAGTCCCTGGTGGAAACGTTGCATTGCCACCTGATTTATTGATATAGTTCTTCTTGCTATCTCCATTGCACCAGTACCAAGGGTGAGATCACTGGTTTTCACAGAGGAGTGAGGTGGGAATATCTGAAGACAGCGGTGGGGTGGGGGCGCGGGAGAGAGATATCCAGTACTGATCGCCCCCAGCTTGGGGAAAGTCACTGTACAGCGGCTGTTTGGCCTTCTTCTCTGCCATCATGTTGCTTTAACAGTACCTGCTGATCAGGGAATCTGGTGATCAAGCCAACATGACTAGTTAACCCAAAGGACACTATTGAGTGGGAGGGAGGCAGGGAGCACCTTTCCTGTAGCTGGGCTGTAAGAATACCAGCTCCATCTACTTGGGCTGTGCCAAAGCCATTATTTCTGTCAATCAACAAGCAATTGCAGTGGAAGGATAGCAATTGGGGGTTCGGTTATATGCAAGGTATAGTTATACTGCAGCTTTGAGCTGTTAGTGGGTGTGGGAAGGGTGGGAATTTGAGGGCGAGGAAGAAAAGCAGCAGCTGAGTGGAGTCACTGTGAACGGGCCACCGGGAGATGGAAAGGGGAAACAGGAGCTGAGCGGGTTGTGCACACTGGACGACATCAGGGTATTTGCTTTGGAGAGATTCATGCTGTGAGGCAAAGGAGCACCCAACTTGTCGGTTCTGGAAAGGGAAATAAGGAACTCCCCTCTCTTTTTCTGGAAAGAAGAAGAACAGACTTTGTGGCATTAGGGGCTGCCTCCCTTTTTACTTCAGAGGAGTATTGGACGGAGTGGCACAATGACTCATTTGCAGGCAGGCCTGTCCCCAAAGACGCTGGAGAAAGCCCGGCTGGAACTGAATGAAAACCCGGACACCCTGCACCAGGACATCCAGGAGGTGCGGGACATGGTGATCACCCGGCCAGACATTGGCTTTCTCCGCACGGACGACGCCTTCATTCTCCGCTTCCTCCGGGCCAGGAAGTTCCAGCATTTCGAGGCGTTCCGCTTGTTGGCCCAGTACTTTGAGTACCGCCAGCAGAACCTCGATATGTTCAAGAGCTTCAAAGCCACGGACCCAGGCATCAAGCAGGCACTCAAGGATGGCTTCCCAGGAGGACTGGCTAACCTTGATCACTACGGCAGGAAGATCCTGGTTCTGTTTGCTGCCAACTGGGACCAAAGCAGGTAAACATAAGAGTTTTGGTTGTGGGTATCTGGGGTCAGATGAGACACTTGCCTGAATTTACCATCGTGCTGCAGTCCAGAAATGTCACCTCATCATAGCAAACTGAAATCCCGTTTGGCCCCAGTGATGAAATGGTGTTAATATTCCTTTCCCAGCCAGAAGAATGCTGGGTGTAAGGCGTCTTGTTTTGTCCTTAGTTCTCCGTGTGGCAAATTGCAATTTTGATGATCTGATCCAGATGTCCTGTCATAGTGGGGTGGTTTGATAGATGTCCTTCAAATTCTTTCCAAATGCAGAGCTCAGAGATAGGGAGAATCAACCTTCTTAGGTTCACATTTGCATTGGGCCAGGTTGGGCCATAAAATGTAGGAGAAGGGAATGATGAATGGAAACTTGTTCTTTTATCTTGGAGCCTTCACTTGGAGGGCTGTTGGCTAAGCCATTTTAGAGGTCCTGCTCAGTAGGGGAAGAGGGATGCTCTTGATATACCACCTTTAATATCTTTCTGTGACAAGAGCTGTGATGCCTGTAAAGGAGCAAAAGTGTTGGCCGTTTGTCCTGACACTGACAGATATTTATCCAATGCAGTTTTGCCTGCTTCTGTGAAATAAGCAGTCAGCTGGGATGACGTTCAGTAGTGCTCATTTGCATGTCACTGTTGTCCACTCTTTCCAATGTTTCCCAGCTGTTTCCCAGCTCTCAAAAGCAGCTGAGGATGTAGTGTTTGTCCTTCACACTTTGAGGACTTGAGAGGGACTTTGCCATTGTGGGCAACAAATTTTGCACAGAGGGGTCTTTGCCCATCAAATACGACAGCTGGATCTTAAATTTTGGTATGATAATATTTCTTACACCATTTTAATATCCCTAATCCTAATCCTGGCTGTGACATATAAAAGTGCCTCTAGGGCTAAATATTTGTCGTCATTTCACAGGAAAGGACACATCTCTTCTTCCTAATCTGTTTTAACCCAAATGCTCAAAGGGTGGGCACATAGAGGTGCTGTGGGCTGCCCAACATCACAACATTGTTAGAACAGCCTTCCCCAACCCAGTGCCTTTCAAATGTAGTTGGACTACAATTCCCATTGTCCTTTGCTGTTTGGCCTTACTGGCCAGTGCTGATGGGAGTTGTAGTCCAGTAATATTTGGAGGGCACCAGATTGGGGCAGGTGAAGTAAGTGAAGACAGCTTCTTCAAGTCTCTTGGAGTGAGGACTTTTAATGTCATCCTGTTACTTATGAGGGATATATTTATTTATTTATTACATATTTTATTGAAGGAGCTCAAGGCTTCTCTCCCTCTTCTATCTTCACAACAGCCTTTTGCATTAGATAAGTCTGAAAGATAGTTGTCACCCAATGAGCTTCACTGCAGGAGTGGGGATTTCAAGTCCTGGCCCATCAACATTCAACCCATAATTACTCAGAATTTGCCCCAGTTCGGAGGTAATTTTTATAGCGTTTCCTTCTGGTCATCTCCCATGTTGTAGCAGCAAAACCTGAACTTCTGCATCAGCATGGGTTGCCCAGAAGATAGCGATACTTCCTAAGACAACATTCCACTTCTCTTGGTGTCTGCATGGAAATTACCCATTGTGATATATAATTTCAGGTGATACCAATGAAATGTGGGAGCCAATCATAGTGGGGCAGAAAATTGGAACTCTGACTTGTTAATTCTACCAGTTTGGTTCAGTGGAAGATGATGGAATTCGGCTGAGATAAGTGCTGCACACATGCTGATTAAGCACTCTGTCACAATGCGACTGAGCCCACAAGGACTTGATCCAACCCTCTTGCAGGTACCTTGGAAAAGCAAGGACTTTATCTCAGAGGCAAACTCCATGACTCCTGCCAGTAAATCTATTTATCCTAAAATTTATCAGATGCCTTTCCAGGCAATGCACATCAGTTGCTTAAAATGTAGTGAAATGCAAATGCAAAAGCAGAGTAGTCCTAAAAATATATTGAGGCAGGAAATTTAATATTCATCCCCAAAGAAATGCCTTTATTCTCATAAAATCCTGCAAGGCTCCATCAAGTCTCCAGAGCATGCAGACTTCCTGGCTCAGGCTGGTCCCAGTTTCCTTTGTCTGGTGTGTGTGAGCACAGGCAAGGGACCAGCCTGGTTTACACCACTGGAATCTCTGATGTGCTGGAGATGGATATGCTTCAGGCCAGTGATGGAGAATCTGTGACCCTCTAAATGTTGCTGTACTAAACTCCCATTATCCCCGACAAGTGGCCATGCTGTTTTGGGTTGATGGACACTGGAGTCAAACAATATCTGTAGGGTCACAGGTTTCCGACTCCTCCTCTACAGTTAAAAAGGTATTGGCTATATCAGGTATGGCAAAGGCCTTTGCCCAAGGTTTTGGAGGGCAGGAATTACTAGGCACAAACAACCATGGATTAGATGTTCTGTGCTGTGATTGTTCTCATTTGCACATTCTCTCATATATATACTGAATGGATGGAGAAGGGAACAGAATTAGTGTTTGGCTCCATCTTCAACAGGAACAGTAAAACAACAAAATAGGCCTTATTATGGCATAGGTTTTCATTGACAACAGCTGTATTAATCAGATGCAGGAATTGAACTGAGACGGTAGGAGGCATGAGGTGAAGTGTAGTAGAAAATAAATCATACTAACCTAGTTCTGAATTTTCATTCAAACCCTTACATTTATCAAGCTAATACATGTAATACAAATTATTGTACATAGAGCAGAGTGAACAATACAATCTTGGCGAAATGACAACAGAAACCGAAATACAAGGAAGCCACATTTGCTTATAAGCACTTACACTTTTTTTTGGGGGGGGGGGAGGCAGTTACACCCAGGAGTTGATGTTAAACACTGCCACCATCATAAGGTGATTGGTGGGTTGTTGTTGTTTAATTAAAAAGGTAAAGATGACATCATTAGGATGCTGGATTTTGTAGTGTCAATTTTGAGCTTTTCCTGCAATTGCACATAACCATGAAATAGGCACAGCCCTGGTTAAAACCCGCTGAAGCATAATTCGTAAATTAAGCCTTTCCAAAAGTCAGTAGTTTATCATTTACGCTGGTACAACCCCATGCTGTATCAGTGTGAAAATAACAATAGCACAATCCTATATATCTTTGCTCAGAAGGAAGCCCCTTTTGTGCATGTTGGGGATTACTCTCAGGTAAGTGTGCATAAGATTGCAGCCTCAGTATGTGCATTTACTTTTAAGTATGTTTTGAGAGTTGGCAACAGTAAGAGTTAATTTTGCTTATAGCACACAAGTGCTACAACCACTTTACAGATGCGTAATTTTGTCTCTTTTCTTAAGGCATACAACATTTTAGAAATGGGATAAACAGTAGTTTTCTAACAGCATGCATAAATAGGGGGCATTAAACACAGTTAAATTAATCATGACTCTCAGATTATCTTTAGAAATTAGTTACACACCACTGAGTACATAAATGTGACCCACGAGACACTATAAGAAAACTAAGTTTCAGTGAAGGCAGCTGGATATAAAACAGAATTTAATTTACTGGCATGCTAATACAATTTTTCTCTATGTTACTGAAAGGCAATAGTTCCTAATTTACCTTTTCAGCTCTTGACATCCTTTACTATTTCTTTGAGAAAACTTGAAGATGAAGAAGGAAGAGGTTACTCTTACTTAAATTGTGTCTAATTTTGTCTTACAGACACCCTACAGTGGCCTTTGGGAAATTACACATAACTTCATATGTGGCAACATACATACTACTTACTTTTAATCACTTGATAAGTCATTGAAATGGGTTGGGTAAATATTTTATAGGCACTCCCAAAGTTGGCAAGTTTGAATTAGCTCTGAAACAAACTCTGGGGCTGGGGGATCCTGAAGCATATTCTCCAAACTCAGTTTGTACACAGAAATTTGAATGCACGTTGACCCAGTCCTCCCCCCTCCACACACAATCCTCTCATGGATAGTTTTTGATGTGGTGTTAGTTGTAAAAGCACTCCATTTCCTTCAAAGAGACTAACAGGGTTTCAAATTTAAGTGTCTCTCGGAATTGAGCACTTGGGAATTTTTCAGAATTCAAACTCTGGAATGTTGGCAAATTTCAAATTTGAGCAGAACTTCTTTTCAGCTCTACTTCAAATGTAACGTTTCAGTCCTTAAGGTCTATTTCAGAATGGAGCATGTGTTGTGTTTCATCACTCAAGAGAATACGTTAACGTAATCTGTCACGAGCCTGTGATGGAACTTCAAGTTTACATTCATCCGCCTTACTGTGCTGTCAACATAAATAACGATAAGGATGAGGTGAAATGTTGGATATTGCAAGTCCAGGGTGAATTTATGCAAATAGTTCCTTGCTGTGGGAAGACTTCAATGCAGATGTCTTTCATCATAATTTGCTTGGTACTGCCGCTTTGAAAACGAAAGCTTACAATTTGTGATTCCTACAATGTATCATGGGGCTAATGGTTCGGATGTCTTAGCCAAGTCTGGAATCAAGACCTGGTATCCTAACACCAGTTGCTGGGCTTGTCAGCTGCCATTTACACTTCCCAGGACATTCTGGACTAACATTATGTTGGGCACTTTGGAGCATTGCTAGAAATTTAAATGCCAGCTCTCAACCACCCTTGGAGTGCGACTGCCCATCCATTTTTAGTTCGAAAGCACGTCAAAAATGCAAGTAGATAAATAGGAACCGCTACAGCGGGAAGGTAAACAGCGTTTCCATGTGCTGCTCTGGTTTGCCAGAAGCGGCTTTGTCATGCTGGCCACATTACCTGGAAGCTATACGCTGGCTCCCTCGGCCAATAATGCGAGATGAGCGCGCAACCCCAGAGTCGGTCACGACTGGACCTAATGGTCAGGGGTCCCTTTACCCTTTACCTTTAAGGGATCCAGCAACATGAAAAGGGAGACACAGAGGGCATTTTGCTCATGCCTCTTCAAACCTAGCTTTGGCCCTGGTTTATCACGGTTTTTTGAAAAAAAAAATAAGAAAATTGCTGCCCTAAATTGTGTCCTCTAGTGGATATTATGTTCATCAGTGGTTTTGCAAAATGAAGCTTCCTTATCTCAATGCTATGTAAGGCAAGGAGAAGGCCACTTAAGGAAACCAAGGTATCCCACAGAGATTGCATATTGACTGCTATTTTTAAGTACTTTTAATGGGTCTTTCTGGATGAACAGGTTCTTTAAATGCTCGGTTCTTTTTAAAGTTAACGGCTGCAAACCTGAAAACAGTTACGCTTCGAAAATCCAATTGACTTCCATGAGCTTTAAGCAACTCAACAGGGAGCCGGACTGCAGCCAGTATTGCTACTCTCTCTTGCTAGCTAGCTAATGAAAATTCCGCAGGAGGTAAATCATGGAGAGGCATAGAGAAACATACTGAAGGAACATAGCTCAGTGGTAGCGCATATACTTTGCATGCAAAGAATTCCAGATTCAATCCCTGGCATCTCCAAGTAGTTTGGGAAATATTCCACCCCCAAATCCTTGAGAGCCACTGCCAGTCAGTACGGGCGAGAAAGGGATGGGAAACCTGTGTCCCTCTGGATATTGTTTGCACCATCCCTGATAGTTGGCCAGCTGGCTGTGGATGATGGGAGCGAAGTCCAATTGCATCTGGGGGGCCCTAGGTTTCCAGACCCCTGAACCTAGTACTAAGCTAGGCCAATGGTCTGACTAGGTGTAAACACCTTCAGAAATGTGGATGAGGCTCAGTGAGCCTTAACAAAGTGCTGGGCTTCAAACTCTCCCCTCTCTCCCGCCTCTGCCTCCTCTGAAACTGGAGGAAGGATTTATGCCAGGGTCCCCAAACTAAGGCCCGGGGGCCGGATGCGGCCCAATCACCTTCTTCATCTGGCCCATGGACAGTCTGGGAATCAGCGTGTTTTTACATGAGTAGAATGTGTCCTTTTATTTAAAATGCATCTCTGGGTTATTTGTGGGGCCTGCCTAGTGTTTTTACATGAGTAGAATGTGTCCTTTTAAAATGCATCTCTGGGTTATTTGTGGGGCCTGCCTAGTGTTTTTACATGAGGAGAATGTGCCCTTTTATTTAAAATGCATCTCTGGGTTATTTGTGGGGCATAGGAATTCATTCATAATTTTTTTCAAAATATAGTCCGGCCCCCCACAAAGTCTGAGGGACAGTGGACCGGCCCCCTGCTGAAAAAGTTTGCTGACCCCTGATTTATGCTAAGTTTAGTTTCATATTTAAAAATTCTTGCCTTGGTGTTATGTACAAACCAGGAATCCTATTTTAAAATACAGTATATTCTAGCCAGTTTATAAGAAGCCAACTTCAAAGCTTGGGCTATTATTAAACTAGGCAAAGATTGTTGCAAACCAAGTAACACTAAGATCTGAAATTATAAACTAAGAAGGGGGTTGGGAGTGTGCAAACCTGGCACTTCACTTGGACTCAGCCACATAGCTTCATGTTTCATACAAATGCTGCTGTGTCGCAGTGTCACCCCAATCTTAAAGGTTTGTGTATTTATCTGATCACATATAGTGAAACTGTGATTACCATACTTTATCATGTGCAAACTGGATACTTTGACAGCAGATTGCAAGTAATACATTTTCTTTTAGCATCGGAATATTGTTAGCTAGCTTAATACGATCTTGTCTTTGTTGGCAGGTACACACTGGTGGATATTTTGCGTGCCATACTTCTTTCCTTGGAAGCCATGATTGAGGATCCTGAACTTCAAGTAAATGGATTTGTTTTGATTATAGACTGGAGCAACTTCACTTTCAAACAGGCTTCTAAACTGACACCAAGTATGCTTCGATTAGCCATAGAAGGCCTTCAGGTAAAAAACTTTTTAAAAGCATTACTCATATATCTCCTAATCTTCCCTCCTCCTCACCCCCAACCCCCCCCAGTTGGTGTGCTTCCATGCTAAAAACAGAACAAGAAGAATATAAATTCAAACAATCCAGTACAGTGGTGCCTCGACTTACGAATTTATTCCATTCCGAAGGCACCTTCGTAGGTTGAAAAATTCGTAAGTTGAAAAGCGCCATTGGAAACGCGATTTCCCATAGGAATGCACTGGAAATGGAAAAATTTATAAGTCGAAGCAACCCCACCTAAAAATCCGTAAGTCGAAAAAACCCTATCTAAAACCGCCGCGGTTTCCGTTCGGATGTCGAGAAATTCGTAAGCGTGCGGCCATTTGCCCCACTCGTAAGTCGAAAAATTTGGTTGTTGAGTCGTTCGTAAGTTGAGGTACCACTGTAATTGAAATTTTAGGATCTATATTCATTTCTCTCAATTTGTGACCTAACTGAAGAAGAATCAAGTGGTTGTTTATTTTATGGCTGAGAAACCGAGTCTCATATTTGATGGTTGCCTCAAATCAATCAGCTCTAAATTATTATTGAGGGAAGAGAAATAACAAAAACTTCCAAAGGAGGCAGAGTTGGATTACTGATTTTTAAAATATATATATATATTTAATTTTCCATTTTTAACATTGATACAACATCTTATTTTCATTTGCAAATTTTTAGCTCCATAGAGCCCTTCATTTCCAGCAATTTTTATTTCTCATTCTATACATTTTAGCTAATTTAGTTGGGGTTAAAAACCATCTGTACATCATTTTCATTATATTTTCTTTCAACACCGTACATGCCGTAAATTTAATTCCTTCATTCGATAACTTTAACCACGATTCAAATGGAATGTTATGCCCAGACTCTTTCGCCCAGAGTTGGATTACTGGTGGATGTTGTGCGTTGCCCAGTCAAAGCAAATTCCTCTTCAATAGTGGTATTAATTTTGGGATAACCAAATGTGGAGTGTAAGTTCATTCCGTTTGCTGCGTATGCTTCACTCAAGTGAGTTATTTGGAGCTTTCTCTCTGTGTTGTATCTGTCTCATCTTTGCCTGGGGCACCTACGAGTCTGGATTGCAGCAGTTGACCTCTTGTGGGTGGGGAAGAACATCTAAATGGTTCTGTCTTGTGGCAGCAAGGTGGAGTAGATGGCATTTTGGCCTCTTCCTTCTGTAACTCATTTCCCCCCACTGATATCTTTTCTAAAACACAGAATAAGTTGGTTGTGCTAGTTGCTATGTATCACAAACCTATAATGTAATAGATGTGCTTCATTAGGTTTCTGGTGTGTTGTGAGGAGAGAGACTGAACAAATAACTGGATATCCATGCTTGTACGAATGATTGAAGAATTAATTTTACAATAGCCACTGCTTCGGCCACCTCAGGCCTATGGAGATGCATTTCTGAGATACTGAAGGAGTTACTTTCAGTATGCGAAATGTCATTCCTATGCAAGTTTCCCACTTCGACTGTTTCCAAGCATCGCTCAGCACATGAGTTGGGTGTGTGTGTGTTGCACAGCCCTGCCAGCTGCCACCATTGCCTTGAGTAATGCACAGTGGCCTTGTTTCATGTGGTGAATAAATGCTTCACAGCATTTATTTGGGAGGTAGGAAATTTGCTACTGGGACATTGACCACTGTGGTGAAAGTAATGTCTAGATTGGCTAAAATATTGTCCTCAGGATAGAGTTCTGAGGTAGCCTCAGTAGTTCACTAACCACATGGAGAGCTTATCATTTGTAGTTTCAGGCTATACAGTATACTTGCTGTCACCACACACCCAGTTCTCTCAATTTTCTACCATGTTTAGGAGTGTGGTGATTCTTAGCCTGAGGGCAACAGAAAATGAGTTCATTAGTGTGGCTAGAGGCACTACAGCACAATATTTTCAGAGGCCACTATGCAGTAAATGGTTGTGTGATTCAACCCTGTATCTTGAGAGTTTGCTGATACCTTAATGCTTAATGGAGGTTGCTGTGAGCTTTTCCTTAGCCATTAACCGCATACTTGATTAAAGTTATCTATAGGTTAAAGTGCTTCTCTTGCAGTTAAATCATTGAATCATGGTGCATAAGTGCTTTACGTTGTATTTAATAAATGCAAAACTATTTTCATTAAAGCAAATGTTTATCTAAGAGAGAACTGAATTTTTATATCCAAATATTGAGGTTTTTGCCTCACTTCTTACTGCAGTTGGTTCTGCTTTTACTCGAGGAAATGCTTTCATTCCCTTACACTTCAACCTCTGAAATGTTTTTATGACTCCTATAAAGCAAATGAGCAACCATCTCTGTGAGCTTTTATGCGCTTTGATATTGCAGTCAATTTTAGTAGGGTCTGCCAGAATTTTCATCGTTCTTCTGTAGAGTTATGATCTAAGGCCACTTTCCCATGTCAATTCTACACCCAATATACATCAGGCTAATGAAATGGATTCGCATGTCCCTGGACTTGACACGAGACTGTTAGATAAATGCCAGGTTGGTTGAGGAAATGCACATTTCTTTGGGGCTGGGGCAAAAAGGACTCATTTCTCACCCTCATCCCTGAGTGCAGAAAGTTACTTTCCATTTCTGGAAACTTTAGGCCCACTTATTTGTTCTTCTGGGCACCACTTTCCTGCTTCTGTGTCCACTCTAGCCCTGTGTAGCTTCTGTATAGAAGAACATAGGAGCAGGGCTGCACTCAGAAGCCCTGCCTCTAATATGATGGAAGCTGAGAAGCCAGTCTGTTGGCATCCACACATACAGAGTGGATGTCTACAGGGAAGGTGCCCCCCCATGCATACAGCTGGAGGTACAAACATCTACAGATGTTCTCACTGTTTTCACAGATGCTGTGCAAACAGAACACATGATATTAGGAGGCAGATACTACTAGGCCTGCTCCTGCTCCCGTGTCACTGCATGAGTGAGCTAGAATGCCTGAAGGGGGCTACGGTAATTTTGCCCTGTTTGCCCACCTGGTTGTTTAATCTGATTGGTGGTGGTAAGCCATGTGATGTCCCCATAGTATTCTGACATGATGATGCCACAGACACATTGAAACAAAATCACCCAAGCCCATAAGTTGAAATGACATTGTGGGAAAATCAGAAAGGAAACAGTGTTCAGGAAACAACCGGAAGAACAAAAGGAACAGCACGGAAACAATGGAAATGTTCAGTTGGAAAGTCAATCTGCCTCTTATGTATGTTGTTTTCCTCTTTCGTTCCACGCGAGCTGTGGTTACTCTTCCTTTGAAAATGCGCACCCTTGGAGTGTATAAAGACATCTCACAGGTTTTTCAAACAAAAACTAACTTAAGGAGGTAGACTTACTGACAGAGCAATCCCATTACATGTCTACTCAGAAGAAGGTAGTCCCATTGTGTTTACTGTGGCTTGCTCCCAGATAAATGGCTATAGGATTGCAGCCTTCAGTGCCCTTCTCCTGACACCTCATGTGGATTTGTTTTGGGGCATTATACTTCCTTGAGACACATTGGAATTTGGCTTGTGGACAGTTGTTCTACAAATCATCCCTTTGTTTATGTTCCTATTTATCAATGTTAAAGCATTCTTGTACACTGCAATATTAATTCAGCAGCACCCACCAAAGCATTTTAAGGAGCCATTCAGGACTCATGATGACTGCCCTGAATGGGCTAAAGTGTTGTGTTGGGAGGCCGCTTGCTGAATCTGAATGAAAACCTTCAGGTGACAGTCAGGAAAAAAGAGCATTTATAAACTGGTTCCTTTCCTTTTCTTGCCATGTGACGTGCACATCAGAAACTGGTCCATCTGAGTTACAGAGCAGGTTAGAAAAGTACAGATGGGAGATACTGAAAAAGGAGCGTAACCAATAAGTACAAGACTTGCTGTCTCGATAAACAGCTACACTATTTAATCAGTGGAATTGTATTTGCTTTGGCTTACAAGACTTTGCCGAGATCACACGGCAGCTGAGGAAGAAAAAAAACTAGCACTCTAGTAAATTAATTGCTTTTATAGGAAAAGAAAAAAGACACAGAGATGGGTGGTTACCTCAGGATTACAGGAGAGAGAAATTTGGATGGGCGACTCCAGCAGACTAGCACAGGCTGTTTAATGCCAAGTGCACCTGTATACCAAATCAGCCTGCTTAAAGGTAGCCAATATTTTGTACTCCAGATGTTGCACTACAACTCCCATTATCTCTGATTGTTGTCCATACTGGCTGGGGCTCATGGGATTTGGAGTCCATCTGGAGTCCATCTGGAGTTCTAACCCCACTAACCTGGAAGTGAGGTCCGTTGAGGACTTCTGATTGTGCACGATGAGGATTGCACTGTTATTAAAAAAATTAATAATGGTTGGAATGCATGCTGGGTGATTCTTTGGTGACCTTTCTCCCTGCAAGGTACAGAAGCACCTTGGTTGTGTGTAAGAGGTAAGGGATAAATACATGGAAGTGTGTCCTCCAGGGTGCCCTTTTGTCTTGTCTCACTTTCTGGACCCACATGCATGATTTCCCTCTGGATGTCATTAGGCAGCATATGGTCCACCTCTACCTGATTACGTTGTATGGGTGACATTTGAATTCCAGAAACATTTCAGGAGTTGAAAAATAATTTCATACAATTGAGCAGGCCACAATGAAGCCAGATAGATCTGATGTTAGCAGTTCCACATTGTCGCAGTGGTCGTTACACAGGATTGGGCTCCCAAGTCCCCTCTTGCCCAGCTCCTCTGACTTTCAGGGGTTGGTGAAAGAGGTCTTCTTGTCTATACAGTGCTACTTTGGTTTACAAATGCTTCAGGTTACAAACGCTTCGGGTTACAAACTCCGCTAACCCAGAAGTAGTTACCTCGGGTTGAGAACTTTGCCCCAGGATGAGAACAGAAATCGCGCGCCAGCAGTATGCCGGCAGCAGGAGGCCCCATTAGCAAAAGCGCGCCTCAGGTTAAGAATGGTTTCGGGTTAAGAATGGACCTCTGGAATGAATTAAGTATGTAACCCGAGGTACCACTGTATTATTAATGCACCCAACGGCTAACAAGCCTAGTGTTTAAAAATCTGTCCCTGTTTCCTTTCCCCTTTTTATGTTATTACATGTAATTGGCCTTCACACATCGCTGAGCATTTCCAAGGAAGTCTGCTAATTAATTAAAGCAAAAATTACTTAATAGGGATCCTTTTAAGAACATACAGCTCTTCCTTGCTTGAAAATATTGTGATGTTAATTAACACTTCCATAATTTCTCACGCACGGGAGAAGCTCTGTGTGTCATGGAGCTTCCTATTGTCAGTATAACTGAGTGAAGAACAGGGGCTTACATCATGATCCCTGTTCTCCCCCTGCCCCACACTTCCAACGCCCTAGCTACTGGGAATACTAGAATTTTCTTCCAGTTCTCAGGAACCTTTTTCAGCCCAAGGGCCACATTCCCTTCCATGCAACCTTCCAGGGGCCACATGCCAGTGGTGGGCAGGACCAGGGGCAAAAGTGGGCAGGGCAACAAATGTGACTGTGATCTTCGTTTCTTCACACATTTGAACCAGGCAAGCAAGAAGCGTTCCAGCTGCACAAAACTGGGCACTCAAAGAGGATACAAAAGCATAGCTAGTAAGGGGTGTGGCATGGGAACAAGGGTGTGGCCTGGAGAGAATCCCAAGGGCCAGATAGAGAGGCTTGGAGGGCCACATTTGGCCCCTGGGCCTGAAGTTCCCCATCACCCCTGATCTGCTTCCACATTCCCCTTTCCTGCACACAAGCATAATAAGGTATCCCCACTTCTCTCTCTCAGTTCTGAGTGCTTGGCACTTTCCGCAGGGCCAGTATTTAGTAGTTATATTCCCAGGGACTGATGGGTCATTTGAGAATGGTCCAGCACCATACTGGTTCCCAGGAACTTCTGTGCATCTTGATGAGATTCATTTATACTTCCCCCTCACCCCTGACCCCTGCTTTCCCGCCATTATGTTGTCCAGATAAGTTTGATATTTGAAAGCCTCCTTAGAGAACGGCATTCAGCATGACGCTTCGGTTCAAGGATGGCTGGGGCAAGGGGGCAGCCAGGCCTGTTCTGTGCTTTCTCTTTCTCCTTCGACTGGTTTTGCAGAGCTCACTGGCTTGTTGCTCACATTATGTCACAGAATCAAAGGCTAGAGATGAACTAGCAGATCAACACACTGGAAGGTAGCAGTGTGGTAAAAGGTGTTTGTGTGTGAGAGATCTATCATCTATATCTACCTACCTACCTACCTACCTACCTACCGACCGACCGGTATCTATCTATCTATCTATCTATCTATCTATCTATCTATCTATCTATCTATCTATCTATCTATCTATCTCAAATGGAAAGGATAGCAGAGCACCACATTAATTTATTAACATCTCTGTGTCAAGGTGATATTTAACTATTTGAGACAAAGTAAAAGGAGGGGGAGGGGAAAGGATATCCAGTTTAGGTTGCCATCCTTCTAAGGGAGCAATCCTAACAGCGCAATGGGATTTTCCTCTGAGCAAACGCATAGAATTGCATGCTGTGGATGTATGAATAAATCACGTGATAGGACTACTTTTTTTAAAAAAATCACTTCAAATGAGGGAAGGGAAAATAGGGAATGTTCTAGGTGTTATAAATTGATCGTGGGTGGACTCTCTGGACAGAATCATTGTTTTTTACATCTTTGTTTGGAAACACATGTTGGGGGGGGGAAAAACTTGCTCTCTTTAAGGGTAAATTTAATGTTACACAAAGGCAGAAGGCAAATGCCAGAAGTTCTTTTAAAAATTATTATTATTCCATCTCTTTGGAAGTGTCTTAAAGGGAAACTAGAGAAATGCTAAAGCTGCATTTTAAATTTGAGTTACAGAAAATCTATCAGAAAAACAGAGCAAGCTTGTTTTTAAGAAGCTAAGCTTTCCAGTGTTGTCATTTGGTGAAGTCATTTCTGGGATCTGCTGCAACAGATGAAAAACAAAAAGCAAAGTAGGCACAGTGGTAGGCCTACAATACTGCAGCTCTTCATTTGTATGCTGACAGATGGGAGAATGTATTGTTCATGCCTGAGAGGGACAAGGAAGGGCTGTCTGGGCTTGCACTTACAGTAGCTTTTTCTACATTTTGAGCCTTTTTTGTGTAATATAGTTCTATCTATTCCCCAAAATGATTTTGTAAAAGGCTGGCATAAGCAATGGGAAAGAATCTGTATTTTATCTCAGCTATTCAATTTGTATTCATGTTTGTCTTCATGTTTGTCATTGCTTTTACTTGCTGGATTTTGATATGATAAGGTATATAATTTTGAAAAGGGTCCCTGCATCCTTATCTTTGTCCAGTGACAACCTATCATCAAACACATGCATCCATGAACTCCCCGTTTCTTTTCAAGTCTATTGAATGGAAAGGGAAGTAATCATCACTCTTGTCAATGAGCAATTAATTACTATTGCTTGTTCTCCTGTAATGGCATAAAAAAACACCATGCTGATGACATTAACGGCTGTTATTCAAGCCAGGCTAATTAGCAGTTCTGGTCTAAGGTAATGTTGAGTTGCAATGAAAATCATGTCAGAGTAATGCTGGAAATATTGTCAGTTATCAGCATAGTTCTCTGTATACTTGGATGCAAAGCAGTTCCTCACTTAAGCTGACAGTTACCATGGTGAGCCTTGATCAGTTAGTATGCAAACATGCATGAAATTGTGGTACAGGAGAATAAACACAGATCTTAGATGCTTAAAGCGGGAGGCGAATAGTTGTGAACTATGTGAAGAAAATTGCTCCGTTTCTTTTTTTCTTTCTAACTCATAATGTTTCCAAAGGGCAGCCAGTAGGTTTTTAACATACAATAGGAAACTTGGAAATAGACCATTTGAAAAAGTAATCTGCCATTCAAACAACCCCCTGCTCTTCCCTGACTGCTAAATGACTGATGAAATTAGGCTTCATGTTGGTTCTAGAGCAGATTTTGGTTGGATTTTCTTAGCCATTTGAAGAAAAAGAGCCATCTAATGAACTTTCCACAATTGGATTTGTTGCTCTGGGGGTATCACACAGAGACCTCTCTCAATTGACTGTAAAGTTTGTAACCAATTGTAGGGAAGGAAACGATTTTTTTTTTTAGTTCCTCCAAATCAAGCAAGCAAGCAAGCAGGTCAGAATTGTTGTAGCTTTGACCTGAAAGCCAACGTTCAGGCATATTGATTTCTAAAAAGAGAAACTGGAATCTGGAGAAAATGAGTGATAGGTTTCAAAGTTTGGTTTGATTTTCTTTGAAAAATACGAAGGACAGCAACATTCAATTTGTTCTGCTAGGGTTTATAGATGGGGCCTTGGCCTGCTGTCAGAAACTATGCAGCAATCATACAATGCACTATTGGGGTTTTATTGCTATTTTCCCCTTCTGCTTTTCAGGAAGTGGAGAGGAGGACAGGTATACTGAATTGTTTTCTGGCCTGTTGGCAACCCTACTACAATTACGTGGTAGGGGTGGTTGCAAATTAGCCAGTCGAATAGATTGCAGGTGGACCTTGGTGGATCAGAAATTATATAAATCTGCAGCAGGGAAATGACTTTGTAGAGTTGTGACTTCAGTGCTTAAGAAGCTGAGCAGAAATGTAGTGGTAGCAACAGAATCCAGGAAATATGCATAGATAAGGTGACACCTGGAAATAAGATTTCATTCTTGAGAAAATAGCTAAGGGTTTTATCCAACACTACAGTTGCACTTGCTCAACAGACCTCTGCTTGTACAACAGAACTTCCTGTTGTCCCTCTCCTGTGCATTCCCTTTCCTCTCAAAATCTGCTCCAGAGCGTAGGTGGACGCTCCAGAACCTGTTTTGGGGGCACACAGAGAGGAGAGAAAGAGATAGTCCTGTTGTGCAAAGAGAACTATGCATGTTCAGCACTGGACACAATTCTTAAGTTGGGCTTGCTTCCAGGTAAAAGTCTTAGGCTGCAATCCTGTACCCCACTGCTTCTTTTTCTGAGAATATATTTATTCATCGGTGCTGTTAAACATCGATTGCTGGACCACAACTCAGCGTTTTATTGTTTCCCTCCAATATCCATTCACCTCGAAACATGGCCATGAAAGACACAATAAATCCCTCTTTTTCCTCCATAGAATTGATGGATTTTCTTTTGCTTTCACTCACATTATGATGACAAAAAGCCTCAATAATTTTTATTGCTTTGTGTAGGAGTGTAGCACTGAAGGAAACCCTTATGTAAGTGTAACAGAAGAATTATTTAATGACCGTATTATTTATTTATTAATATCTTGTGGACCCAGTCTAAGCTTTCAGCTCTTAGACTCTGCGTTCAAATGTTATGATTCCTACAAGAGGGTTTGTGATATATATATATGATTAAACCACTGAGCCTAGGGCTTGCTGATCAGAAGGTCGGCGGTTCGAATCCCTGTGACGGGGTGAGCTCCCGTTGCTTGGTCTCAGCTCCTGCCAACCTAGCAGTTCGAAAGCATGTCAAAATGCAAGTAGATAAATAGGAACCGCTACAGTGGGAAGGTAAACGGCGTTTCCATGTGCTGCTCTGGTTTGCCAGAAGCGGCTTTGTCATGCTGGCCACATGACCTGGAAGCTATACGCCGGCTCCCTCGGCCAATAATGCGAGATGAGAGCGCAACCCCAGAGTCGGTCACGACTGGACCTAATGGTCAGGGGTCCCTTTACCTTTACCTTTAACCTGTCAGCATCCTCCGCTTAACAACTTCTGCTTTGAAAAATGACATTATTTTCAAAGAGCTATATATCTACATTTAGTTCTGTGAATAAAAACAAACTGATGGAGCTTTGTTCTATCCAGTATTTATGTACAAATTACTGAATATTATTATTATAAATTCTGTTTATATTTATACTTTTTGTTCTGCCACAGGACTCATTTAAATATACATGTTATATGCATTACAAAAACCACCCATGTCCATTTGGAGACAAACACTTTTAAGCCTAGGTATTGGTGCTTTTGGTCAAGTCCCACCCATATCTGTATAAAAACTGCATGATTGGAGTAAATTTTAAACTTGTCTAAATGCAAGATATTTCAATCCTCTTTAGTTCCAGTACAGACATCCAAATGAGGATGGTAATTATTTTCAAAAATCATTAAGAATCCATAGGGTCATCCCTTTCAGATATGGTGCCAAGACAGTGTTCAAGCTTGGCAGTCTCCAAACATTCCCTCAGAGCTTCTTTGTTCATACAATATCTAGCAGTCAGGTTTGCACCACCTACACTAATGCTGCCATGGAGTTTCCGGCAGGAAACATATATAGCAAGGATGAGGAACCTGTGGTCCTCCAGATATCTACTGCTGCAATCACCTGTGATCAACTCAAGCTTGAGGCAGGCGGGAGTTGGAGTCGACACCTGGAAGGTCACAGATGCCTTGTCCAAGATACATAGTGTGCGAGGCAGGTGTGCATCTCTAAATATTAAAGAACACATACAGTCATACCTCGGTTTAAGTGCGCTTCGGTTTGAGTACTTTCAGTTTAAGTACTTCGCGGACCCACCTGGAACGGATTAATACACTTTCCATTACTTTCAATGGGAAAATTCACTTCAGGTTAAGTACAGACTTCCGGAACCAATTGTGTACCGTACTTAAACCGAGGTACCACTGCATTAGGAAGCCGTGATTTGATGCTGCTCCCTTACACACGTCCACCATGCTCATTCAATTCATCCAACCTATTCAAGCTCTGAACAGGGTTCAAGATGATCACCATTAGATCTATGTGAGTTGGCATGCAGCATTAGCCTGAGGTTCTGTCATGCCAGTTACTTCATGACTTTCATCAAACCTAACAAATTGAAATGACAACAACTGAGAAAACCTGAAATATTTGTTTATTGATTGACCACTGGGCTTTCCACAACTACTCTTTGGGTGTCTCCAAGTGATAGATTTGTCCCTTACAAAACTTGCCCTCACTAATGGGCAATATATTAATATGATTAGATTTGCCTGTGATGGTCTGATTTGTGAATGACATTTCCAAAGCCAAGGAATCCTATGATAATGAACCGTGCATGATGCTCATGTGGTGTGAATGGGCTTGAAGAAACTAAACATCATTAAGGGAATATTCAGCATCTGGAATAGTTCAGGGTGAATTCATACTTGCACTTTCCAACCTTACTCTGGACTTTGCACACAGCCAAATCAGTAGGGAGCTGGCTAGCAATATAGACAGTAATAAGGTGAAACACAACATTTGTTGGAGTTACTGCTGGAATAAAGTGATGCTATTTGATTGCATAGATGCAAACACACACACCCTGATGGTTTCCCACCTTTCTTTCCAAACAAGTTTCAGTATATATCTCCACAATAGAGGGTGGTTTCTTTTGAATGTGAGAAGAGCTATGTGGTGTGCATTTGTTAATATTTATTATTTATCAGGCATTTAGACAGTAGATTGGAACAGCTACTAATCTCTGTAATTATGCATTTAAACAGCAGGCGATAACAGCTCCAGAACAACCATTTAAACCTGTCCAATCAATAGTGTGCAACTTTCTGAATGTTTGCTGATTTAAAGCCCATAAACTCATAAATGTATTACTGCTGGGACAGCATTCTGTGCATTTTAAATTCAGGCGTGCAGCTGCAGATACGATCTTCAGACAAAATCTGTGCTGTTCAAATGTGTGCTGAGCTGTCAGCAGTTAGAATGAGCTGCTCTGAATGCTTCAGGGAGTTCAGTGTGCCAGGAAAGTTTTTGCAGGATCACTAGGCTAATGGACATAGCCCATTTGTGTCTTCTGGGCATGCACTTACAATCCAGCAGCCTTTAGATATCAGTCTGTCTCTTAGTTATGTGATTAGTGCATTTCAGCACCTCCAGGGCTCTGGACAGAGCAAGCATGGCTTGGAGTCAATAAGTGACTGCTGAAAACGAGCAGAATGCTTGTGAATTCTAGTAAGCCGTTTCTATAAATCTTCCCCAAACCTAAGCCCTTATATCGATTTCTGCTGGAATTTGAATGAGGGCAAGAAATTCTGAGTAAACTTCCTTCCTTCCTCCTTGTGGGGCCCAGATTGATTCATGGAATTTCCCTCTCAGTTTTTGGCCATCTAATGGTTAGGCTAAGGATGCTAATATCATTAAGATTATAGACTCATGTAGCTGGAAGAGAATGAATTACCCCAGGACAGTACATGCACTAGCTCCCTATAACTCAGCCTTGTTGATCACATGTCACATATAGGGGAAAAGGTGAACATAAACGTGGCTGGAAATAATGCTAGCTTTTCACATCTTTTGTGCACAGGCCATGGAATATGGTAGATTTCAATCAACTTGACCTTTCTGAAGATTTCAAAAGAAGTACGCATTTCTGGGGCATAGCCAGCATTTCACTTCAGTTTATTAATTGTGATAACTCACTGCTGAATTTACAGTTCTTGACTCATTGTTCATTCTATTAAGCAAATGCAACCATTCCTAGTTGCCTTAAAAACAAAGGAAAAAAGTACACAGCAAATTTTCTTACAACTTCAGGATGCAAAGAAACATTATGTGAAGCTAAGGGAGGAATTTTAGACCAAAGAAAATAGCTCAAGTTGGAATCTAAGCTGAATTTTAAAGATACTTTTGAGGGTTACTTTTCCAGAATTTCCAATCCAAAACTATTGAGAGCTTTTAAAGAATTTTGTTACTGGTTTTAACCAGGTGCGGATTGCTGCCATAGAATGCTGCATGATCTCATTCTACATATGTTGTTAGTACTTCAGTTTTAGATGTGTCATGGAAGTAGAAAAGTGTTGCACTGTTGCTTCTTAGAAGAAGCCTAGACAAGGGACATTATTTTTGAAACCATGCATTCAGAACATTGCATGGTTTTGAATTGCCAATATTAGGTAGAGTAAAAAGATAATACTGCATTTGCAGCTTACAGTGCATTTTTGCTGAAACTACTTCTAGATATGCCCCTACAAGCTGGAGGATATGTACTTGGCGGGCATTAGTTTGACAAGAAAATATTTCAGGAAACTCCAGCAGTAGGTAGCTTCTGTTTCTCCTTGGATATTTGAAAGGGTGGCTCAAGTGAGTTGGGAGTGGATCAGTACCCTGTACAATTGCTAGTAGATACCGGTAGTATATTCTTTACTAAGTAGGGTGTGCAGAATTGCAACCATAAATGGATTTTCTGTGCCTTTGGTGCAGAAGGGAAATATTAACTTTATACAGTCCTTATTCTGTCACCTTAAATTTATATCAAATGACTAATAAACACCAAATAAAACATGTCAATTTACTCAAGTCTTGATAGTTTGGGGCCAAAAGAAAAAAAAAATCACTGCTTTAAATCCCCCTTTATATAAGAAGACAGTTTCAGCCTACATTGCCTTAGATTCAGCACTTTGTCTGGCATTTGCTCTGAATACACCCCCGCCCCACTGCCGCCAACCATGTGACCTTGCACCTGTTATTGACTCACTCAAGTGTTTGATTGCTGGCTCCTTTTGTCTGTGTATCTGTACGGAGGTGTGAAAATGACTTTTTTTTTGGTGACATGATCTCTAGGCTGTCTCAGCACCTGCATCCTCTGTCAATGGCAGATCGGCATAAGCAGAATCAATTTGCATCAAGTAAGAGCCGTTTTGATTGTGCCTCTGCTTGTCATATGGCCTCACTGACGGAGGCTGCCTGCAGCTGGTGAAAATATGCCTCTTTTCTCCAAGGGCGGCTCTTGACTGTTCAGTGAAAAGATGGCAATTCTCATTCTGGGATTAAAGCCTCATCCTCTGGGAATGCTGGTGCCGCAGATGCCATTTATTTAAGAGGAGCTTGAGCTCGCAGATCCCTTTAAGGAGCACTCTGGTGTAAATCTTTTTTGTTGCACACTTGGGCATTGATCTAGCTCTGGTAATGTTATTTATTTTAAGGCATTCTGTGCCATCTTCCTGTCAGACATGACATTCAAGGCAGCTTATAGTTTCATAAAAGCAGAATGAATTTTTCAAAAAGCAACCACCCTGAAAACCACTGTAAGAGAACAGAGGGTGATGCCTAGCATGGGCATGCACACAGGGGGGGGGGTGCAGTAGCAACTGGAAGGCACCATATATCTATGTATATACTGTGCCTCAGTCCTGAGTGTTTAGGAAAATACATTTCAGCTCCAATGACATTCGGATGTCCATCTGTGCCCCACTGAAATGATGTGCATCCCCTTATCCAGAGCCACCCCTTTGACTGCCCAGTGATCATGTAACAATTTTTATGTAGGGTGGCTTAGAGATTAGGACTAGGTGTTGCATTTTATGTTTGCCTTTCCCATTAATGATACTGCTTTAAACCGCTGCTCCTAGTTTCTTCTCTGATGCTTCCAATTTATATTGTGGCCTGAAGTATTTGCTCTGTTCTCCTACTCCTCAGCACCTGCAGTTTTGCTGTAATTCATTATCTGGGTCGTATCCAACTAAGTCACACTCACATAGACCCACTGAAATGAATGCACTTACATTAATCAAGTTCACTGACTTCAATGGGTCTTCCCTTATCTCACCAAATTCACAGCGTTTCCATGACTTCTGCCACCTCTTACCGTTTATTGCACCGTCCGACCTCTTTGGGGTATTAACTTCTCTTACGTCTTCAGAACCGAGAGAAAAACTATTCGAAAACAATATTGGTCTAAGGAACTTCATAAAGAAAGCACAAATGGTCTTCCAGCTTGAAATGGATAGAATGCCCCTAGCTCTTGTCTTCTAGCAGGTCAGTAGAAGAGCTTTGCCCTTGCAGATCCTGGAGAGCTTTAGCTGTCATCTCCAATGCCTCATTTATCTGAGCACTTCTTCCAACTGACACCCTGCTTTCTGTGATGGTCTGGTTGGCTCTCTCTCCTAATACACAAGTTGCTTTTCTGTTAACTCTGCTCTTTGTCCTGGACTCTGCTGGCTCCCCCCCCCACCCCCAATAATAGACTCCCCAGTCTTCCCTGCCCCTGAGCCTACTCGCTTGATGGAATGGATGGGCTGGATGCAAAGGAGTGGTGGGAGGCACCAGCTGGGGAACCCCCAGGGGAAGAAGGTTCAGAGCCAGGGGATTGGTGGTGGGACAGAGAAGAGGGGGCTGACTGGGAGGAAGAAGTGTCAGAAACTGAAGAGGTAACAGGGTTTAGTGAGCAGGAAAAGGTGGAGGCAGAGTGCAGTCCAGAATCAGAGGCAGAAGCTGGAGCTGAGTATGGGGCAGGGCTGAAGAAGCTAGAGAACAAAATCTGCAGAGAGCAAAATCTGCAGAGACTTGTGCTTCCTATTTATCTCTCTCTAAGCAAGTAAGGTTCCTTTCTTGATGCTCTTCCTTCCTTCCAAGTGTCATCCTGTCCTTTATTCCCATTCATAATTGCCTCCTTGGCAAGAATTGCAGAGAACAATGATTTTGGTAGATTCCTTCTGTAGGGGTTCTCTTAGCTTACTCAGAAGGGCTTTCCCAAGGTAGTCAGCTCTTATGTGGTTTCTTGCCACTTCCTTCATGTTGCTCTTGCCTCTATGCAGAACCTTTTTTTGTCATCTGTTGTATTTACTTTAAAATGATTCCAAGAAAGCTGAGCCCTTCAATTATCAGGGCTTGGGGGGCATTCCTTTGGTTGGGTCCTCAGGCTATCAGCCTTTGCCAACCTGTAGTGATGGGATTTCCCAACCAAAACATGCAGAGGGCATCAGGTTGGGGAACCTTGAGCTGAGGAGCTTTTTCTTATAAAAGGAGACACATGAAAAGGCACACCCACAGGAGGTGTGGGTAAATCTAGTTAGTTTATTCAGAGGACTTCATTTTGAACAAAGGTGAGGTTAAAAAAATTAGGAGTTTTTTTCTTGCAGATCTATCAATATCACGAAACACACCATTCAGCTTTCCAACTTATGAAACCTCATTCATCAGTAATGAAATGTGTGATCCATAGCTAATGAAATGTGTAGCAACAGCTGTACACCTGAGGGGTTTGTAGAACAGTAACAGATCTGACAGCTCCAGCTAAACTTTTGATTCTGGATTTTTCCATTTCTTTCATTGAAAGAATGAAAGGCACCAGCTGCATGTTATGTCATTCTAGGGTCATATCAACCACAGACCAACTTTATATTGTAAAATAACAGGGGTAGAAGTGTGCTCTCATGCAGTGATGAGCTATACGGCATTTTAGCTTGGGGATTTAGGGTTAGGGTTAGGGTTCACGAAGCTGAATGAGAGTTTCTGATTTGGCACTGCAATGCGCACAGGAACATAACTCCAGAGAAATGATCTGTTGGTCAGTTTCATGAGTCATCATCATGGATTCCTCAAGCCTTCTCTGAGTTGAAAACAAATTAAGAACACTGGCTGGAGTCTACACCACCACCATCATCAGTGTGGTTGAAGATTTTGTATCCACAGCTTGTAGTACTGATAGAAAACAGAAAATCCAATAAACTAGCCATTAAGCTGCCATAGGAACAAAAGACACAGGTACTCCAGGTTTTATCCAAAGTACCACATTGCTTTCAGGAGAAAAGAGAAGAAAAACCACATGTGAAGATTAGCACTTGTAGACTGATGATCCTTACTGCATCAAAGGGCTGATTCTGCTGTTTTATACTCTCACCAGGTAGCTTTTCCTGTTTTGCTGACCATGCAATCTGCAACTCAGGTGTTCTGTAGGGGGGGAGAGAGGTGGATGATTCAAGAAGATAATAAAAGTCACATTTTAAACTTCTGCTGAAAATAAGAAAGCAAGGCATTCCCAGGAATCATGGAAAATTTCACATTTAAGTGTGTCTGCCTCACATTTAGAAAGTGGGTGAAGAGTTTATATAGGAGGGCTCTCATGTGAGGAAGGGCAATATATAATGAAATCATGAAATCACCATCAGAAGATGTTTAGCTGAAAAGGGAAACAGGGAATCTTTTAGCAGGAAGTTTAGGAAAAAGTCAGTGAGATGATTTCTGAGAGAGGCCCTCAGAGTTGGGAAAACATATATGCTTGAATTGTTCATCAGGATAATCATGGTGCAGGCTTGACTGGAAAGCAGGAAGGTGACAAAGGGTATATGTCTACTGCATAAGAGACTTGGCTGTTAAGTTTGAATGAATATGATCCAGCCTCTTCATAAATCTTGATAGTCGGTCAACAACAAAAAAGTTAACCTGATTGTAGTACAAATATATTGTAGCATTAAAAATTCCAAGTGCTATATGTGTTGTTCCCTAATCAGCTCTTGCTACTATATAGTTGTACATGGATATTCAGCAATTACATTAAATTGACATTTAAAAATCCATTGTTCCTTTGCACAATGACTTGTATAATTTCCCCAAGAGCTAGTGAAGTACAACTAGAATATTGCATGCAGATATGGTAAATAAGGTTCCAATCTTTTACACACACAGTACAATGTTTGTTCTGCAGCTGCAAGGAATAGATCTTTTATATTTGTATTTAATAAATATTTATGTATACTGCATTTGATATCTATGTATACATGTTTTTAGTGTATTTGTGTATGATAGATCTTTATATTTCTTTAAAAGTCTGTTAATTTATCTATATTTTGATAATTTTATGTCTACTTGTTTTTACAGTCTGTTGATTTTTTCAGTGTTTTACTTAAGGTACAGGTAGGTAGCCGTGTTGGTCTGAGTCGAAACAAAATAAAAAAATTCCTTCAGTAGCACCTTAAAGACCAACTAAGTTTTTATTTTGGTATGAGCTTTCGTGTGCATGCACACTTCATCAGATACTCTGATGAAGTGTGCATGCACACGAAAGCTCATACCAAAATAAAAACTTACTTAAGGTACATAATGTATTCTTTTTTTAATTAAATGGTCAATAAATCTTGCTTTTTTAAAAAAATCCCCACTTTGCCAGGAACAAATCTCTTAGTCTGGTCTACCTCACTGTGTTGTTGCGAAAATAAATCAGACACTTCTTTTTTTACACACAATGACTGGGTTATTATAGTGGTAGCCTAAACATCTTTACTTGGATGTAAGACCCACTGAGTTTAATGTAGTTTCCTCCTAGCTGATTAGTTTAGGATTGCAGTCTTGCTAGGAGAATTTGACATAAATAAATAAAGTTTAAGAGCATATCCCAGGAGCTGGGCATAGCAGCAAAGCATGGAAATGCATATTGGGTATACTGTATAGGCTTATGTGGGGGTGATGTTCCCAGGTACCATGCAGAATTCAGTGCGGAACACCATCTGAAAAGCCTGTAAACACCCTCTAAACTTCTGAAAACCTTTGAAAAACACTTTAAAAACCAGCAGCACTTACCAGACTGGCATGAATGGTGGCAATGATGTCTCTCAGCCTTCCTCATCACTGGAGGATGATGTGAAAATAGCAACAAAGGGGGTAGACCCAGTACCCCAAAGTGGGATTGCAGTTGCAAAGGTTCCTGGGATTGCTAGCCGTTTTCTTGCTCTTTTCAGGCTGTTTTTGCCCTTTCCATGCCTTTTTGCAGTTTAAACCAATTCATTTATATATTTCCTGGCTTTGCATGTATTTGCTGTTGCACGTAAGTGAAACATGTGTTGGGGTGTGTGTGCCTGTACTGAAGCGTAAATCTTTAAATAACTGAAGTTATTACTTGGAACCTGCCAGAAAGGATATTCTTGATCATCAAAGCTCTGCTGAAACTCATGAAATCACAGCATTTCTCTTGCTGCTTAAAATTAATCCAATAACTGCAATATGTTGAGAGAGGGGTGTGCTTGAAGTGATAACTTGGAAAGATGTTGTAGACAGAGGCTATGATTCTACAGAGAGGATGGATGTGCAGAGGGAGGTGTGTATACATGGCATGAGTGAAAAAAAGTGAGAGGGATAGATGGAACGTAGATAGGAAGGTTCATCTAGGTTACGTTTTCAAGATTTCCTTTTTTCTTTTGCAACAATGAGGCCTTGGAACTTGCATTTTAATATGAAAACCCAACATTCCAGGGTTTTTACAAAATGATTAGAATCCTGCCCCTCTGTACACAGATTCTGTGAGCCGCCAAGTAATGCAGCAGAGTCAAGTATTGCTTGTAAAATTGGTTTGCACGGTTACATTTTCCATTCTTTCATGTTTCTTTAATAGCCGCCTGTAGAGAAACAGCCAAAGCCAATTTAGAAAGCAGTTCAGTAGAGAAGCTTTCTCCCTACATTTCTTATAGAAAAATCTCTCTGAGTGTGCAGCATAGACAGAGGTTCATAAATATTCTACAGTCACATTTAAAGAATACATAATGTAGTTTCAGCTTTATGATATATTGTGAGTACTGAGTAAGTATTTACCTGTAACTCCCTCATCTCTTTTAATAATCTAAAACATAGGAAAGCAAATATATAATTGTTAGACCGAGGAACGGGACAAACTACTGTGTTAATTTATTGAAACATTTATAGGTTCCCCCTCCCCAATCAAAGACTCGTATATAAAACAAGAATAGTGTTCATTCATAAAAGATAAACGAAAGTGAATTTGGGTACATGGATGGGGAAAACAACTTGTGATGGCAAATCTTGTATCTCTTTATCTGAAAGAGAGAGAGAGCTACTGACAGGAAATTGGGCATCTTGGTTCTTGCTATCCTGAAATGAAAAATTGAAATTTCATTCTTTAAATATTACCTTACTTTTGTTCTTTGCCATTTATGTATGAAATAACGTGGCTACATTTTAGGATAGAGAATTCAAATGCCATGCATGAAATGACGTAGGTGTGATAATTGCCAATAGAATATTGGATTTGGAGTGAGAAGGTCTGGATTCAGATTCGCATTCAAGCATGATTGCACTAGCCAAAATCTCAGCCAAACCTACTGTACAAGGTTGTGTGAGGGTACACTTTGCGATGAGAAGGAAGCAAATTGCAACTGTGATGAATAAAACAAGTCCACTAACCATCTTTTATATATATTATATCCTAGGACAGTTTTCCAGCTCGCTTTGGAGGAATTCATTTTGTAAATCAACCATGGTACATCCATGCCCTCTATACAGTTATACGGCCATTTTTGAAGGAAAAGACAAGGAAAAGGGTATTTTTCTCTTGTTTGTTTGCATGGCTTTGCAAAATTGTTCTTTGTTTCTTGATTGATCACTTTGATTGGCAAGCAACACAAGCAGCAGAGGCAGTGCCCCTAGTATTGAAATAAATTCCTTATGAAACACATTCACTCATTCTAAAACTATGTTTGTCTCATCATGCAATGTGCCAATGGGGAATGGCTTCTGTTGTTCTATTAAGAGTTTTAACTTCCAATATATTAGGAAGCTTTGCAAAGTCATAATACAGTAATCATATTTTTAAAAGAGTAAGAACAATTGTAAATATATTTCATGTAAGAGATAAAACATTGATACTAATAGACTGCAGCATCCAGATGATAACAGAGACTAAACAAATTCACCTTTAAACACTGTTCCTTGATCAATCAAAGCTTGCCCCGATTTTACAGTGTGAGAGCCAGTGTGGTGTAGTGGTTAAGAGCGGTAGACTTGTAATATGGGGAACCAGTTCGTGTCTCTGCTCCTCCACATGCAGCTGCTGGGTGACCTTGGGCTAGTCACACTTCTTTGAAGTCTCTCAGCCCCACTCACCTCACAGGGTGTCTGTTGTGGGGGAGGAGGGGAAAGGAGATTGTTAGCGCTTTGAGACTCCTTCGGGTAGTGATAAAGCGGGATATCAAATCCAAACTCTTCTTCTCTTCTTCTTACAGTGCTTTAAAATGTTCTGAACCTAATTCAGTGAGCATAGTTTTAAAATGCTGCGTGTCAGTTAATAAAGAAGCTGTCATGAAATGGGACATCATCAAATTGCCTGTGTTTTAACTTATGGGAATGTACATTTTCACAAATCTTGGTTATGTTGGGTGCAGGTTCCTAACCTATTACTTTTATTGAGATGCCTAACGCTATAAGCAGCCGACATGTGAAGCGTTGGAGTAAAATACTCCCATGAAGCACCCCATCAATAACTGGACTATAATATTTTGTACCAGCTGATACTTCTGAATATCATCTCTGCAGATGATAGTCAGAAGTATCAGCTGGTACAGAATACTATGTTGACTAGTCAAAGTTATAATGCCATGAGTGGCTCATGCTAACTTAACAAAAATACGATGCCTGTGTTTTAACATATGGCGATGTACATTTTCACAAGAGTCATAACTGGAAACCTTACCTGCTGGCTTAAAAGAGAAATGGTGGTTGGACTCTGGGGCATTGATTATAATGACTGCAGCACTCTGTGTTTTCATTGCCAATTTTCATCAGTCCAGTGTACCAATTTGTTTGATGTGGACACTAATCAAACTCCAGGAAAGTACACCAGCAGGAAAACCCAACTCATAGGTGTTAGGGCTTTCCCCCCATCCCTTTCCCAAGAACAGCCCTTGCACCACATTCATGCGCTGCCTTTGAAATCCATAGGAAATTCAAAAGCAGCTTGAAATGACATGCTAAGTAGCACTATTCTTTGAAGGGAAAGAAAAGAAAGTTCCACTGTACATGCTGGAGCCCTTGAGGGTACATGAAAAGGCTAGCTAGATGGCAGCTACTAACGGTATCTAGAAGCAAAATGAGATGTAGCTGAATTAACCATTTCCTGCTGTAGTCGGAGCAAGTGGAATTTGACAAAGGAAGAAGAAATAAATTCCATGAGACACATCACAGATACCACCCAGTAGGATATTTAAAAAGACCCTGGCGGGGTGCTGTGGTTTATCTTAGATTTCTGAGGAGCAGAGCTGCTGTTGTTATCCAAGTCATTCTGGGTTTTTCTCTCCAAAAACACTGTAGTGTTTCTCGGCCACATGTCAGATTTCTTGATTTTTTTTTAGTCTGGAAAATATGCTTGGGGATATTTGGGGTCACTTACGAACCTATGATTGCCTATTCTTTTAATATAAACATACACACACACTGAAAAGCCATCTTGCTGGATATATTTGCATTCTCCCTTCAGCTTCTGCCACAAAGTGTCAGCTGCATGAAACTTATTCCGGCATGAGATGCACTGGAAGTGGTCCGAATTTTAAAATTCTGCCCAGCGGGTTTGTATCCAGTGCTGTGTGAATGGAAGTCCACATGTACCAAGAAGTATCTTTGCAACCATTTGCTTGCACTACCGGTAGCTACTTCAACCTAATTTTGGCAATCCTCCTTCCCTTTTGTACCCTCCTGCCCCACACCTCAGGCCATACTTGATAATGCCTGCCCTTGGAGAGGCTTTTCAGTGGGCACAAGAGGCTACATTGGGGAAGAGGTATGTGGACTTCTGATCGCACTGGGTACAATCCAGTACACATGATTTCTAATAAATTAGAACCCTTTAAGTGGTCCTAAAATGCAACATGCCTTAGAGTTTAGCAGAGCTTATATACATATACATTACACACATACATGTATTAGCTAGGATCCATAGAATGAGATGCGTGCACTAGTGGGATATTTTTTTACTTTTCCTCGTTGAACATCAGACATCCCCAACATAGCTGCTTTTTGAAAATCCTGCATGGATTTGCCATGTGAGAAAGGACTTCTATCCACTGAAGGTGCTGGCTTGTAATGTCTTTGATTCCTCCCTTTAACAGATATTTCTCCATGGAAATAACCTCAACAGCCTGCACCAGCTAATCCACCCTGAGATTCTGCCTTCTGAATTTGGTGGAATGCTGCCGCCTTACGATATGGGCACATGGGCAAGAACGCTGCTTGATCATGAATACGACGACGACAGCGAATACAGTGTGGACTCGTACAACACTTCTGCAAAAGAAGTCGAAAAGGACCTGTCTCCCAAATCCATGAAGCGGTAAGTTAGTCAGGCCTGTTGAAACAGAAAAGAAGGGTGTAGACAAAATGGTACCCTCCAGATTTTTGGATGGACTACAATTCCTGACCATTGATGATGCTTGGATGGGGTTGATGGGAGTCGGAGTCCCAAACTTCTAAAGGGCATGTCAGTAGCTTATCTCTCATGTAGATGATTTTCTAGCCTGAAGGACTTCTGCTGAGTGCCAGGACAGTAGCATATGATATCATAGGAACATAGGAAGCTGCCTTATGACTCAGTCAATGTTGGTCCATTTAGCTCATTACTGTTGACACTGTCTGGCAGCCGGTTTTCAAGCAGCATTCTTTATATACTTGGAGATATTAGTAATATAATCTGAGATTTTTGGCATGCAAAGCATGAGCTATGGTCCTTCCCCTATGTAATTTAGCCATTCCATTAAATTGTAATGCATTTTGATGCAGTGACATTCGTTGTTTTGTATTAAAGCGTTTTGAAGTGGAAAAAGAAAACTCCACTCAAGGCAGCTTGCAACATAGAACATTACATTTTCATTAATGACAAAGAGAGGGGGGGGAATCAGCAGTTTAAAAAGATCATAAAAATATTGTCTGCCTCATATAATAAAAGCCTGCCAGAACAGAAAGTAGTGATGGACAGGGACCAAATGCACTTCATTGATTTGATTGACCATGTATTTCTATGCCACCTTCCATTCAAAGGAGTCCCAATGTGGCTTACCAACAATAAAGAACAGCCACAGCTCTAAGCTACAATTACAATGTCTGGGCCATTTAGAGCTGACCCCACCAAGGCATATAATACCATTAACAAATCAACAATCACATGATCATAGGTAATTATAAAACAATACTAGCAAAACAGCAGCTAAAACACAGGCTAAACATTCACCCTCACCCCTCTGCACATATGGCCTCAATAATCATTTACTTTACTGATTGAAATACAAATCCCAGAAAACAAGAGGACATTGATCCAATAGAAATACCTACAGACAGAACCATACTGCAGCAAACACCTTGTCACCAAGGTGTGTGGGCAGCAGCCCCCCTTCTGTTCCCCAAAAGGAGTACGAACCACCCCCTCGCAAGCAATCTCCATCCAAGAAACAAACAAAAGCAGTGAAACAAACAAAAGCAGGTGGGCTATCCAGTAATTGGCAACGGACACACCTCATCACTCTTCCCAGTAGCTACAGCTCATCAGTGTCCAGGCTGCTAGAGCTGCCAGTGAACTGGGTGGGTGGGTGGAATTAGTTCCCTTTCTCCTCTCCCTTTGCTCGTACTACCTGGTAGTCTGAGAGCCAGTCAGATTCTCTCCATCCACGTTTCATGCTCCAGCTGCTCACCACTAAGAAATTCCTCTCTTTTGTCCCATGCAGCTGTGCTTCCACATTTAGCAGGACACAGAGGATGGCCTCTCCTTCTGATCTAAGGGAGCAGGCGGGATGGTGTGAAGTTATTGCAGGTCATGGCACTTTCATACCAGCCCTGTGGAGTGTTGTGTGATTCCAGATGTGGAGGGCAACCCATTGGGACACAGATATCAGATATTATCATGGGGGAACCAAGTTAATTCCCCCTTCAGGCATTATGCTGGAAGAACAAAAGCTATGGAATTGAAACACAAATGCAGCAAAGCAAGCCCAACGAGATATGCCCAACTTGTCAGACATTGCTCATTTGCTACACCTGTGCAAGCCACGCTGTGTGCAACAGAGTTCAGAAATTTAGGAACCAGAGAAATAACCTCTCAATAACAGGTTAGACAGTATTGTTAGGAATTACATATGTGACTACATTATTATGCTGAGATCTGAAGCTATCCAATTCTACAACATCAGTAACAAATATTAAATTACATCATTTAAGGGAGGATTTTAGAGAAAAAACTGCAGTTTCTTTCTGATGAAAAAAGTGTTAATGGAATGTAGCTGCATGAACTCTGAAGCTTTGTTCTCTGCTAGTTGACCAGCTTTGCTGGAGTAAACTGTCCTTGCTCAGTGTGATAATAGGGTAACATGTTTCCCTTTGTGTTGTCAGAAATATTAGTGCTGGCTGGTTGTCAGTCCATTTAAGTTCAAGTGCAAGGGGTGCCGCCATGTGTCACTATCCCAAAGTATCTGCTTGAATCCTTTCTTTCTAAGCCACAGCCTGAGCTCATCCACCTACTCATGTTTTTAATATCCTCCTTTGGCATTTCCAAGCCACCCACCAGAGATCTACAACCAATTTGTTTCATTAGTCAAGTACTGTAGATTAATCTTTTCTGTTGTACCTCGGCTAGTGGTCAAGTTAATCTCAAGAAGCTGGCACAAGTATTGCTTCAGCCAAGAATCATTCTGCTCCATGGCTTTGGGGTAAATACTGTTTTGGGTGCCTGCTAATGCTCCTCTTGAAAAGGCCAAGTAGGGCCTCTAGGTAGCATGTGATGCCAGTTTCAGAGCACTATTAGCCAGATGGTGTGTTGGAAATATTCCACTGCCAGCAGCCGGCAGCTGGCATGGCTTTGTATGAAATCTAATCCCCTTTCCTCAGTAACAGACCGTTTTCACCTTACTGCCAGCACCAGTGCATGGAAATCCTTGCTTGACTTCAGTAATAGCTAGTAAACCTATTTTTTGTAACATTCATTGAATTCAGATATGTGTTTTTTTAATCTGATATTTCTACAGTCAGTATTTTATTTTTATTTTTATTATTTATCGGATTTATATACCATCCTTTATCACAAGATCACAGGGCGGCTTGTCCTCTTTGATCCATAACAGTTTCACTTCTAATAGGTAGCTCCCATCCTGTGAATTAAGTTGATGTCTCTGCACTTGCTCAGGACACATACCCCTATAGACATGTGTGCATTTTTGTTCAGGAATAAGGCCTTTTGAAACACAAAAGACTGGAAGGGAATTTAGCTCAAACGTGCTAGGAATTTGTTGTTGTTTAGTCATTTAGCCGTGTCCGACTCTTCGTGACCCCATGGACCAGAGCACGCCAGGCACTCCTGTCTTCCACTGCCTCCCGCAGTTCGGTCAAACTCATGTTCGTAGCTTCGAGAACAATGTCCAACCATCTCGTCCTCTGTCGTCCCCTTCAACTTGTGTCCTCAATTTTTCCCAACCTCAGGGTCTTTTCCAGAGGGTCTTCTCTTCTCATGAGGTGGCCAAAGTATTGGAGCCTCAGCTTCAGGATCTGTCCTTCCAGTCAGCACTCAGGGCTGATTTCCTTCAGAATGGATAGGTTTGATCTTCTTGCAATCCATGGGACTCCTCCAGCACCATAATTCAAAAGCATCAATTCTTCAGCGATCAGCCTTCTTTATGGTCCAGCTCTCACTTCCATACATCACTACTGGGAAAACCATAACTTTAACTATGCTAGGAATTACTTACTTGGAACTCTGGCTCTTCTCTTCTGGAGGGTAGCCTGCTGCCTGTTTGGTAGAGATGCTTTTGCCCCATCTGGAACATGATACTTTTGCCCAGTGATTTCCCCTCCTGGTGCAGTCCCAGACCACACAGGAGCCCACTGACCTGCTGGAGGGGCTTTGTGGGTACAGGGGGCTGCAGATGAAGAGAAAGGTTGGTTGCTCAATATGCCTTCTGCTTGCACACACCAATGAATTCCATTCCATTTGTATAACTAATGTTTCTCACATTATTTCAACACCTGACTTATTTTTGTATCCAAAATGAGTAAATTGGATGTTGAAGTTCATTGATTTGTGCAAGATCAGAAGCCTTTAACTTCTATATGTTTTTATCATGGAGTAAGTGATCATGTAAACTTGAGGGTACCCAACAGAGTGCTCTCCAAATGTTGCTGGACTCCATTGGCCATTCTAACTTGGGCTGACGGGAGTTATAGTCCACAACATCTGGAGGGCACCACCTTGGTGATCCCTAATATAAAGAATTCAGTGTTGTTCTCTTTGGTGGGTGGATCAGTTTCAATCAACAGAATGGCATGTGAATGACCCAAAAAGGTATTCTTTGTTAGAATTCTTTGTTGTGAAATAATGATTGAAAGTGATTTATCTGTTAGCGTAGACAGAATTTGTATCTCAAGGTAGCATTCTGGGGTGACAAACCTCAAAAAAAAATTTTTTGACTCTGTCCTGAGAAAAGTTTACCAGCTTTCTTTAGAGGAAGTATGGAGAAGCTGTAGCCCTTTAGGTGTTCTTGGACTATAGCTGCCATCATCTGTGACTATTAATAACGACAATTTTGTTATTATTGGCCATGCTGGCAGGGTCTGATGGGCATCGATTTCCAACAACATCTGGAGGGCCACAGTTCCCCACCCCTGATATAGCGTGTGGAGGATAGGTGTACATCCTTAAATATGAAATATAAACTGGTTGTAGGTATCACACCATATTTCCCAAGCAATTTTCTGGATACTGGCTAGCTTTCAAATAAATAAATAAATAAATGAAGTCTATTTTCATTTGTCTTTAAAAAAATACTTTTTCCCCCACAGGTCTCAGTCAGTTGTGGACCCTGGAGTGTTAAAGCGCATGGATAAAAATGAAGAAGAAAACATGCAGCCCTTGCTTTCTCTTGACTAACAATGTCTGAGCATCGAACATGAATTGGGGTGGAAGGTATTGCCTTTCGGCAACAAGCAAACCATTGGGAGGAGAATGTGTACCAGCCGGAATCCTATTTTTCATGTTAATGTAGCATAACGTAATGAGGCAGCAGGTTTTGCCAGTCAGCCTGGAACATGTGTGCCCTGGGCTGGAAAACAGGGTGGAAAGGAAGAAGATGAAAAGGAGCAAATATCAATAATATATTCTGTTAAGTGCCAACCTGTTTGTAAATAGAGTCTATTCCTTCTCTTTGCATTTGTAAGTAATGGTAGGGATGTAGTACAGGAAAAGGGAAAAAAGAGTGGCTATTAAAATATGCCAGTTGAATGCACTGTAAAAGAACGAAAAGCACTCTGAGAAAAAAGAAAGAAAGAAATCAGACCTAAGTAACGTTCATCCTTTTTATACAAAGCCATATTACACCTTTCATATGGACTGCTTTATTCTGTTCCAACATTTTCCCTTTAAATGAGAAGATATAGGGTCTTGTAGACATCGTTGTAACTGGTGTGATGTTACCTGTCAATCAGATTGTCTTTCACAGACATTGCTGAGATTCATGACGGAGACTAGAAACCATATGAGAGAGAGAGAGAGAAAGAAAGAAAGAGAGAGAGAGAGAAGAAAAAAAGAAGGTATAGACACAGGGAGCCAAGCAGCATTCTTTGGCATATAAGACAACTGGTTTTTAATCTTTTAATACTAAGTTCGGGGTTTTGAGACCCATTTAGGTCCTGAGCATAAGGTGGATCTCAAAGCATCTGCCTCTTATCTGGTCCCCATTTGAGAACTTTCCTCCTTGACTGGACCATTTGTAGTAATGCTCAGCATTCCACACATAATACTCAGTAGCAACAGATTGATGCATTTCTAAAACTTACAAAACTGAAGTCTGAATACATATCTATATATTTTTACCACTCTCTACATATAAAGTGTCATTGGTAGATAAGTATATGTAATCAAGGATTTATAAAAACAAATCATACCTATTTGGTGTGTTTAGAGTTTATTATAGATTGTATATTAAGACAATGTCATCGTTAACATAGTAAAAGATTAAGTACAGCATCCTACTTTGAGCAAGGTTTAATTGTTATAAGTACGGTGTAGTACAATACCATGCTAACGCCATCTTTTGTTTTGTGATGTAATTGTGTAGATGAAACATGTGCCATATTAGACAGAAAATACATTTTTACCTCAAAAGACTAAACAGTCCCTAAAGTGGACTGAACACGGTCAGCTGTAGTTTAGGGGTATATATTCATCTTTGATGTGTGCTGATATGCTTGTGTATTTTCGCCGTACATCAAGACAAGAATGTACCCTACAACTATACAGATCTCTGTCATCAGAATTTAATATGCCACTTGAACAGGAATGACAAGATCTCTTTCTTGCAAAAAAACCAAAATGTTACTACCAAACTCTTAAGGGCTCTGAAGAAATATATTGGAATTAATTATTGGATATTTAAGATGCCTAAGATCAGGCTTAATGCTGCGACAGATTGTGTTCCCAATGAAAATCTTCAGTTTCAAGACAGTAGAATGGCTTGTTTGTTTTAAATCGCCTCCATACCATTCAGAGACAACCTTCAGATAATTCTTGGGGAAAGAGAAATCAAAATACATTCTGCCTGTACTGTCTTTGTGTAATTCAGATACTCTGTTGAGACACCATACGCATGTCTGCTATCATTGATTTCCACTGCAAGCTAGTGTTAAAATGATGCGAGGCTGTAGTGTATTCTAGACCACTTAATGGACTGCTGGATCCACAGTTAAGAAATTCTTATTTGGCTTAATTTTTCTTTTCCTTATTTAAATTATGACAATGGTGTTCTTTGCAGGCTAGAGCATTACGCTTGGTTACATATTGGAGCATTCATCATTCTAATAACATGGTAAACAAGCAACCTATCTATTAAGCATGGAAGCCTTCATAGTGGGAACACTATGATGAATGCATTAACCAAAAGGGAACCTGTTTTTGACAGGAATGGCTTGTCGTTGACAAGACCTATGCTTATCACATCCAGAGATCTTAAGTTGAAGGCTGTGATCTTTAAATAATGACTGCCTATTCTATGATATCAATTGCCTTTGGGCCATCTCACTGAATAAACACTTAACAGGAAGCCATGGCCAATCTAGGCTAGCTAGCATATGTGCCAGGACCAGCAACTGTATCTGGTTTGACCCTTGGTGGTACGTAAGCAGCCTAACATATCACAAGACTGCAGCCTCAGAGTTTTCCTAGAAATACAGCTGCAGAACCTTTAGCAACATCAGCAGTAAGAACATTGCATGTCTCTACATGGGGTTCTACATCAGTTCCCATGGAGTAATTTGATTAGATATGTGTTATTTCTAAATTGAAGCTTGGGTCTCTAACTTTAGAAGTTCCCTGTATAGCACTAATACCTTTTTGCATGGCTCCTTAGGAATGAGCAAGCTGTTTAATGATTGGGATCCTTATGATTCCAAACTGATAAGAGTTAGACAATTTGGTACAGAAAACATGTTAGGCAAAATGAAATGATAATTTGTTCTTAGCTCTATAGTGGATAAGCTTAACTGCAGGTGCAGACATTTGTAGCGATGCCAGACAAGAGGACAAGAGATCTTGGTGCAGCACAAAAAAGTGTCTGGTGTTAAAAACAAAGATGAAACACACCTGTAGTTGGCACCTGTCTGTCTCGGAAGACAACGGACAAGTGTTCTTTTACCGGTGAGATCAAACTGTTGGCAGGTTGCAACACTTACTGTGGCTGTAGATGCAGGAGAGACATGATCTGTTGCAGCTGGGGCAGATGATGATGCCCGGTTGTGCTGTTGCAGACACACCATGGTGTTTCTTCTCTCTGTGATCCTCCCAGAGGTCATTTCTCCTATGCTATGGATACACGACTTGACTGCCCATCTCCAGGCACTGCAGTCATCTGCAAGGGATTCCCATAGAGTGGGGTTTATGTTGTCAGGCTTCATGTCATGTTCACAGACATCTTTATAGCACAGAGTTGGTCTGCCATGTGGCCTATGGAATCCAGTTAAGAGATCAGCTCACCTATTACGCAATTTCATCAAACCACATTGGCAGCAACATATAATGCATGGCTCCGAAATTATATCTGTGAAATGAATAATGGCATCTGTACACAACTGTGTTGTGTACATACAGTAGATCTGGGTAGGTGGTGAATGAATGATCTTTCTGGTGGTTAAAGTTGGGAGATGTTGTGTTATATGGTATGCTAGTCACTTTGAAGTCTTAAGATTTGAGATCTGCCAAATGCACACGTTGATAGAGATAGGAAGCTCCGGGAACCCTGGAATTACGCTACAGCCAGTGTCTCATTGTACAATAATATCCTGGCTGAGGCAGTAGGGAAAGAGCTAAGCAAAGGCTTTGTTGAGTGGGAGAGCATGCTCACTTCATTATGGGCTACAGGAGCTATCCTTTCAGGACCATATGCATGTCAGTGTACCATCTGTTTCCCTATAAATCCTTGTTCTCTGGCAAAAAGCTTTTATTCAGAAAGCCTAGGGGGCGGGGGATAAATGAATTCAAGCCTCAAATACTGTGTTATGTATCACTAGGGCCTGTCCCCATGATTCCTTCCATATATATGCTGTCAGGAAATGGATTATAGGTGGGTTTATTTCATAGGTTGAATCACTCTCATTTAGAGCAAAAAAAAAAAAAGATCTTTTTTCTTGCAGTGTCAGAACTAATTTGCCCAGAGTTAACATGTTCCATATTTAAGCTTCAGTCAAGTCAGTGGCGCTTAAGCCACAGTTGACAGTTTCTGAATGTACACAGACAGAACTGCTGCTGGTGTGACTGAGCATAGCTTTATTAATTCCACTTTACAAAAGCTGAATTTCATTAAGGCTGTTATCCTGGCCTCACTTACCTGGGAATAAGCCCAGCTGAATTCAATAGGACTTACCTCTGAGTAGTCATGGTTAGAATTGCAGTGCAACTCACTTTTAACAGCACAATCCCATCGAGGTCTACTCACTGGATATTAGGTATAGAAAATGGGTATATGATGGCATCTCTAAAGGTTATTATTTTTGCAATCTTCACGAAACTTCATAAAGGAAAAAATCAATCTTACCTCATGAAACCTCTGTATACTAAGTGGCTCATTTTAGTTTTATTTTTGCATTTGAATTCTTGTCTCTATGTGCAATTTCTGAAATGCATTGTGATGCCTATTCAGCTATTGCTGTAATGAACACTCAGATAGTCCTCTCAGGAGGTAACACCATGATTTTACATAATTCAGCCTCCATATTTTGCTGAGAATAAACTGATATGTTCCAAAAGGAAGTACTCTCGTCGTACAAAATCGGGTCTTCAGAGAGCACCAGCAGATTCTAGGCGCACTATGTCCCATAGCCACAAATTAATTCTGCAGCAGATTTTCAGAGGTGGTTGAGGGAAATTAATAGCTTATTCCTGAGCAGGTTTCTTCCTTTTATGAATTCAAGAAGGCTTATGATGCCAGTAGAAAAAGTCCTTTAAACGAGAAAGCCGACCCCTTTGATAGAGGTGATCTAAAGGAATATAGGACATGATAAAAATCTTACTAATTGAGCCATCCTTGGGTACAACCTCAAAAGCAGTTTAGGAACATCCTGTACCTATTTTACATGTTTGTCTGAAATATAAACTAAAACATACTGAGAGCTAGATCCTTGGCAAAGTGATTGTTTTGACTATCATATCCTAGAGCAGCCACGGACTGGAGGTTCAGCCTTAAATCTCACATAAGAACACATGATGCACATTTTTGTTACAGGATCAGCAATTTCACATTTGAGAGAACTCTTGGGTGGATTCCACACTGACCCAGTGAGTTGTTCATTTTATTTCTTAGTAAAGCCTACGACTTCATCTTTTGTCACCACTGCCTCAGATGCTGACTCCCTTCCCAAGAAAGTTAGTTCAGGCACAGGGATCTGCCTTACATCTTCCACAGTTAAAACAGATGCAAACAATTCATTCAGATTCTCTACGGTCTCATTTTCCTCTTTTAGCAGGCCTTTAACTCCTCTGCTGTCTAAACATCCAATTACCTCTCTGCTCCTGGTGTTTTTCTTCTTGGAAATTGTTGGGTTCAACATTTTAAACAACATGCTTCTTAAATTATTATTTTTCCTTCCATCCATTATTGTCTACTTGCATTTCTTTTGCCAAAGTTTACATTCCTTTTTGTTCTCATTTCGACAACACTTCCATTTTGCTTCCTTGACTGCTTGATACACATTCTGGTATCCTCTTGGTCTTGGTGGTACCTTTCCCAGTTCTAGCTAAGCTTCTATTATTGTGGTTTTTAATAACCCCAAACATTCTGGGGAGAATGGTAGCTTTCTGCTCCTCAGGGCACATCTGGACCTCTGCCATGGCTACGATTCCACCCCCGAAGTGGTGGTCCCCAGCAAATATGCATATGTGCCATCCTGCCGCCACACCCTCCATCTACATTGGTCAACACCAATATATGGGTGGCAGCTGTGTTAGGATTGGACTCTAACTCTCTATTGGGTTGCAACTGTTAAATGTCAGTGCAAATCATGACTTCATTGCCATTGCTTTTATTACCACATCTAGTTATGTGTAGGAAAGGGTTTACTAAACCCCTTGAAACAAGGTCACATTTCAGCCTAAGTTAAGTACATGCTTACTGTTCTGAATGAAATATCTGAATCTGGCTCATGCCAAATCTCAGTAAAAAGACAGGCTTCTAAGAATACCTTTTGGTTTGTTGCCATCAACAGGCTTCTAAGATTTGTTAGAAGCTTATGAGCCCAGAGGCAGAAACTGCAACCAGGCAGTTTTGTGGTTTTATTTTGGATTAGACGCTTGATAGCAACTGATATGGCATTAACATGAACGACAATATTAAGCATAAGTATGTTAACATGAAATCAAGCTAATGAGATGTCATTTCTTTTAAAGCTTTGTACTGTAAAGTGCCATATTAATGTGTATAGTAGTGCCTGTTAGATATATAAATATGTGCAAAGCATTGCTTATCATATTGTGCTGGCATTATATCAAGATTTTTGTTGTTTGTGTCACCGTTCTTCAGGTGAAAAATAGAAACTGAGGCCTAAATGCATGCAGATTTCAGATCTGTATTCTTTGCCAATTAATGTTTGAGGCTGGTGGAAAAAGTCAAGCTGGTAACTTCCCAATTCTTTTCCTGAAATTGCCCCACGTGGTCGAATTGAGAATTAACAACACCTTGGAAAATTGTAGGACACATTAATCATTGGCCCATCACATAAGGATGGTGGAAACTTCATCACAAAAAAGGGGGAAATACACCTCAGGGTAACTGTTCTGTCGAAAAATGGTGCAAATCAGGCAAATGTTTTCAGAGAGGAAATGTTGGATGACTTGTCCATACTCTCAGTTGAGCACTGCTAGTCTGTAGTGATTAATAGATTACTAATAGCACTGGCTTTTGTGCTATTTTTAAATACACATCTAACATTATGTATTTCTGTCTCTGTGTGATGTGCAGCACAATCGTTCATATACCTACTAAAAAGTAAGCCTTGTTGAACTCAATGGGGCTTATTCTCCCAAGTAAGTGGGTATGGGATTGCAGCCAGAAGCATCTTTCATGCTCACTCTCTTTTGTGTTATACGTCTGTGCTACCTGTTCATGTGACATTTTTGACTAGGATGGGGTTAAGAATGGAAAGTGAATGATGCCGACAATTTGTGTAGACCATATTGCAGCCAAGTTACCTAAAGCTGTAAGTGCTGGATTTGAAAGAGAAAGATTTTTTTTTAAAAGGAAACACTGAAAAGTTAATTCAGAGAGGGAAATGGAACTGATTTTTTTCCAGTGTTATTAAAAGCCAGCCAGTTTTCAGATGAGGCAGGGACCACATTCCCATGTTCGTTTTTGACAAGAAAGTTACGACATAATGACATTACCTTTTCAATTTCACCTGGTAACTGTTCTTATAAAATGCACCTCCACATGGTGCCAGGTGGTATTTATCACATTAGGAAATGCTTGAGGCCTGCCAGGTGCCCCGAGGCGATATTAAATAGCAGGCACATTTATAAGAATGACCCTCCCTATGAAACTGACAGGGTAAAATTGTATTGTGATTGAATCTGGGATTTGGACCAAATCCATGTTGCTAATGAGAGTTCTGCTGAGAGAGATCTTTTTTCTTGTTCACTGTACTGACTGGGAAGAACGTATATTTATTGTACTACATTTGTGCCAAAACTGATCAGTATAAGTACATGGAATAGAATGTTTCAAATTCATTTATTTGCGCAAGACTCTTTGAAAAGTTGTAACAAACCTTTTCACTGTTTATATAAACAATATATATTTGAACAAAAATAAACAACTGAAGCTAATTAGTAAGGATGGCTTCAATTTTGTCAAAATAAAGCTTTGATGAAAAAATGGCTCAGGACATCTTGATTTTGTCTTAATTTTCATGGCTTTTTCCTTTTCTGACAGTACTGAGAATCAACAGTTTTAAGAAAAAATAGTAACCTTATGATATGTTGCTTAGATGATATTAAATATAAACATCAGCTAATTTTTGAATTATTTTTGATCCAAACTCATTTTTTTATCAGACCTCCTTATTATATTTTAAAAGTTGTTTGCATATCATAAATCTGAATTGCCTTCCTTCTAGAAGGAGCTCAGGGCAATGCACAATAAAAATCCCACCAGGACAGAAGAACATATCAAATGAACAAACCATATACAAATAACTATACATTCCCTGGAGAAAGGGGAAAGAAGGCAACATTTGATGTGCAAAAGGAAGAAGAGATTTGGGGGCTTAAAAAAAAGTACTGCAGTGTTCTGCATTGTCTAGGAACTATAGGATGAACTCTGCCTCCCTAGAAGGTGAAGCTAGGGCAAACCTGTTTCGTTGCTGCCTGTTGTATTTGAGGATGGCTTTGCTGGATCAAATCATCAAATCAGAGTCCCTCTGGTCAAGCATTCACAAACAGAGCACATTGGAAATGAATACCATTTTCAGTTGTGTGTCTCAAGCCACTCTTAATCAGAAATGTACTGCCTTTGAATACAGAAGCCCCGTTCTGATTTATTATGGCTAACAGATAGAATTTGTTTCATTGATTGCCCCAGAGCTCTAATGTTTTGACAGATAGATAATAATATCTCTCTATTAGCTCTTTGCACAATTCATTTTTTAAAACCACTATGTTTAGTAGGGCTGATCTACTGGGGCTCTTCTTCTGTTCTTAATCCAAGACACATTTTTCTCCATCCTTAATACAGTCGCATGCTTAGCTGATGGCTTTAAGAATGTTGCTGATGCTATATATGAATTCCTCTTTCCTTTAGGCAGGCAAACGTTTAATTACATCCTCTTTACAACACTCAGGTTTGCATCTTTAGCATGCAAGATCAAAAAGATAAAGGTTGCCTATTTTACATCATGGATGTAGTGATATCCTAAATTAATTAGCTACAAAAGCATTTCTAGCTTCAGCGTTCATTTGATGTTCTCTCCAAGGATGAACCTCCTACCTACTTGCTGCATTAAAAAGAATAAAACTAGAACTTAATAATAATCTTTCATTTAAAATACGGGTTTACACTTCTGAGAGACAGGGCATATCTGCAGAACACAAGCTTAGGGCAAAAGTAGATGCGCAAAACATGAAATGTAAATAAACAACAGTCAGGTTTTGGGCTCAACATTCCTGGGGTTTGAAGGAGGTGAGGGGAAGAAAAGGGGATGGAACCTTAGCCTTGGCGTAAAGTGTGATCTTTCTCCCCTCTGGTTATCTGCCTCCCTCCCCTCCTCCTTGACAAGGTGTCTGAATGGGTTCACACACTGTGTACTAGGTCTAGTGGCTTCCTCGGGTGCCTTGCAATCTGCTAGGGAATGAGGGGGGCTTGCATGCTTTCCCTTTACTCAACCATGCACCTGTCTTTGCCACCGTTGCATACATCTTCTGTTATGGCCTTCGCAAGATTCTTTCCAGATCAAGTGCTGCATTCTGACTGTGATGCCCAAGTTCCCTGTGCCAGAACTCAAGGCAATCTGTACTTGCATAGGACTTTACCACTTTTGCCTGTTTCCTTGGGCACTGTAGTTCAACAGCACCCTAAAGGCTCCAGCTGGGAATCCCCCCCCCCCCCGGATGTTAATTCCATCTTTGAAATCTCAGATTCAAGCAAATTTTATCGTAGTGCCTCATCTGCTGTTACTCCACAGCTTCTTGGTTGCAGCACTGCTCTACAGCCAGCTATGACGGTTGCTCCTGAACTTAATTCCAAAGCCAGTAGGTGGAGGAGGATTAACAGTTGCCATGGTTTATTTCAGTTTTACTGGGCTGTGTGTGTGTGTGTGTGTGTTCCTCAGCAAATGATGAGTCACCATGGAAAGAGTTCATTGCAGGTTGAAAGTTGGAAAGCGACCAATTTATACTGGCGCATATTTCTGTTCCTGAGTGTTGTGCTGGATCACAATGTCTTGCTGCTGCACTGAATTTGAAAGATGCATTATGGCAGCAATTACAGCACATGGCAAGACAGCTTTTGTCAGGAAGCATGATGAGGTTTCTGTGATGGGGCCATCTAAGGTTAATGAAGAAGAAATAGATGGTGTCGCTAGCAGTTAAGAGGCAATTCGAAAAACATGCCGGTGACATTGATGGGAGAGAGGAAACCACAAGGTGGAAAAGTCACATATAGAACTGCGATGGAGGCCCACAGGCTGAATACAGCTCTTGGGGCAGGCCATGCCCCACTCCCAAGCTCCACCTCTCTCTGCCTCTGCGCCATGCTCGCCTTGAGAGCTTTTGTAAGGTTGGAACGTGTCCTTGAACAGTGGTAACGCTCCTCCTTCCCTGGCTGGAGAGATGACAAAACCTTTGGCTATTGTGGGGATGGAATGTAGCCTACAGTACAAAGGAAAGAGTCACATCCACTTTAGCTTCTGACCCTGCTAACCTTTGCCTCTGGCCAAGCTCTGCATTGTGTTGGCAAAGCAGCAGACACTTCTGGTGCTGATCCTGCACTGTGCTGAGCTCCCAGCTGCCTTGGTACCTGGCAGGAGGGCAATGCAGCCTCACCTGCATCACAATGCTAGCTGCTATTAGCTACCACCAAACATGGACAGATAATAAACCCTCCTCTTCCCTTTTTAATGAGAAGCAGCAATCAGGAGAGAACCATAAGATTCAAGTTTGGTTTCCTTTCGCTGATTTCTCTTGCTGCACCATAAATGTATCCCTCCTCATGTCACATATGAAGAAGGGATGCACATCCGTCGAACTCATTAACTGGCTTGAAAAGCTGGACACAAAATGCTAAGCCCCGTGGCAGAGTGTTATAATTGTGCTTTCCCACTGGGAACAGAGTTTAACACTTTGGGGCAGCCTGGCAGAGAGCCAGGGTGTTCTCTAACGAGGATGGTCAGAAACGAGTTACAAAAGAGGATAGAGGAGTCCCCAGAGATAACAGCTGAATAATATTACTCCAGCCATGCCCTACCTGTGAATGTGTTAACTACCATAATAAATCTCCACCTATAGAACCACCTGGATAAAAGCAGGGAGCTTTTTCCCAGCTCTGCAAACTTCCCTTTCTATTAAGCTGCCTGCAAATGTTGGAAATAAAAGAGCTGCAGTGGTTCACTTCCACCGACCACTATGGCTGAAAGCTTCCAAACATTTCTCAGAGAAGCTGGAAGTTCCCAGGTTAAAAAAACAGGAAAACCTAGAAAGGTTTTGGGGCCATTTAAATGACCAGGGCCCTTTAAACTGGTCATGTTTTAGGTTAGGAGAGGGAAATGTGCATGTGTACAAGGACACCTGGATTCAAAGCAAGACCTAGTGTCATACCTAGTGCTTTTCTTCTAGAAAAAAATGGCTGGTATCCACTATGATGTTATTACAGTAAGTGCCACAGTGCTTTTCTGTCTACCCTTGAGTATCTCCCCCCCCCCCAACAAAAGTGTCACTGGTCAAACCCTCTAACACATCAAGGCAAAAAACTGGGACACTGTCTTCTGGGGCTACACTTTTTGGGGGGCGAGATTGTGGCACCCAGAATGGCCGCTGTGCTCTCACGCGAAAGAACAGGGTGTCCCGGTTTTCCCCAGACAGTTGAGGGGCATGCTGTGTTTGCAAGTCTCAATTCCTTCTTGTCGATTAGCTCTGTTATATGCTATTGACATCAAAGGAAATTTAGCATGCCCTCTTAGAAAGCAGTTTTATCATTGCTTCTTAAGTGGGCCTATTAAATTTCACTTGAAGTCCAAAGTGCTCTTTTACATGGCTTTGTACATACAACATTAGATTGTTGTTGTTTAGTCGTTTAGTCGTGTCCGACTCTTCGTGACCCCATGGACCAGAGCACACCAGATACTCCTGTGTTCCACTGCCTCCTGCAGTTTGGTGAAACTCATGTTCGTACCTTCGAGAACACTGTCCAACCATCTTGTCCTCTGTTGTCCCCTTCTCCTAGTGCCCTCCATCTTTCCCAACATCAGGGTATTTTCCAGAGAGTCTTCTCATGAGGTGGCCAAAGTATTGGAGCCTCAGCTTCAGGATCTGTCCTTCCAGTGAACACTCGGGGCTGATTTCCTTCAGAATGGATAGGTTTGATCTTCTTGCAGTCCATGGGACTCTCAAGAGCACCATAATTCAAAAGCATCAATTCTTTGGCGATCAGCCTTCTTTATGGTCCAGCTCTCACTTCCATATATCACTACTGGGAAAACCATAGCTTTAACTATATGGACCTTTGTTGGCAAGGTGATGTCTCTGCTTTTTAAGATGCTGTCTAGGTTTGTTATTGCTTTTCTCCCAAGAAGCAGGCGTCTTTTAATTTCGTGACTGCTGTCACCATCTGCAGTGATCAAGGAGCCCAAGAAAGTAAAATCTCTCACTGCCTCCATTTCTTCCCCTTCTATTTGCCAGTAGGTGATGGGACCAGTGGCCATGATCTTGGTTTTTTCGATGTTGAGCTTCTGACCATATTTTGTGCTCTCCTCTTTCACCCTCATTAAAAGGTTCTTTAATTCATCCTCACTTTCTGCAATCATTATATTATCATCCCCATATTGTAGATGGGAAACTGAAACAGAGAGAGTTGAACTCTCTTAGTGAGTTAAAGCAGGGGCAGGTTCTGAGTGAGAAACTTCTTGTTAACTCACCTCTGTTGTTCACCCACAACACTATGTCAGCAGCGCTTCTGTAGCCTCACCTCCAACCCCAGTCACCCATGATGCCTAAAAAGACATTTTACCCCTATTATCAAAATTCACACCCTTGCAATATTATCTGAACCCCCCCCCCCGAAACATTACGTGAATTCCTTTTGGAAGATTCTTTGAGCTCAGTATCCTACGCTGTGGCCAAATTTTGCACCTTAGCTATTAAAAAACGTAAATCTCTTTTATTGAATAACATATTGTAACAATTTGTCCTGCCCTCCGATGATGATATTGCTGATCTTTTGTTTGGGGTTGTGTTGTTTTGTATTGCTGGCTCTTGCTGTAATAAAATTGACTGACTGACTGATGCCTAAAAAGGTGTTCCCTGAACTGGGAAGGCTTGTTGAGCCTAGCAGTATAAGGTGGTGCATTTGGGAAAAGAAGAGTAAGTTCAAAGCGCCTAATCTATTGACAAGATAAAGAGAGGAAAAGGAAAGGAAGGTAAGTATCTAACTTTGTGTTTAGATTTTGTGAGTCACCATAAAATATGTCATAAAGCCACATGATTATTCCTTTGTGCTCATGTAGCAAAAGTGCTGGAGGAGACTCTTGAGAGTCCCATGGACTGCAAGAAGATCAAACCTATCCATTCTTAAGGAAATCAGCCCTGAGTGCTCCCTGGAAGGACAGATCGTGAAGCTGAGGCTCCAATACTTTGGCCACCTCATGAGAAGAGAAGAATCCTTGGAAAAGACCCTGATGTTGGGAAAGATTGAGGGCACTAGGAGAAGGGGACGACAGAGGACAAGATGGTTGGACAGTGTTCTCGAAGCTACGAACATGAGTTTGACCAAACTGCGGGAGGCAGTGCAAGACAGGAGTGCCTGGCGTGCTCTGGTCCATGGGGTCACGAAGAGTCGGACACGACTAAACGACTAAACAACAACAACAACAAGCAAAAGTATTGGAGTACTGAGGATTTGGAAACAAGGAAGCAGTGAGGCCATGGATGCCGATATTACGTTGTTATGTGTGTGCTATAGAAAGGCATTCCGCCTTCGCATTAGTCCTTTAATTGCCCTGTTACATCAGGTGCCTCTAAAGCAAGAGCAATAGTCCCACCAAACCTCATGAATATTAATAATCCAGAAATAACTTTTAGGCTAGTCCCACATGAATGGCTATATTATGCAAAAGAACAGCATGCAAGCACAGGCAGGCAAACTTGTGGGAGGCGATTAGAATGTACGAGCGGATCTATCCAGACATCTAAATCACATTTTCTAAATACCATTATTCATTTCAATTTTAGAGCTAGGATTTTTTATGAGATTTATTGTAATTTGACTCCCCAGGTGCTGAAGAATTTAGAATGGCTGTCAGAAGCTGTATCTTCAGGGAATTGCAATCTCTAAATAATACTGAAGGGAAACGTGTTTCAAAGTAATGGGAATTACATCAAATATTACCTTGGTCCCTGCACAGTCCAACATTCATTAGCTGAAACAAATGTATTGCTGTGCTGTGTTTCCCAAGGGGCCACAGGACCCCCAAAAGTTCTAGCAAATGCAACCCTATGAAGATTGGGGGGAGAGGGCGATGCTGGCGGAGAAACTGCCACTTCCTAACTAAGCCATGCAGGGCTCATACCTGGCAGGATGGGGGAAGCAACATTCCCCCCTCCTCACTATTGTTTTTCCTTTTTAGGATATTTTCCCTTCAGTTTGTTCCAGTGGGAGGGGAAATATCTGAACCAGATACGTTTGTCTGAACCAGTACGTTTCCAAGCAGAAGAAGAAGAGTTTGGATTTGATATCCCGCTTTATCACTACCCCGAGGAGTCTCAAAGTGGCTAACAATCTCCTTTCCCTTCCTCCCCCACAACAAACACTCTGTGAGGTAAGTGGGGCTGAGAGACTTCAGAGAAGTGTGACTAGCCCAAGGTCACCCAGCAGCTGCATGTGGAGGAGCGGAGACGCGAACCCGGTTCCCCAGATTATGAGTCTACCGCTCTTAACCACTACACCACACTGGCTCTCAATTCAAAGTGTTGGTGCTGACCTTTAAAGCCCTAAACGGCCTCGGTCCAGTATACCTGAAGGAGCGTCTCCACCCCTATTGTTCTACCTGGACTCTGAGGTCCAGCGCCAAGGGCCTTCTGGTGGTTCCCTCACTACGAGAAGCCAAGTTACAGGGAACCAGGCAGAGGGCCTTCTCGGTAGTGGCACCCACCCTGTGGAACGCCCTCCCACCAGAGGTCAAAGAGAACAACAATTACCAGACCTTTAGAAGGCATCTTAAGGCAGCCCTGTTTAGGGAAGCTTTTAATGTTTGATGGATTTCTGTATTTTAATGTTTTATTGGAAGCCGCCCAGATGGCTTCCAGCCAGATGGGCAGGGTATAAATAATAGATTATTATTATTATTATTATTATTATTATACAAGGCTGATGTAATTTCTGACCCATTCTAGAGCCAAACTTGCCCCTGATCTGCCTCTGCCCTGGGACACCCAGTTTTGACCCTTAATGAGGGTGTGTCAGTAATGGCAGGGAAGGTATTCAACCACAGATCGCCCTTTCCATCTGCAGAAAAGGAGGTTCACTGTATCCTGCAACCTCTTAGCCATTCTCCAGGGGAGCGTAGGATTGCTCTCTTAGTTGTCTTGTGTCAGAAAACAAGTACTTGGGGAAGGGTGTGGAGTCAAATTTGCCTCCATGTTAAATAGATACCAAGGTGGAATGTAAAGATCATGTATGCCTGCCCTCATAGCATCATGAGCGTAAATCATCTCGGATGCACAATAAAAGGGGTGGTTGAAGCAGCCCTTTGACAACCTGCATAGCTAGTAAAGCTCATTCTTAAGTTATCCCGGTGCTTTAGTTGATAGGCTGAAAATATTTAAAGACAGCCAGGGCTTCTGTATCACTAATAGAATCATAGAGCTGGAAGGGACCACGAGGGGGTCATCTGGTCCAGCCCCTTGCACTGCTGGAATCCTTTGCACCACAAGGGGCTCGAACCCATGGCCCTGAGATTAAGCGTTCCGTGCTCTACCGAGTGAGCTATGATCCAACAGTGAATGTTAGTAGCTTCAGCTTCACTGCTGCTTGATAAGCTGGAGCAGCCCAAATATTCTCCTATACATCTCCGCAAGGCAGAGGAACCCAGCCCATATTGGCTGCTGCTTGGTGCTGAGAATATAGGACATGGAGGCAGACACTTGTGCTAAGTGGGGATCTCCAAGAGGTTTGGGTGAGTTTAAATATCAGAAAGTCCATGACAAAGAACAGACCATAGAAGTTTAGTTGTGCTGCTGATGTTTGTGTGTGATCTTGCATCAAGTTAAGAGGAATTATTCACTCTCGTCAAGAAGGGGCAAAATATTCTAGAAGCAGTGGTCCTTGGGAAGCCAAGGAACAGAGAAGAAAGAGAAAACCAAACTCACATTTCGACTAACAGGGCAATCCTGCGTAAGTATATATAGTAGTTTTGCTCCCAAGTAAGTGTGCATAAAGTATGGCAGGCTACATCTTTGGCAACTGAGCTTCAATGGATAAATACAGTATTTGTGCACAAACTGAATTTGAAATGGACATGGCTCTTTCAGTTACTGGCATGCCTGTGGCTGCCAAGTCAATATCTTAGGTTAGTGTAAATGTTTGAGTGGCAAGTACCCATTTGCACATGAATCAAGTATTTACAAAGATCTTGTTCTGAATGACATGGAAATATATGCCCTTTGTGCATGTCTTGGCCCTCTACCAAAATAAAGTATAGTTTCCTGCTGTGTAGGTACCGAAGTGGAAATGCGCGAGCGTTGCAAATTATAAAGCTCATGAATACAGGGAAAGGCAATCATAAAATGCATGGGCTTCCACAGTTTATATTAAGTTTATGGTACAAATCAAATATATTTACTGGGCAACAGGTTTTATAAAGCTGAATAAAGACAAAAAGTCAACTTGTTCATGTCTGTCCTCAAACACTGTAATAAGGATGAGGATAAAGAGGAAACAAATGTGAGATATATTGAAAAATCAGTACTACCGTAGTAGAGTAACAGCCACCACCAGTAGTAGTAGTAGAAGTTCCACAGCTAGGGTGCCACCACAGAAAAGGTCTTGTCCCATGTTGCTGCCAAGCATATTTTCCCCATAAGCAGGATCACCAACAGTATATAAATGATATAGGCCATTCATAGAGACTCTGAAAAATTAACGCCAAGTTACATGGAATTGCATGAGGACAGTGAAAATATCCAAAGTTCCCCTATATCAGAATTGCTCTTCACTGCTTCCCAATCACTATAAAGTTTCATAATTCTTCACACATTTTTACAGCAAATGTATTTTAACAAGCATGCTCCTTAAAATGCTGCCAAACCCCTCAGTCTTACCCTGATGATTGAAGCATTCATTTTCAGGCGGAAGAATATTCATCTATTTTTATCTCGTGGCCACTTGCTGTTTTGATTAACTTACGCTGTAAAAACCAGGATCCCTTTTCCCCGAGATTATATTTGTCCTGGATTAAGGCAATTAAATGATAACGATGGTTTTGCTTTCACAAGGCTGCTGCTGACACAGATAAAATCTGACAGATCAGATCTCCGACAATGTAATGGTGTCACAATGGAAGCATTTCTGCTCCACTTACATCTGTGAGGAAAAAGCGACATGATTGTTCAGGAGGAGAGAGAAAAAGGCAGCGTATACTGAAGCACCCAATTAAGCCACCTCTTTAAGGCCAGCTTTCTGCTGGTCTGATATCCTTAGGCATGTTATCATAGCTAGGAACCTGTCCAGAGACATATGTGTTGCATTTGGAAGGCACCACACAGGTAAAAGCAGTTCACATATGAGTGTGCAACATCACAGCAGCAGGAAAGGGCTTGGTCCCTTTCTATGGAGACCCACATCTGAATGCATCCACATTTCCTGAGTCTGATCTGTGAAGAGCAAAAGGCTGTGTTTTCATTCCTCTCCACCAGTGTTGTGATGGGCAGGGTGGAGGGAAGTTGTTTCTCTGAAACACTGTCTCAGCATTGGGGAGAGTGTCTGCAAGTGTGTGTGTGCTGCGTGTGACATGGGTTTGTGTGTGCTGAACATGTGGCGAGTGTGCATGTATCTGTGTCTCTATGGTGTGTGTGTCTGCACACATGTAAACAAACATTTGCCACAGTTACCACTGGAGGCAGCCCTGGTAGAGGTGGCCAACTGGGTAAAAAAGGTTTTGCCATCCCTGCCCTAAATTGTGATGAAACTTAACTATGGTTCGCTGAAAGGATCCTGTTTCTTAAACTGTGGTTTGAAATTAATAAGGCCAGTTTGTTGAGGTTGATCTAGAGCAGATCAGAGGTTTTCAGACAAAGAGGAGGGAGAGGAGAGAATAGGTGAGGTGAGGTGAGGCTCATCTCTGCTTGTTCTCTAAATGATAAAATATGATTTACCAAGACACTACAAAGGTAACACACACATAGACACAGTACCTCATCAGGCCCTGGAGATTTGAATTGCTTTAAAGTATCTAGGTGTTTCCTTACCACCTCTTTTCTTATCTTGAACTGCAGCTCCCTTCTTACAACATTTGCATCACGTTCCTTTTGGGTGAAGACAAAGACAAAGAAAGAGTTGAGCAGTTCCACCTTCTCTCTGCCACCCAATAACATTTCTCCATCTTCTCCATGCAGAGGACCTACCACTTGCTGGTTCTTCCTTTTGCTTCGAACATAGCTGAATAAACCTTTTAAATTTTTCTTAACCTCTCTTGCAAGCCTGAGCTCATTCTGAGCTTAAGCCTGCCTCATATTAAGCCTGCAACTGCTGGCTACATGTGTATTCCCCTTTCTAACATTTCTTATACTTGCCCTTCTGAAATCTCAGCTCATCTCCTTATGCAACCACACTGGTTTCTTTAGATGCCTCCCACTTTCCTTTCTTGTTGAATTGTCTGGATTTGTGCCTTCAATATTCCACCTTTAAGAAACTCCCATCCATCTTGGACTCCATTCTCTTTGAGTATTTCTGACCATGGGATCTCATCCTGTAGGTCCTTAAGCTTTTTGAAATCAGCCTTCTTAAAGTTCAGAGTGCATGTCCAACTACACTGAGTTCCCTTACCTCTGTATAATGAAACCTAGGAGGACACGATCACTTCCTCCCAAGGTTCACAGTACTTTTACTTCATTGATCAGTTCCTCTCTGTTGCTTCTTCCACCTTCTGGGACATGAAATTGTCAGTGAGGCAATTGAGGAATCTGTTGGATCTTATATTCTTGGCAGAATTTGTGTTCCAGCAGATATTGTGTTCCAACCGATACTGGGATAGTTAAAGTCTCCCATGATTACTGTATCTCTCATTTTTGAATGTGTGGTAATCTGCTGTAAGAAGGCATCATCCAAGTCTTCAGTCTAGCTTGGCAGTCTATAGTAGACACCCACAATTTTTACCCATATACTCTCAGCCTGCCTCTAAGGTCATAGATCTCTTCACAAGTCTACACATCCTTTATTTACAATGCTACTTCTCCTCCCTTCCTGTTTGGTCTATTCCTTTTGAATATGTTATATCCCTACAATTTCTACATTCCAGTCATGAATCTCACCCCACCAGGTTTCAGTAATGCCTATTTGGTTATATTTGCCATCCTGTATTAAGAGCTCAAATTTGTCTTGCTTGTTTCCCACACTCTGTGCATTTGGTTTAGATAGGCCTTTGGTTTCATTCAAGAGGACTCATTTGTTTTCATTGATTGCATTAGGTCCATTCATCTCTACCTCCAAAATATGTGTTCTTGTGATGCAGAAAGAATTGCAGCATTATTCTATTTCTCACACCAAAGCAAATGTATAGTATATTTATTTCCTTGCCATTTATTTCTTAGCAATTGTGGTATTGCAGTAGTAGAACCAATTATAATACACCAGAGAACAATTTTCTCTTTGTGTTACGACATTTGCTGAAATAATATAGAAAAGAAAACTAATGCATTGATTTCAATCTATACCGAAGCCTAGGTTTAAAAAATTGCTTCAATTTTAACTTTGGGGTGTATATATAAATAGTAATGAATTTTGAAATATGGTTGCTATCTTAATTTATATAGTCTACATTGTGGTAGTGGCTCTGTTTTTAAATTAATATGGCTCAGAGAGGACTAGAAATATTGAGTTAATTTCTTTTATCTCTATTATTTTCTTTTGCTGCTCCACTTAGTTAACAGAGCTGATACATTAAAGCAATTAAATACATCAGTCAGTTGCATTCAGATTTTCTCCATGAATGGCTTCAATAGATATTTCAGATTCTCCTGCCAATTTAAAAAAGAAGATAAAGAAAAGGTTTTTCAGTCTCATGGGATACAACCTATAAAGAACAGGTTCATAAGGTGTGCATCCATTTATGAAACATATATTAGCTTAGGCATAAAATGCATGTTTGCCAATATACATAGTAGCTCTATTTCCAATTTGGTTGAGGTCTTCAGATTTAATCAAACAGGCATTGATTAGAGTGAATGTATTTCTATAAAACAAATACACCCTGTTATTTTGTAAAGGGTTCTTGCAATCTAAAATTTGTTAAATAAATGAAAGTTGTGGAGGATAAGTAGCGTAAAACACACTGTCTTAAAGCAGTTCTACATAGTTTGAAGAAGGAACTGTCATCCAGCCCACACACCAACATCACCTTCAGTCTATGCAGTCTAGGTCACATTGTGCCACAGGCTGACACATGATTTAGCAGAGCAAACAGTTCCAGATTCCTCAAACAAGCAAGTAAACTTGCATGTTGTAGGAGAAGGCAACTTTCCATAGATTCTCTAATCAAGACTCCCTCCACAAGCACAACCTGCTACCTATGACTCAGCCCCTGTTGCTAAGCTTGGGACTCATTTAGGGTCATTTAGATCATCAATCCCAGCTGAGCTCCTTTGCCAGTCAGCGCTGTGGCATGAAGCCCATTGCTCTGGCATGAGTTCAGTGCTCTTGCCTACCGACCTGAATGTCTTGCCATTTGTATGTTGTGTTCTCTGCATCTGATCCAACATTATATCCAAGGCAACTGAACATTGATCGTCACGGCATCAGTTTGAAATAGAGATTAGAAACAGATGTTTACATTGCCCCCATATTTGTTCTATCCCTCAACAATAAGAATCAACCTTTAACTCTGATATCTGTGGCCAGCACCCTATTTGCTGCAGACTGAATTTTCTTTCATTGTAAGAATGGCTGATGGAAGCTTCCCTTGAAGATAAATAGCTACTTCAACAGGGGCAGGCAGAGGGAGAATTGGTTTAACCATAGCTGCCAAGTTTTCCCTTTTCTCGCGAGGAAGCCTATTCAGCATAAGGGAAAATCCCTGTAAAAAAGGGATAACTTGGCAGCTATGGTTTAACCCTCTTCCCACAATCCCAATTCTGCTGAGTTCCCCACCAATTGCTATTTAAAGAACAAAAACTGTGCATATTAAATAGTTACAAACATTCAAAATAATGTGTAGTTTGTGTTGTAATATACCGTTACTGACTTGCACTCATAAAAGGGTTAACCTGAGCCCTGAGCTTAATTTCCAGGTGGGAAGGGCTCAGCAGGCCACGAGAAGCCTTTGCCTCTTCCTTTCTCTCTCTCTGCCCTTCATGGAAGAAGCTGGAGCTGCAGTATGGCTCACAGTTGAAGACAAACCATGTGAATGAAAAGTCTCTCTAAATGGAGATTTTTACTCAGGCTTCCTCAACCTCGGCCCTCCAGAGGTTTTGAGACTACAATTCCCATAATCCCTGACCACTGGTCCTGCTAGCTAGGGATCATGGGAGTTGTAGGCCAAAAACATCTGGAGGGCTGAGGTTGAGGAAGCCTGTTTTTACTGCTTGCATATTTCTCCATGATTCTTTTGTAAGGAAACCCAAGTTCTTTCTTTTTAAGTCATTTGGAATCTTTCTTTTTCTTCATTTTACTGCCAGTGTTGGAGAATTGTTTGCTGTAACTCCTGAAACTCTGAGTAAAATTTTCACATATTTGCAAAGCTAAGTGGCTGTGATTTATTCTAGCCTAAAACTTTTTGTGAGGAATACTTGTTTAAAGGTGGATGAGGGCAGATGTAGATCTAACCAAGTTTTAATATTCTTGGACCACTTGCCATTGTGCCAAGTCTGTTGTGAGACTGTAAGAATCTCTCTTCCAAACCCCTCTCTCCAATAGTTTGACCCTAAGTGATATTCACCCCCACTATCACCAACCCCATCAATTATTGGGGCTTGTTGCACAAATAGGGACTGGAGGGATGTGCATGATTGGCGATGATCCTAAGTGTGGGCTCACTAACATGGAGACAGCACCATCACACACCAGGTTGTCTGAGTAAGCACCTTTCCCCATATATACCTCCTAGGCTACTGAAATCCATTTCTAAAGAACTGCTACAGAGTCTGTCACAGTCAAGAGTGGCCAGAAACAAGTAACAATTTTCCTAGTGGAATTTCCCTGTTGACTGAGATGAGATTGAACAAATTTTAGAGTAGAGCTCATTTAGGAGTCCCTTTCCCCCTCCCCCCCAGTTTGAGTAGGTTTAGTTGACAGCAGGTCTATCTGCATTTCAATCCTGCTGCATTATTTGTTGCTTTTCATCAAGATTGTTGCATGGTTGTTATTTTCATTACAGTTTTATTATTCACCATTCTGAGAATGTTTTCATTGAAACGCAAATGATATTGTTTTTCAGACACTACCATGACCACCCACATCCACACCCAATGTTTGGGAAGAGTGCACTTAATATTCGTTAATGGATCCACCACCTAAAAGAATCAGTATGCAGAGGAAGGAGGTGGTCTGGCCTGTTTGGACCAAGTCACCTATCAACACACCAGCACAACCATCTGTTTGGTGCAGAGATCCTTACATGCGGAGGCATCGATGGGCACCATTTGAACTGAGACAAAACAATTCTTTCACAAAGGCTGTTCCAAAATGGAAAAGTTGAGCTCACGATGTATGTATTCAGCTAAAGGAGGAATCTGCCCACTTCCAAGCCATGGCTTTATATCTGAAAGACAGAAAGAAATGCAGTTTGGCTTCAGCTCTCTATTTTTGTCTCTGGATTCTTCCATTATGTGCAGCTGAAAGTTATTTTGGTTTTGCTGTATGTCAGAAAATAACACAGCTCTCCTTAAGGGGCTTTGATTCTGCTAATGTTATTCTGGTGACCTTCAGAAAAGGAGGTTTCTCGTATTCAAGGGCAGAAAGCAAAGGCTTTAGTGATAACACCAGCACATTATAGGATGCATGTGTGGCATGAAATGTGTGACTTTCTAATTGCAATTAAATATATTCAGGATATTAATTGCAGCTGGAGGGCACGGCAGCTTGAAGGCTGCAATAAGGATTAGGAGCTGGAGCTGGAGCTGGAGCTGGGGGGTGGGGTGGGAGAGGAAGGAACTAGTGTCAGGGGCTGGGGGGAAGGCAGATGGAGATGAAATCCTAAGGGTTACAACAATAAAGATTTTTTTATTGCCCCCCCCCCAAGATTCCAATTAACATTCTTCTTAGGAGCACCACAATGATGCTTTCTAGTGTGCTGTGTAACTAAATTGAGGTTAGGGAAAAGAAAGGAAGGAGGACCCGATCTGCCTCCCTGTAATGCGAAAACAGCACAACCAGAGTCTTATGCCCTGGCCTAAAGGGAAGAGAAGCTGATGGAAAGCAAGCTACTTAAGCGAAACCTAGAATTCTGTCGGTTGTAGAGAGCACTTTAGCTTTATTGTCCAAGGCAAGATTGCTATTATATGGAGGGAACTACCTATTGGTTCCATATAGTCACTGGAGTTAGGAGAGGTTTAAGGGGAATACCTTAACCACTAGCCAGAAATCCCAAAGCCAGGGCTGTGTGTACTTAAAGAAATAAAACCCCCAATTCTTGCTGCAAGGCAGCCCAAAATTCAGTGCTAAGAGACGAATTCTGATTATTTGACCTAAATCTAAGAAAATAAGAAAATTTGCATACTTGATCTCACATTGCATAATTTGCTTTGCTTCTTAAAACAATTCTTCATGGTTGGTTCTTGTTCTGTCACAGGAAAAGGCAAGGAAGTATGCAGGGAACTGAAGTCCTGCCTTGCAATCACTGGAAATCTTACCCAGCCAGCCCTTTGGCTTCTGAAATGAGAGTGGATCCGCTTACCTTTAGAAATATGTTCATAGCCATAAACGTCTAGAAATTCACTTTGAAATTATGCACACAGTCCTTCTGAAAAATGCATCTAAAGCAATGCCCCACTCAGCCCCCAACCTTCAGGTGTTGAGTAGGTGTTGATTTTAATTTTTTTTTTGGTGCATCTTCACTTGAATGCAAGTTGAACCCTTCACATGATCAGGAAGCTTTCTTTATCAGGATCTTCAAATATTCAGAAAGTTCTGCTTGCATTCACATGAGCATGAATAAAAGCTCTATTTGGACTTTTGCCACTCAACATGGGGAAGGTCAGGGACTGAGTAGGCTGGGTGATGCGCACCAGGATGTTAGAGGCGGGGCTTGAGTACCTGCCTCTGTCCCCATATACCAAGCACCCCCAAACTTGGCCCTCCAGCTGCTTTGGGACTGCAATTCCCATCATCCCTGACCACTGGTCCTGTTAGCTAGGGATGCTGGGAGTTGTAGTCCCAAAGCAGCTGGAGGGCCGAGTTTGGGGATGCCTGCTATATACAGTCAGAGCAGTCACATGCTGTGTCAAATGCTGAAACATGCCTTGGGTGATAATGGAGTTAAGGGTTGGTAGTGTAGTTTGGCTTTTGTGATTCTGAAATACGATACTCTTTCCTGTAGTACTGGGTGCATTAAAAATATAGCCATAATTTAACAGGGCACCGTATGAAGAAGTGCTTCCTTATGTTTGTACCGAATTGATTGCCCCAAGTTCTAGTATTAAGAGAAGGACTTCTGCATCCACTTTCTACACACAGTTAATTGGCCCAACAGTGGCCCATTGGAACATGCAACAGGCATGCACTGGTGAGGAGGCATCAGCATAACTTTCCTTCCTTCTCCGCTTCCCCTAAAAGTCTATCTTGTTCTAGGGACCTGCTTTGCAACAATTGTCTTGATAAGACCGTAATTATTTCCCAGGGGAGACAGGAGATAAAATTATCACAGCAGTGTCCCCAAAGAACTCACACATGCAATTAGTGTAACTATTAGGTGTGTCTGCAGTGCGCCCTGTGCAGAAGAGTTGTTGAGGTAGAAAATATTCAGCTGCATATCCCTGCAAGTCCCCAGATGCGTTTCAAATGCATGGGCCAGATTAGAAAAGGGTTAATGAGAGTTGAGGCTTACATTAGCTTAACATCCATCTATTAATGGCTGACACTGAAATTGCACCCCGAGGCATAGCTCCACTGATCCTGCTTGGCAGGGGGTTGGACTGGATGGCCCTTGTGGTCTCTTCCAACTCTATGATTCTATGAAACTGACAGGAGGCCCATCTTTGTAAACTCCTTGTTCCAGTCTGGTTGGCAGACAGCAGTCCTGAACACTCTCCAGAAATTGGGCTTTGCTCCTCAAGCCCTTTTAAATCTAGGCCTGGGTTAAGCAAGATCTGAGGTCAGGCAAAGAATCACAGATTCTGAGAGACGACAGGACTGCTTGAGGTCCCCTGATTTTATAATCGCAGAAAACGAGAGATACGTTGCTGCCCCGGCAGCATACCTCGATTTCCTCAAATCCAGAAACGCAAGGGCCTTTACTCTCGTTCAAAGTTCCACGTTGCCCTCGCCGGTTTTGGAAGGATCTTTTGGGAAAGTCTCATATGCCCAGAGACTTTGCGCCTGCCCACTAGGGGAAATAGGAAGCCCCGAACATTTTTTTTTCCAATGCCCCTTTTATGATGAGATACGCAGAGATAGCATTGCCGCCCAACTGGAGAGGCTTGCTGACCTTCTGGATATGCCTAAACTTAATGCTTTCCTCTTAGGCAAAGTTCAAAAGACGACCTGGATGGTCGCCAGAATCTGCGCGCAGATTTGTAGGCGCAGACCATCCTCCCGGAACAAATCAGTCTGCTGGGAAAACAGTCGAAGTGGGCCGCCAGGATGATAGGGGCCAATCTGTATGGTATCTCAAATTTATTTTTTAGGTTCTCACGTGTCTATGCGTTTAACTTAATTTTAATTCTTAAGCTGTTTGCTGTTTGTTGTTTTAAATGCTTATGTTATTCTTGTGAAAGCTGTCCTAGATGTGCCTTTCGAGCTGGTCTATAACCGTAATAAACACACACACACACACACACACACACACACACACACACACACATACCTGCATCATAAATTGCCAATAGCACTGGTAATATCTCAGAGATATTTCATTGAGAGTTGCTCCTCAATATCTTGGTATTTGCTAATCTTGTGCATCAAGATGAAAGAGGGATGCAGCATGGACCCAAATTCCCATTTACCTGGACTATCTCCAAATCTAATCCTGTTTAGCACAGAACTGAACCACACCTTGCAAATTACCAGGATACCTTGTGGTGTTGTCCCGTAAGTACAATGTTAGCAGTATTAGCAATAATAACATGCAGGCTTTTGTCATGTTTGGTGGAGGTGTCCTTTGGGTCAAATATTTGGATTGGTTCATGAGAACTGCTGCAAAATCTTTTGGTGGCAACAGATTTTAGCACAAAACTGGACATCTACTTTATGCCCCAAAGGAATGGAATGGTTCTTTCAATTTCTTGAAACTGCAGAAATGGGCACGCAACAGCAACAGAGAATAATATTAGAATGCAGAAAATATTATAAGAATTACAGTATTAATATTTAGGAGGGTGGGCTCACAGAAAATTGGGCCACCCTACTTTCAACTGCAACAAGAGGTCTTATTTTAAGTTTCCTCTATATAGTTACTTCAGGCAGGGCACTTTTAACCAACACTGGGATACAGACTTCAAATTTTCTTGCAGTTGCTGAGAGGCTCAGAGAATATTGTGTGCGAACCTGGAAGAAAACAAACAGCAAGCTATCAAAGTAAATCGCAGTCAGTTGAAAAGGCTGAATAGAGGTTAATTCAATTATTTAATGGATGTCTACTTCTGTTCTTCCCTTCGGGCAGCTGTGCTTTTGCATGTTCTGCTTTCCACTCCAGACATATTTCTTCAGAGTTCTTTCCCCTAACAGCAAGAATATTTCACCTTCCTTTCTATATACCTTAGTCTTCAGCACTATGACAGTCTTCACATACAGTTGGATGCCTAAATTTTGCTGTGCTCATTGGTAATGTGAATGACACATTCAGTCCAGGAAAAATGTAGGATATTTTTTTTTAAGTGGGAAGGTTTTTAAAATATTAGTGGACAAAGCTTATGAGCAGGCTGCACTTTTATTTATCAGATTAGTAGTTTTAATAATCTCAGTGTCTAATACCTTTGGCATGCAACAGGGCCTGAAATTTTGGGCAACTTATGCCCATCATTGCTGCACCTTCCGCTCTTGAAACTACTTATTATAGGCAGGGTCTGGGTATCTTAACCAGGTCTCACCAGAATGGCTGCATATTTTCAGACTGGGCTGGCTTGGACTCACAGTCCAGTCCAAGGAGTTTACAAAGATGGGCCTCCTGTCAGTTTCATAGAATCATAGAGTTGGAAGAGACCACAAGGGCCATCCAGTCCAACCCCCTGCCAAGCAGGAAACACCACCAAAGCATTCTTGACATATGGCTGTCAAGCCTCTGCTTAAAGACCTCCGAAGAAGGAGACTCCACCACACTTCTTGGCAGCAAATTCCACTGCTGAACAGCTCTTACTGTCAGGAAGTTCTTCCTAATGTTTAGGTGGAATCTTCTTTCTTGTTGTTTGAATCCATTACTCCGTGTCCGCTTCTCTGGAGCAGCAGAAAACAATCTTTCACTCTCCTCTATATGACATCCTTTTATATATTTGAACATGGCTATCATATCACCCCTTAACCTTCTCTTCTCCAGGCTAAACATACCCAGCTCCCTAAGCCGTTCCTCATAAGGCATTGTTTCCAAGCCTTTGACCGTTTTGGTTGCCCTCTTCTGGACACGTTCCAGCTTGTCAGTATCCTTCTTGAACTGTGGTGCCCAGAACTGGACACAGTACTCCAGGTGAGGTCTGACCAGAGCAGAATACAATGGTACTATTACTTCCCTTGATCTAGACGCTATACTCCTATTGATGCAGCCCAGAATTGCATTGGCTTTTTAAGCTGCTGCATCACACTGCTGACTCATGTCAAGCGTGTGGTCTACCAGGACTCCTAGATCCTTTTCACACGTACTGCTCTCAAGCCAGGTGTCTCCCATCCTGTATTTGTGCCTTTCATTTTTTTTGCCCAAGTGTAGTACTTTACATTTCTCCTTGTTAAAATTCATCTTGCATTTCTTTGTACTGTACAGAAGGTATTGATCTGCTGTGTAGAGATCTTTCCTATTTTATAGATTCAAGAGGGTTCTAGAAGCTTCTCTGTGTGATACAAGCTAGCGCAAGCTGGAAGTTTCTAGCCAACAAGCAAGTTTCTATTCTGCCTAGAAACAGGCGGAAGGTTCTGATGTTTGGGTTATTCCTTCAGAGAAGCTGAACAGCTGGTTTCAACTGGTTCTGTTCTCTCTTTCACTCAAGGTCATGCTGACTATAACAATAGGCCAGACGGAGCTTGAGTTTCACTTTCTATCTCTCTTTCCTTCTGGTATGGTGTTCTGTACATACGTAGTATGCTTAGTGTTAAGGTTTTAGTCCTTTTGTAAGTTATTGTAAGTTTAAGTTAAGACTGCTGCAAATAGATTTCTTATGGGCAGTACCAATCCTGAAAGTATGGCTTTTTGACCATTATGCTCATTTGCCTTCAGTAGCAGTAAAGCTCTGTCGGATGAAATATACCGGTAATTGCCTCTCTTCTATTTTTTTTTTGGGGGGGGGGAATCCTGCAATGAGCTACATTTATTTTCCTCTGCCAACTACATGTTGGAATTTGCTCTGGATCAATATTGAGCAGAATTCTTGACACCTCCATCCTAAATCCACCTAAAAATCTGGATATTATCAGAGTTCGGAGGCAATTTTGTCCTTATGTAAGGCCTTGCTCCAACATGCTGGTTAGGAGGAGAAAGACAAACCTATTAGGGGTTGCAACTATTTTGGGCCATGGAGTTTTGAGAAAAAATAGTTGCTGTGGTGCATATGGCAGAACACAAATGGTTGCCATGGGGATATCATAGCACAAAATGCCTCCTGCTTGTAAAAGAGCAGGGAAAGAATGACAAGAGCACAAAATGGTGCATTGTTGGTTTGTGTTGGAATATTGACTGAGACCTTTTATAGGCTCTACAAGCAGTGCTGGACTGGCAAACCTTACTGCACATAATGGTAGGTGCAGCACCTTCCCATCCTATCAGAATGATGGAGATTGCTGTTCAAAAGGAAAGTGGACTTGCTTAAGGCTTTTGCTTCAGATTGCTTTTGCTCAGTGCAGGACAACCGCTGTAGCAGTAAGGCTAATAGCTAGTTGACACTATGCACTGTACATTTACATGCTTTCCACAGCAGTTGAATGAGATGCTTGGAAAGGGGAGATACTTTTTATAATGCAGCTGTCAAGACATTGCCGCCAGAAAGCATAACAGGTGCCATTATGTGAAATCCTATCCAGCTGTCAGATTTTGCTTAGATTTCTCTGGTGAAGAGAATGAAGCAGTAATGGTCCTTCAAAAATAGGGGAAGAAGACCAAAGTTACATCATGGTACTCTGCATGTTTGTTTATTCAGAAGAAGAAAGTTCAGGAGTTCAATGGGCCTTTCTCCCGGGTATCTTTGCATAGGATGGCAGCCATGATGTTACATAATATATTTGGGATAACATAATATACAGAGGAACAAGATGGTTGGACAGTGTTCTCAAAGCTACCAACATGAGTCTGACCAAACTGCGGGAGGCAGTGGAAGACCGGAGTGCCTGGCGTGCTATGGTCCATGGGGTCATGAAGAGTCGGACACGACTAAACGAACGAACAAACAAAGGTATGGGAAGGAATGTTCCACCATATTGTGTTCTGGTTGGTTGTTAGAAAACAATTGGTGTCTGTTTTAGGGGCTGACCATGAGTTTAGAAGTTCATAGGAGGGTCAAATGTTTCATTTAAGGTACTTTAAAGATATGAGTGAAAGGTGGAAAGAAGCACAACAGATTTTGGATATCAAAACTGAAACAGCATTCTGCTAGAAGCTTGAAGTATTGGAAAGTGGTTGGAGTACTGTGGCAGAAAGGAGGAAGGAGAAGGCCTCTAAGAGACCCAGAAGTTGAACTGAGAGAGGCAACTTGAGAAGTATTGTTAGGTTAGGGAAATGGTCCAGAACAGGCATAGTAGTATCAGCCCTCAGTCACTCCAACTGAGCCCCCTAGGAGTGCTCCTCAGAGCCATGTGCTGTCTGTCACATGCCCCTTAAACTAGCAACTTGCCACCAGGTGCACTGTTTTTTTTTAAATCCCATTGTCATTGCTGAAATAAGGTTTCAGTCCAGTCCAGTGAGCTGCTGTACAATACATGTGTTGTGTGTGTGTGTGCGCGCGCCATCTTGTCATATACCTCAGGCAGTCAAATGTCTTTGGCCAGCCCTGGGTTATATAGAGAAAATCATGGAGCAGTGTAGATATAAAAACTTGTGATATTACATTTTGAAAGTTTATTATATATATAGTTTGCTCTGGAGTTTGCTGTCCAGAGAATGCTTTTCTGTCACAAACACTTTCTTTGAAACATTAAGTTTGTATAGGCTTGTTGAGGTTTGCTGTTCTGCTTTTGCTAGGTTTTCCTTTAGCCATAAAGTGGCCCTAGAATAGAAAAGGGGGGGGACCTGTTCACTTTCTATCTTCTTCATCAATCATCCTACGACAACCTATACAATCCATTGCAGAGTAAAAAGACAACCACTGTCTGACTGGGAAATGTAGCAATGGGATAAGTAATGCTTAAGAAATCAGTAGACTGTGACTAACTACGGTTGATGACTTTGCATGTCTCATGCGAGCTCTTTGGTACTGATGCCAATATCCACTGACACTTCCCAGCAAAGGCAAGGAAGAAGCCTTTATTTACATTGTCATTCAACATACGTCAATAACAATAACACAAAATTAGAAAGAGCAGTGTGGTCCATTTGATAGAAAACTGGGGAGGCCACATGCAAGCAAGAACAGGGGTTACGAATATATTTGATATGGTAGAGACTTTTGTTTCATTCCTTCATTTCTATTATTAAAGACTTCATTTGTTTTTCATTCTTAAAATTACTGTTTTCTTCTTAATTCAGTATTCCTTTATTTGTTTTCATTATTACATTTCCCGGCCTTTCTCCCATACCCATAACTTATTTTCCACTACCTACAGATGTGGTAGCAATCAGAACTGATTTCGCAGCAGCCATGTTATTTAACCAGAATGCCCCAGAAGAATGTAACATGTAAAGCATTGGGATGGGAGGTGCAGTAATGGCAGCCACCACATAAAATGGCCTCTGTCTCTGTCTAGATGCTGACATTTTTTCTCAGAACACCCCAGAATGATTAAGCTTAGAATATGTGGAAGAGAGGGAAAAGAAAAGATACCAGAGAAGGAGAGGAAGGGAAGGGAAGTCCTTAGGTGTTTTGTGTTGTGTCCTTGGTTTGTCATGGTTTCTTTACTTAACTTTTTAAAAAACTGTATGTAAAAACGCAAATAATACTTTTTTTAAAAAAGGTATTTATTTGTGTGAATGTTTGCATTGGTGCGCTACAGATCTGGTAACAGTTGAGCCCCTATATGTGAAAATTAGTTTTACCATGATTATTATTACTATGCTAATGGTTATGTACTGGGTGGCGAAATTAACTAACTACATCTTAATGTTTACATGCAGATTGATTTATCCATTTCAACTAAGAGATACAATTTCTCACTAAATATTAATTGGTTCCTTTTGAAGCACGAGGCAATAATATGACATTGTTCATACAAGTAATTGCATTCAAATTGCTGTTGCAGGTTGTTTTTTCCTCATTTTAAATTGAGATCAGTGATGCCAGTCCAATTCATTACCACTATATTAGTCCTTATTCAATACCAGGAGCACAAGCTACACGGCTGAATTAGAAAAAAAATGAAAGTTTGGATAAAATTTTGATCCAGGAGGTAACATTGGGAGATGGTAGCAGTGGGAATATGTTGGTCCCGTGAGTAGACACACAGAATTAAAACTACTTGAGATTAAAGTAGTTGACCCAGAAACTCCAGCGGGTGCAGAATGCCACGGCGAGGCTCCTTATGGGGTCCCAGCCGCGGGATCACATTCATCCAGTGCTTTACCAGCTGCACTGGCTCCCGGTGGAGTACAGGGTCAGGTTTAAGGTGCTGGTTTTGACCTTTAAAGCCCTATGCGGCTTGGGACCCTCGTACCTACGGGACCGCCTCTCCTGGTATGCCCCGCAGAGGACCTTAAGGTCCACAAACAACAATATTCTGGAGATCCCGAGCCATAAGGTGGCTAGATTGGTCTCAACTAGGACCAGGGCCTTTTCAGTATTGGCCCCAACTTGGTGGAACGCTCTTTCACAGGAGACCAGGGCCCTGCGGGATTTGTCATCTTTCCGCAGGGCCTGCAAGACAGAGCTGTTCCGCCTGGCCTTTGGGTTGGATTCAGTCTGACCCCTGTGTTTTCCTCCCTCATGGTTTGGATTTATGGACTACTTAAAACGAGGCTGCATTTTAAATTTTAGTATTGTATTTTAATTAATTTTCTTTTCTTTTATGTCTTATTGTAATTTTATTGGTGTTAGCCGCCCTGAGCCTGGTTTTGACTGGGGAGGGCGGGGTATAAATAAAATTATTATTATTATTATTATTATTATTATTATTATTATTATTATTATTATTGCCTGGGGGAGGAAACTCCACTTGGGTTAAATGGCTGGTGGGAAAATGTTAACGCTTCCTCTTCTCTGCTTGTGGTCATCCCGGCTTGAAGCAGCTTTCCGTGCTGAAAAATGGCCAATGGATTATTATTATTGAGAGTGGTTTTTCTCCCCGTCTCTGATCAGAACACCAGTTGGCATCCTATTCTATTTTCCTATTCACATCTTCCCATTTGCTTTGGCTTTCTTATAATTCCAACTCCCTGTCCTTGCAAAGTCATAGAAACATCTGATGTTTTTTAAAGTCACAAAAGGAAGGGGAAATAACATTCAAATGGCAGCAACAGAATGATGAAAAATGCAAGCTCTGAAATACTTGCTGGGGGGCAAGAAGACTTGCACATGTCCCATCATCTGCCATGGCCGTGCTTAAACTGACTGTTGTTGCCATGCAAATCACAAACACCTCTTCGTCACAAATATGCTCTATTCAACCCTTTTCTTATTTGCAGAGTGGATTGCACAGCCTAGGACAGGGATTAAGTCACAACCATGGGTTGAGAAGATCTTTCTTTCAACCTGATTATTGGCTGTAGCTGTGCCAATGAGAACAGGTGCCTCTGCCACTAAAGGTGCATCTAACAAGGACAGCTGAGGCAGAGGTACTGCACAGTCACCTTTGCAAGCCCATAAGAGTGATCTGCTTTGCAAATTATTAGAGGCTCCACCCCTTCATCTTCTTCCTCATTTTTCTAGGATGCCCTGTTTGCTTTTCCCTCTGCTTCCACCACACCACACATCTTTTTCTTAGGACTCAGTTACACAGCTGCAAATAAAACGTTTTAAATGTGTTGTAAAGTGCAATGTACAAATGTGACACTAGATGGCGATAGTGAGCTATGTAAAATTCAATGTATTTTTCAAAACTTTTTTTTAAAGCATTTTCACAGCATTCAAAAAATATTCCACCTTAGACTTATTTGCTTTCCCTTAGCTCACTTACCTCTGCTAGCATGTCCTCTTCAGTGATTAGTTTTTTATAATCATACAGGTAGCTGTGGGTGGAGTGACAGAATTCATCTACTGGCTGCTCTACTGCAAGACCAGCCATGTTAGCCTGCTCTCTCTCTCTCTCTCTCTCTCTCTCTCTCTCTCTCTCTCTCTCTCTCACACACACACACACACACACACACACACACACTGAATTGCAGTTTCTAGATGGGACACGAGTGGCCTTGCATACTGAAGATATTCCACACTGAAGGATTGTATTGGATGCCTGAATATTTGAATGACCAGAAGTACAATTTTAAATCTGATAAAATGTAAATGATAATGGGGAATCCTCATAGAGGGAGAAAATATACTTCAAAAGGCCAGGAAGTACAAAATCAGCATTTATTTATTTAGAAATGTTGATTTAATTTAAGGCTATTTGTCCCACAGCTTAACAGTTTTTAACATTTAGGGGAAATATAACTACGCCTGAAAATGCAAAGTATTGAGTTTTTGTGACAGTTTGTACCTAAGGCATGTTCTAATGCATAATTCATTTAAGCTGTGTCAGAGAACAAACTAGACCTAGAAAATTATTTCCTTAACTGCCTTTGAAAACCTAGAGTAATGCAAGGGGGTAAGACATGTTATTTGCTAAGTTCACAGTGGCTGAAATCTGTAACTGAATGTGCTTGCTAATTTAATTTCCTCTGCTTGCTCATGAACAAAATAGCTTCCTCTCTGATCTGCAGATTAAAAGTGAAAGGACAGAATATTGGGGTGGGTGGGTCGGTCTGCTTATACCTTTGGAAACTGAAAGATGTGAAAATTGTAGAATATGTAGAAACTCAGCAAATGTGGACAGCTATAGATCGACATGGGTGTTTAATTTCAACATATGCTATGGTGGAGACACCCATTGAATGTTGATTGATATTCCTTCTCCTGTGTCTGACAAATGTACCGTACTAGACTCACGGTGGCAGAGAGGTCAAAATGCCTGACTGTATCCCTCATGAAATGATTGATTGATTGATTGAATGTTCATGGGCAAGCAGGGAGAGCATCACTGTTGAAGTTCAACCTCCCACCTGCCACAGCTAGTATTGTGCCAGAGGCAGTAAAAGTAGAAAGGCTGATCCTTCGCTGTTGCCAGAATTGCCAAGAATATGAAAAGAAAATAGTAAATAAAAGAAAATAGTTCCTAGGGAAAAGAAAATAGAAAAAGCAATGAGTGTGAGTTACCTCTATAAAGAGTGAAGGGAAGGACAGCAGTTGGCCATAAAGGTGGAATGAAACATTGAGCCAGAAACTAGCACATCGGTACCAAGAGTGAGTCATAACCATATGGTTTCTGTGGCCAGTAATTATGGGGTAGTGGTTGAAACTAGGACTTGATAGTCAGAAAAACGCCTCATTTTTTGGTGGCAAGTTATTACAGGCAGGTTACTTGTGGCATAGTGTATGTGTGAAAGTTTGTTCATGCATAGCCCTGATATTAATGACATTTTTGAGGTGGAACAGTGCAGTGTAGGCTGTCCCTACTTACACACAGCCCAGTGGAGCATAAGGACGGCATGTGTTGATAGGAACTGCGGACATGTATTGGCTCCACACTACACATCGTGCTTTGCATGTGTGGGGTGGTTGATGGTTTGTGAGCCCCGGGCTTGTGTCACACAGGTCACACACAAGATATCAGTTTCCCTTCTCTCTTGCTCTCAGCTAGTCCTGCTCGTTTGAATTTTGCATTATCTCAGATAATGTGAGTTTGTTTATTCAGACTTTGCATAGTCAAAGGGAGTAGACAATAGCAGGTCAAATGCCAAACCCTAAATGACTCTACATCAAGACGTGAATATTTAAGCTTAGGAACATGAAGCAGTACCTTAGAGGCTCATCTATTGGGCTGAATAGGGCACTGCCCCCATCAATCTCAGTCTGCCTTAAGTCATACTAGTTCAGGTGTGCCACCAGATACCAGTTTGTTCCTCCTTAGCCTCAGGCCCTTGTAAAATTCAGTAGGGAGAAGATGGAGGACAATTACTGTAGTTGGCTCCTATTCTCATTGCCTTGGGTTCCACTTACTGCTGGTCTCTTAGCTTTCCACCCCACCCCCCTTCGTAATGAGCACAGGCTGCCACTGGAGCTCTGAAGAAGATTTTAAATTATGAATAGTATCATTATCAGATAACGAAGCTGTATTTTACTAAAATAAATGGGAAGCATTGCTGAAATAATCTGCATTTTATTTAGGAGAATAGGTGAGGCCTTCTAAAACATGAATCACTGACACGTTTTATAACACAGGGCAGTTTGACATAAACCAAACAGTGCATTTGTTTGTTAAGTGCCTCTTTGGGTAAGTACAACCTCAAGTTTCTAAACAAGCATCTCAATCTAAAGAATGATATCCCCCCGCTCCCTCGTTCCCCCCAAAAGTATCACAGAATTAATTACAACATTTAGGAGATGACAAAATATGTGCTATATCAAATATATTTTGAAGAACAAAAATATTAAGGAAGCATACTCTTGGAACAGAAACATTTTAGTAGTATGCCAAGGTGTGTACCAAATAACTATCCAGACGGAGAATGCATTCAAACACACAGAACAAAACATTTCCTGTCCTTGGTTAATTTTTCTTTTGAAGAGCCTTTTGGATGCAACCTTCATCACAACAAGAGCCTATTTCTTGCATTTCAATAGTGAAATGAATTGGGGGTGTGGTAGGCAGGGCTGAAATGTTCTTTTGTGGCAGGAGACTGTGTTTCTAATTCAGGCACCTATAATCAACCACTGAGTGCCTACTAGGGCTAAATAATAATGCCCCATTGTCTGTTTAAATTCCCTTATTAAGAAATTAATCAGAATTTCCAAGAGAATGAAATAGGCATGAGAGGCTTGATGTCCCGAGATCTGGAGAAAGCCTTGAATCTAGTTGTGGCTTTGCCTCAGCAGAAAGTTCTGCTCACAAAAGTTCTGTGTGGAAAACCTCTGGAGAGAATAGGTATGGAGTGATGAGCTACAGGAGGTACAGAGAGCTGGTGAAAACCAATAACCAATAGTGATCTAACACTATTTAACACTAAGTGCTAAGGAACATAGTATAAACCCATTGTGGGACACAACACTATCAACCCCTGATAGTGTGCCATTGTTTCTCAAAACTCAAGACCAAACATTTCACTTTCTCGTCCGGCTTCTACTCGGGGTCTGCATGCCCTTCACTTTCCCTGTGCATCTTCTCTCAGATTTTCTCAGCATTCATCTCCCAACTTCACAATGGCGATCTGTCCCTGTTTCCCCGCTCTTACAGCCACTTTTTATGCTTTCATCTTAGGACTCTCCCATTTGTAAAACATGTCTGCTTCTTTTCACTATCACTATGTAATAATTCTCAGATCTTGTGTCCTTTTCGCATAGCTTCCTAGCCATATTTATACACAAGTGCCTCTAAATCTACCAGTTCCCACCATAGTATTTCTCTTTGCTTATCTCTGAGCTACTCCCATTCCCAGAGTGATTCATGTAGTACTGCTACTTGGGCAAGTGGAAGTGCAGCCTTGCCTGCACCTCATACACAATGGATGTTGTGGAACACCAGTCTTAGCATCGTATTCAAATGTTTACTTATCAACGTAACAGAATTTTTTCATGTTACCAATAGCACTATTTTTCTTTTATGTGTTCCTCCCCTGACCTTTCTTTCCTTTTCTTGAAGCTCTTAGAGTGCAGCCCTAATCTGTTGATGTTAATAGCTAGAGTAGGGTTAGAACGACACTTTGCTTCCTCTGTGCTGACCTCCGCCAGCAGAGAGGCATGAGTGGTGCTGGTAGGGCAAAAATACTGCTAGGCTTCAGGTGATGGGCCACAAAACAGGGTTTTTCAAGGATGGGGGCAGCTTTGGATCTGCCAGATCCAGCCCCCGCATGGACACCCCCCCAAAGGGCTACATCTTTTGAATCCCTCAGGTACACCAGCACATGGCATAGTGAAAAGGTAAGGAAAAAACACCCACTACTCCCTTCTATCCTAGTCATTGTTAGCTAGCAGGACCTGATATGTGATGTCTGCTACTCCTTCCTGAACCCTCCTAGGGTTGCTATACAAGATGTCTAACAAAGCTTAAAGCTTCTAATCCCTATCTCCTGTCAGAAATTTAACCATATTTATCTTAAAACACTGGGACCTATATTTTTGTGATGAAGATTTTGTCTTTTAACACCAGGTATTGATGCATTCTGGTAAGAATAGTTCTTAGACAACATCTCTTGTAGTCTTTGCTCTCACACAAAAGCATTTTTTTAAGGAGTAAAGGATTTTGGCTAAAGATGTTGTGTGAAATTGTAACAATGCACACATTGAACATGACCCATGTAGAAAGAGACTCATTATATTTAATTCTTGGTGATAACAATATGAGCATGGACAGGAAATTTGTTTAGAGCTATACACAAACAAACTACTTTTAGGTGCCCCCCTCCCAAATTCTCACACTGATAAGAATGTATCACAGCCACTAGGAGACATGCATTTTGTTTTGCAAAATCCCTAGCAACAAATATACCCATCTTTAAAAGTTAAGTTTCTCTGGATAAAACATGCAATTCAAGTAATGGCATATCAAGGTTTCAGATTAATTGGCTTTATGAAGCAACAATCAATTCATCTGCAAAGCAAAGCAATTAATATTTCTGAGATCAAGGGCCAATGTCTGATTCATACAATTTTGACATTGCTACGTAGCTATTTACTTCCTCTAAGCCCTACTGGTATTGGGAGGAAAAAAGAAGGAAATTGGTTCTCAAATGCGCTATGGTACTTTCTACAGTTAAATAACACTGAGAAGGTGAAATCTTCAAAAAGCCCAAATTAAAAAGCTAAAAAAAGTTTTAACTGAAACTCGCAATAATGAGCAACAAATGAAATCCTCAGGAAAACTTGTGCTAATTCTTTGGCTTAAAGAAAGCTAAACTGGCAGGTCTTTGGAAAGCCAATTCATCTATACTACACAATAGACAAAGCGTAAGAAAAAGAAATGACAGAACCTTAAGGTTTCTGTGTGTCATAAGGTTGGAGGTAGATGCCATCCATCTACGAGAGGCCAGATCCTGCAGTCGGGATCTGAAACCTCTGCGCTCATTGTTTAGCATAGTTCATTCCTGATCTAGGTGGTCTGGTGACAAATTAATCTGACACCAGCTCCCCAATTTCACATCTTGATCAGGCACTGTTAAAAGTCTCGATGTTTCTCATGAGGTATAAAGTATGAATTATTTCACCAAGCGTGACATGATATCAAAAAGGTCAATCACTTCTGTATCTATAGATACAGTTGGATTGAAAGATATCAAAAGTGTCTTTTGTAGATACACTGGAGTTGTTGTTTTCCAAAACAACTTTGTTGGTTAAAGTTGTTATCCTTCCTCATTTTAGTTATCCATGGAAAAGTCTATAGCAAAGGAAGCAGTCCTGCAAGTCCGTACTTCCAAAGAGCTATTCTTCTCACTAGGACAATTTACCATGTAGTTAAATTACTTAGGTCTCTTTTGATTTAGGCTTCTATCTTATACCCAGTGTCCTGGAGGTAAGCCCTGCTGAACTCAGTGGGACTTACTTTTGAGAAGCCATCCGTAGGATTGCATTACTAGCTACCAGTCCAACACATAGTGGACTTTCTCCCTTCCACTAGTGGCAGTAATTGGACTGTTATGAATTCCAGTCACTTCTAGCTTGACCTAGAGGTGAAAAAAAAGAGATGTCCAAACATTGTCGCGAACTGGTCAAGTCTCTTAAGGCACAGTTAACCTGAAGAATTGTACCTTCCTATAAAAATAAATGCCAGTTCTATGGTAATGTTATCTTCCTCCTGGAAACATAGTCTATACACAATAAAGTTTACATGTGTTAAGTAGATTTATCTAAAGAAGTATCCTACAAACTTTTATGAGGTTTGACATTGTAACTACAAGTGTAAAACAACGTAGACAAAACATGACTATATGGAACAACTTGTTTGCAAGGACACATTATTATTTACAGACTTACTGTGACTGACAATTGGAATAAGAATATTCCGACATCCTCATCTAGACCAATATTGTGCATTTCATTTTGATGCTAAGAAATCAGTCTCAAAACATAAAATGAAGATAGATTAGGAGTTAGATGCTCATTTCAAGTATCCAAACTAAAAGTAATTAAGAGTGTAGTGTTTGTGGAAATGCAGCAAAACTGAGCATAATCTTACTTTATCTAATTGGGACAGTACTGCACAAAATAAGACATATATAGCTAAGTACACAATTTGCTTCAATAATAGTAGCATAGTTTCCCATTGTATCTCTCCAGAGCCAAATAGTTAACTGGTTTTTCCCATTTATACATTGTACACTAATACTGAATATGATTTGGAATAGTTTGGGGATAATGCATATGAAATAATTTAAAACACCAAGTCCATGTCTAAAAACCGCTAAACCCTTTATCCTTCATTTAGTTCACCTCTGCTAACCCAGCATATCCTCCAAATTTTAAAAGAAATAATTAAGTTTATCTTTGTGGATACTTAGAAGCAACTATATGGCAGGTTTTCATTGCATGCCTCCAAAGAGATCATCAGATTGCTATACAGTGTATTCTTTAAGGACAAAAAAGCTCCTGAAACAGAGTTATGATTCAGCAAATAACTTTGGCATTGATCCATTTAAATGAACACTAGCATAGATTGAGAATACTGTCACAAATTATTCTTCCTGTGCCTAAGTATTTTTGAGTGTGACATTTGGTGTAAATTGATACTTGGAAAAAGCTTTTTGTTCCAACAAGACTTGAAAAACACAAGACGGAAACATCTGTAAGAACATCCCCCTACATACACAGACACACAAACAAAAGTTTACTTTTTGTCAAGTACTATTTCAGCACCATGCTTCCCTTCAGGAAAGGAGTACTTGGAGTTTCTCTAAAATGCTGTTACATCTCCCCTCTTTTTGCCTCTGCTCCTCTGGAGATGAGCAGACAACCTTTCCAAGTGCATGTGACCTATTGGATCACATTTCTATGATCACAGGTGCTAATGGATTTCACGTGGCCCTCTGTATAGGGCACAAAGTGCAAAATTGTCATAATATCGCAAGTTGAGTGACTCTTATTGTTTTGGTGCCTTGGTCTTTGGCCCAGAAGTCTTTGGCTGTCCGGCCTTCCCTTTGTAGTCTTGAGCTGGAGTAACAGGGTGTTGGGATTTATGCCCATTGTATCCATTTACAAAGACACACTGATAGTAGCGGACAGCAGCTGGGAAGGAAAAAAGAAAGAAAAAGAATAGTCACTAACACTTGGTTTTGGTCACTATTGCATTAAAGTGGCATTAATCTGAGGGAACACCAAGTTTACCAAAGTGTAGGTTGACACTCCCACTTTACTTCTATACTGACTGTTGTTTGACTCTAACTCCCATCATTCCTGACCCTTCGCCAAGTAGGCTGGGATTCAACAACATCTGGGGAGCCACAGGTTCCCCACATCTGATATATATTATACTCAGATAGCTCCCATATATATCTATAATATTGTCAGGATTGATTTTGTTCAGCAAAATCACCCCCCTGCGATCTCATCTTCCCCATGCTTGTTTACCTCTACACAACAAATCCAATATTATGACCTAGAAATGACATGATCTTTCAAATCGAACTGAAATTGAACCCCACATACACCATTCTTATTTTATTAATAGAAATAAGATACAGTAAGAAAACATTCCAATTACAAACTCACATTTATCTTTCTTTGTTGCACTTAGATCAGTGTGTCCCTCTATAAAAAAATGTAGTAAATACAAGGTTCTTTAGTAAAAAGAAACTTAAAACGATCTTTGTATTTTAGGTCAATGATGGAAAAGGGGAAAAATATAAAATCAGCACTGTTTGGGAGGTAGAATTAAGATATTGCAATAGAAACATAGCAAGTTCTTGACCATTTGCATTGATTAGCAGTTTGCTTCCAGGTATAGCTCAAAGTGCTGACCATACAGGCACTGCAGCAGGGTGGCTAACCCTCTCCTGAGTCTTACAGTCAGTTCCCAGTTCTAGATCCAGATGGCAGGATTGGGCTGATAAGTGTCTGAAAATATCAGGCCTCTAGAAGGAAGACAGTGTGTGACCTGCACAATCCCAAAACTATGTCTTTACGAGGAACTCTTCTCTTCTTTATCAAAAATATATATGCAAATATATATTTTTGCATAATGATTATTTGGACTTGCCATCATCTTCTGAAGCAACAAAGATAAATGGAGTGTCCCTGGTTCCTGCAGCTAAAAGTGTAAGCCCTTACCAGTATGTGTGTGTGTGTATCCTATTCAATTACCATGTATTATACATGTCCTTTCTCATCTGCTCTTGTTTATCATAGAATTGTAGAATTGGAAGGGACCCTGAGGATCATCTAGTCCAGCCCCCTGCAATGCAGGAATATGCAGCTGGCCCGTACAGGGATTGAACTTGCAACCTTGGCATTATCAGCACCATGCTCTAACCAACTGACCTAACCAGGCCCTGTGCATCAACACAACCAGTCAGGTTTTCCAAGAAAGCTTTCTTCCTTTCTTAAATCCTTGTGCCATGCATATGTTTCTTGCATGAAATGATTCTCCATACAAGGGGGAAGCTTTATGTGAGTGAGCCTGTAGTGAGGCTAGCTTTTCCAGCCCCACAATGCCCCAGTGCTTGTGGAGGGTTACCTGAACCACACTAAATACACATACACAGGGACACATATTCTCACTCGGCTAATTATTGAAGAGACACCAATGAATAATTGCCACTTTTCCCTACACACAAAAGGAAGCCAGGTAAGAATGAGGAGTCTGTACTGGAGCATAAAACATACCACAAGAAGCTGCCCTGTGCCTTCACTAAACCAATTAAATCCCTGCTTTTTTATGAAAACTCAATAAACTATTGATGCTGGTCTTCTTCAAAGTTGTTTAAAGAATGTAAAAAAGAAAGAAAAAAGAAGCAAGCCATGAAACTTGACTTGAATATAAAAACTGATATTTTGGCTAATTAGAGGCATCTCTGGGCAATTCCATCTTGAGCAAAATATGTAATGAGTTATGTGTGTCAGAAGCAGGTCACCCAGCAGACATTTTTAATTAAAGCAAAGTAGTTTGGCAGAAATGGCAAGGCAGACAGTTTTTTCTTAAGAGACAATGTGAGAAAACAAAATAATTATTCATTTGTATTGATAGGTTAATTGAAGACAGGATCAACATTATGGATGGAAAATTCAACATAGTGCTAAGGCAAATGTTTCATCAGGACAAGGATTTCTTATTGCACAATGGCAATTGCCCTTTCCTCCCCCCTGCACCCCTGAATACTGACCCTTTATTCGGGTTAAGTTATTTTCTAATGAAATCAAACAATTTCAGCGAATCTATAGTGATGACAGGGCAGAAAACCTCCCTAGGCTTCTGCCTAGGCTACAAAATACTCAGCCTGGGCATTGGGAGTGTGTTCACCAGCTATTATCCCTTCTTTGAACTCTTCAAATGATGTATGAAGGAGACCACTGCAGCAGAAAGAAGTTGACCAGGAACAAGGGGGTTTAACCAAAAGAAACTAAGCTGTCCAAGAAGTGGAAGCTGTCCAAGAAGTGGAAGGATGAAGATAGGACAAGCAAAGGTGACAATATGGGCAAAATACAGGCGAGAAGTCAAAAGGTGCTAAGACCTAACAACTCTCAGCACTCTTAACAAACTACAACTCCCAGGATTTTTTTAAGGGAAGCCACAACTGTGTAAACTGGTATCACGAGTTGAGTAGGGATTAGAATCTGGGTTTAGTTCTACGTGCTAACCAATATACGGTCCCTAAAACATATGCTGCTCCTTTGACCATATCGCAGGAGTAGAAGGAGTCCTTGACTTTTTCTTTACACATTTTGTTTAATAAATTAATGTTTTATCCTTATTTCTGGAAAAAAACCTGACTCATAAATTAAGGGTATCTTGCAGCTAAACCTATTGATTTTGTCTTCATTTGGCAACCATGACAGGTTAATTATGGGGATGGCAGGTCTCAGTGAAATATGGTTTTATTTGCTAATCATAACATTTGTTTCATATTCTCTTTATATCAGGTCAGTTTTTGTTGCAACATCTAATTCATTGTGTAATATTATCCCTTGAGAATGTACTTTATGTGGTAACAGCTGTGAACTCCCTTTTTTCGCACAGCTTTCCTTTTCTTTTGTTATTTTATTCTATTCTTTATTTCTTACCAGATTTCTTTTTTTTTTAAAAAAGGATGATGGAGGTCCAAAACATCTGGAGGGAAGCCAGTTGGGCAGGCTGGTTTAGATGCTACATTTATTTATTTTTTCCCTTTAGAACAGGCACCTCCAAACTCAGCCCTCCAGATGTTTTGGGACTACAACTCCCATCATCCCTAGCTAACAGGACTAGTGGTCAGGGGTGATGGGAACTGTAGTCCCAAAACAGCTGGAGGGCCGAGTTTGGAGATGCCTGCTTTAGAACCACACATACTTCTGCAACCACGCTAGTCTTTATTGTTCACTGGCACATACAGCAGGAAAAAAAGCCCTTGACCTCTAGGCCACTGTTGGCATATTTCAAGATGCTGGGGGAGATGATGAGCAAGTTCTACCTTACATATAACAAAATGAAAGGTCAAAAATCTTCCAAGACAATTCGCCCACCTTTTAAAAATGGCACTCCCTAGAAATACTAAATGTAACCTATTAAGTAGTGGGTTGGGGAAAGCCACCCATTTTTGAGGAAACCCCATTATCCTCTTTTCTGTCTGGAATGTGCACTAAAAGAAACACTGGAAATACCACACACATCTCTAATAGAAACTGATGGCTTGTAATTGAAGCACAGTATCGTATGACTTTATGCTGGGAGGTATTTTGCCTAGCTTGGGTTCATGGATGGATGCCTAATGCTGCAGAAGTCTCCCCCCCTCCCCTGCCAACAACTGAGGTTAACCAGAGTGTGGTTATATAAGACTCTCTCTGTGTTCTTCTGATGAAAGGCAAACAGCATTAGGCACTTTTGTGGGGGTTACGATGGAGGGAGGGGTTTTTTTGGGGGGGGGAGGTGAGGCTGTTCTTTACACGAGGAACATACACACACACACAGAGAGAGAGAGCAAGAGGCAGGAACCTCCCTCCCCTGCTTCACTAATTGTAAAGGGGCTGCCATATTTGTAATCAAGTAGGCCAGGGATTTAGTATGCCACATTATAAGAAAAAAACCAAACTATATAGCAGGAGAATGGTCACTGTAACATTCAGTTACTTGCATCTTTCATTTGGTAGGGGTGTGCATTTGTTTCTGTGGGCTTACATTTTCTGTTTTAGCTACCTGCAAACAGCCACCAACCTTAGCAGCAAAATTCAGGAATTCTGTCCAAGCAACTGCAGTGTTCCATGCACCAGAAACTGTTTAGTCATGCTGGCCACATGATCCAGAAAAGCTGTCTGCAGACATCTCCTTGGCCTGCCTGAAAGCGGAGATGAGTGCTGCATCCCATAGTCTAATCTGACTCCACTTAACTGTCCAGGGGTCTGTACCTTTACCTTATTGGAAAGCCCGATTGTCTGGTGTGGTCCACATGGAAACCACAGTGTCTAGAATTTCCCATTACTTCTCATGAGCAAGTGGCAACAAAACAAAACCCTTCGCTCTTCTGAAAATTGACTTCTTGTTCAAATCCCATAACAGAATAGCAGCATCAGGATTAGTACATTTATATTTTAGGGTTTTAAATGTATTACATTTCCCGATAGGCCTATGAAGTTTTTAAGGGCAAATGACTCATTCTTTCTCAGTCCCTGACAGAATAAATAACAATATTCTTGATAACCCAAGTTGTGTTTTGTACAATACTGACATGTACTATATGTCACCTGAGAATCAAAGAAGTTAGCAGCGTTGTTAACCCTAAGCAGAACTTACTTGCTCTTGCAGCTTTTGAAATCTTGTCTGCAAAGGAAAGAAAGTTGTATGTCAGAGAGACAGAGAGAACTTGAAAGTCAATTGAACAACATAACAGCCACCCTCTTTGCTTATTAATACAGGTTTTGATGAAGTTAACTCAGATGAATATATGAAGTTGTCAGGCAGTGATGATGACAATATGCCCTTGTACAACTTCTTTGATAATGTGATTGGAGAATGTTGCTTTGCCCAGGCAAACATCTAAGAAACCCTACTGTTATCTACCACGGTAGGTGCAAAGGGTAAATGTGTTTGAAAAAATGATAAGCTCTGGCAAGAGACAGCTTCACTTGTCTTCCTACTTGCTACCTAATTCATTCATCTTTCCCTGGGGTGTGACTTTACTTATTAGAATAAAGAGCAAATGTAAAGCTCCAATTTATGCTACCTGTACTCAGAGACTGCAACCAATTCGAAATACTAATTTAAGAAAACACCTTTAATATTATCTAAACATGCATTAGGCAAGTAAAATGGCACATAGGTTGTTATGCAGGGCAAACAGTTGGCTTCTGCCACTGAAAAATGAAGAGAGCCATGAAAAATGAAGAGAGCCATTGTTGTGAGTGGTGGAATCCTGTGCATGTACTGCACTTGGTAGTGATTATGGGGCTGGCACATTGGCAGTCCAAACTCAAAGTATACATTCATAAACATGCACTTCGTTTTTTATTACAATGGAGTCCAACCTGCTCTAGTTTTAGCTCCCAGGTCAGCCAAACAACTAGTGACTACATCTCTTCAAAACCAGTCTCTGTTTTATGAACCAAATGAACATTCATTTCTCACAGAATGCTATGTGTGTGTGTGTGTGAATTGCACCAACTAATAATCTATCCCTCTATACTTTGGGAAGATAAATGTGCAGTTAGGTGGATTTGTACTGTAAACAGCACCACTGAAGGACTCCCTTCCTTTTCTCATGTGTTTTTGTAGGGTGGACAAAAAGGGAAAGAGGACACATTTTCTGTATTAATCTGTTTTGCTCACTAAAATCCAGCAGGGGTATACAAAATCTGTTTATCTCCAACTACTGGTACTTCAATTGGCATGTGTGGTCAATAATTTCAAGTGAATAAAGATGATTAGCAAAGATTATAATCCAGTAGGATCATGTGCAGGAACATAGACCACCAGTACAGTGCTGCCAAGTAACATGGGAAATCTTATCTGAGCAAACAAATCTGGTAAAGTAGGGGAATGGTAGAGTTATCCTCATCAACTGACATGACAGTACAGATGGCCAGCTTGCCAAAGTAATAAACACTGAAAACAAACATGGGAAATCATCATGTATGATCCTTGGCTCAAACTGATATAAAGTTGTTTGTAAGTTGCATTGAATTCAAAAGTAACATTCAATTATGCCATATTATGCCTATTAATAGACAAATCCCATTCATTTTAATTGGATTTAAGAAGGCCTATTTTCTCTGGGTTGGCTAATGTTTATATGTTCACCCCTACTAATAATTCAGCTTGAGCTTTACATATGTAGACATTAGAGTGACTTTGGAAACATAGACCAAATAAACTGTTGATTACCTGTTGTCACATTGTGATGGTAGTGGGTTTCCTTTACTGCTGGGACTGTTAAGCAAAACAGAAAGATCCAATTCATTTACATTCCCAAGGTCCATTTAGGAATCAAAGTTTCTCATTAAACCTACTATGTTTTATATATGTTGTAAGACACCCAAACCCAGCCAGGTGGGTGGGTTATAACAACAACTACAACAACAACAACGGTTGCATATTACCTCATTAAGTCACACACATTGTGCAGGTTAAAACAACAACATCAATAATATTTCTGACGCTAATACCACATTTTGGTGCCCTGTTAAAACACATTTAGGGTTCAGTCTGACTCATTTTCTCCTTGTATAAGAACAAGCACAAAGGTTTCCAGCCCGCTCACAGGTGCTTATAATATAATATCAGTGGAAACAGTTGGTAACCGCCTTCAATGTTAACCTGAAGATTGCCACTTGTCCAGTTTTAATTTTAATTTTAATTTGTTTGAATTAATTGTGGGATGTATCTTAATTTATTGATCGCTTGTTTTAATGCATTGTCTTACTTGTATGATGTTAGCTGCTCTGAGCCTGGCTTTGGGTGGGATATAAATAAATATATTATTATTATTATTATTTATTTATTTGTACCCAGGTTGTGCACATCCCTTTATGTTCTAGTAAAAAAATTATGGGGAGTGCATTTGACAAAGCTCCCAGGAGCACCTCCAAAGTTGCTTCCTCACTAGAATCTTGTAGCATTTCTGAGGTATTGCACTCCTCTGGTAATTAGTGGAAAGCAGAATTTAAATGCAGCTTTTACAGAAGCTCTTTAGACAGCATTATAACCTACTTTCCCCCATGGTTAAGAAGTTTCTATCATGTATGCTCAAAGAAAGTCCTGTTGACAGGGCCTACCCACTTAGTGATAAAGAGCCACACTATTGTGTCTCATTCAGGATAGCTTACGTTTTGGAACATCACAACAAAGTGTGCCAAAAGTTGGGTTGGTCTGAATTCAGTGTGTGGAGATGGGGTAGATTCATTTCTCGAAGCATTGGTTGATATGTAAGTTTTATTTGTGTGCCTTTTTGTGTGTGGCTGCCACAGATTGGCCCAGTGCACACTTCCTTCTATATGTATCAGGTGTTCAGAGAGATAATATTTTCTTCAACATGGAATGTAAATTAGCTCATCACTTCTGGGCTACCATACGACCAATACTCGTGCTGCACACTTCTTTCTACACAAAGCTATTCTCCAAGTAGGAAAAATAAATAAGTGTGTCAAATGTTCCTGATATATCTCGATGATGGAGGGCGGGTGGCATATAATAATGTGATGTGCAGGACAGATAATTCTTTTGAGTATACAGGCATAGAAACATGTGCGTTGCCATCTCTGTTGGGTGAGTTCTGCAGGAGTTTGATTTAATTGCTTTGTAGGGAAGCTAAGCACACCCTTATTATTTTAGCTGAATATAATACTCTAGAATTTTGCTGTTCTTCCTGTCACTGTAAAGAAAATCCCATGAAATATAAAACCCCTGATTTATGGCTTACAAGGTTTTATATGTAGCCCCTCGTATTACCTGTGACCTTTTTTTCTTTAAAATGTGGCTTCTCCACTTTTTTCCCTGTGTAGATCAAGAAGTGAGAAATAAAGTACAATATAAGAAGCTGAGAATCAAAATACGCAATGCACATTGTTGATTCTTTTTTCGGGATGGGGGAAAATAGCACATCTGCAATACAACAACCTTTTAAAGAAATCGAGCCCTTACCTTCTTTTTCCTTCAAAGGTGTCTCTTTTTTCTTGGCTGGGGAGATTTCCAAGGAATAATGATTAAACTTTAGTAGCCTTGAATATTTGCACTTAGTTTTAAAAACACCTGGAGGACATGTCTGCTGTGTCACTCCATCAGCAGTAGCAAGAGCGAATGTGACCAGCAGTGGCCTAGTTACTATATTTGCACCATTCTATGTCGCTCTACGGACTTCCATTGAGCCATATCTCAAAACCTTCTGGAGTACACATATGCTCTTTTTCAGGCTTCCAAGAACAGAGTCAATCATCTGTGTCTTCACACAAGCAGACAGATTGAAATTAACAAAGGTGCAGTGCTGGAGGCACTTTCGCCATTCCCTGCTGAGAACAGCAGCAACTATCTGGCAGTCTGCCTTGGTTCATCCCCACCCCCACCCCACCCCACCCCACTCTGATCTGGTTCAATGTCTTCTACAGCACAAACTATCTGCTAAGTTGCAAGCTGGGCTGCCACTAATCAGATCAAACTTCTAAGGAACTGGCGTGCCCAATCCTATGTAGAAGCAAATCCCACTGATTTCAATAGGACTTGCTCCCAATAAGTCACGAGTTACAGTTGCAGCAACTGTGAATGAATAAAACAACTGACAGTTTCAGCCGAATCCTTTGATAAGGCAAATCTAATCAGTTTTCACGGAGCTGAGTGGCTATGGCAGTTTTTATGAGCTGAAGATCTGGAAATGCTAGGCTCCATTAATTCAAATGGTGAACCTGTTCTTATTGCTCAATATCTAAGGAGGGGAAATGATGTTTACCTGCTACTGTGATTTCAGCTGATGGTTCTTCAAGGAAGGTATGCATGAATATATGGAAATAATAATAAAAAATTAGAAAAAGAGGAAGGAAATAAGCGGAAGATCTTGATAATTGGATACGATGACACTTTTGATAGCATGTGCATGAGCTATTAATTTGACACTTGGCACACGACTTTCCTGGGTCCATGCATAAAAATATCACATTTTAAAAGGTAAGCCTTACAAACCTGTGGGGAGTTGCTACCATGTACAAGCACATGTTTGGATTCAAGTCTATGTAATTTGAGAAATGCAAATCTTTAATAATGGGCCATCACAATCCTTTTCTGACTCAAAACACTAAGTCAGACGTTATTCACCCATGATATAATGATGCATTGTTTCTGCTTTGGTACATATTCTCGTTTCACTGTGAACCTTCCATCTCTATTACCTCTGTGATTACTGGAAAGAAACAAAACCCAGCACTACCTTGTTCAAATACTTCTTCCAAAATGATCTTGGCATCAATAATGGCATTTCTATGATAATGAGATAATCACTGTTTCATTAGAAAAACATTGTCTACCTATTTTAGGCATCAAGTCACAACAGAACTTCTTTTAAAACGATCAGCATGCATTAACAATTATTTTAATGTGAATAAAGCTTCTGATGTTGCAAAATTATCAACTCGTGCCACAGGCAATTAATTAAAGATAAAGGGAAATAGGATGAATTAGTAATTATTTTTTTAAAAAATACAGTGCTAATTATTTTCCTTGATAATTATCTATGTGTAGATAATTTAAGGTTTCCTTTAAGTGCAAATATATTTGCATGATCTAGCACAAAGATTACAAAGGGGTTATAAATCCATAGTTAATTAACTTGATATATTTTGAAATCCTGCACTACAACGGTCTGTTGTTATACCAAGAGATGTGAAATAGTCACTGCATTGATAGATTTGTTAGTATGAAGTTAATATTTCCAAAGTTTCACCCTTTCACTTCGCAGTGAGACGCTAAGCAAATCTTTAGTTAGATTGAGCCAGTAAAAATGTTGGTTGTCATATCAGTAAACTAAAACTACATGGACACACTCTCTGTGCGTTTCCTAGGATAAGGCAGAACAAAGTATGCATTTTGTGGCAATGCATTCTAGACACCAAATTCTGCTTAAGTCTTTAAAACAAACATTCATAAGGATCGCTGCCATCTGCTGGCTCCATTGGGAATAGCACAGCAAGGATTTGACAGAAAATTTTCACCAGTCATTCTGTTTTCAGTTTTGTTTGTTTGTTTGTTTTGCAGCAAAGTGCTATCTGACCACAGTAATTCTCTAATGGATACACACTGTTTCTAACCTACTGGGCAGTCTGCATAAATCATAATAAGGTATACCTACCAAGAACAGCAGCAGCAGCTCATATTCTCTCATGCAATCTATCCAAAACCCCATTTAATTACATTTAGATTGCAGTGAGGCCAATTCTTCCCATTTTACTTAATATTGCTTTCTGCAAAGCAGTGAATCATTATACATATTTCATGGACTTTCGTCGATGGGAATTGAATCGGGAGTTCTAAATCCAATCCTATGTTGTAGGCTGTGTTATTGCATTTAAATCTCACCCTTCCTCCAAGATGGGAAATTTCTCATTTTACCCTCATGTAAAATCTGTGAGGGAGGTTGGGCTGTGAGGTGGTCAGGGCCCCAAGGTTAGCTAGTGTTCTTCGTGGGCAAGTGGGGCTTTAACTCAAGATCTCTTTAGTCCTTGTTCAAGTTAAAGCCCACCTGTCTACCTGCTATGAAAAAACTAATCTTCCCCCTCAAAAACAGCTTTTTTTAAAAAAAGGGCATATGTATAAAACACCTCCTTATAAGTGCAAAAAATGCAAAATATTCTTCTGCATGCAAATTACATTTACAATCCAATCCAATGCTTGCCTGCTGAAAAGCAGAACACAGCCTTCCTTCTGAGCAGAAATGCATAGGATGTGCCATAAACTTGGGAGGTTGGATTCTGCATTCTCTTTACTACTAATAGCATTTGCTAAGTTAAGTTCTGCAATTATTATTATTACAGTGGAACCTCGGTTTATGAACACCTCGGTTTATGAATTTTCGGTTTATGAACGCCGCGGACCCATCTGGAACGGATTAATTCATTTTCCATTACTTTCAATGGGAAAGTTCGCTTCAGTTTATGAACGAATACTAATACTAATACTAATATTAAAAAAAAAAATACTAATAGCATTTGCTAAGTTAAGTTCTGCAATTATTATTATTAACCACCTACCATTTACACTATGCTTCTAGGGTGGGTTACAACAATGCAACAATAATATTAAAACACAATTTTAGTATTACACAATATTAAAACCAGTTTTAAACAACCCAATGTTACAGAAATAAGGTGGGTCCTAAAATATTAAGATGTTCTTGCCAGAGAAATGAGGGTAGGGAGATTCATTTTTGCCAAGTTCCCTTTACTCTTGCAGCTCCTAGTGTCACTCTCCACACTGTTCTAAATAGTAACCCCAATATCTGGAACAGATGGGGGGCTGCAGGGGGAGGGAGGTAATCAGTGCTTCCTCCCCCCATTTCACCTGTGGGGTCTCTCTGCTAGATCAGAATCTTCTGCAGGTGAAAAATGCCTTTGTCTTTGGAGGAGACAGAAACTGGCTATCCAATCCATTTGGGTTTACTTGCAAGCAAGTGTGGATAAGGCTGCAACCTTAGTTAGCTGGATTATAATAGTTAAATGTAACCACTTCAGAAAAGGAACATACTATTATTATTATTATTTATTAAATTGGTAAACCGCCCAATACCCACAGGTCTCAGCAGTAGCATAATTAGCATGACTATTTCAGAGGACTGAATGAAGAAAAACAGTGGATAGCTCTGTTACCATGCATGCAAAGTTAGTTTTCTATTGTTATAAATGTACTATGGCACATACTTTTAGTTTCTTTAGGCTTGGCTGGAAAGAAAAGAAGAAGAAAGAAGCATATGAGAACGGAATGAAGTGAGAGAGCTGATGTTGAGGTATAGGCCTTGGTTTGAAAATACCGCACTGTGTATATTCGAATCCCCACGACGGGGTGAGCTCCCGTTGCTCAGTCCCTGCTCCTGCCAACCTAGCAGTTCAAAAGCACGTCAAAGTGCAAGTAGATAAATAGGTACTGCTCCGGCAGGAAGGTAAACGGCGCTGCTCTGGTTCTCCAGAAGTGGCTTAGTTTTGCTGGCCACATGACCCGGAAGCTGTACACTGGCTTCCTCGGCCAATAAAGCGATATGAGCACCGCAACCCCAGAGTCGTCAGTGACTGGACCTAATGGTCAGGGGTCCCTTTACCTTTACTATATTTCCAAATATTCAGAATTACTGGGTGGATGAATCAGATCTTTGCAAATAATCTGACAATCTTTCCAGAGTGTTACTCAAAGATTTGACTGCCTTTGTGCTCATATCTGCTAGGCTTTGAAGCACTGCTTCTTTGGAAGTCCACGACAAACTGTTCTGCAAACTTCTTGTCTGACAACAGGTGATGTATAGAATTGCTGGGGAAACTTACCCATCAGCGTTTTCTTTCCAGAAGACTAATCAAGCCAAATGCTTTGTATTCAACATGACACCTCTCTAACTGGTGAAAAATCTGCCAATCCTTTTGGAAATACTTGTTTTGCTCATTCCTGTCTGACTTTCATCAGAAGAGTTTTTTCTTTTGATCTCCTAACCAATTTCTGTTGGGTTTAGTATTATTTCACTTGTTTCCCTCCCTTGTTTCATTGTTTAATTATGTATCAATCATTTTAAAGATATATGGTAAAAAGAGTTTAAAAGGAGTTTGAATATAGAACAATCACCAAACAATATTAGGTAACTGGTAAACATTTTCTATGGAGGTCATTACTGATTTGATTAGAGATGGGAAAGCAGAATTTTCTCCTTATATGTGAACAAGCTGTTTGTTTGCTTGCTTGCTTGTTTTGTTGGCATAAATTTATGTTGAACAGGAACAATGCCAGGTGCCCAAGGACACATTAGTCTGCTGGATTAGTCAGCTCTCCTTCCTGCTTTGCCAAGTGACTGTGCAACTATTACAATTTTCTTGTTTGTTTCATTCTGTGTATCAAATGGCACTATTTGGAATGGAGAGGAACTGAAAATAGAATATATATTAGGCATGGAGGAGAATTTTGTTTGGTTTGCATTTTAAGCAAACCAATTTAATTCACACCTCCCAGACTAATGGAACATAATTATCCTTCAGATTTTGCACTTCTCTGAATTTTACAATAGAAAGGTTATGGGAATATTTCAGTGTTGATCATTCCACCAGCACAAGCATATCTACCCACCAGATGGAATAATCTACCCCTATCCTCCCCCCATGCATGGTACTGTGAGTTGTTCTCCCCCCCCCCCGAACTGATGGGGACACACACTGTGTGTAGGGTAAGCAGTGGGGGAATAAGTCCCATTGCACTAGCAGCACTTATTGTGCTGGCTCCCACTAAACAACTGTTAAGTTTAATCTGATCCATGTAAGAATTAAATACATTTAGTGATGCATAATTTGGGATAAAATACATACCGGTATTTAAATAAAAATGTCTGTACTTCTTTTTAAGTACTGTAATAGATTAACAGGAGTTACAAACGAGCAGGAATGAAACTGAGGTGGAGTCTACACACATATAAAAAGCACTGTGAAAATGCTTTTTAAAAAAACGTTTTGAAAAATACATTGAATTTGGCATAGCTCACTGTCACCATCTAGTGTCACATTTGTATATTGCACTTCACAACACATTTAAAGTGTTTTATTTGCAGCTGAGACCTACCGGTAACATGGACCGGAAACCAATTCTGTCCTTATACATACCTGTTTTTACTTGAGGAACTTCTTTATCATGCTTAAGGCTATCTTGTTCTACAAGACAGAAGCAGCATAAAATAAACAAGGAGCCAATTTGTCAAATAACTCCTGTCATGTGTAAACTGTCTGAAGAGGACATCACAGGATAACTGCAGGTCCCATCCCCAGATGAGCATGTATTGCTATGCTCGTGTATAGAACTTCCCTATGCAGACTGTCCATCCCAATGTGTTGATGTCTAGGGATGAGCCCAGCACCAGGCAATTTTAAGATTCATGTAAGAAGGGGGCTTCTTTAACTAGATAGGACCCATTCAGGTACCAAAAAAACCCCAATACTGTATTGTAGAAAAACCCAATATGAACATTAAGAAATGCTAAAATATTTTAAAATATAAAGTTATGTATCCCCATACCACTCCTACCCAAAGTCAGTGGAATAATGGAGGAGGTTACATTACAGGAGAGAGGGGGGGAAACACAGCATAACATCTATAATCCACATGTACATTCCAGAAACAGTTCGCTAAAAGAAAAAAAAGGCAACTGCTTCATACAAGAATTAGCTAAAGCTTATTTCTGAAAATGGAGCCCATATTTCCATCTTAATAGGAGTACAGTCATCAAATACTTCTGTTAATCACCTTTATAGGGTAAAATAAACGTGTTAATTTTCCTTTAAACTCAAAAGCCCCAAGAACTGTAATGCATAAACAGTGGACCCCCAACCATGGTTATGATCTAGAGAACAAGGAATTGTATAATGGAAGCAACTGGGCTTCCATTTGTGTGATAATTAAACTTCATAAGATAAGGGTCACATTACTCAAGGGAGATTTAAAGTGAATTGGTTCTGAGGAATCATAATGGATTGCCAATTAGGAATGGCATAGAAGTACTTTTTTATCAGAAAGAATCCAGTTAATAAGGACCAGTGGAAGATAGATAATGCTGCTTTAGTCCAAGCTGCTTTAGTCCATCTGCTGCTACTATAGAGAGAGCATGTTTATATGGCAAGGCCATAATATCATACAAGAATGGCTTTGAAAACACAACATGTGTTAATAGTAAATAGACTTTTCCTACATATTTGCTTTCAAATACAGGTTTGCTTTCAAATACAGGTTTGCTTTCAAATCACTCAAATGCATTTGCAATTCTAGTATTTTCGATATCATATAAAAATGCAGCGATTCAGATTCTGTCATGGTAAGCTTTTCAAACAGAAAGAGGAGGGGAGTTATTTGAGCTGCCTTAAGAGAAGGATAAAAAATAGATCGATTTGTCAGCTCCAATTCATGACACAGTGGCAGAAAGACCCTTATAGCCCTGAGAGAAAAGGAACACCAAGGAGGTGGACAGCGTCATTTCATATTTAGATTTGAATTTTTGAAAAATGTTGCATGGGTTTTCTGAAAGCACCCAAAAACTTTTTCGTCTATTATTGTGCTGTGGAAACCAGGAAATGTTATTGATGGGAGGCAAAATCTCTATTCCAGCACCAGGGCAGCATAGTTTTGGGTCCTTTTCTGGAGCAGGCCAGAGGAAAAAGAGCTTTTTGTATCCTGCAGATTGCAGACCACTCTGCCCCAGGATGGCCCTATTTCTTATTATTTCATTTTATAAAGTAAATAATAATAATAGTAATTTATTATTTATACCCCACCCATCTGGCTGGGTTTCCTCAGCCACTCTGGGTGGCTTACAACAGAAAAATGAAATAAAACAATTAAACATTAAAAGCCTCCCTAAACAGGGCTGCCTTCAGATGTCTTCTAAAAATCTGGTAGCTGTTTTTCTCTTTGACATCTGATGGGAGGGACATCCACAGGGCAGATAAAACAGATAGAACAATTATAACAATGGATGAAAATTAAAAGTTGAGAAACAAAACTACAAAACAGGCACATCAGATCATCAGGTATGGTTCCAGATTTACCAGGATTGTGATGGAGACTACTGAAAATGATGATTCTGCTGTACATGTCAAATAACACATTCCTTAAAGCTGCTCTGGAGTGTTGGGGGGAAATCCAGAGCAATTTTGTGGGGAGAGTACAGGCAATAAAATCCACTGGAATTTGGAAGAAGGCTTGGCATAAGAAAAAACTAACAACCTCTTGCTTTAATATTCAAAGGAAGGAGCCCATTTATATATATACAGTGGTACCTCTACTTACGAATAACTCTACTTACGAATGTTTCTACTTACGAATGGAGCTCCATCCGCCATCTTGGATGCAGTTTAGATAGGATTTTTTCTACTTACGAATTTTTAGATAGGGTTGCTTTGACTTACGAATTTTTCTCCCAATGCATTCCTATGGGATTCGACTTACAATTTTTTTTCGACTTACAAATGTGTGTTCGGAACGCATTAAATTCGTAAGTAGAGGTACCACTGTATATATATAAACATAAAGCAAGTGTCTTGTTTTAAGGCACATGACATTAGCACAAATAAACTTCAAAAACATACATTAACTTCTCTTTAAACAAAAACAAAAACTGAAAGTCAATGTGTTGGGGAGAAGATGTTTGCTATTTTCCCCAGATTCCTTTCTTTAAGGAGCTCCTTTTGTTCTCTTCTCTAACACACTTGCCAGTTGATTGTAAGAACTGCATGCTGCAAACTGTGCACTCAGCTCCATTGCACAGCCACGTAACTCCAACTGACAAGGCAGTTTGGATAGAGTCAAAAATATGAAGAAGCCACTGTTTTACATATTGCAGCTCTTGTCACATGTCAGCTGAATTCTAGTACCGTACGTTCACCATCATCCTCAGTGGCTTTAGATTTACCTGGCAATTTTAATAGTGGATAGAAGAGACAGCACTAGCATATAATACCAGGGGCAAAATTGAGGCACAGCAGCAGCATAGGTTCAAAACTATTGCTTAGCACATGAAGAATCTGCAAGGAGTAGCAGTATTTATTTTATTGATTTTATATCCTGCCCGCATCACAAATAATCACAAGTCACAGTGATTATGTTGTTGGATCCAAAGCATGGTGCTAGGGGGAGAACAGGAGGACTAAGAAAACGGGCTAAAATGGACACAATTGTATTGTTTATAGGTAGTGCATGACTTTGGCCAAGGATCCAGACACCGAACACCCTGACTGCTGACCAATGAGCCTGAAGCCGGGAAATGCTAGTGGGAGCAAGGTGAGATCATGGCCACTCAAAGGTGGGCAGATACCACAGGTATTGCATTCCCAAAACCAGGATTAGGGTTACTAATAAGGAACATTTTCATTGACCAAACAATGGCATCTATGACCACTGCTGGATTTATGTATAAGCTGAACAAGCTATAGCTTAGGGTCCCACTCTCTTGGGGGCCCCCAAAAAAATTAAAGGGGAAAAAACTGGATGTACATTTCCAAAATGTAAGATAAAAAACAAATAAAATAAAACCTACACACAGCAGCAGTGTTTTGTGTTGTATATGCTCCTATGATGTAAGTAATGGGCCCCGCCTGCTAGCCTGCTCCCTAAAATATCACTGGTTTGCTCATTTCTATATATAGGATGCCTACATTCTGCATGGACTGGTTGCATATTTGTTATGTGCAAATGACTTTAGATACCAATTAGGTCCATAAATTACAATATAGCATATATTCAACACAAACAACAGCGACAATTTGTTGTTGACAAAGGACAGCTGTACATATAAAGGGCCCCATTACCTTCAGTAGCTTAGGGCCTTATCAAACCTAAATCCGACCCTGTCTATGACAACTGTTTATTCGTTTTTTTTCTGCTGTGCAGTTTAGCAACTTACTTGGTGGTTTGTGTTCCACTTTCTTGCCTAGAAAAATACAAAGACAACAATGAGCTACATTCATTCATAAAAATAAAGATTGCAGATGAAACTCATTTGAGCTCCGTAGCTTTATACTGTATTGCAATAATAAGATGCACCGGGGGAGCATTTGGGAGACATGGTTTAGCGCTGTTTCCATGGTGCCACATTGTTGCTGGAATTCCCTTCCCTCTGAAGTATGACGGATATTTGGTGCCAGCAAAATACTTCTTTGCCCAGGCCCTGTACAATATGTACAGCTATTTGTGAAGTGACAATTGCCTGTCTGTTGCATTGTTAATATTATATTCTTTATGCTTTGGTTTTAAATGTTATATTTTAATTTATAGGGCGTTCTGCACCCTCCATACTTCAGACTGAGGGACTGGGAGTGGCTGCCGAGACCACATAACACCGGTCTTGAAAGACCTACATTAGCTCCCAGTACATTTCGAAGCACAATTCAAAGTATTGTTGCTGACCTTTAAAGCCCTAAATGGCCTCGGTCCAGTATACCTGAAGGAGTGTCTCCACCCCCATCGTTCTGCCTGGACACTGAGGTCCAGCGCCGAGGGCCTTCTGGCGGTTCCCTCACTGCGAGAAGCCAAGTTACAGGGAACCAGGCAGAGGGCCTTCTCGGTAGTGGTGCCTGCCCTGTGGAACACCCTCCCATCAAGAAGATAAACAACTGTCTGACTTTTAGAAGACATCTGAAGGCAGCCCTATTTAGGGGAGTTTTTAATGTTTAAAGATTTATTCTGTTTTTAATGCTCTGTTGAAAGCCGCCCAGAGTGGCTGGGGAAATCCAGCCAGATGGGTGGGGTATAAATAATAATAATAAAGCATGTGTTCATTCATAAGTCCACCACGACTTATTTCTGCATGGTTTATTTATGTTACAAAGGCACAAAAAAGTACACATGTAGATGTGTATTTTGATTGTATCTTTTTACAAAGTGCATAGCTACAAACATATTTTCTCTCAATATGGTCTTTTAGCTGAGAACTATATCTCAAAATTCTGAAAAGGGCACATTAGCACATTAATTTGGGAGGTGCAGATCAGGCTAGTTCTTATTCACAAATAAGTACCGGCAATTCCCCAAACATCCCAAGTAAAATGCCAACCACACTGAAATGGTGGAGAATAAACAGGCATGGCTTAAGGGTGAATTGATCCTTTTGCAACATGCAGTATCATCCTATTACTTTGCCATGCATCAGGGATTGTAAAAAACAAAAAAGACTCTCTTCAAATAATTGATTCTGGGCCCTTATGTCCAGATATTGGTGCCTGAAGCTCTATTATTGAGGGTCTCTCTCTCTCTCATCAGTTAGTACTTTTTCTATATATTCATTTCAAGTGTTGATAAAGTTGTGCCTTAATCAGAATGCCAGAAAGATATTAATATAAACAGTACCTTCCCCTTCCACCCATGGACCAATGATTGGGATTCAGGATGAAAATCTTTCAACCAATTGAGCCATAAATTGGTAGGGCAAAAAACAAAACATATTTTTGGTAACTTGTCAGCCACTAAATCTGTCTGTATTTAACAGAATGAATGTCTCAGGACTTAAACATTTACATGACACACAACATGCAGCAATTCCAGGTCACCCACCGTTACATTTTTATTTTGGATAATAGAGGCTCACAAAATTGCTGCTGAGATGTTGAAGGTCTCCCATTAGAGAAATTAAGAACTGAAAAACATATCATCAGATATAGTGACATTTTCAAATTGAGATTATGCCCTTCACATTGACCAGTGCAATGCTTTATCTAGAGGAATAATTCAGTCTGTAGAAAACACAAATGCTTTCTGTTAAATACAGAAGTATCCCATTACCTGTTTTAGGTAGACTGACTTCCTTTTTTATGGCAGGTTCTGAGGTAAAAGAGAAACAATTTGTTTAAAAGTCATAATTGCTTGCCATAATTCATTTTACTGCATTCATTATTCCTTGCCTCCTATATTTGATACTAGTTTTTTATGGCAGTGCAAAAATATATATTGAGAAATTATTTTTAATCGTCAAGCATATTCAATATAAAAGTTGAAACAAGCAGCTCAGCTCATAAATCACACAATGAATTGAAACTTCACCACCACCCAATTATGGAAAGAGATTTGATAGGGTGGGGAATAAGCACCATATCATCTATTTTCTTGTTGGGTGCCTACATGGCTATGTAACATTGTCTTGGATCCCCAGTTGCCCCTCCATTAGCAGAAGTGCTTCTCACATTCACCAGTGATACCAGGGGGAGGCAACTTTTGCTGTTCTGGAAAGTCCCCCAGCCCTGATTTTTTGGAAGGCACGGGGGAAAGGAAAGTTAGCAAAAAAATAAGCTGTGTGCGAGGGGCAACCCCACCCTTTCCACCAGTTCCGCAATTGGGAAGTTAGGATTAGGGATGTCAAAGATGGAAAGAGGAGCAGAAATCACCAGCCAATGTTCACTTATTTGTCCAATGTCTAGAACTGAAATCAATACATTTGTTGTTGTTACCACTTTCAGGCTACAAAGCTTGTTGCTTTCAGTTCACACACGTTATGTAATTGTTTACTTCTCCCACTTCTTCTAGTTGTACTAGGTTTCCTTTGGTTTAAAATGAATGGGATGGAATAACATAATGACAATGTAGGTAACCAGTGGTAGCCACCCCATGTCAACAGAAAGGGAAGCAGTTTTCCTAACCTTACCTTTTTGTAAAAAGGTAAAGGTAAAGGACCCCTGACAGTTAAGTCCAGTCGCGAACGACTCTGGGGTTGCAGTGCTCATCTCCCTTTACTGGCCGAGGGAGCCGACGTTTGTCCACAGACAGTTTTTCCGGGTCGTGTGGCCAGCATGACTAAGCCGCTTCTGGCGAACCAGAGCAGTGCACAGAAAGGCCGTTTTACCTTCCTGCCAGCTGGAGTGGTACCTATTTATCTACTTGCACTTTGACGTGCTTTCGAACTGCTAGGTTGGCAGGAGCTGGGATCGAGCAACGGGAGCTCACCCCGTCGCGGGGATTCGATCTGCCGACCTTCCGATTGGCAAGCCCTAGGCTCAGTGATTGACCCCACAGCACCACCCGCATCCCTTACCTTTCTGTACTGGAAGGCAAAAGTGGGAAAAGGGGTGGGGTGGGGGTACTCAAGCCAGTGGCTTGAAAGTGCAAGGTTGCTGGTGTAGCATGGTTGTTGATATCAGCTGGTGAAACCGTCCAGTCAGCAACTATGCATTGCTCAGTGCTGGCTCTGACACCTTTGGCTTCCACTACCACCTCATAACTTAGAAAAGGAAGGTTGAGAATGAACCCCCCCTTTGCCATGACACCATTAACTGCTTCCACTAAATAAAGACACTAGACAATTTCTACAAAGAAATCGCCCACATCTTTTTGCTCATTCTATCTTCATATGCAGCACAGACTTGTAGAGAATGAAACAGCTACATTGCAAATAGTAAGAAAGCTGTGCACCTTTTAATGCTAAATGTCTGTTACTGTCAAAGATGCACAGATGACGAAATACCTTTAATCTAAATAGCAATGCTATAGCTGCACAGTGTTTCTTTGCATATTGTTACGCAATGGGAGGAAAAATCAGAGTGAGTCTGTCTCCATGGATTTCTACAGGGCACTGAATCTTTATAGTCTTTCTTTTTTCTTTTTGCAAGGTCTTTTTTAGACCCTATTTTGTAGGATCTGTGTGGCATGTCACTTATTGTGGGTTTTTTTTTAAAAAAAGAGGGGTCTAATAAAGCACAGCACTGCACATAGGATGCTTGCAGCCAATTTACACATAGGGGTTATGTTTTTCTGACAAAATGTCAATGTCCTGTCACAGACATTCAACATCACGGTGCACATTCAGTTTACTCTGGAAAATACTGCGTTCATATTATATAAATTCAAGCAGATAAAAATGACTGAGAGCTGGTTCAGATCTCTGGTCCCACACTGAAATTCCTTGTGTGGCACAAAATGGTGTAAACGAGTTCATGCGTGAATTGGAGCTATTTGCTCAATATCTTTGAATTTCTCCATCCCACAAGGATCACAGATATTGGACAAATTGTGCATATGTTCAAAGGTATGAATGCTTGACTTACAAATGTGACATAATTTGTGAAGTGCCAGGTATAGATATTTCCATAGCCCGGATATTTCCATCTATTAGTAAGACCTTCCCTTTCCATGCTAAATGTCTCAACCTGCCCTTAGTCCTAGAGTGACATAACTCCATTGCACTGAAAAGGGGAAGTTAGCAATTCTTCTCCAGATCAGATTTCAAACTGAGCCAGAGAAGAATTTGGGGGCTTGTAAACCTCACCTCTACTTTGGAGTGGGCTGTAAGCAGGGCATCTCACCTAATAACATCAGTACTGAAAAGATAATTTAATAAGAAGCTAACTTTTTGAACCCTCCTCACCGCCATATGCTTATATTCTGGAAGGAAAAAGCCTTATTTAAGTTGACAGAAAAGGAATGTAAAAACATGGATCTGAGTGGCATTTTTGCTTAACATATAACATAGCATGGTAGTTGCATTTCTGAGCAACTAGAGTGTTCCTTCATTTTTGCTGCCTCTGAAAAAAAATATCCAATTTTCTTAGTTTACAAATATGGAAATGTTAAGCTTTAATTAGGTGTACTCGCTGCAACATGGAAAATAATATACATACCATCTTAGCATAAGATGCTTTAGCTGTTGCAGAATGGGTACAACAGTACTTCTGCTGGATTAGAATATAGCTAAAGTTGACCATGAAAGTGAAGAATGCCCTATACTCCAACATCCACCATTTTTTCTATAATAGAGTCACAGTAGCAGCTCTATAGTCAAAGTGGATGGGCTTTTCATTATTCAGTCATTTTGGAGCCTGAACATTCTGTTCAACATAAAGTCAAAACAAGTTCATTATATGATAGATGTTTCGTTTGTGTGCCTTTAGTTTCTACAGCGAAAGCCCATTATGTAGTCCTAAAGTTTGTGGCGAGGAAGACAACTGAGGTTGATGGGTGGCTGAAGGGAGATTAAGTTGTAAGTGAGCATGCCATGCTACAAGACACAGAAAATGTGTCCTGGTGCCCTGTAACCAATAAACACATTCTACAGTTACACATACTGTGCTCACTTACAACTTAGCTGACATGCAGTTCAGTTACACCTTTCCTTCATCTTTATCGATGAGAGTAAAACATCCTCAAACTTTTGATAATTTCTCTGCTTTCTGTTGTGTGCGAATTTGTATATGTCTTAACTCTCAGCAACAAAAGTCATTCTAATCTTAGAATAGTCCTGGTAAATAAATGAATAACAAGTTTGCAGCTATCAATTCTCCATGAAAGAACCCATGAACTTAAAAAGCTATGCAACTTTACAAATGGCACCTTTCTCTTTGGCAGCAACTGGAGGCTTCACTTTTTCTTTTGCAGCATCTAGGGGGAAAATAATAATTAATCCTGTGCTTACAAATTGTTTCTTCTCTACGAGTCCTGAGAAGTATGTGAATAGTTCCAAGTGTTCAGTTTTCAAACTTGCATTGTGAAGTTTTACAGCATCAGAGATCAACAAGCTCAGCTGTACTTATGAGATGATTATAATACCAGTCAATTCACATGCTCTGAATATTTCATTTGATGTAGCAAAATAATCTGGCCACATGAAGTGTCAATTATCAGTAATTCCTCCCCCTAATATGGCTTTCCAAGCATCATAACTTTCCCTGGAAGCTCAGGAAAGAGATTGGGTTGAGGCAGAAGACTTAAGATGTTTAATGTTGAAAATTGAAATCAATTAGCTTCATAGTGTAAAAACTAAACATTATCCGTCCATGAAAGCAAGGAGCTTCCTGTCATGGAAGGAGAGTTGCATTTGTGGAAGGGGCCCTTCCATTCAAATCCATTCAATTCTCCTTCCACTTCTCTCTGTCTGTCTCACCTCACCCCCCATGTGTCAACTTAACTGTGTTAACGCAGAGTAAATACGTACTGAACGCAATTAGAAAATATAGGTCTCCACACCTTCCTCTAAAGTCCATTCACATCTCTTGGTGTTTTAGGTTGGAATTCAATATTCTGCTTGGTCGAGGCTAGAGTTTTGTATTTTCTATGTAATTACAGGGTGCACCTATTGCATTGTTTTATTTTGCAGCTGTCTTCAATGCAATTTAACCAAAGCTGGCACTGAATTTTGGCATTTAAATTGTCATGACCTTGACTCTGCAATTATTTTAGCAATTGAATAAATAGCATGTGGTTCAAATCTTGCTAAATGTCATCTCCTGTTGGTGTTGAACCACTGACCTTTCACATGCCGAGATCAGTGATGCTTTGGTAGGAATAGATTGGGACTGATGTGTCGGAAGCCACGAAATCATTTTGGGACTTCCTGAATATCACTTGGTTGGAGTCAAAGAATGCTGTAGCGTATAGCAGCCCTAATTGCATCCGATTATAATCTGCTTGACCTGATATGGTATTTTAAATGCAAGCCTTCTTAAAGGCAATGAATAGGCAAATGTCAAGACAGATAAGCTTCCATATATAAACTAAATGTACAAATGATCACATTCCTTGTTATCTCACATCCTATAGATACATGCAAATACAAGACTAGTTATGCTGGGTCAAGACCAAATATTTATTTAGTAGCCTTGGCAGCTTTGAATGGGACAAACAAATGAAAACCTGTAGAAGTTTTCTAACCATGAAACTAACTGTAATATGTGAAGAGGGAAGCCACAAATCTCTCTTAAGGTGAGAAGAACTGATATGACATAGTAGGCTCTACTTATGAGTTGGGATGGAGGATAAATTCGATTCAGTATGCATATAAAGCCAAATCTATAAAATTCACACTTTCTGAAGCAATACACAAACTAAAACACAGCTATCCATTGAAGATCACACTTAACTGAATTTTATGATGCAGCTCTCCAACCAACCAATGTTTACAAAAATACATATATAAGGGGAAAGTGTGCATACAAATGAGGATATTAGTGAAAATAGCATACAAATATGGATTATATTAGGGGAAAATCCTTTTAAAAATGAGTACATTAGCCAGAGCTGCACATGAAATATGTTTATTGGGAGAAATCCACACCAATATGCTGGTGAATTTTCATGAGGAATTTTTAAATCAAGAAATTGCAAATTGCTACAAAATGTGGAGAACTGAATTTAAGACTGAAAAAATGAGAAACTGAAATAAAGGAAATTGACAGATCCTAATGCATGAGTATAATATAAGATTGTGTTGGTTGGGAAGATTGCAATGTAAGTGTCTCTTAGCAGTGAGCCTGGTGACACAGGGATTGTAAATTAGAATGGGAAAATGGAAGTCAAGGATACCTGGTCTTTTAAATGGGTGTTTAAATGGCCGGAGTGAGTGTTTTTCAGCCTCTGCCTTTATGAAGTCCTGAAGGCATGTCTGTCTCAATCACACCTTCACACCAACCCATATGCTGCTGTTTGACTCCATTTATGTTATATTTGGTTTAAACTGTATTTAAACCTCTCACACATGTGCAGAAATGCTTATACTTAATTTGTGCAGAAATGCTTATATTTAATTTGGCTTAGTCAATTTTGTGTGAGCTATTTTTTAATTATAGTTTTTATTGCAATCATTCTGACTTATGTCTTTGTTTTCAATTGCATGGCATTACCTTTGTCTTTCAATGCTGGATGATGCTTTATTTCTTTTTCTTTGGCATCTTCTGAAAAAAACACAAAAACAACCCACCACCAAACAATTTCAAACAAATAATAGACTTTTCAAACTGTGTGTAAATACATACTGGCCAAATGACAGGTAATTTAGGTGAGAATGAATTATTATGAGTGAGATCCAGATTGGCTGCTCTGCAAAGAGCTCTTTCTGAAAAGTTCCTTCTGTTTACAAACAGCACAGAGATCCAGTGGAAGTTCCCTACTGATCAAAGGGAAGGGAGGAGAGGATCTCGCCAAGACTCTCTTCCTCATGCTGCCCACTTGCACCACCCCAATGCTGCTCTGGAGGGTCCCCCAACCTCCTGGAGTAGCTTTTCAGGAGAGAAAGGGGGCTGCAGGAGAAAGGAGGTATCGGTGCAAATTGCCTCCCTAGCTCCTTCCTCCAATGCAAGCAGACCTTCTTCTTCATTTAAAAACATAAAAAGGTAATACACCCAGAAGACCAATAAAACAGTGAGGATGTCCAATTAGGTAGTTTTTGGAGTATTAGGAGAATTAGAATTCTGGAGAAGGCTCTATCTTAGGGAAGGTGATTTCTGTTGGATTCTCTGCAGCCCCATCTTGCCACCTCCCATGTTGTTCTGGAAGGGCTACAGGGAAGCAGGAGTCAACCAAAAATAAAAATAAAAAATCATCCCCCCTCTTCAATAAGCACATCCCATGAACAGCATTCCAGTAATGAGAACTCCAGATCCAAGCTAAATATCTTAAGAGGGCCTACTTCATAGTGGGTTGTGACCATTCAAAGGTGGTACATCTGAATTTTGATTGTAAAAAAAATTATTCATATTATTTTCCTTGATGTAGAAAACCCTCAGCTCTCATATACAATGTGCACTGATCCTAAACACATCCTCTTCCAAGATTTCAAACAAGCTAGATTTTGCTGAGGGTTTTTATTATTTTTCTTCTGTACTCATGAATAATAACATTTAAGTGGAGCTTCCCAATTTACGTCTGGAAACTGCAATATTTAAAATCGTGGAATAACTTAGCTTATTGATTCAGAAATTTTCTTATAACCACCAACAGGAAATATGCACTGCCATTACTAAGAAGAGCTTTATGGCAATTATTTCAAAGAAAGTCATGCTGATTACTTGATTTTAGGAGATCAAACACTTTTGGAGTCTGACTCATTACTGATGTTGCCTTAAATCCCAAGTGATCTGATAAACCAGAAAATCATGCCGGAAATATTTCAGAAGCTAATGTTGTCTGCAGTGGTAATTTAGCATTTGTGATGCTGTCTTACATGTGCAATACAAATGTGGCTGAGGAACTGGAAATAAGTGATTATGGCTAGCTCAAAAAGAGTTTATTTCAGTAATGAAATATATGACTTACTTTTTGCATTTTTTTTGTCTTTGCTTGATTACATCAGACTACATATATTGCCAGCAAACCTTGCTGAAGCTAACAACTTGAACTATATTTCACTTAAAATTGAAGTACTATGATTTAGGCACAAATCTAAGCACATTTTCTTGGAAGCAAGCACCACTGAAATAATTGTAAATTAGGTCAATCTTTTTAGGACCAGATAAAATAGGAGATACATTTAATCAGTGCTTTTTTCTGGGGGCATGCATACCCCTAAGTATTTTGTGAATCTAAGTTTAGCCTCATTGTGGGGCAGTATTTCAATATGAATAGGAAAACTAGGGTAACCCTAAACATTTTTTAAGAAACCCCCCCACTGCATTTAATTATCACACATGGAACATCACTCCTCTTATTACTTTTATGTCAAATAAAAATCTAATTATCTGAAGTCTGCTCCTCCTGCAGGACAGGATATATACATGTTTATTTATATGCTCCTTTATACATTTATATTTTGACTCATATCAATCTGTCTATCTGAACATACTAGGTGAGATTCACCTAACAAGCCCTGACACCACAAACCCTGCACAAGGCCTTCTGCTTGCACAATGGGGTTCCGCCTTCTCCTCCCTCCATGCCCTCCTCACCCCTGAAATTGGCTCAATGGGGTTGGGAGAATTCCCAGAACATCATGAAGGGGGAGGAGAGGGGGATGAGTTCCATCTGGCAAGCTGCAACACTTGCAATGATGAGATGTTCACTATAACGTGACATTGAATTATACGGTATATTTTTTATACCTACCAATCCAACCAGCAAATACACACACACACACCTACTCATATGAAGTTGTGACCCAGATATTACAAGAGTCAAGAAATATGAGATGGTTTATTTGTATTGTGTCCCTTTACAGACATAAAGCTCCTCGATTCCATGGAAGTTTCCATCGGCGGAAAAGGAGGAGGAGAATTTTGATGATTTCCCCTTCTGTCTGGACACACCCCCTGCACTCCCAAATCTGTTCAAGAAGGTTGGGGAACAGTGTGGAGATGGCTCAGGAGACTGAAGGAGAAAATGTGAATTTGCTAAAGTCACATCCTTACTTTGTGGCATATAGACCGCCTCCCCCTTACCAAACAGGAAATCTATGGAAGAAAATTAGTGCAATGTGGTTTTTCTAATTGTGATCATTATTATTAAAAATCACAATTACAACTATCACACTGCACTTTTGAAATATTGTTGAATTTACCTCATAATACGTGCTTTTTGTGTTGTGGGTTAGCAAAGTGAGCAATTGTAACTATGCTTCCTACAAGGCATACTACATTTACTTGTTGTGTTCCAATTCATGCCTTATTTCTTCTTTCGGTAATGTTCAAGCTGAAACATTTGTTGAACCAAAAGAGGTTTTTGTTTTTTTAAAAAAATAATCCTGTGTTATTCTGTGGTTTGTTCAAAGAATATGTTTGTGCTGATCTTGCTGTTTCTTAAGAGGCAGAAAATGTGAACAAATAGTATATACAGGAAACGTTATTGCATAAGTGATATACAAGAGTCATAGACAATGTCATATGCCTTACTTGATTCTTTTGGTTTTGGTTTCTCTGCAAAAAGAAAAAAAAGTAACAATCCTTCAATTCCCTTAAAGTTACTAAGGCATATAATTTATTGTTAGTTTAGGGTTAAGAATAATCTGTTTAGAAACATAGCATTTGCAGAATAATTTAGTTGCTTCATACTGTTTCCTCCCTCACCAACACGTAGCAAAAGCTCTTGGGTTCCTATTTCCTTCAATCAGATCTGACTAATTCCTTAATGCAGTGTCAGCCCTAAGAATCTTCATTGGACTGAAACAATGACAGTTGAGTATGATGGATTTCTAATATTACCCAATGGCATTTCTCTTGGATGAAATGAAAGACCTAATATTTTTCACACAATATTTTATTTCTGTAATCGGTGGTTCATTTCAGGTAACCAATGTTGAAAGGAAAAGGTCACCATTATGGATGGGACAATTATTCGAATCAGGGACGATAAACAAGGTGAGAGCCCTGCTCTGCTTGCATGCAGCTGGTCCCATTTTGAGCCAAACACAGTCAGCCCCCCACTGAACTTGTCTGGATATAAATTGGGACTTGTGACCTGCTTCAACAAACATTTGCAGCTGAATCATTCAGAAAATTAATTCTACAAATCTGATCAGTTAAAATAATTAAGGCCAGAAATGTTGACCATGTCACAGGTAAATTGAATAGTATGGCCACTTCATCAACAAAAACCCACAGGTTTGTATAAAATTTGGGAATGCTGATTTATATGTACAGGTGCACATTTAGAAATAATTACCAGTACATAATGGTAGTTTCATTAGCAGTTTCATAGTGGGGAAGACAGCATAGTGTGGCTGCTTAGCCTGCTATGCCAACTGCTGGTGAGGCTCTTTAATGACCCATGTGTCCCCTTTTCAGTAGTGGCACCCACCCTGTGGAACACCCTCCCATCAGATGTCAAGGAAATAAACAACTTTCAGAAGATATATGAAGGCAGAAGATATATGAAGTTTCAGAAGATATAGGAAGTTTTGAACGTTTGATGTTTTATCCTGTTTCAATATTCTGTTGGGAATCACCCAGAGTGGCTGGGGAAACCTAGCCGGATGGGTGGGGTATGTATGTATGTATGTATGTATGTATGTATAAATAATTTTAAAGTGGATTAAGAACAGACACCCATCAAACAGAGGACTGTCTTCTGTGAGGTAGGACACATGGCCACCACAAAACTGAAGGTGACTGAATGGGTTAATTCCAGTCACTGCAGAAATATGATTAATGACATAGAAGCTGAATTTCATCAGAAACCTGATCCAGAATTATCTGTCAAGAAAGAATACTAAGGTAGCTAGAGAGACAAAATCAAGATGGTCCACTTTTTGAATGTGATTTTATTTTTAATCGCTATGGCGCTCTCCTTAGATAACATCAGCTTCACTGAGTTTCTCCTTACCTTTCTCTACCACCTTCAACGGCCTATCTTCTTTCTTTTCATGTACTGCTGCAAAACAAAGATAAGGCTTTTGTAACACTTCCAGTCTCGGGAAGAGTGGCTCAAGCAAGCTTTCTCAAAGCACTGAAAACGCTGCTGCTTATTTGAAAGCAACTGACATTATCCTGATATTGATCTAATCTACCTTTCTAATAAATGTTATAAAACTGTAGAGTTACCTTTTTTTGCCTTCCAATAAATCTGCAGGAAGAATGAAGCCTTGCACAGTTGCAAAATGAATCATGGAAAAGTCAGCTGGTATAAAACTCTAATAACATATAAGCTGGCTTATGCTGAATGAGACCGCAGGCTCACTGGTTCATGAACATCTACAATGATTGGCTATGGTTGTTGAGGGTTTCAATCAGTCTTACCTGGCCATTCTAGGGAATAAAGCCAGGAACCAGCTGCACCCCATACTGGTTGAAGGGAGTTAGGCAGCAGTAAATCACAAAGAGTTGAAGTTAACTCTTTGTACTGTGCTGACCTCATCGCCATCTTATCCCTCCTCCTCTATCGCCCATACCATGCTATCTAGTCTGCTACTGATTCATCTGCTGGAGCATGGCTTAAGGTTCCCACATGACACTATACACCCAGCTCCCAAGATTATTAAATTGCACAAACCCATCCTATGTTCACCTTGACCATGGACACAGTCCAAGCACTATACCATATATTGTATAAATCTAATTTTACTGTAAAATGTAAACAGTACTGACCTTTTGGCTTATGAACTTCTGTGGTCACTGTGAAATAAAACAGAAAAACAACAACATTCTGAAAATTTAATGGACATCTAGGATTTATCCAAAACACTCTTGTTAGGGGCAGCTGTGTAAATGGAGAAAATAAATCAATAAAAAGAAACAGCTTCGAGTTGCTGCAACAAAGGTTTCCCTTCAGTTTTAGCAGAGCTCTCAATGCAAATCCTTTCCTGGTTCAGGAAAGGGTTGCATCAGAATCCCCTTCTAAAATGAAGGTGGTGGTGGTGGGGAAACATTCATTTTAGCAGCTCCATGGGGATCTGGGTTGTGGAGCAAAAAAGCTCGTGCCATCTCCGCTTTAAGGAAAAGGACAATGCGTGAAGGAAAAGGACAATGCTTGAAGTGGTAAGGCACCTGCATAGCCAGTGGAATGTCTCTGACACCTCCACTTTTTAAAAAGGAGCACTGGTAGCAAGGCTGGGAAAAACCTTTTCCTAATACAGTACCTGATATCACTGCCAGGTTGAGCAGCAGTGAATTAGATGCACCCATTATATGTCTCAATATAATGAAGCATGTGATATTACAAGATGCCATAGCATTATATATATATATATTCGGGATATACATTTAAATTTTAATCTCTCACCTTTTGGTTTATGAGCTTCATGTGCCACTGAAAAATTAAACAAAGAATTTCAGTGCGTTCAAACTACATATATACAGCTCAGGGGGGAAGGGGGATAGCTTAGTGGTAGAAGTGCATGCCTTGAATGCAGAAAGTCCCAGGTTCAATTCCTATTATCTCCACAAAGGAGTGGGAAAAGATCCCTGTCTGAAACCTTGGAGAATTACTGCTAGTCACTGTAGACAATACAGAACTAAATGATAGACCATTTGGTCTGACTCGGTATAAGGCAGCTTCTTATGTTCCTATGTGCCGTGGCCACCTGAAACAAAGCTCTCCTACCCAAGACCTCAAGCAAAGATGCTTTGACCAAAGGATCCACCAGTAAATCATCCCATTTCAAACTGGTGTATTAATAGTATTGAGGGCCACAATGCATACATTGTCTGTATGAAATTTACATGCCTTTTAAAAAAAACCTGGCCTGCAGGAAACACTGTGATGGGGGAAACCATTGCAATGAACAACAGGTTATGGTATTTGCTTTTTGGTTAGTTAGTTAGTTTTATAAATATTTTTATTGATTTTTAATTTCAAGTAACAAAACATACCCACACTTGCTGATCTGTTTGCTCATGGAATTTAGATTCTACTTTTTAACATAAAAAGCACAGGGAACCCATGGTGGTTAGAATCGCCTCCAAATGATTTCTAGCCATGTTCTCCATTTTAATCCACTAGTTAATTGTTGTAAGGCATACTGAATTTTATAGCATTTAGTTAATTTAAAATTTTAGCTTAGAGATAAAATAGGAGAGCATTAAGTTCTATGATAACATTTCCCTCATGTCTTACCAGCTGCTTTGACAGGCACATCCTTCTTTGGGAGCTTGGCTGAAACACAAACACAAAAGGAGAAATAGTTGGTTATTGCATATCTGGAACAGGTGCATTATCAGTATGTTTAAAGAAAGCAAAGATTTGAAAAAATGAGCATATTTACCTGTTTCTACTGGCTTTTCTTTCTTGTGCGGTTCTACAAAGTTGGAGGAACAAAGCCAGATAATTTTTTTCTGCATTTTGAGGTTTACAGTGAAGATTAGAACCATTACACAGAATGAGATAGCAGACTGAGATTGCAGAACTCTGAACTGCATTACTTTAGCATGCAGGCAGGAGGCAACATTTTGAATGTTCCCCCCATATAGCCAACTTCTGCATGTAATAAGTTGGGGCATGAATGGGGCTATGCAAAATCTTTTTAATGTACTAGTTTACTAGATGCAAGGAGTGGGCAACTTTGAGAAATACCTAAATTGAGTTTAATGATGTACTAGCAGTAGTTTGATTATGGTCTTGATCTAACATGATAGAATGCGCTCAAGCACTTTGTTGGATTCCACTCAGAAGTGGGAAATGGGTTGTTTTTTTAGCCTGAGGGATGGATAATTGTGGTGGCCCTGGCCAGAGGCAAACATGGGTGGGGCCTAAGGTAAAATGGGTAGATAAATATATACAGTATGATGTTTTGGCTCCGGCTTCTGAGTGCCGAGACACTTTTGGTTCCCCCAATAGTTGTTGTTTTTTAATGGGCCCGGCCCCCTAAATGTTCAGAGGGCATTCAGCTTCGACCTCTGGCTCTCACGATGTCAGGCCATTGCAGGATGTCATGTGAGCCATGTCAGGATGTCATGCAACATCACATGCATGACATCAGGACATCACGTTGGGCCCCCTCAGTCATGTTGAGAAGATGGCACTTCTGTTACAGCATGTTACATTCCAACCATACAAAATTCAAAGGTTTCTACATCCAGCTTTAGAAACATTATCATAGTTCAAGGACACACTCCAGTTAGGTAAAAGGACTTGTGGAACAGTGCCAGAGAGGGATATGGCCTAGGGCAGGCACGTCCAACTCCCAAGTGGCAGCGATCTACTCAGAGTATTAAAAAAACAGGCAGTGATCTACCCATTGTCATTGGAGGATGGACCAGAGTCAATGAGCTTCTTTTAGGAAGCCAGAGTTGTTTTTGGAGGAATATCACTAAGATTCGAAGATCGACCAGGATCAACCAGGGCACCCTGCGATTGACCAGTGGATCGCGATGCACCTGTTGGACATGCCTGGCCTAGGGAAAGCCCTACGTCCCAGATGGAGAGGCCTGGAGGTGTTTATTATTTTGAAATTCTTCATGTCATAGCCTTTGATTAAGATCAAACTACGTGAACACTCCTCTAAGAGCTGACTCATATTCATTAGGATCACACCCCAACCTGCCTTCAATGGCCTTCTACCTTCACACTAGGGGAAGGGATAGCAGGAAGGGGTGTGGGTGCTCTCTCTCTGCTACCTGTGTGTGCATGAAAACTGGCAAGAGAAGAGAGGATATTTGGGTGTCCGGTGAAGATATGCTTGCATGACCTTGAGGACTTGCTAAGCCAATTAGGGAGTTGTTTGTCCTTCCCTATGAGAGAAGCCTAAGGTTGTCTACTACGTTCAGGGAAAATATGAACCAATGACTTCTTAGATCACAACTCAGATCTTAGCCTGTATGCTAGAGTAACTCTGAGCTACCATTCACACAAAGCAATAGACTACGACGTACTTTGTTGTAAATAGTATACCTTGTTTGCAAACCAACCAATTCTCAACAATCTTAATGTATATTTGGTAGCAGACATGTCCTTTAAATAACCTCTATTGTCAAAAACACTGACATGTCATTTTAAAATCTCATCAATATAGTTTTGATGTAAATTCAGAGTTTGCTGAAATATGCGTCAGGTTTTTTCTCACAGCTAGCTTGCTCCCCCTGCCTGATTCATGCAGTAATCTCATTGTTCAAGTAATGTTTTCAGTGTACTCAATATGATTGTTGAAAAACATGAATCATGGCATCACATCTGTCAGCTTCTTATAACTGCCCCTGATGACACACACGTATGCTCCCGTTAAAATTATGATAGGAGAAAGATGTTCTGAAGTAAAGCTTTAAATGGAGTTTTGGGCAGACCACTATACATACACCTATGTCCATAGTTACAGGTAGGTAGCCGTGTTGGTCTGAGTTGAAGCAAAATAAAAAAATTCCTTCAGTAGCACCTTAAAGACCAACTAAGTTCATATTTTGGTATGAGCTTTCGTGTGCATGCACACTTCTTCAGATACACACTGAAGAAGTGTGCATGCACACGAAAGCTCATACCAAAATATGAACTTAGTTGGTCTTTAAGGTGCTACTGAAGGAATTTTTTTATTTTACCTATGTCCATGTTATTAATACTTAGAGGGAACCAGATTATGTTGCTGACCGTGCTGCAGAAAATCTACAAATCTCTAGGCACTAAGGTTCCATGATGTACAAACATGGTTTCTTGGAAACAGAAGCATTGGGATTGAGTGGACTCCACAAAAGGACCTCTGTTAGCCTTCTGCTACTGCCATGAGCCTGCACGGCAGAAGCCAAGGCCATGAGGAACTTTGGGAGACTTTGCAGTACATGTTTCTGTACTGTAGTAGCCAATATGGTACCCACAAGATGTTACTCAACTCCACCTCCCATTTAAAAGTTTTACAGTTCAGAGCTGATTTTATGTTTTGAGGTTTCTTTTAAATCCCGTATCACTGATACAGTTTTAAAGTAGATAATCCAAATCTGCATCTTTGAGTGTCATAACTCTACAAAATTCAGCTTTCAGTTTAAACATTTAATTCTTTCCAATTTTCGCATTCAAATATCCTCACGCATAACTTCATAGTTCCAACACTGAGGAATGAGAGCTTAGGCTGGAACGGCATCACCCAGGCTGGCATGGTGAAGACTGGGTGATATTGGACATGTTGCCAGATTAGACATCATGTGGCAGCAGCAAGGCTGGCTCAGAATCCAGCAGATCCAATGCCGGCGAAACCTCGCCTCCTCCCTTCTTTGTTTTAGGGGATTTCACAAGCTATGGGCAGTGGCGATACCACCAGAGGTAGCTTCTCCCTGAGCACTGCTTGGGCAGGCAAACTGTGGTGTATTTTTGTTGGTGGGGATTTACCACTAGCAGAGGATGGTGAAGCCAGGCAACCTCCACCCCAGGTAGCACAGTTAGATATTTTATTTTTATTGTTGGATTCTAGCAAATCATCTATCTTAAAGTAGCATGGTCCTCGAAAATTTTCACAAATTCTGGCTTGTGTTTTTTTTTAGTAGGCAAAACAGAGAATGGTTTGCATAGCTCTTGCAAGCCTACCTGCTATTGACTTCTTGGCAACTTTAAAAAAAAAAGGAAAAGGGAAATTGTTTATTTTTCTTGTATGTACCACAGTGGAGTTTTGTACAGTCAACAGTAATTGCTTTATAATGTAGATATAATTCTGCTGAAGGATGTCTTCATTCAGCTGAGAAACACTTATACAATTCCCCTGAACATGCTTTAAGTGTTGATTTTATATTTCCAAAGGAAACATATACTTCAGAATGCAAGGTCTTCTTTAAAACAAAGGAATCATATGCTGTCAAGGAAGAGTAGTATTTGGACCCGCAGGAGCTTGCAGTTGTTTCATGCTGTGCTATCAAGGGAACAGAACTATTAACGATAACTTGCAGTACATTTGTCAACTGCTATGAAGGCTATCCTGGTCAGTAAGTGGCGTGCTAATGAAGTCCCTTCTGACACACAGTGGTTAGATAAAGTCTGGGATATATCCTATAATGTGGAATTGACCCATCAAAGGTTAGTAAGCTTAGACAGGTTGTTTATGGCTCATTTCTCACACATAGATAGGATTGTGGTTTGCTGTTCCCTTTATGATAGGGGAGGATTAAAGCAGAAATGCACTCACAGTACACATCATTGTGTGCACCATGACATGTGAATACTGTACTGTTAACAAGAAGCTCTCCATATAGTCTTTGTTTTGTACTAATTGAACAATGACCACTTTATAATAATTTTTGTTGCCATTAGACTGACTGCACCCTTTTCAATTTCTGTATTAAAAGTTTTATGACTGCTGTTGAATCCATCTGTTTGGTAATTCATTAACAACACAAGACTCTTTAAAACTTATTGCTAATGTCTCATTGTGTTGGGTAACACTGTATCCCAGGCACCCCCAAACTTTGGCCCTCCAGATGTTTTGGACTACAATTCCCATCTTCCCCAACCACTGGTCCTGTTAGCTAGGGATCATGGGAGTTGTAGGCCAAAACATCTGGAGGGCCAAAGTTTGGGGATGCCTGCTGTATCCAGTATTTTGAATGAATCTATCACATTACAGTGGTACCTCTTGTTGGGAATGGGATCCGTTCCGGCGGCCTGTTCGCAACATGAAAAGGTTGCAACATGGAGCACCGCATCTGCGCATGTGCAAAGCGCGATTTAGCGTTTCTGCGCATGCTCGCAGGTTACAGACACTCCGAACCCAGAAGTAACCTGTTCCGGGACTTCCGGGTTTGGCGCGTCCATAACCTGAAAAGACGCAACATGAAGTGGACATATCATGAGGTATGACTGTATGTGGATTGTGTGATATATATTTCTTTTAAAAACTATAATAAATCAATTGTATAAAAAAATCAATTACGTTTCTGCCTTCCTTAACACAGCGGGAAGAAAATAACATCGTTCTGGTGTATTTCATTTTGGATTTAAAATGGTTAATTTGAGGACAGATAAGTACATCTCCCTTGAGGGGAGTATCTCAAGAATGATACCACATTGGAAGCTCCACCCAATTCAGTCTTCTTCATTTCTAAAATGTTGTCCTGACAATATGCAAGATGGACAAGAGGGGAGGTCTTCACACAACACATAAACCAGGCATAGGCAAACTTGGCCCTCCAGATGTTTTGGGACTACAACTCCCATCACCCCTAGCTAACAGGACCAGTGGTCAGGGATGATGGTAATTGTAGTCCCAAAACATCTGCTGGGCTGAGTTTGCCTGGAGGGCCGTGTTTGCCATAAACTGTTGGGTTCGCTTCTGCAAAATATTGTGGTGACCGCCAATTTGGATAGCTTTAAAATGGGTTTACACCATAGCTGCCAAGTTTTCCCTTTTCTCACGAGGAAGCCTATTCAGCATAAGGGAATTTCCCTTTTAAAAAGGGATAACTTGGCAGCTATGGTTTACACAAATCCGTAGAGAATAAGGCTACTGATTGCTACTAGCCATCATTGCTGTATGCTACCTACTGGTATCAGAGGCAGTCTTCTTTTATATATCAATTGCTGAGGAGCACAAGAGGCAAGAGAGTTGTTTTACTGATATCCTGTCTGAAGGCTTGCCATAGGTATCTTGTTGCCCATTGTAAGCACAGGATACTAGCCTAGATGGGTGCTTCTCTCTGCCCCAACCTTCCCACCAGCCTGCTTCGTCCCAGCCCCATTCAGGTAAGGTGCATTGACAGCAGTGTCAAGAGGTCAGCTCCATGGCTCTGCCCCACCACATAGGCTGTTATCATTCAATGGTCAGCAGACCAAGTTGCTAAGCACCTCTTTTGAAATAGAAAATACAAGTAAATGGCCAGCAGGCGTTCTTTCAGTAGCTGCCAAACAGCTGGAAAGTCCTGGACTGTTCTGCCTCTGTAGCTCAATATGATGTGGTCTAAGTCTGTGGGTGATATTCAACCACATTTCATTCACAGTTGGCCCACTGAAGTTAATGAACATGACTCTATCATGCCTTCTAATTTCAACATGTCTACTCTGAGTAAAGCTTAGTAGAATACCACCCTGTGTGTCTATGAAAGGGAGTGGGGCAGAGGGGAGCTTGAGTGTTGGTGTCAGAACTGAATCAGAAGCAGAAAAATAGCTCTGGGCGGCACCTTTGGGTGGGGCTTCCTCTCTGGGGATGATGAGGAGCAGTGGGGTATACTGCAAGTTATACAGTGAGTCAACTTGGGTGTAATACTTCTATTATAGAAACAATGTAAGTCTCTGGTGGATTCTTCCTCCAAAGGAAACTAGCCCCTGGTAAGAACTGCTACTGGGACTTCCACACTGCTCAGGGAGGTTTTGTGTGCATATAACATTAGTGAAAGCTTTTCTTTCTTAACACACAACACTTGTTATAACACATGTTAGGAACTATAGACACATGCTCATAGTAGTGACACTGCACCATTATTCACAAACCCAAATGAACATTAACTTGCAGAACCCAGCAGATGGTGCTATGATGCAATGAAATGCACCATAACCAGAGCAGTTGATTGAATACATTGAAAATAAAGCAAGAGAAAACAATTTAATCATTTACCTGGTGCTGCTACTTTTACAGAAGCTGGTTGGGCTGCAGGAGCTTTTGCTGGCTCTTAAAATGAGAACAAATTAAAGCAATTACTACAAAGCATTCTATAGCAAAAACACAGAGACCCGGGGAAATTTCAGATGGAAAAGATTGCCCTTAGCATCTCTTGCATAGGAGAGCAGAGAAAGAAGATTATTAAAAATAAAGTGCCTAGCTGCATTCTACTCAATCAAAGGCATGGGGAAAGTAATGAGCAAAAACGGTTATTTGGAACCACTTGATAATTGCTTTCATTAACAAATATGGTTTTACTATTGTATCACTCTGCGCTGCATCTTAGTACAGTGGTAGTTTTCTTAGCCACATGCAGCATTTGCATATATGGCAGAAATAGTTATGGGGGAATGATTTCTCCCCCCCCCCCAGAAGGGAAGCGCAACCTTCTGAAAACATACAGCATTAAGAGTTTCCAGGATTCTTGAGGATTCAGAAATAAACAATAATACTACAGGCTGTTTCCTGAATCTCTAGCCTAGATTAGAGTCACCTGTGCTGTGCTGTGCTAGTGTCAGAAACACAAAGAACTGTGAGGGTAATGTCACTGCAGCAGGAAATAGAAGATGTTTCGGTTGCCCTCATTTTAGTCACAGTTCTCTTTCCCCCTTTTCTTCCGCTGTCCAGTGCTGGAATATACACCTTAAACAATAGGTTAAATAAAAACAATCCCTTTCATCAGTCCCAGCCCTACCCTTATGCTGAGCGAGGCAGCTGATTTGGGATGTCATGAAAGGGAAGCAAATTCTTAGTTGTTTATTTTATTTTATATTATTTTAATTGCCTGGGAGGTGAAGAGACAATTGCGGGATTTTCTGCCTCCGGTGCCAAAATACTTGGATACTATGTATCCTCATGGCATGGGGTGGGAGCACCATTGAGTATTCTGCCATCCATTTCGTGGGGATGGAGTTGGTGCTAATAACACAGTTCTATGCATGTTTTCTCAGAAGCGAGCCCCACTCTGCTCAACAGGGCTTATTCCAGGTTGCAATAAGAACTGTTATTATACCTCAAGTCAGGTACAGGGAACCTTTGGGCCTACACATGTTGCTGAACTACAACTTCCATAATCCCTGGCCACTGACCATGCTTATTAGGGCTGATGGGGGTTGTAATTCAGCAATATCTGGAGGTATCTTCACACCATTATATTATACCTGTATAAATAATGCATAATATAGAAAGGACTTTAATGAAGAGTCTCTTGTTTCTCGTGTAAGCCCCACTGAAATGGAGACTGAAGAACAGTCAAGCTTAGGCAAGTGCTTCCTATATGTTTAAGGTCACGGCATACACAGAAAAGCACAGATGCACAAGCTTCCCAGCTTTCCTTTCCAGTTCTTGACCACCAAGAACATATTCAGCTGAGATCACAGCTGACATTTCATTCCCCATGAAAGCTCTGCTTTTTTGAGACGTTAGATTAAAAAAAATAAATGAGGAAGGGAGGCAATAACTGTCAGTCACAAACAGGAATGCGGAATTGGAAATACAGTGTGAATTGATTTAGAATGGAAGAGGCAGCTGAAGTCTAAACATGTCATTTCAGAATTATAAATGGTGTCACCACCTCCTTATTTGCATCTTCTTGCAATTTTATAGCACTATCCTATGAATGCCTCTTCAGACATATGTCCCATTGAGCACAATGGAACCTGCTGTCAGGTAAGGGAATAAACGAACGAGCTGTTTTTAATTTGAGTACATTGAATCACTATCATTTGGGTACATTGGAACAGGCTGTTTTAAAACTGAGCTATATAAAAAACAGGATGTACAACCATAACTAAAAATGAGACATACTTTTGAGGTCTTTTGTCAAAACAGCTTCTTTCTTATCTGCAAGAATAAAACACACACAGAGGAATCAGCAGAGACATTGTACCAAATGCTATCACATATATTTACAAGTGATTAAATAACACAAATGCCCAAAGAACACATTTGGAGTCTTCATCCTTCATTTTGCAACACAGCACAACCTCAGGTAGAAAGGCAGCCAATTCTTCTTCTTCTTCTTCTTCTTCTTCTTCTTCTTCTTCTTCTTCTTCTTCTTCTTCTTCTTCTTCTTCTTCTATCACTCATAGCCGAGTAAGATTGTCTTCCATAAACACGGTTTTAGCAATGAGTCCGTAAGTGACTGCGGAGGCTAATTCTGGATCCACACGTCCTTCCACAGTGGGAACATTGGTTTCCGAATGGGAGTTGATCATGTTGTGGATTTGCCAAGCGTGCCTTCCTCTTAGCATGTTTCTCCCTTGCATCCTGAGTTTGAGTGTCTCCAAAGCCCATGACACTTTTGGTAAAGGCTGTTCTCCAACTGGAGCACTTGCAGGCCAGTGTTTCCCAGTTGTCAGTGTTTATACTACATTTTTTTTAGATTTGCCTTGAGACAGTCTTTAAACCTCTTTTGTTGACCACCAGCATTAGGCTACGCTTTCCATTTTAAAGTTCGGAATAGCGTAGTCACAAAAAGAACCATATTTATTTTTTATTTTTTGCAGGAATCCTATTAAATGCCCTTTCTTTGATCTAAAGCAATAAAACGCCTAGAAATTTCAAGGGGAAACTCAATTATTCTTGGGTGTACGTACATTGCTCTCTGAACTAAAAATATTTCTGGGTTAATCTGCTGCCTCTATTAGCATGTTTTCTAGGAATCACTTCAAAGCATGCTAATTACCACATTGAGATGAAATTAATCATAAAGCAGCTTTCGGCCATGGGGGTCTGCTGAAGCATTCAAGAAACGCTTTATAGTTGCCAGATATGGAAATTTTAAAAGGTGTCACTTGTAGTTGATATGAATCATTTATCACAATAATCTGCCATTACTGGAAGCTATAAAACCTGAATACACAGGCAGCATTATATGCAATACCAGATGTGAGCTACAATTAAATACTCTGAGCTCGCTTAAAAATGTTCTGAAATACTGGGATAGTGTGATATATTTTGGATAAAGAATATATTTTAAATACCTTCTTCATAGCTGTAGTGTAGTCCATACAAGTGTATTTCATTGTTGGCCTATTTTTCATACTTTACATCCTGATACTCCAAAAGAGTCAAATAAGGAGGTGATGGAATACTGAATGAACTCTCAGGAGTATTCTTTCTTTCTTTCTTTCTTTCTTTCTTTCTTTCTTTCTTTCTTTCTTTCTCTCTCTCTCTCTCTCTCTCTCTCTCTCTCTCTCCATATATATATACACGTATATGAGGTTTACATAAACACAATAAAAATACAATGGCATTTAACAAAATTTCCTTTACAATAGATTAAAATGAGATTAAAAACAAAATTATGTAGCACAAATAAAATTTAGCAGTGTTTAAAAAAAGTAAGTCTACATCTCCTTGGAAGTTCTTAAATATTATCTTAGACTGTATCAGTCTCCTGTGAGTACTTTTCAGTATACATTCATTATATGATCAGTTCCTTATTCAACATGCATTGTATCTATTGGAGAATGAAGATCTTAAGTTTTCAAAACACACCAGAAGTGAGATACAACTAATTGAGCTGCAACTATGAAAAGAACTTCACTCGCAAATCAAATGTTTAGAATGTTGCCAGGATTTTTAATATAAAAGTAATGTTTTATGAGGGGATCATAAAAACTAGTAATCGTAGCAATAATGTGAACGTTTTCAAGAAATGCAAGTCACACATTAATTATAATGGATTAGCAAAATATCAATCGTTTTGCCGTGTAGGGGGAGGGAATTATATTTTGCAAGGTCTAGTACAGTTTGTCACCTTGCATCCCCCCTGCCCCAAAATTCTTAGATCAAACATGATATTATTACAAACTCTAGAGAAGGGCTTGCCAATCCTTTGGGGTCTGTGGAAACATTTAAAAACTGAATAAACTGCAGTGAGCACAATACACATGCCACAACTCTTCTCCCTATCTATATCCCCCCCCCCAAATCCACATGACACAATTGGACTTGAAAAAAGCCTTTTGTGCGCTAAGGAAATTTTCTTTGAAGCATAAATTCAGCTGAGGTACAGGTGGAGGATGGGACCCTGCAGGCTCCAAGGCATGGGAGTGACATATGAATATCAGGACAAGGGATGGAAATACTATCTACACAGTGGTAATAAAAACAGCTTGACTACTTTTTTCCAGTTGAGAACAAGCAGTTCTGGAAAAGAAATACTGTACAGGTAAACATTCTGTTTCTTCATTTTAACAAGCAAATATTTTGACAAACATGATCTATCTATAACCGTGTGTGTGTGAATATATATATATATGAAAACAGAAAAGCTCAGTCTCCTTTTGCCACTCAATTTTACCTCAGGCCTTGTTCAACATTCCTTTGAAGTAAACTTGCAGCAATACAGTAGCTGCAAATGACATCTAAACAACACACACGGTGATAAAAACTAAAGCCCCCCCCCTTGTGCCTTTCATACAACTATATCCCTAGGTGGTTTATAATAAACTGCTATGCCATGCTGCTATTTTTCAGAAAATAGACACTTGGAGCATTATTATTATTATTATTATTATTATGAATCTTGAGTGAGTGTGAATCCCAGGTTTATGTTGCCAAGCCTTCACAAAAATGTTTTGCAGAGTATGCAATTTAGGACAATGGCAGACCAGCTTAGGCCATCTAGGACAGGGATGGGAAATCTTTGACCCTTCAAATGTTGCTGGACTACAAATCACATCACCCCTGACTATTGGCAATGCTTGCTAGGGTTGGTGGGAATTGGAGTTCAACAGGATGTGGAAGGCCACAGGTAAATTTCCAACCTCTTGATCTAGGATTTCATAGAAAGGCAACTGTCCAAGTAACTATGATGAGGCTTGAGCTGAGCTGAAATGGAATGGTGTTCATTCCATTTCATTTCAGCTCAGCTCAGGGGTGTAGCAAGATGGGAGCGGGGGGAGCGGGCCACTCCCAGCTCCCTGTTTTGGGGGGCAGCGCGAGTGCCGGCGCAGGCACCCTGCTGTGTAGTGCGCACGCGCAGCGCTGCTACGTAGCGATGCATGCATCGCACATACACGCTACATAGCGATGCCCCGCCCCCCAGGGGTGCGTCATTTTTGCTGCTCCGGGTTCCCGAGCGGCTTCCGACGGCACTGGTTCAGCTATCACTATAATGTTTCATTTGTTTAGTAAATGGCCATGGCCATGTCTCTCCTTCATTATGCAAACTTGAGCCAAAGTGTTGACAGATAAACTAAATTGTTCAATATCTTTCTAGAAGATGAGCAAAAACAGGGAAATGTCTTTCTTCTTCCTTCCCCTGGTTGGAAGTTTGTATCAAGGGGTGTTTGCAAGAGGTTAATAGTCTTGGCAGTCCACAAAATGCGTCTGAAAGACACACAGAAGACTTGCTCTCTATATTAAGGCATTGGTGTTTCCCTTGGAAATCTGATGGGAAGCAGTATCTGTTGGTGTTCACACCAAGGACCTTCTGCCATCCAACATATATTGTAAATAAAACCTTGCATGACAGAACTTGTGTACAAAGTCCTATACAACTCGGGACGAAAGTACCTAAAAGGGCACATCCCCCCTAGTATTGACCATCTCAGGTCCTACAATCGGTAGGTGAGGGCCTGTTGATGGTGGTTCAACTGGCTGCTGCTTGGTTGCACTGGCGGTGCCTTTTTGGTGGTGGTTTCCCATTTGTAGAATGCCCACCCTGGTAAGGTTCATTTGTCTCTGTCATTAATGTTAAAGAGGAAGTTAATAACATTTCTGTTTGTGCAGGCATTTGGTAGCTGGAAGAGACATTCCTGACCACACCCCCTTAGGCCTTATATTTTGCGGGGTGGGAACATTCCAGCTGCGAGTGGGACTGAAGTCAGTTGTGGGCTTGGCCAGAGCTGAAACTGAACAGTGTGCACCCGGCTTTCTCTCCGTTTCTGTCTCTCTCACTCCTTTTTTTTCTCTCTTGCCCTGCTCCTGCTTAATAAATAAATAAATCTCCTGGCCATTCACATGAAATCAGGCCGAGGGCTGTATGTGCCCCTGGGGCCACAAGTCACCCACTGTGCTGTAGAGGCTCAGGTGCTCTAATGGACCGGGAACATAAGTGGAGCCTGCTGGATCAGGCCAATTGCCCATCTAGTCCAGCATCCTTTACTCACAGTGGCCAATGAGATGCCTGTGGGAAACCCACAAGCATGGTCTGAGCACAACAGCACTGCCCTCTTTTGTGCTTTCCAGCAACTGGTATTCAGAAGCCTACTGCCAGAATACCAGACACGCTAGAAATAAAGAGGCGCCATACAAGATATTTCACTAGGGAAAGAAAGATCATTTTCCCCTTATATTTCGAATCCATACAGTGAAATCTTGCGCATACTTACTGAGAAGTCCCATTTTGTCCAGTAGAACTTACTCCATTGGAAGTGTGCTTAGGATTGTGGCCTTACTGCTATTACTGACTTGCTGCAAAAATAAATTACTAATGAAATGACTGAAGTCTTTCCGACTTTCTGCTCACTGTCTACAAACCGATCAGTGGTTCCACTTACATGGTTATATAAATCTAGCATAACCACTTCCAAGTGCTTCCAAGAAACTAGATAGGCAGAAGGTTTCTAGATACAGTATGTCGGCTGTATGTGTGAAATCATTTCCTGCACATTTGACACATTAATGGGGGCTTTTAAACCAATACATCATGCATGGATGGTACTTAATGTTCCATTTGCTGCCCCGAGCAAAGTGTCCAAATGTGTTAAAATAAAAGAAGAAGCAGGTGGTATACGTTGTCTGAAAAATAGCTTAGCATCTGAACATTTTAGTCAATGAGAGACCATTCTTCATATAGACCAGTCTTAAATAGCAGATTTGCCTGACTTTATATATTTGTTGCTGAGCAGTGTATTTTATTTCTCTCCTGTGATCTAAAAACTAGATATCTATCTGGCCAAAGCCAATAATGAACTAAAATTAAATCAAAGCCATTACATTTCCAAAGCAACTGTTATCAACTATACAGCAAAACTCTACATCCATGTCTGAGTGTATTTGAAAAGCCTGATAAGAAGAACTTATTTATATTTGAGATTATGTTGTTGGGGCAAAATCAAGGCTATCAAACATACATTTAGGGTTATTGTGGTGGTGGTTGGTTGGGAAGAGGCATGGTTAGAGTTATGTTGTTTTCAACTGGATTTTAATTGAATATTTTGCAGGCAAATTCAATCTAAAACTGTTTGTTTGGAGCTCTAAAAATGCAGTAAGCTATACATATTAACATATAAATACAAGTGTATATTTTCAATGCCACTGCAGTGATTTGCTGCAATTCACAAGCACTCCTGTATACTTAAGCTATCCTATTCCCTGTAATGGAAGATGTAGCACTGGAAACTGCCCTGCAGTTACTGGGAAACCCCACTTGTAGAGAAGCTCCAGAAGTACACACGATGGACCATAAGAAAGGATTTTGATCTAAGCATTTGTTTTCCAGTTACTGTAGATGCAGACTGACTGGATAAATTGTGGTGGATAAGCTGCTATTGTCCTGCCTTTGTTTGAGGAGAATAGTGGCTTCCTAAGAACTTTCAGCACCCTTAACAAATAACAGTTTCCAGGAATCTTTGGGGGAAGTCATGGCTGTTTAAATTGGTATAATACCACTCTAAATATACTGTGCAGATGGGGCCTCTGTATTCATTTACAGAACCTCCATTTTTAATCAACAGTAAGGATACTCAACACATCATGGCTACATAAAAATGACTGCCTAGAACATTAGAAAAAAAATAAGATTAGAGATACTTTTTAAAATTGTAGCGGGTTACTTTGATTTTTGCCTTGTTAATTTTTGTATTAATTTTATATGTGTAAATTAATAAAACATAGCAACATCCAGAAAGCTATTGCATATGACTCAAAGCAAGATGAGCAAATAGAGAGCCATTTCATTCAAATATTTTATGAAAGAAACTATCTGTTATGTGACATTGACCTGTGTTTCGGTTTTGCAGTGTTTACTGCTGCTTAGATTAGAAAATCTTTAACTAAAAAGGAATGGGTATTACTTCCCATTCCTCCAACAGTTACACAAATGGATCCTTGTATATTAGTGTTGCATGTAGAACTATTCAGTGCTGAGCTGGACAAGTGTATTGGCAAGGCAGGGACGACAATGGCTCACGGCTCTGAAATGGCATGGAGAATGAGATGCTAATGTTCAATAGCAAGATGAAGGTCTACCAGGCTGGTGTGTTGAGCACACTGCTTTATGGAAGTGACTTGTGGGCAACTTACAAGAGTCAGGAGTGACACCTCAACTTCTTTTCACACATGCTGTGCCAGGAAGATTTTAGGCAGGGCAGTTTTTCTAATAAAGATGTGCTCTCCCAAGCCCACATTCCCAGGATGTTCATACTCCTGTCTTAGCAATGTCTCTGCTGGCTTGGTCATGTCCACGATGTCCAAGATTCCCAAGAATGTGCTCTACAGGGAGCTGGCTTCAGGCACCAGGCCCATAGGCAGACCAACTTTGCATTAAATGGGCTCTCCAATCATGGAGAGCACGAGTTGCGGAAGGGTTAACAAGACATCCCCTGGGTTGTTGGGCAGATTAGGTTGGTTGGTGGAGGGGGTATGGAAAGGCTGGGCCTACCCCTCAAAAATTGCTGCTGCTTATAGAGGTATTCCGTTAAAGGAATCCTGGGGCTCAACGGGCTCTCGTCTGTACCCCTGCAAGGGGCTAAGGCCTTACAAGAGCAAGAGCCTCAGGGAGCATTTCGGGGAGGGGAGAGTGCCTGACTCACAGCTACATCCTCTCCCTCGGGGTGTTTACCTACAGACTTCCCTAGATGGCTAGCGGAAGTCAGTGCGGATCTGTCCCAGGGCGGGGGACAGATGGATTAACCAATGCCTTAGCAACCACTCACATTTGGTTGTATTTAAATAAATTGTTGCCAAATTAATGCCCAAAACCTTAAACTTAAATTGCTGTGAGTTGTTTAAGTTATTGGGAGGGGTGTGTCTTGTGACCTCGACACACAACAGAGATGTCTGCAAACATGACACAAAGGCTGGCAACATCAAGCCTGCCCTGTGGGAATATCTTGCAGATGACCGCAGTGCCTGGAGACAGACAGCTTGTGTATTAAGGATGCAATGTATAGCAGAGATCAGAGGAGGAAGGAGAGCAGAGAGAAGAAACACCATGGTGCATCTGCTGCAGCATAACTGGATACCTTCATCTGCCCCAGCTGCAACAAAGCATATCTCCCCCATATCGGTCTTTACAGCCACAGCAGGCACTGCAACCTTCCAACAGTATGATCTCACCCCCAGAGGTGCGATCCTCCATTGTCTCCCGAGACAGACGGATGCCAACAATAACAGTCTATTTGATATTTGCCACTATTGCTTTGTAAGTTGAAACTACCGTCTCCTACCAAGTCATGCACTTGCTTAACAGTTCAAAGCAAGCACTGGGTTGCTTTATCACCACACAAGCTGAATGTAAGACCTTGCCCCAAGTAACAAAAGGATATAAAGAAGCCACTTGCTCAGGCAAAGTCTCATTAAAGTCAACAGGAGTACATCTGCTGAGGGTCTTCTCTTACATCTGTAAAATTTCAAAACTAATTGAAGGTTTGAGTTTCCAACAGGAAAAAAGGATCTGTCGGATATTCTTTTGATGTAAAAGGGAACAAATACCTGCTGATGTTTTTTATATTTGCAGTGGGCATGATTGCTTTCTGCTAGGACATTGCAGCAGAATCATCAAGAATTTTGTTAAAAGTGTAGTGCAGCCTTTACTGTGCCCATTAGCCATCACAGAAGAAGAATATGCAATAATTATGGTTTCCAGTATATTATATCCCAAGCTATCTCATTAAACCCACAAACATGCTTTGATCGGGGGGGGGGGGGCACATTATGAAAGATGTTCATTCTATGCCACAAGACTAGCTCTTCAGATCCTGCCTATCACATCTTTCTTGATTGTGTGCATCTCTATGCACAAATGGAGGGGAGGGGAGTTCAATGCTAAAATCACTGTTTGTTCATTAGCAACTATTTAACTCAATTTTCGAGTATACTGTCAGATTGTACACAATAATTTGCCAAAATGTGTATTGTATGTGTACTTCAGAACTTTCACACAAGAGCAAGTATGACTAATATGGTTTCTACTGGCCCATTTTAGCAAGGGGTGCCATACATAATTAGAAGTGCACTCTCTTAAGTGCCCAACCACATGTATTTATCGCAATTATTTTCAGGAACACCTGCACATACCGCTAAGCCAATCATTATACAACACTTCATAGAGCTTAATAGCTCCAAGTCATTGAAAAGAAAAAACGGAGGATGGCACTGCATGAAAAGGAGGAGAACTACAATTCCAGCTGCCTAAAACTGGACACACATTGAAATACTCACATAATTAAGGATGCAATGGAATACCTTCCATTTATCTCTAACAACTTGTGTTGTTTCAATTGATCTCTCAGAGATGAGACATTATCAAATTCAGCAGTACATGGCTTAACATGCAAGAGCTTCAAAGGGACAAATTTCACATAGGAAAAAATGGCGGAATTGTGGTTTGAACCACAAATTCTGCACCTGAGATTTGGATTCTTGAAGGTACACATGATCAGTTTTTAAGACCTCTCTAGTCCTTTTCAGACACAGAAAAGCATATGTGGGGGAGCAAACTGGATAGGGATATGCCCATCCTACTATCCAGTTTGAGCCCATGTATGGCTGAATAGAGCTTCTGGAAAATTCAAATGTACAGGGACACAGATCTGAGCTATACAGTTCAAAAGGATTGTGTGATTCATCTCTTGCTGAGCAGTACGGATTCAGGCTGCTGAGGACTGACTTACATGCTTGAAAGTTCCATCAGCACTTGCATGCTAACTTGAGGTCTGAAGTGGTACAGTCCAGCAGGATTTGCCAGAGTCTGGGGATAGAATGGTTAACTCTTTGTAGTCCTTGATAAGATTTGGTAGTTTTGTCCTAAAAATTATGTGGGTCATCACTGGGGTTTTTTTGGTTATCACCTTGGTACCAAGGAGCAAGAGCTAGGCAATGCCAGAAAACATCAGATGAGGAAAGCTTTGCGGGTGGAGGGGAAGAAGTGTGAATGAATGGAGATGAATCAGTCAGCAGTCCACAAGTTAATACTCAAAAGGTAAGAGCATCAGTAAACCCAGATAGCCAAAATAAAAATTATGCTTTCTGTTGTTATTTGTTATCTCAAAACTTCAAATACCGCAAAGGCCTTAACCCAGTCTCCATTTCATGCTGAGCACTATAAGATATCCCTAATAATCAACTGAACTCCTTGATCTCCCTTCCTCAAAAACCACTTGCTTTGGATTATAGTGATATTTAATAGGAAGAAAGCAATAACATAGGCAAATAGAAAAGCCCAAAAGAGAGTAATGGATATTTAGCCACAAGGGGTCACCAACATTTCTTTTGTGAACAAAATCAAATCTATTAACATAGCGAAAGTTACATGAGACTTTAAAGAGGTCCTTTCTCCTCCAAACATCAAGAAGTTTAAAAATTGTCACAGGACTTTTTTTAATGCGTCTATAAAGCAGAGTAACAAAGGCCAACTTGCGGGAGAATGGCTTGGCCTTTTCTCCTCATTTCCCATGTATCGGTGCCCTTTTGAAAGCTGCAGAGATTGGCATTTCAACATCACAGTATTGATGACAATATGACTGCTGTCATGCTATGCAAAAAGGCAGCAGGGAATGCAAACACAGGCCTGTCTCTGAAGCCTGTTTCTTCTGTGCTCAGATGGCAATACGGCTGATCCAGGTATAGCCAATGATAGCCATGTATCTCCAGGTCGTAGGACTTGTTAGGCCTGAGCTAAATAAACTGTTCATCACGTGATAAAGCCATCCTTGGACCACACCACTTCAGACTACAGCTCATGTTAGTGAATGCACCCTAGTTGTGGTTATAATTGGGGGTTTTTTGTTTGTTTTTTAGAGTTTTAAAGTTCAACACAGGAGCTTTAAACCAGTCCCAGAACAAACTGTTATCCATTTGTTTTGGTATTCTCTTCTTGTAATATGACCAGAAAGCACTCAAGAAGATAGAAGGGATATTTGAGCTCATGTAGTCCAATCCCATGTTCACAACAGGATTTATAATGCAGGTTGCAACTACTGCATCCCTGACAGATGGCTGTCTAGAGCAGGCATCCCCAAACTGTGGCCCTCCAGATGTTTTGGCCTACAACACCCACGATCCCTAGCTAACAGGACCAGTGGTTGGGGAAGATGGGAATTGTAGTCCAAAACATCTGGAGGGCCGAAGTTTGGGGATGCCTGGTCTAGAGTGACGGAAAGCCCACTATCTCCCAAGGCAGTATGTTCCGCTGTCAGACAGCTCTTATCATTAGGAAGTTTCTTTCAATATTCAGCCCAAATCTGCTTGCCTGTGATTTCCACCTATTGAATCAACAGAGGACAAGTCTACTCAATCAAAGATTCAGGATTTTGACAGTTGCTTAACACTCCAACAGCTGTGAAACAATCTGCCATCTAGACAAGCCTGTGCAACTATTATGCCATGCCCAGAGCAGTAGAAGGCTGGTCTATGTGGATTTTCAAATAGGGTTGTGCCAGATATTTGTTTTGCTGGTTATGTTTGTTTAAACGAGGCTTCCAAGTCAACAACAGAATTGTCTGGTGTTGTGATCGCTGTGTGTTTCCTCCAGACCAATTAGCACCATGTTTTTGCATTATTGAAGGTCAGAGGATTAATGTGTTTTATCTACACGAACATTTTAAAAAGCTAATTAACAATCCTCGGGTTCATTTTGTGTTGAAGAGTGAAACATTAGTTTACACTGCAGGAAATGAGAGCAAATGGAAGGAAGACTAGAATAGAGAAAATACGAATGCAAATACGTCTCCCATTTAGAGGGATTTGGTTCAGTGATGCACCATGGATGAAAGAGCCCCGTTTCTGAATTGGCAGAAATCTAAATATGTATTTGGCAATTAGAGGAACCTTTTAATGAGCCTGCAAAACAGTGACCTTTAAATACAGAAAACCAGAAGGCTGTATACGGAGAGGTTTTGAAAAGGTGTTGGCAAACCATTTTCTTTTCTTTTTTTTAAAAAAAATTTTTTTAGGTGACTGCCTGTCAAAATAGTCTTATATTTTCCAAGGAAAGATGGCTAATGTATGAAATGCAAGAATTCATAGAAGCAACCAGCATATGTGAAATTTGGCAGGGCAGATAGCAGAAGAGGAGCAAGAAAGCTGTTATAATTGACTCCTGTCTTCATGTATCTCAACCCTGGGAAAGAAATCAGTATTTTCTAACTGAGCGCCATCTCTTTCCTTTCATAGATTTTCTGTCTGTAGATGCCTCTGCCTTCTCAAAGCAAGTCTGTAACAACTTATGCTTTCCTCCCCTCAGTTATATGAAAGCTCTTTCCTGCTTATTTCCCCATCTGTTCCCCCAGCAGAGTCTCTCCACTTCGCTCTTTACCTCCTTTGACCCCTATCTAGTATTCCAAGTCCAGCACACTCCTGTGTTTGTGCCCTGGAAATTCAAAACCTCCTCCATTCCTTCCATTGCACAGGCTTCGGTTACTGCTAGTTTTTGCTTTGATAATAGTGCACAATCAATATTAAAGAGAACTCCTGCCAAGGGAGGCATTAGGGTAAAAAGTCTTCACAAAGAGACACAGCATCACCTTCCTTTAGTTTTTTTTCTTTAGCACAGATGTTGAACTGAAGGAGGTCCTCCTTTCAGCAAGCTGCATTTTTATTATTTTATTATCAGGTTCTGCCTGCAAAATGCTATATGAGGGATTAAAAAAAGAAAACAACTGGGAAATCGGTAGATATTCGTGCATGCAAATGATATATCTTTCATCAGTCCCATATTCATTCATTCATTCATTCATTCATTCATTCATTCTCTTTCTCTCATCCTCCTCAGAATAAAACACAAAGGCTGCACACCTACACACACTTACTCATAAGTAAGCCTCCCTGAAATTAGTGGGTGTAACACAGAGAGAATGAACACACTATTTAAAGACTTAAGGCAATACCTATAAAAGAAACTTAAACACATGAGGAAGCCAGTGGAGATGAGTGTGCAAGATCCTAGGGATGCAGGAGAATTCCAACAAAAATGGAAAATTAAGCAGAAATCCCTGCAGTTTCCAGGTTAATCTGTGATCAGAAATGGGAATCAACTGAGCAAATACAAATGGTGTTTGTTCACATCACTGGCTTTTTGAAGTTCACAAATGATGCATACTTAATGGTGTGGTTTTTTACATTGTTTAGAAGTTTTCTTTATATTTAAATAAGTTTAAATTATGTAATGTGTGTTGCATAGCCGACAGCATGACAGAAGCATAATATTTGGCAGATTATTATTTGATGTATTATTTGACAGAAACCAAACTGCAACAGAATGGAAACAGTGCTAACAAATACAGGTTGGAATGGAAATCACTGCCTTCTAACACCCCTACTAGCTCCCTTTGTATCTAAGGAGGCTACCTGAATATTTTAGAACCCTGGAAAACTTACAAGAGCCTCCACAAATGCAATAAGCTCCCTACTTCAGACAGCCGCCCTCCACAAGTTGAAATAATAATAATAATAATAATAATAATAATAATAATAATAATAATAATTTATTTGTACCCCATCCATCTGGCTGGGTCTCCCCAGCCACTCTGGGAGACTTCCAACAAAGATTAAAATACATTAAAATGTCACACATTAAAAACTTCCCTAAACAGGGCTGCCTTCAGATGTCTTCTAAATGTCAGGTAGTTGTTTATCTCTTTGACATCTGATGGGAGGGCGTTCCACAGGGTGGGCGCCACTACTGAGAAGGCCCTCTGCCTGTTTCCCTGTAGCTTCACTTCTCGCAGTGAGGGAACTACCAAAAGGCCCTTGGCGCTGGACCTCAGTGTCCGGGCAGAACAATGGGGGTGGAGACACTCCTTCAGATATACTGGGCCGAGGCTGTTTAGGGAAACTGAAAGGCAACTGAAATGATGACAAAAGGGAGGGGAACTAGTGTGCTTCTCCCTATTGCCTTCTACTGAGACTGCCTTGATTCAATCTTATTCCCTATTCTACTTAACATCTATATGTTATTTTTGTACTTTTATAATGTAAACCACCCTGTGATCTTCAGATGAAGGGCGGTATAGGAATTTAAGTGACAATATTAATAATAAAAATAAGAGGAGGAGGAGGAGGAGGAGGAGGAGGAGGAAGAAGAAGAAGAAGAAGAAGAAGAAGAAGAAGAAGAAGAAGAAGAAGAAGAAGAAGAAGAAGAAGAAGAAGAAGAAGAAGCCACTGGTTCTGTCACTAAGGGATTTGGGGGATGAGGTATTATTACCGTAATATGTGGGCTCTAATCCATCCCCCCCCATCTGAATCAGATGTGGCAATAGAGTGTAGACAGTATAGGGCAAGGTGGGCCAATGGTCTCAGTAAGCTCAGTTTAAGGCAGCTTTCTATGTTCCTATATTCCTAACTTCTTTATATAAGTTGTGTGCAGATGACTCAATGGGGACAAATCAATGTGCATGTGTCTGAGACCAATGCCCTTGGCCTCCTCCCCAGGCTCCATAATTAGTTTTGATCTTCTCCACAGACCCCCAAATTGATTTACCAGCATGAGTTGACTGCCCCGGATGATACTGTATGTGCTAATTTAATGGGCAAAGTTTCTTTCCTTTGGCAAAATCTTTTCAACAACCCATGATGGATAAATAAAAACTGTTAAACACTAGAAATATATATATTCGGGAATATGTCCAACTTGAATTCAGCTTTATGTGCTTGGCTAACAACAACAACAACAACAACAAGTGGGTTGGCATCCGCGAAGGGGAAAAGATGGTAATTGCACCTGCCATTGCACTCACCTTGGGAGAGTATCTGGTGGTGCATGGAGAGTAAACAGTGGCATTGGTATGAGCAATTGGAGGTTTTGAGAGAGTCTGTTTTGACTACAGTACACACAATTTTGGCTTTAACCCCCATGCAAGTTGAGAGTTGATTGTATATCAGTCATTAAACAAACACACACAGTATCAGTCCCAACAATTACCTTGAATTAGCAACTGTTGTGAAAAGCCACAGGCCACGACACAATTAAGAGTGTGGACAATGGCCCAACAAATAGACAAACCTTATTCCAACTAAGACGCTTCACCCTGGCTACTCTGTTATCCTTATATAGCCCTTCCATCTTGATTGGGTCACATCTTACCTCCTGATTACTATGTCCCCCACTCTTACTATTAGTAGTTCTTTCATCTCTGCCTGCCTTTCAAATATATTCACCAGGAGATGTCTAATTGCAGGTCTTAGTCATATAAACACAACAGAATGTTGGGATAGTGGGGTGAAGTATTGATAACCGAGAGAGAGAGAGAGAGAGAGAGAGAGAGAGAGAGAGAGAGAGAGAGAGAGAGAGAGAGAGAGAGAGAGAGAGAGAGAGAACATCTTTATACTGTATTCAAATCATTGAGAAAACAATGACCTCTAGTTTTGAACTGGTGCACAACCAAAGGGATGTAAACAAATAATTATTTAGCAGTGTTGCCCTCTAAGGGGCATGCACCAGAATAAGAGAAACACTGAAGAAGTTTTAATGAGCTTCTAAGGTGAAATTCCTGTCAGAAGCAGCGTTTATACTTCTGTGTTTGACAGATTGCGTTCCTTTGTTTTTAGCAAAATGCTGCAAATAAAAACCAACAATTTATCTAAAAGAATCCCACAAACCATCTCAGGAAATGAGACCTAGTTGCTATGACACATTAAAAAGTGCAGTTTGTACTGCATTATCTGATGGGTAAATGTGGCAATAATTATTGCTGTATCAAATCAACAAAACAGAGAGAATTTATTTAAAGTGTGACATATATGCAGCATGTGTACCCAGAAATATATTATACTACAGTTTATTAAACTATGAAAAACACAGATCTGTAGGGGTGGCTTATATTGTGTTTTGGCAGATTCTTTTGGAAAGTGAGTCATAACTGTTAGTAACAGGTTGTGAAACTAGACAGATGAATACTTTTACTTTGTATTGCATAATTCTCTTCAAGTGGAATACTGAGGGGGGGACTGCATTCTTACATAATATTGTGAAGCAGATTACAGAAACAAACTAATACACCACTTCTGCATCTAATTAACTATGAAAAGTCATGCCATTATAGGCAAGTAATCCTGAGCACATTTACTAAGGAGTAAGGCTCCATGAGGAAAGTTGTGCCTATTTCTGATTAAAGGTGTCTGGGATTTCTCTGTTGCTGCTTTCACAGAACACACAGAAGTAACTTTTGAATTTTGGGTACCTATTTAATGGTAATTTTATCCCACGACCTTCATTCAGATTTTCCTTGGTAAATTGCCAATCTGACACAGCCTCACGGGAGAACCAAGGGAATCAGCTACACTCTGTCAATTATATCGTTATAACAGCATTAGAAACTTGTGATACCAGATAGCGCTGTAGAGCAGTCAAAAATTGCCTATGAGATTTTACATTATGAGCTTTATAACGTGTTTTCCTGTAACTTTTTTTTTATACATGTCTAGATCCAGCCAAGGTCTTTCACTTTGAACAAGGCCCTATTATTCCTTTTTCAGACTTGTGCCTTTCAGAAGCACATACCGGTAGATGTGTGCATTGGTTAGATCATGTGGCTGAAACAGCTAGATAGTAGCACTTGCATTTAATATAGCTGTTTTCTGTATTCAATTCATTGACTGCCATTTGTATGAATTACAGTAAAATGTATTATCCATGTCACTTTTGTTAAGAACTCATATTATTTATGGCACCACCGTGTTTTGCTTCTTGCTGCTAGACTTACATTATTCCCAGTATAATATTTCTAGTAAGTCTCAACGAAAACATTACTATTTATTGATGTGAGAGTGCATTTAGAAAAGCAAAGCGGGTTCTCCAATCATGGAGAGCACGGGTTGCGGGAGGGTTAACAAGACATCTCCTGGGTTGCTGGGCAGGTTAGTCTAGATGGCCACATGGTGACTGGGTGCTTTTGTTGCTGGGGGGAAAGGTATGTTGCAAGTTAATTATTGACAGCCATTTTAAACTCCTGCATGCAGCTTTCTGGTTTCACTTTTGCCGCGTGCAACAGATCTCCCACCCGCCCGCCCTCTTTAAGGGTCTTCTTGCGATTGACATTGCTATGCCTGTCATGGGGTCGCCTGCTTTGGGGCAGGGGCCTGGTAGGAATTTTGTCCATTTGGCTGATTGGCTGGTGCCATTTGGTTTTTGCCTACTGCGTAGCAAATCGTCACAACTTGTAAGGTTGGCGGTTAGGCATTGGTTAAAATTAGTTCGTGGAGGGGTAAGGAATCGGCTGGGCCTACCCCTCAAAAATGCTGCTGTTGATAGAGATATTCTGTTAAAGGAATCCTGGGGCTCGACATGCTTTTGTCCGTACCCCCGCAAGGGGCTAGGGCCATGCAAGAGCCCCAGGGAGCATTCGGGGAGAGGTGAAGGGCCTGATACCCAGCTCCATCCTCTCTCAGGGGGTGTTTACCTTACTGACTTCCCTAGATGGCTAGGGATGTCAGATCTGCCCCAGGGCGGGGGACAGATGGATGGAACCAATGCCTAAGCAACCACCCACATTGGTTGTATTTAAATAAAGTTGTGGCCAAAATAATGCCAAAAACCTTAAACTTAAATTGCTGTGTGATGTGTGAATTATTTTTTTGGGGGGGGTGCCTTGGGACCCCGACACGCAACCCAAAGGGATGATTCACAACTAATTCATGCGTGGGTACAACTGTTGAAATCAAGAGACCAAGTTGTGGCCTTAGCATGGCTCCCTAGTGAGGCTGCTCCAAAGTCAACAATTTGATGAATGCAGCTTACTAAGTAAGCTTTATAGTCCCCGGCATACTTTTCAAAGATATTTTAATCATGGGGAGGGAGGATCTCTGTACCAAGTGATTTTGTATAGGCCAGACTGAAATGGTTCACTGGAAACTTTTCCAGTGAATTTGGGAGATTCGGGGATGGATAAAACATCTGGAAGAAGATGGGATTGTTTTGAAGAACCACTTCAAACTGCTGCAATTGGCAGCCAGGTAGGCTGTCATATTTTCCCAGCAGAGGCAGTTTCAGTGTAGAGCAACTGGTTCGGCCGCACTGGGCACTGTGCTGCAGGGGGTGCCATGAGACATTGCACACACCTTTGTAAATCAAGAAAATCTTTAATAAAACTACATTAAAAAACAACAATACTGTAGAACAGAGTGTGAGAGGTGGGGGGCGCCAAATGTTAGCACCTTACAGGGTGCTGCTGAAATTCGAGAGCCCAAAGTCCGCCACTGCTTCCAGAATGCTTCAGATGCAACAATGTTCTGTCATAATGTGGCATCACTGACTCAGGTATTGTTAGAGAAAATAGATGGTGACTGTCATTTTTGGACAATTGTGTAAGGTTAGGAGAGAGTTCTGTTTCTAGATTTTTAGCTGGGTAAGGGTTAAATGGCAGTAGCAATGGTTTCAGTGGCATTTCTTTTTAGTGCTAATGTATTTTAAATGTTCCAGGTAACATCTAGCTGCATGGTTTTCAAATACTACATTTTGAGAGGCCTGAGCCTTTGTTGAGTTAAAACTCCAAATAAATGGAAGAACTAACAGCTCACAGAGCTAAACTCCTTTGCATGTAAATAAATGTACTTCCCCCGCTTAATGAAACTTAAATCTGGGTAAATCATGTCTAATACTGAAGCTTATTATTGCTTAAGTGCAAACACACTGTCATTTTTATTTTAGTTTTTGCTTGTAAATCACAGCCATAGGCTTAGTAGCTATGGAGAGGCTGAGGCTGAATTTGTCACGATTTTGGACTGGTGTGAAAAAAAGAGAGCTTCAGTTCCACATAGGCAAACCAATTTTTATATATGCCTAGTAGCCATATTATTATAAATTATATTATACTATAATATCTACATATGACATTTGCATAATGTTACAAAAGCCATTTCTCAATTAAAATTTTTGCCTTCTGGAATTTAAAATGCACTTTCAATAACATCCTTCTTTGTGCAACGAGCATGAGCTTAAATCAACATATTGTAATGACTGGGAATGAATTTGTGTAGACACTCCCCAAATCTCCATAAGAGATCAGCTGCTACATGGAGGCTGACTCCAATTCTGAATAAGGAAGTTCTTAAGAATGCAAGAACTCTGCTGGTTCAGACCAGAGGCCTATTTAGGTCATCATTCTGTCACCACAGTGGCCAACCAGTTGTCTATGAGAAGTCCACAATCAGTACATGAACACACTAAAACTGTCCTGCTTGTGTTGCCCAGCAACTGCTTTTCGGAGTCATGCTTCTTCTAATACTGGAGATTAATAGTAGCTAGTGGCTGTTGATAGCCTTATTCTTCCTGAAAGTATCTGAATCTCTCTTAAAATCATCCTGAGGTAGCAGAAGGAGCAACTGATGCAATGCTGCCTGAGTTTTCATCTTAGCTTAGAACATCTACTTTGGGGGGGTTAGATCCAGTCCTGAGATGACTTTTTACACACATAAATTGAATTAGACTATGAAACCTTTGCTTTGGCAACTCACTCAAGGTAGGTAACACCAATTTACCGCCCATAAAAACCATACTAGATTAATACATCCGCTGACAAACTGACATGAAGGCTAGACACTCATTTCACTCACTTAAGACAATGGGCCACCAACCTCACTGCCTAACATCAAAATGTTATTATTTAAGGATCACGGAACCAAACAGTGTGGTGCTTATGTGATTTTAGAGTTGACTGCTGAACAGCAAAGGCAAAACTCAAAAGTAATCTTCAACAATAAAAACATTTCAATGGTTCTAAACTACAGCAGTGTCAAAACTAAGAGCAGATGTTTCGCATGCAGAACCTGGCAGGGCAGAGAAAGCCTGATGTCTAAAACCCTGGAGAGCCAACACCAGTCAGTATACTGTAATATTGTGCTAAATGGCTTTATTGAGTATTTCCGACCTCTCCTTGGGCTCAGTAATAAAATTAAAATGAAATGATACCCAGGATGGAACAAGTTAACCAAATGCAAGTATTCTGAGTATATGGGAGGGAGATATAGCCTCTGCCAGTTCCTCCCAGTGCTCCCAAGGTGATCAGCACAGTTGAGACTGGCAGTGCACAGATCGTACTCACCAGCCCCGGCTGCTGGATTCAGAGATCCAGCTATGGGCATTATGCACAGCACCCTTTTATGAATGAAGCTACTATGCCACAAGAAGATACACAGGCAAAAGCTTGCATCCATATGAAATGTTGTTGCTAGATGTTTGCAGATGTCCTTGTAGCTAAAAAAGTTTAACATGTTTAAAGCAGCATGAATCTGTGAGCAGGTAAAGGTGAGCAAAGGGAGCGGGTAGGGCTGTGGTCTAAACCATTGAGCCTCTTGGGCTTGCTGATTGGAAGATCAGCAGCTCGAATCTGCATGATGGGGTGAACTCCCTTTGCTCTGTACCAGCTTCTGTCAACCTAGCAGTTTGAAAGCACGCCAGTGCAACTTCAGGGGTCAGCAAACTTTTTCAGCAGGGGGACTTTGTGGGGGGCCGGACTATATATTTTTTTGGGGGGGGGGGAATGATGCAAGAGCACCACGAGCCCCGGTGGCTGCTTACCTTCCAGACCTGAAGCACATGCATGGCTTGTTAGCCCTCCTGGGATATTTTTTTTTCCATTTGTAAAGATCGCCATATCCCTATAAAGTTGTCTTGCTTTATGAGTATTTCAGAGTTTTTATGATGTAGGTTTGTACAAGTTCTTTTCCTGAAAGTGTCTTAAGACACGCCCAGAAATAACTGGTGAGATCTAGCCCTTTAAGAATTGAGTACCACTCAGTATAAAAGCCAGTGATTAGGAACACCTTCCAGCAGTCCTAGCAATAGCTTTGTAATAACGAGACTATGGGAGCTTACATAGCCGTCTGCTGAATCTTTTTCATAAGCTATGATATCTTGGCTTTGAATTTTCTCATAAGTTTTTTAACCTTTGGGTTTAAGCAAAATTAGACTCTTTATTCTGGGTAATTTACCCCTGACTGTCTGGGAGTTTTCAGTTCTTCTTTGAGTTTATGAATCCTCCCCTTATCTTGAATATAAGAGACCTTGAGTCTTTATAACTTATTTTTTTCCCTTCCCTTCCTCCTTTAGGCAGGGCAGGGAGAAGCCAGGAGGAGGGAGGGAGGGAGGAGGCGCTGCTGCCGCCGCAGGAAGGTAAACAGCATTTCTGTGTGCTCTGGCTTACGTCATGGTGTCCCGTTGTGCCAGAAGCAGTTTAGTTATGCTGGCCACATGACCCAGAAAGCTGTCTCTGAACAAACACTGGCACCCTCAGCCTGAAGCAAGATGAGCGCATAGCTGTCAACCCTCCTTTTTTTGCGGGGAACTCCCTTATTCCAAGCCACAGCTGTCAACCTTCCCTTTTTTTTTTTTGCTGGAAATTCCCTTATTCCAGCGCTGTTTCCCGCTGCTTTCCTGGATTGTTAGATATACCGTAGACTGTCCCCGGGACAGGTGAGACTGCTGATCCCTTATTTTCAAATCAAAAAGTTGACAGCTATGGATGAGCGCCACACCCCAAAGTCACCTTTGACTGGACTTAACTGCCCAGGGTCCTTTACCTTTTAAATCTGTGAGCACAAACATTCACATCTATTTCCTTCTGTTCATTAGGTAAGTAAATATGTTGGTTGGTATTGTGCTTATAGTTATTCTTGGCTTTTATGCTCATTATTTCATCTAAAGAACTGTCACTCTCCTAATAGAAATCTTCAACTGACACCCATAAGTTATTTTGTTTTACTGATTGCAAGCCTAAGCAGACCTGCTCCGTAGATGAAGAGTGTGCAGCAATTTTAAAATATTTAATACTATAAAAGAAAATAAAGAACATATTAAAATTCAGTTTTAGCCATAAAGCAAAAAACTAGATAAAAGTGAGAAGCATTTCTCTCAAAAACACTGAATTCATAACATTTAAAAAATCAGAATTTAATGAGCTTGTAATTTACATACCCACCTAATTTAAACTTTTAATGTCTAAAAATGTACACATATAATAATGGGATTTTAGAGAAGAGAGTGACAGATTGATATTTCTTACCTGCTTTTTTAACTTCGGGGACAGCTGTCTTCTCATGAGCTTTCTTTCTTTCCTCTTTTTTTACTAAAAAATAATTAAAAGGAAGCCATTTTATATGCTAGAAATATGAATCACACACTTCAATGTGCATTCAACCAAGCACAAGGAAGAAAATGTGACATTCTCTGATCTAAATAGCTTCTCTCCAACTATTTCAGTTTCCTAGTCATAGGCTCCCAATCCAGATCCCTCTGGGTCAAACTAGGGCCCTATCTGCACTATATATTTAAAGCAGTATCATACCACTTTAAATAGTCATCGCTTCTGCCAAAGAATCCCAGGAACTGTAGTTTGTTATGGGTGCCCAGGGTTGTTATGATCAGGAGACCCTTCTCCCCTAAGAGCCTCAGTTCTCAGATTCCCCTGGAAAAGGGGGGGGGGTGTCAATTTTTAAACTACTCTGTAAAATTGTAGCTCTGTAAGGGGAATAAGGGTCTCCAAACAACTCTCACCACCCTTAACATACTATAGTTCCCATAATTCTTTGGGGAAGCCATGACTTGTGTGGCACTGCTCTAACTGCAGAGTGCTACATGGGGCCTAGATATCACGGCACTTGGGGCAGGAGGTGAGCAAACTGGGGAGGCTCTGAAAACAATGCCTTGGTCCTTGGAGGGGCTTATACCCTTTATTCATTTTGGGTGGACCAGAGAATTAAAGTTCTGTCTTAGGTCCCTCTCCATTCACTCTCTTTCCCACCCTCCCAGTCCGTTTCTGATTGACAGGGAGGGGGGCAAAGAGGCGGTCACCATTATGGGTTAGATGTGCAGCACATTTTTCAATCCACCCCCCCAATACAGGCACAAAGGGCTTCAAACACAATCAGAAACCCAGGCTTGTGCCTTGCTGATGGGAGTACAATGGTACCTCGGGTTACAGATGCTTCAGGTTAAAGACTCCGCTAACCCAGAAATAGTACCTAGGGTTAAGAACTTTGCTTCAGGATGAGAACAGAAATCACGCGGTGCAGTGGCAGTGGGAGGCCCCATTAGCTAAAGTGGTACCTCAGGTTAAGAACAGTTTCAGGCTAAGAACGAACCTCCAGAACAAATTCAGTTCTTAACCCAACACACCACTGTATATTCAATATATTGGGTGGGTACATTAAGCATTGAGAGGATTCATCTACGCTCATCCAGGCTGCCCTTTTCGCTCTAAAAAAAAATCTGATTTCTATCCCCTGCTTTATATATGATTGGGCAGACCCAGGTTTAAATAAATTATTCTGCTGCCATCTTGCCTAGTTTGACCTCAAGTGTGCTTCAGCACACACATGAAGAAGGTGGGCATCCCTCATGGCAATCCCTCATCCTTATTTCATGACAATGAAATTAAGAGGACACTTTATTAATTTGGAATATCGGAATGATAAAATGGAGGGTACAAAGGTGTACAAAGCAAGGTAGATGTACAGTACCTTCCCAGGCAAAACTACACAATTAGGTCAGCAATATACCCAAATTGCTTCCACATGCTTCATTATTTATGGGTGAAATTCAGCTGTGTCGATCTGTCAGCAGAATCAACACCATAGCTGCCAAGTATCCCGTTTCCGCTGGGAAAACCCCCTTTTTCCTACCGTTTCCCGGCGGTCTCCCGTTTAGTTTTTAATCCCGATATTCTCCCTTAAATCGGCTTCTGTCGGCGGCCATTTTTCTGGTGCCGCTTTGCCCTTCTATGGGCACCAGAAAATAGTGGCGCCGGCGCCGGAAGTCGCTTCTGCGCATGACTGGAAACGTGTAAAAGCGACTTCCGGTGGCGCTTTGCCCTTCTATGGGCATCAGAAAATGGCGGCGCCGGAAGTCGCTTTTACGTGTTTCCGGTCATGCGCGGAAGCGACTTCCGGCGCCGGCGCCGCCATTTTCTGGTGCCCATAGAAGGGCAAAGCGCCACCGGAAGTTGCGTTCACGCAACCTTCGGTGTCGCGCACTGCCGATCCCGGATCTTTCCGTCCAGGACTTGGCAGGTATGATCAACACCCCTGTCAGAGCAGATTCCCTCCCCACTGTACACCCCCAAAATCTGCCCCAGAGGGCTAGAGGGAGCTATGGAGAAGATTTGGGGCATGGGGCTAGGTGTGGCAAATGCAATGGGATGCTGTCACAAAGCTGCCCTCCCAACACTGGAATTGCTGTCATTTACCTGGATGGTGCAGGAGCAGGTCTGTGGTGAGGTCAGCATTGCACCTGTACATCGATAGGAGCACTGGATTGCCTCTGCTAGTCCACCCAAAAAGACCTACCAGTAACTAACCTCACCACCACACCACCTACCCTATTCAGGTAACTGGCAGCAATGCTGGGGTCAACAAGGTAGCTCCATTGCACCACACCTACATGGGGGGGTGCAGGGGGAGGAGAGGAAGGGGCTAAAGTGACTGCTTGGCTGTTTGAATCCATCCAACGAGGCAAGTACCCATCATACAAATTCAGTTCAGTAATGATCTATTCAGTAATGATCTAGCAGTGTCATACTTGTGCAGATTGCTTACCTTTCTTTTTAATTTCAGGAATAACTTTCTTTTCATGTGTTACCTTTTTCTTTTCTTCCACTTCTAAAACATGAATCAAAAGATGACGATTTGGCTTTGCATCTTATGGAATTACAGTAGGCAGAGTTCTTTGAACATCAGGTCAATTAATTGCCACATCTTAAAACCAGAAACACCCTACCTTTTGTTTTAATTTCAGGAATAGCTTTCTTCTGTTGAACCACTTTTTTCGCCTTTTCTTCTTCTAAGGAATAAATCCAAAAGGCATTGTTTCGCTGTGTGCATTTCTCACTTAAAATGTATAGAACTTTTATTTTGAGGATCAATTTCTACACTTGAGGAAAAATAAGAACTTAACAGGACCCAAACATAGCTGCCAAGTTATCCCTTTTTTAAGGGATTTTCCCTTATGCTGAATAGGCTTCCTCGCGAGAAAAGGGAAAACTTGGCAGCTATGGACCCAAACCCAGAAAAAATGCAAAAGGTAGAAAATGTTGCCTGGCTAAGTTGATAGCACATATCAACACATGGGGCAGGATTCAACTAGGTTGTTGCATATGTGGAATGAGGTCTGCTTGTGCCATGGAACTTTCCCCCATTCTATTTCCCGTGTCCCCTGAATCTGCTCTGAAGGGTTGGGGGGAACTCCAGAACAGGCTTAGGGAGCTTTTGTGGGGCCTACAAAGGTGGAAAGGGTGGGAAAGTCTTGTGCAGTCTTGTGCAGACTTTTCTTTGTCTTCTCTCTCTCTCTCTCTCTCTCTCTCTCTCTCTCTCTCTCTCTCTCTCTCTGCCGTGTGCCAACTCAAATGAGCAAGAATATGCACATAAGGTTTTTGCAGGGTTTTTGCCTATATGTGCAATACAGTGCCAACCAACATAGAAATACCAACCCAGCAAAAAAGGGTGGGGGTGGCATTAGATCCATATATTCATTTTGGGCTATGATGGCCTATCTAGAGTAGCAGAAGAGTGGCACAAGTGGCTGCCGGGGGGGGGGGGGAGAGAGAGAGAAAAAAGCAGGAAATATTCTCATCCTCCTTCCTCCACAAGGGAACCTCTACTGGATCACAGTGCCTTCCATGAATGGAAGAAGCCCTTTGCCAGATGGACAATTTGGATCCAATCCAGTGTCTCCAGTAAAACAAACGGAATCTACATGCTCTCAGTATGCATTAGGATTTATTCCTGTGAGCAATTAATGATGCACAGGTCAAGAACTGAGCTTGATGTTGAATTCCTGCTTTATTTATACACACATGTAGTGTATCTAGACTAGTCATATGAAGAGAGCTTCAGTGAGAACTAGGTATCACTGATAACCTAAAAACTAAAGAAAACAACAATTTATACTACTTACTTATTGGCTTTGTAGTTGTCACATTAGGTTTTCCAACTGCGTGAGCAAAATAATATAAATACTATTTTTAAAAAAATATAGTTAAACCAAGGAATAGAAATAATAAATTACAAAGGCTGAAAAAGCACAGCGTGTGCTCAGAAGCACAATCAGTGATTGAAAATATTATAAAACAGATATTTTCTCAAGAGCTAGAAACCACATAGTCATTTTGCATATTGGTTCCATAAATATAAGCAAAAACTATAGGGGAGGGTAAGGGAGTGTTTAGAAACATGCCAGAATTTGCACGAAAACCAAATTGAATCTGCCTGTATGACAAACAATACAGTTCGCTGATATCTAAAATGCAATGGTATCTCCATTAAACTGTTTAGTCACATGAGTGGCTCCTTCATCTAGACCATTTTTCTTTTCACTCCACAGTGCATGGGCCAACTCAGGTTGATCAATTCAATCCAGCACAAGTATATCTACAAGACAGATATCCAAGGATACTGCTTGGATTAAAAGTCCTCAAATCTAGCACCTTGCTATAAACCCATGACCTTCAGGAAAGGGCCATCGCTCTGTGGCAGACGAATACAGAAGGTCCTAGGTTCAAGCCCTGGCATATCCAGATAGCTCTGGTAAAAGACTCCTGTCTGAAATGCTGGAGGGCTGCTGCCAGTCAGTGTAGACAATACTTAGCTAAGTGGGCAAATGCTCTGAGTATAAGGCAGTTTCTTACACACACATGCTTGTTAAGGGATGCTTAATATAGTAAGCTCTGACTGTTTATGAACACCTGTTTATAAAATGTAATGTCTCCCCTTGTACGTCCAACAGGTGATCTGTACTATTAGACTTAACAGCAACTACCATCTGTTCTGTGTTGTTGTTTTTTTGCCAGGGCCCACTTCCCCCTGCATCTCCCATGTTGCCTTCCATCCTGTTCTAGAAGATGCCTCTTCTGAACTATAAGTCCTTCCATGTGTGCAAGGACACCAGTTGGATTCCACCCTGTATGTATAGTGTCCTTACATAGTTTAGTCACTATATGAAACTGGACTTAGTTATATCTGGGTGGTGTGTCCTGTAAGCCTTCATAGACCACTCCAAATACATTGGCAGTCCCAGGAACTTCTTAAGCTTATTCAATGAAACATGATGTTTGGAGTAAGAAATATTATGCAATAGGAACTGATGTGGGAAAATTTAAAAACAAAACACGGAAGTATCTTTGGAAGTGTGGGAGAAATGTATTCAGCATTTGATGGGAACAGGGGATTTTAAGAAGGGCACATTGTGTTTTCTTACAAGCAAATAGCCTGAAAAGAACTTATTCCAAGGTAAGTGTACATAGGATTTGCAATCCAAGCCTATTACATGTCTAGCCTCTTTTCAGAATCTTCCATTGCATTAGCTTGTCTCTGTCTCCCAAACATGTCATGACTGCTTCTTCTCTTTCACTCCAAGCCTGACACCTCAGAGATGCATAAATGGGAAGAATAAAGCATGCTAACAGCCCACATAAAGAATTAGATGGATCAAGGAGATTGCATGCTCAGTTTGCCACAATATATGCAGCTTATTTAGGCCTTAGCAGCATTTCCAAGGGTGATCTTCTGTGATATCAAAGAACTGTTTTTAAAGTTCCCCAAACCTCATTTTCTTCTGCAGGCCCTATCCTACCTGCTGCCGTGCAGAATCCTAGGTTTACGGGGAAAGTTCCTGGGAAATTGCCTGAATCAAAAAGGTGGTTTTCTAAAGTGAAATTTAACTTTTAAAAGTCACTGAGATTTATTTCTGAAGGAATGAAGGATTGAAAGATGTGATGAGAAAAATGAGAAGGATTTAATGTTAAGCCTAAAAAGGTCAGGCATATTGTGCTGAATGGTCTTTGGTGGCTTCTGCAGCATCTCATGTTTTCCACCTGTGATGTCAAGTATCTTTTAAGAGATGGAGAGGAGGAGGGGGGTAAGAGTGCTGGCTTTCAGCCAAGTGTCCTTCAAAGTCGATTTGAGTGTAACAACAGCCTGTTGATCTGCTGGTGATGGGAAACTCTAAATATAGCAATGCACTTGAGTTACAAGGCATGGTGCTACACAAACGAGACCCTCTCTGGAGAAACGCACTGCAAGGATCTGTATTTTCACACTTAAACTTCAAAGATGATACAGGTAGTCAGTCACATTAATGCTGACTCTAAAAGAGCTTGCCTGCCCATCCATCATCTGCAAGAGGAGGTAAGAAAGGTGCTGAAAAAAAGCTATCCTCAGTATGCTGTGTTGTTGTGGTGGGGGTGGGGATAACCAGAAGCAAAACTAAACTAGGCAGGAGTGAATGCCAAAAGGGCCTACAAGGTGGTCCGGTTCACTTAAGTCTTTGATGCATCCAGCACTTATCTTTTGCTTCTTATCAAAATCCCTGGAAACCGTTACGGAGAGAATTTTGTGGGAGATATTTTATATATTAGCTCAGCTTTTGATAAAATATTGCTTTGAAGTTAGAAATGAAAAAGTTCAGGAAGATAGAAATGAAATGTATTACTATTAACAGAGTCTTTCAAAACACTTCCGGAGCAGCGTGCTCAGCGAACGGGTGAGGGATTGCGCTCCTGACAACTTGAGGCAGTCCCAACGCCAGAGAAGGAAAGTGGAGCAATAGGCGGTATAAGTTTCCCCCAAACTCAGGTGGGGATCCTGAGGACAGAGCCCAGGACAGTGCAACAAAGGAGTTTCCCCCACCCAAAAACATCAAGTCGTGGAGTTAAAGCAGGGAGAATGTCAGCGCTAAAGGGCAGAACCATTCTCCACCCCTGATGTAGATATTGTTTGCATGTGGACATGCTCCTCACTGTGTGTCAGCTCTCTCCGATTTATTATATGTAAAAATAGGGCATAATATGCACACATACTGCTAATGTCACACAAAAATAGTTTACTAGAATCCAAACTCTGTATGCATCTCTATACTAGTTTTTTAGAATGAATTGCCCTGCATGAAAAGCACTATCATTTCAATTCTTGTTAGCAATGAGGTAAGGGAAATTGCTGCAAATGTGAGCAGTACAATTATCCTGATATTTTACAAGTCCAACACTTGCAATAGTATGATTATATATGCATTTATCATCTCTCTCTTTTTCTTTTTTTTAAAAAAATCCCCAAAACTTATGAAATAACTATTTTTAAACTACAGAAATATTAAGGCAATCTGTGAGCCTTTTATTGTAAATGTTAATGCTTTGAAATGGAAATTTCCCAATATAAGTCATGCTGCCCCTGCCAATCAAAATATAAAATCAATCACTTTGATTTGCAAGAGCAAAAGCTGTAGAATGACAAATGCTTGAAACAGCTATTGTTTGCTGTCATAGAACTACACGGTCTTAGAAAACTGTATAAAGAAGTATGTTATATACGGTATATAATAAGCTTTGTCACACACATGCATAGACACACATACACACCACACAAATAACTGAAACAGTAAGCGACAAGACTGCTGTTCGGTAATGAGACAATAGTTAACATATCATTCAATTTCAGACATTTCACTTCATTTTTTTTTCTTTAAGGGACTGTAGATTGCTTGACTGAGAACATGAACAGCAGAATTTTTATTTTCCATTCTGTATTACAAATCCACTTTGTGTTAGGCAACTGAGTCCCAGGGAGGTTTAAAACTGTGCACTAAAAATATATATATTAGCAAACGGAGTGCAAATGTCCTATAATATGCCAGTTGTCTTAGCTCAGGGATGAGCAAATCTAGGCTCAGGAGTCAAATATACTCCACCAAACCTCTCTTATTTTTCCTTCAGGGCTTCTGCTCAGGCCGCATTCCTCACCAGCCCAGCTTTGCACCCTCCTTGGATATTTTGCCTGGCTGGAATGTGTCCTTAAACTCAGATAAAGCCCCTTGCTTGCCAAAATGTGGGATAGAGAGGGGTGTAGGTACAAATTGCCTGCTGCATGAAGAGGGGGGTACTTGACAGAGAGGTGCCATTTTCAGTGGCAGTCCTGTATCACATGTGTAGCTCCCACCTCAATGAGCTCAATGTCAGAAATGCTCTATTTTCCATGAAGAAAACTGTCATTTCTCTCTCATCTATTTTGTTGCTTTTTTAACCTACAATTTTGTATGCCAGTTCAGCAAACTGTTTCGTTAATGCTCGCTTTCAAAGAAATAATTATCCTTCCATTTTTAATCATTATTTTGTTCATCTTTGCTTGGAGCTTTTCAAATGCAAAGTGTCACTCTTGTTCCAGATAATACTAAATTTTCTTTCTTGGTCTCTAGAATTATTACATAGTGTTTCATAATTCCAGACTATGCCTACGTAGACTATCCATATGATCCACATTTTTTTCTCAAACTTAAATGCTGGACTACAGCCCCAGACAACCAGCTCTACGCAACATGCTTTTCTTTATGTCATATTTTGCAGGGAGCTCATTTATTGCCTTCTTTTGGCTCTCCATTCTTGAATAAATCCCATTGACTTCTGATAACTGAGTTCTTGGGACGAAAATATGGCCCATTTATTTTTCTACAAGGCGCATGGATTCAGCTGTGTATGCCTCGTTCACCATTACTGCAGCTGCATGCATTAGTTAGCTAAAACGATTGCATACAGCCACCACTGGTATGAAACATACATTGTTCATTCAATAATGGCTAAAACTCCTCAAGAAGATGCAGAAGTCATAATTCTCAAGAATAGAAACTAAATATAAATTTTCATTAAATTTAAAACTTAAAGTAGTGATTACATCTCAAGAAAATGTATATTTATTATTATGACAAACAGGTTGAAACAGCAGCATTCAGTTCCTAAAGGATATGGATTTGCTAATAAGCAGAGGAGAAGCAGAACAGTTGCATCCATCAAAAACAACAAGAAAAAAAATCTGCTTAACACCAGACATTGTAAGGTTCAAACTGGGAATCAAGGATTGGTTTTATCCTTGCTCTAGCCATAGGACAGCCTGTCAGAGGAACTTGATTTTTAATTAGATATATAGATAGATGATTGATAGATAGATAGTAGATAGAGAATGTGTATAGATAGATAAATGATCCTTTAAACCATGCTGATCATTACAAGAAAAGCAGTCTGCTTTCATTTTCATTTTCAATAAATATTTATTATTACAAAAACCACTTAGATTTTTTTAAAAGTGGTATATAAATCTTTCTAAATGATTTTAAAAAATCAGAAGGGGGATTTTCACAATGCTTCAACAAAATTTTATTTCATTTCCCTCTTGCCCATCTTTCAAAGAGCACAGGGTAGCGTATATGATGTACCGGTATGTCTCGCACATTCACACCCTGTGGCCATTTTACCCTGAGAAGTTTAGGCATATTGCTGCTGTGTAGGCTGCAAAATGAAGCCTCAGAACATGAAAGAGAATTGAGTAGCTTCACAGATATTGCACAAAATTTAAAGGAAGGGAAATTGTAGGAAGAGAGTAGGCTGAAAAGATGAGGGAGATAACAGATGGAGTATTGTATTCAGTTCTGAAGAGCACAGTTCAAAAAAGAACATTATTGACAAGTTGGAAGAACTATGAGGATAATAAAAGGTTTAGAAGACAAATCACATCAGGAACCCCTGAAAGAGCTTGGTATGTTAGTTTAGAGAAAAAGAAGATTAAGAGGGAATATGCTGGTAGTTTTAAAATATTGTCAAGAAAGGAGAACTGTTTTTCACTCTACCCACCGTGGACAGGAGAGCAATGGATTCAAATTAAAATGCGACAGATTCCAGTGAAGCATTAGGAAACGTTTATAGCTACAAGGATGATTTGGCAAAAGAATAAACTTCTCTAAAAGTTGCAGAATCTTTTTCTTTTGGGGAGGGGGCAGTTTCAATACAAATTTGAACAGGGTTGTCAGGGCTTGCTATTTAGCATGGGACATCTGTAGTTCAGAACACATGTTATTATCGTCCAGGCAAACCCTATTATTTCTTTCCTGAAAGGGCACACTGAACAACTATTATCTGACCCAGGGAAATGGGCCTTTGTACTACATACAAATCCCCTCACTTTAAAGAGGGTGACTATACTGTGCTCACAACATTGCCATAGTTATTATGACGTGTGAAATATAATTGCAAAAAATGCTCTTTAAATACGCTGCTGTCCTCCCCTCATCAATAAAAATATTTGAAGACACCTGCTGTCCAAAGGCCTATGTAGTCCAACATCCTGTTTCTCAAATTAGTCAATCAAGTGCCTCTGGGAATCTCACTAAACAGGACATGTTGACAATAGCCACAACCTAAATGTGGATCCTGGGTGTGAAAAGGTTGAAGACACATACAGGCTGCCTTCATGTAGAAAACAGTTCTATGACAGACCTTCAATGAGAGAATTGTATAAAGTCAGTCACAAGGCCAGCCTGTTTTACAGTTAACCTATGAAGCAGCAAATGGTGACTGTTTTCAGACTGAATCCAATTGAATCTGTGCTGTCCTCCTATTCATAGAAACCTCTTTGATCCAGCAGAAGCTTCTGTGAATGGAAGGGGGAAATGAGTGGATTTTTGAAAATTCACTCTTTCTTCTGTAGCACCCTGTTTCACCTTCCACAGAGTTTCCCAACCCTCTGGAACAGATCAGGTGGTGGCAGCACAGGGAATTACAGAAAGAAGAGGGGAATAATCACCTTCCACAAGGGGTACTCTTGGATACAGCTCCTAAAACCGCCGAGAAAAATAATGTACGGTATTGATTGAAAAATATAGGCGCTTAGAGTCAAGTGTAATTAAGTGGTGCATAAACTGCTAAAATAAGTAAATATTCAAGGCTGTTAATCTCCAGCATGCAGTCTAAAGAATGCAGTAGCAAAAATGAGTGAGGATCTACTTGTATAACTTGAAACTGTTAAAACCACCTGAAGTTGTTCTTAATACTGTGTGAGCAGAAGGCGGATTGTGCAAGGGTTAAGGCCATCAGAAGAGCCGTGCTGGAGCAGAACAAGGCCTTTCTAGTCCAGCAGTTGCTTCTCAAAGTGGCCAACCTGATGCTTGGGGGAAGCCCACACGCAGGGTGCTAGCACAGTAGCACTCTCCTGCTCATGATGCTACTCAAAGGCACAATGTCTTCGATCCTAGACATAATATCACCATCATGACTAGCTGCCATTTTCATTCCTGTCTCAGCTCCCTGTACTCCCCATGAAAAGTCATCCCAGAGTGGCGGAGCAGGGCAGGCAGGCAGGCAAACATGGTGGACTATGTTATCTGAGGAATCCAACTGAAAGGGGGTTGGGAACCTGCCCTACTTGCTCAAGGATCACGATTTTGAGGTGATTCCATTGCAACCCTGCAAGGCGTAGCCCACAATGTTCAGCAGAACCCCCTAAACAGCCAGAGAGACTTTATGGGAAAGTCATTCATTGTGTGAGTTTCATTTCTGTTCACACAACACTGGATACAGTGCATAAGGCTGGCCTCAGTAAAAGCAGGGTTAGGATTCCCCATAAGGATCTATGAGAAATTTTTTAAGAACAGAAACTGAACTTGCCTTCAACAGCGGGGATTGCAGGTGTCATTGCTGGGGTCTGTGGAAACCAAAGGTGAGGAGGCGGCCCTGCACATAAGACAGGAATGAAACATTGATCAACAAAGAAAACATTATTTCCAATGTAGTGCCTACTTAAGTACGCATGAACAGCACTTTCTTTTTAACAGTCTCTGAGCAGCTTGGACTCTCTTCTGAATTGTTTGCGTTTATTACTAAATACCTATCAGCAATGGAATGGAATGGCAGAACAAACAGAACTCATCGGTTCTGCCTTTCAGATTGCTAAGCAAGAAATCGCAGAAGTAAAACAGCAGAAACTTATTTTTTGAATTATTTGCCATTCAATATTTCTTCAGGACTAAAGAACACAAAAGATCGTTAAAAATAAATAAATTATTAGGTTTTACATTTTAGTATTCAATACATTTATCATATAAACAAAGAAGATAGAAATTAAAACTCCCCCCACCCCGTGACTTCCCTCAACTTCTCCTTCTGGTTCTTTAACAATTTGTTACTTCTGCTTGATTCCCCCCTCTTGTTTTTCATCTTTTAATTGCACACTCTTATATTCTTATCATTTTTAAACCAAATTTTCTTCAAATTACATCTTACATTTAATTAAATTCCATATTATTATCTCTTAAACTTTACTCTTGTTTTCTTAATTGTAAGTGTTTACTCAAACCCTTCTCTGAGTCAAGAACACAAAAGATCAATATAATAAAACGCTTTCACATTCGTGTCGCCTTTTATGAACGACAGTACACTTTCTTCTGCTTTTAACATAAAGGGCCAGTCTAATTAACCAATATCCAGTGGACTGTACACTTTTTATAATAAGTAATAGTTGTTTCCTATTATGCATACTGTTCTGCCTAGAACTATAGCGCTATGATGATTTAATGGGCTGCTATGTTATGTTCAGATGGCGTGTTCCTCTCAGGACAGCTTTTTACATCACACAGAAAGAAGAAGGAACATGAATGAGTCCCAACTCCATTTATCACGCTTATGAAATAATATGCAATGGAGAAAACAATGTATTTCCCACAGGTGTCCATGCATCATTGGATCATTGTACAGCATGGTGGAATCTACTGTACACATATATTTTTTCAAAAACGCTGTTAAAATGCTTTTTTGAAAAACGTTTTGAAAAGTACATTGAATTTGGCATAGCTCAGTGCTGCCATCTAGTTTTATTTGTAGCTGTATAGCTGAGTCCTATGTCAGCCTGCCCCAACCTAGTGCTTTCAAGATGTTATTGGACTCCAGTTCCTATAACCTCTGACCTTTGGCCCTGCTGGTTGGGGTTGATGGGAGCTGGAGTCCAAAAACATCTATAGGGCAGTAGCTTGGAGAAAAACTGAAATAAACCACAGGCTTAAGGCATGTTCAGGTGTTTGCCCAAACATGTGAACTGTATCTACGGACTCGGGGCAGGCACCTACACACATGCCCCATCCTAATGTCCCTGCATGCACCATACTCAGTTCCCAGCCTTCTTGTGCTGACCATGGGAGAGTAGAACTCTCCACAAAAGCTGGGTCTCCTGTTGCACAGCATTCTAGTCATGTCCAAGTGAGCTTGAGCAGAAGCCACCTGTAGACCTTACACTGCTCAACAAGGAGATGGTCGGGGGTGAAAGATATCTCTAATGGGTGTGAGAATTTAGCAATGGAGCTTAAGTATGTGCCCCTTCCTCCTTCCACTGATAACAGTGTTTAGAGGTTCAGGCAAATGCCTGAACACACCATATCCTTTGGGGCTTCAATAAAACAAAACAGGAAGTAATAGCTTCTTTCTGAATAGCAATCCATGGGACTAGAATATTCTTGCTCTCTGCTAGTAAATAGCTCTTTCCATGCTCGGAGGATAATTACAATTAAAAAGTCGATTCTTCACCATCCCACCAGCCCCAATTACTGTACATTTGAGATGTGTTGGCAGCCAGTTTGGCAATAAATAGGTACCGTAGTTCCTGCACCTTGTTGGATTTGCCTCATGCATCTTTCTGCGATGTGGTGCCCCCTTACTCCTTTTGTATTTTCTTTTTCGAAACAGATATATCACCCTTTAGCAATATTTTCATAAATATTGAAAACAGGTGCCACTCACAAAAGGAATAGTAATACTTATGACCCAAAGGCTATGGTGTAATATGGACGCAGAGCTAGGGCACTTTTATAGCAGATGTTTCTGCAGGGACTTTTAACAGAGTAGCAAAGTAGAAAGTTTCAGAAGCTTTGCTTCTATCATCACATAGCAATATTTTTAAATGCCCACATTTGTGGAAAATTATTTTGTAAATATACATTATCAACTTTCATTCTGGCATCCGAGCCTTCAGGGCAGATAATGAATGAACAAAGGTGTGCTTTACATATTTTGAAAATAGATCTGACAGTTGATCTAGGGCAGGCACCCCCAAACTTCGGCCCTCCAGATGTTTTGGACTACAATTCCCATCTTCCCCGATCACTGGTCCTGTTAGCTAGGGATCATGGGAGTTGTAGGCCAAAACATCTGGAGGGCCGCAGTTTGGGGATGTCTGATCTAGGGTTTTAATCTGAAATTCCTAATGCTGTCCTGAACACACACCAAGGCAATCCTATACACACTTACCTGGGAGTAAGTCCCACTGAACTCAGCAGAGCTTTCATTTGAATAGATATCTATAGGATTGCACTGTTTAATTCAATACCTCAATCTTCAAGACAAATATTGCAAGGGAACCTATTTTACTTTCCCCCCGGACTTTTTTCTGCAGAGGTTGAGTTGAGATTTGAACTGTAGAATTATATCCTAAATGTGTATACCAAATTTCACCCACATTCAAGGCAGATGTTTAATTACAATCGATTTAAAACACATAGATGGAGGAAGGATGCTTATTTGGACCTGAAATACAGAATTATGGGAATAATTGTAGCCAATTTCATTCTAATATCCTAATGTTCAGCGGAGCTATTACATTATCATCAAACCAAACAGAATGCAGATTGGGCCAGTAGTTATAATACTGCACTTTGCTTGGTGCATACTCGCCAAACCCATGCAAATTCATGTTTGCATTTGCATAAAACACAAAACATGCAATTCATATAAAAATGTTATATCCAAATTTATTTAAAAAGCATGTATGTTTCCGTTTTGGTGTATAAAGCTCCTACAAGAGTGTTTTATTTCTGTTATTAACAGGGAAAGGCTGCATAGCTCAAGGGGAGAACACATGCTTTGCATGCAAAAGATCCAAAATGCAGTCCCTGCCACCTCCAGTTGCTGCCAATCAGTGTAGATAGTAGTAATCTAGAGGGATCAGTGGCCCTACTAGGTGGAAGGCAGCTTCTTATGTTCCTGTGTGATACTATGTTCACTGGAGAACTCTAGAAGCTAACAAACCTCCCACACTTTTATACTTTGGAATATTGCATAGAAGCTTACAGGCTTGTGTGTGTGTGTGTGTGTGTGTGTGTGTGTGTGTGTGTGTGTGTGTGTGTTATTTATTACTTTACTTTATATACAGCTTACACACCAGAATGGCTTCTAAGTGTTTTACAACTATAACATCAATTATAAAATACATACATAATTTAAATACGCAACCAAACAGTTCTATCCAAACAGCAAAACATAATGAATTAAAATACAAACAAAACGGGGCAGTTAAAAATGTATGGCAACTAAAATAATTTAGAACAAACAAACAAAAAATAGCTGGTGGGATGCCAATGCTGATGGTGCCTCTTGTATTACAGCAGAGAGGTCATTCTGCTGCAATACTGGTGCCACCAGTGGAAAACCCGCCTCTGTGTTACCAAAAACCATCAGGCCATGGCAAAACTAAGAACTTTGTTGTTGCAGAGTTAAACCAGATGTCATCCAACTTTGCCACAGAGAGCTGCCTAAGCCCATTCTACAGATGCATATCTCACATCAGAATACTTCTGAATATAATTAAGGAGGAATTTTGACCCATGTCTTAAAAGCAAGACTGGAAGGCTTTGAAAGCTAATGGTGAGTAAATCTGAAGCAATTATGTGCATGCATGAATTATTTGCTATAGGGAAGACTAATGATGTCACCCAAACCTAATTACCTGGTTCAGAATACAAACCAAATAGTATTCTGCGCCGTGCCTTCTGGCATCAGGTGATCATACACCCCCAACTAGCTGCATTTTAGGCCCTTATGCAAAAGCTCTGATGTTTTACTCTGAAACTATCCTAGATTACTGCAACATGAAGTGAAGTAGGTATGTGCAGACTGGTTTTTCTTGCCCAAACTCTTGTTGATTACTGTGAACTGCTTGCCTGGACCACCTGACCAAGTCTTATATTACATGAGTATTTTTCGTTTCTTTCAATCAAATGCATTTAGCTGTTTTCACTATTTCTATGATTGTTGTATCCAATTCAGATCTAGAACCATCTTTTATTCCTGTTTGGTTTAGGAGTTAGGGTGATGCTTGAATTGCTAGGCACCATACTTGACAGTGTACAGATATGGCACCATCCATGAGTACCAAAATTACATGCTAGGAGAGAACTGTAAGAAAATAGATGAGTTCTCTCATGCCTGCATACCCCAAAAGCTAAATGCTCACTGAGGAAGCCAGTTCCAAAAGGAGTTGACCCATTGCTACATAAAACTCCTCAGACATTTCTTATAATCGGGCACCTAATCCAACATGGTTCTTTCAAAGGAGGCGGATTACATATTCAGCTGCAAATCACTGAGTGTTCAGTAATCAAGTATGTAGATATCAAGGAGACTGTGAGCAAGTGTGAACCATTCCGAGGACAGATGAGAACAGGTGAGCAGAGGTCTCTTGTGACTTTCAGGAAAAGTTTTAATAAAGAAATTGAGCTAAAGGTTTTTTTTTTTTAAAAAAAATAGTTTGATAAAAAATTATTTAAAGCCCAATTAGTTTGCCCATTGCCATCTGAAAGAAATGTGATAAATTACACAATCAGAATTAATTTTTTATGGAAGATGATAAAGGGCTGATACTCAGAAGGCTGAGTAAGCCAATAATGAAAAAAGATGGCTGATCATTAAACTTCCCCAGAAGAGGACATGGTCTAGCACCTACAGGTGTTTGCTTTAGGGCCTAAGTATATATATAAAAATGAAAACAGAAAAAACCTTCAACTTGGCAGATGAAAAAAGACCCTTAGGTCAAAATGTTCCTTTTGAGAGGGCCCTCTTCTATCCTGATAAAAGGCCTATCTTATGTTTCCATGTGTTATTAAATGTCTCTCTATTCACTTTGATGAGGAGACACAGAATAGAAGAGCTGAATTAATATTTTATCCATTCTTTTGATTAAATATGTTAAAGGGGATATCCTAAGTCAATTTGCCCTCCCCTGAATAGGTTCAAAGCACGGTTTTAAATTACCTCACAACCATACTGAGAACTGAGAAAGTGGAATACAAATATCATTGCAGTACATGTCTAAATGGTCCTTGACATTAATGCCATGCTGTATGTAAGAAAAGGATGACCACCCCCACTAGTAATCCTGCTGTTAATAAGATTGTAGTCAATCAGATGTTTATCAGAAAGATAAGTGGTGGTCATTCATATTGTAGCAGGACCTTGTGGAAAACATATCCATTTAGAGCCTTTGCAATTTTCAACCATGTTGAAAGATTTGAAACCCTATGGGCAATATCCCTAAGTCATACTCATAGCAGACCCATTGATTCTTGTTACTGGACACTGAAGCATAATTTTTGTTCTGTTATTCCTATCCTGCCTAATTTGCCTTGCATAATTAAAACATACTATGACAGCCCATCTTCAAAGCTAATGTCAACTCTGGCTGGTCCTAAATCTGCTAAATACACCAAGCCTGAACCTACAAGCCTTGCTTGTCCAAAGAGTTGCCAAGGGGGGAAAGATCACTCTAAAGAAAGGCTGGGCCTAAGAGGAGTTTCAGAAATCACCCACCTAGGTAAAAGGCTGCTTACCTCTGGGAGTTGTCATTTTTAGGGCCTCCTCAGAAAACTACCTTCACTCCAGAGAGAGAAATTATAATTATAGTAAGTTTTTATGTTCATTTCTAAATTGTTTGCATTTATTAATGCCTTTATATCTCAGTAAAAATATCATTTTTGGTGAAAGGTTCTAGACTGGAATAACTCTGCAAGCTCAAATCTAACCCCACATGGCTACATCTTCAGGTAACAATAATGATCTTCAGAAGACCATATACATTGAGAATGTAGAAAGAAACCTAGCAACCAAGTACACCTTCATTAGTGGTCTTTCCAAGGTGTCTACCTTGAGGATGGGAAGCACAATTTAGGGTTACTCGTTGCAGCTAATTACCTCCTTGGCATATCTCACAAGTGGAGGTCTTAGAACCCACAAAATCCAGTAAAACAGGGGCATTCAAGTCCTCCTTTGTGGTCAGGTTTTTGACAGGAGTAATCAAAGGTAAAGCTAAGGCTTCGTACCTGGCCAAAAGGGGATGGTGCTGATGTTGTCAATGTATACAAAATGCACACCGGGGGTGGGTACTTTGAAGGGAAGATGAGAAACACATTCTTTGGTGTTGTTTGTTAGTGATGAAGTAACTATCCAAGCAGAAATAGCAGGCAGGCACTTGGACATACAGGTGAGGATGGCAGGAAAATGTCCAGTGCTGAGAAACATAGTTGGGTGGATGGTGCGTAGAAAGAAAAGAGTGGAAAACCAATATACTCCTGTTTGATGAATTCCAACAGATGGAAGGCATATTCCTGAATGACTGAAGAGAGGAGCTGGGTTAGAACTGATACATGGAAAGGTAAGGCCTAGTAGAAGCCAAACCAAAGAGGGTACTCAAGTATATCACCATGCTTTCTCAATGCACCATCTCAATGCAATGGAACAAGCAAACATTTGCAGATACTTTCTCCAAGAACATGAAGAATAAATGAATAAAGTTAACAGCCATCCACAATTTCTCTGATACAGTACAGGGAAGGCTTTCCCACCAAACTGCCAATACTTCTTAGTCTAGCTTCTCAGCTGACATCACACTTTTATTTAAATAATGGCAAGTCATAAGTTTCTGACTAACTTTGTATCACAGAATCTCAGCTTCTAACTATTATGCAGTATATTCTCGTAGTTTAAAAGTGGAGTGGTGGGTGAAAAACAAGGAACTCATAATTATGGCTATCTTTAGGAGGCTCAGAGTAGATACAACTCCCATTGCAACCAACTGTTCTGTAGAGCTCAGAACCAAGCACTTAATTAAAAAGATTATTGCTGATATTACAGTATCGCAACCTCTAATGTTCCATGAGGTCAGTGTATCCTGGGGATGCTGTAATAGGACTGGTAAGCTCAGCTATAACAAGCAGCAATGCAATTAATCATTTAAACGTTTATAATCTGGTACACTTGCTATCTACCAGGGAGCACGCAAGCATGCTAATAGGATGACCCCTGCCTCCAATATGAGGGATTAGATATTGACCATCAAAATATTCAGTATGTTTCGTTTGATTTTTTTAAAAAGAAAATCTTTGAGCCCAACCTTTCAGAAACTTCCAGGCAGATTCTGGGGGGAAAGATTGGTGTACCATCCACTCCCTAAATGGCAGGAGACAGGAATAAAGCACGATTGTGGACAAGTGAACACAGAGATATATTTAAAAAATGCTTTATACCAAGGCAGACCCTTAGCTAATCTAGCTTTCTATTGCCTATTCAGACTGGCAGTGGCTATTCAAGGACTTTCTTAACCTTACTATATGAGAGCCTTTAAGTTGAGCCCTGAGCCTTTGGACCTTCTGCATGCAGACTCTATGCCACGTAAACACATTAGCATGCTTTATACCAAATCAGACTATTGGTCTATTTAGCCCACTATGATGTACTGGTGCTCTCCAAGGTCTCAAGTAGAAACCTTTTCCAGTCCATTTTTCTTTTAAGGGAAGATCCAGTCACTTTAAAGTGAAGAACCTAGATCCTTAGTGCAAGACCTGAACTCTTCTCTTGGGCCATTTGCACTGATCTAGAGCTAGATTGGGGCATTTATATTCTGAATAATTATATTAATATATTCTACTATAGTTGTAAAGCATATTTAGAATGAGAAGATGAACATAAATAAATTTCATATATAGTATTGTTCCCAGATGTGAGCTAATCTCTTCAGATAATTATTGCTGATGGATACATTTTTCAAATGTATTTCCTGAATGGTGCACATAATATGTCATTTATTATTGTGCACTGCAGCCTTCTAGACTTTCATATTGCAGTTTACAGGATCAATTAGGCACTACTTGACACAAATCTTTTGCTCTGGTGTGAACTGTCAGCTTCACTAAGCAAATATAAATGAAGCTACCATGAAAGACCAAACTATTTTAAGTCATAAACAAAAGAGAGCAGGTGTACACAATGAAGATGAACTTTACAAGAGCAAAGCAGTGTTTTGAAGAAATGACACAAGTTGAAACAATTGCTCGTGACACTATTTCTGCAGCTAATGTGAAGCAGCAGTGGTGAGAATTTCTATATAGCTAGAAAATATTCCATGAATCCTAACAAGATGGGTTTAATATGACAAGAGGATGTCATTTGATTCCCCAGGATTCCTTTCTCTTCGTCCCCTCTGCACTCCAGTGGCCTTCTTTGCTGGCAGAAGAGCCCTAATAAGCAGCACTCTTCATCATGCTCACACTGCTCAAAAATGACAAAAGCCTATGTGCAGTACTGAAAAAAAGACAGCATCTTCTTATGGAGTTGCCAATGCTAGCTAATGGCAAGTTCACTAAACTGAAAAGAAAACACAGTAAGCAGGACTCATTTTCAGAACTAAGCTGTAAAAGCCAGGGCTGCTTAACTGGGGTACAATTTATTAAGGTCATCATCAGCATCATGATCCCATCTTTCCTTCATTGAGCTCTGCAAGCATGCTTGGATCTTCCCCATTCCATCCTCACAGCAGCCCTATGGTGTAGATCAGGTTGAGTGACAGTGGCTGTCCCTTGCCACCCAGTGATAGTCATGGCTGAACAGGGTTTTGATCACAGGTCACTCTAGATCTAGCCCAGCACTGCAACTGCTATGCAGCACTGGCAAGAGGTAGGAGAAAATCACACACACACATCTGTTGCAGATCACATATCATTATTTCTATAAGGAGCATATATATCTGTTGACAACTCACTGGTTCTGCAAACTGAGCGACTATTGTTAGAAACATACATACATTTGAAGCTTGCTTCGGGCATTCACTTGCAAACTTGTGAAGGGGCTTTTGCGGGGAACCTGTGGGACTAGCTCCACTCAGCCAGTGATGCCACACCTGCCAGCAATACTCCTGAGTCAACACGTGATTTTCTGAATCTGAAGGAGAGCACCATCATAACTTGCAGGGTTTCCAATACTGGGATGGGAAGCTTGTTGGGCACTCTCAAAAGATGGTGCTGGAGGACATCTACCGTGTTTCCCCCTTTTTAATACGTAGTCATAAAGTAAGCCAGGGCAGCAATTTTAAGCATTTGCGAAAGATAAGCCATACCCCGAAAATAAGACATAGTGTATCTCCATGCCTGCAGCAGCGCGGGCGGAGAGCTGAGCCAGCGGCCGGGCCTCTGTTGCTTCTAGCCCAGTTTCTAGTTTCTAGCCCAGCAGCTTGGAGCACCCAGGAGCACCGGAGCCAGCGGCCCTGCTTCTGCCTGGCCGAGGAGGCCTGCTGTTCCGCCGCCCGGAACCGGCTGCTGGAGCGCGCGGAGCGCCCAGCAGCCCCGGAGCCGAGCGCCAGAGCCAGCGGCCTCAGCTCCATCCAGCCGCCGCCGTCCCGCCGCCCGGAAACGGCTGCTGGAGCGCACGGAGCGCCCAGCAGCCCCGGAGCCGAGCGCCAGAGCAAGCGGCCTCAGCTCCATCCAGCCGCCGCCGCCCCGCCGCCCGGAAACAGCTGCTGGAGCGCGCGGAGCGCCCAGCAGCCCCGGAGCCGAGCGCCAGAGCAAGCGGCCTCAGCTCCATCCAGCCGCCGCCGCCCCGCCGCCCGGAAACAGCTGCTGGAGCGCGCGGAGCGCCCAGCAGCCCCGGAGCCGAGCGCCAGAGCAAGCGGCCTCAGCTCCATCCAGCCGCCGCCGTCCCGCCGCCCGGAAACGGCTGCTGGAGCGCACGGAGCGCCCAGCAGCCCCGGAGCCGAGCGCCAGAGCAAGCGGCCTCAGCTCCATCCAGCCGCCGCCGCCCCGCCGCCCGGAAACGGCTGCTGGAGCGCGCGGAGCGCCCAGCAGCCCCGGAGCCGAGCGCCAGAGCAAGCGGCCTCAGCTCCATCCAGCCGCCGCCGTCCCGCCGCCCGGAAACGGCTGCTGGAGCGCACGGAGCGCCCAGCAGCCCCGGAGCCGAGCGCCAGAGCAAGCGGCCTCAGCTCCATCCAGCCGCCGCCGCCTCCCCGCCACCCGGAAATGGCTGCTGGAGCGCGCGGAGCGCCCAGCAGCCCCGGAGCTGAGGGCCAGAGCCAGCGGCCTCGCCTCCACCCGGCCGCCGACGCTCCGCCGCCCCGCCGCCCGGAAACGGCTGCTGGAGCGCGCGGAGCGCCGAGCAGCCCCGGAGCTCAGCGCCAGAGCCAGCGGCCTCGCCGTCGCCGTCCCGCCGCCTGGAAATGGCTGCTGGAGCGCGCGGAGCGCCCAGCTGCTCAAAGCGCCCAGCAGCGCTCAGACAGCCCAGCAGCATGGCGCGCAGTGCCCAGCAGTGCCCCAAGCCAGCAGCCTGGCCCGGCTAAGAAGACCTTAAGGTGCTGTAAAAACTGTAATAACGTAAAAAAAATAAGACATGCCACCAAAAATAAGCCACCCTGTGGTTTTTTGAGGGAAAAAAGCAATAAGACGGTGTCTTAAAATGTGGGAAACACGGTATGTGATGCCCTGAACACTGGCCTATGTGGTTCCAATAGGTTGCAACTTGTCCCCTGCTATTTATTTAACTCCACCCCCATCGTTCTGCCCAGACACTGAGGTCCAGCGCCGAGGGCCTTCTGGTGGTTCCCTCCCTGTGAGAAACGAAGTTACAGGGAACCAGGCAGAGGGCCTTCTTGGTAGTGGCGCCCGCCCTGTGGAGCACCCTCCCATCAGATGTCAAAGAAATAAACAACTATCAGACGTTTAGAAGACATCTGAAGGCAGCCCTGTTTAGGGAAGTTTTTAATGACTGATGTTTTAATGTATTTTTAACCTTCTGTTGGAAGCTGCCCAGAGTGGCTGGGGAAACCCAGCCAGATGGGCGGGGTATAAATTATTATTATTATTATTATCATCATCATCATCATCATCATCATATCATCATCTACATGAAATTACTGGGGGAAATCATTCAGGGATATAGAGTTCAATGCTATCAATATCTGAGTGACATTCTTTGTCTCTCTCTCCTTTTCATCTTTCTCTAGGGAGGCTGCTGAGGTGCCAAACGAATGTCAAACTGAGCAGATGCAACAAACTGATGCTTAACCCTGACAAGGAAGCTTATCCTGTTCAATAGAGCTGATCCAGACATGGGGGTTCAATCTTTGTTAGATGGCATAAAGAAATGTAGGTTCATATTTGGGAGATTTCTTGGATCCAACCCTGACCTTGGATGATGATAATGAATTTTTTTGTACCCCACTCATCTGACTGGGTTTCCCCAGCCACTCTGGGTGCCTTTCAACAGAAGATATAAAAATGCAACAGTATGTCACACATTAAAAGCTCCCCAAAATACTAATAAAGTAATAATAATAATAATTTGTTTGTTTGTTTCCACAAGATCAGAAATGCCTTAACCTAAGTGAGGCTAGTGTGACAACTGTGACTTTTGAAAACTGCCGTTTTAGCCAGAACAGCATGTGTTACATCACCCTGGACTTCTGTAAAAAATGCACCCACATAGGCTACATAGGGAAAGTATTCGGAAACGGCAATTAGTCCAGAACGCTGCCTGGGTTGTTATATTTAAAAATAAATAAGAGTGGGCCACACTCTTTATAGAAATAACTGCACTGGGTTCTAGTGGCTTCTAATTCATTGGCAAACTTTATGGTTTGGAAGCAGAACATTTGAGGAAATCCTGTTTCCATACCAGGTCCTCCCCCCTGCTATTCTATTTATCAGAGTTCCTCTTGTGTGCATCAGCATTCCCAGATGTATGCTTAGCTGAGACCAGAGAGAAGGTCTATTTAGTGACTGCACCGACTTTCCACCGGATAGCTAAAACCTATGTAGGAGAAACAGCAAAGAGTCTTGTGGCTCCTTAAAACATTTTTTTTAAAGGCATAAGCTCTTGTTGGTTTCATCCCATGCATGAAGTATTAATTGGCAGCTATATTTAGGAAGGCTTTGGGAATGCTAACAGTTTAAGATTCTGAACTGATTTGTGTTTTAACTTGCTACATTGGGGCTGTTTTTATCTCATGAGGATGTCTATTCACACTAATGGCTACCTTTTATCTTGTTTGTACTCTGCTGCTTTTTCTCATTTTGTTTTTCACTTACTACTGTTAGCAGGCAGCCTTGAGAGGTGGGCTATAAATGTTTCAAACAAAGAAATCTTTGTCAAAAAAGATCTTCAGTGCAGGGCGTAATATGCGGAGATGTTTCTTTGCCTGAGCTCCACTGAACTGAATAGGAGCTGGGTGCAGTTCTGCTACATTTCAATGGGATTTACGCAGAAGTACTTCCTGACAAATTGTGATCAAAAAAGGGTTGACACGAAGTAAGCCACTTTTTGATTTTTTTTGCATAACTGAATAGAAATATAAAGAAACGTCTCTGGTGCTGGCAATTGTAATTACAGAAAGAATGGTTCGTGATAAATAATACCTGATTAGACTTAAATGATTCAGTGATTAAGTCTTAATTTTCTATGCTTCTCCTAGAATGTGCTTGAAATTATTCTGTATTATGCCTTCCCTTTCAGACAGATTTAAGAATGTGCAGAGAAATGATCCCAGCATGGTATCAAAAGAGTAAAAGACAAAATGTCAAACCAACAAATAATCCCCAATTTTGTAATCTGCATGGGCCATCAAATAAATGAGAGCTTTGGCAAGGATACTGGAAAGCCAGTTAGCAAAGTCTCATTGGGATTGGGAAAACCTGGGTAGAAATCTCAGCTCAACCATAAAGTGATTTGGGTGACCTTGGGCAACTCACCATTTCTCTATCTAAAATGTTTTATGTGAACATTAAAAAAAAAAAACCCCACACAAATTACCCTGACCTTCTTGGTGATACAGTGGGATACAAATGTAGTGGCTAAACAAAAAAACTAGGGCTTTGCAGTGATCACAAGATGTATCTGTAGCATTTGGAAGCAGCCCAACATGTTTTAGATCCACAACGTGTAATTCCAATTTTATTTGTTACTCAGGTCTGAATATGATCTGGAAAATCTGAAGCTTTGTTTCATTCCTGTTACCTATAATGAGGAATCTCCTTCATGGATCACTGCCTTGCGTGGTGAAGGGGCTTGAATAACTCAGAGAAGCTATGAGCCGTGCAAGGCCACCCAAGATGGACAGGTCATAGTGGAGAGTTTTGACTAAATGTGATCCACCTGGAGCAGGAACTGGCAAGCCACTCCAGTATCCCTGCCAAGAAAACTCCATGGACAAAAACAACAGGCATTTAAAAGTTATGACGTTGGAAGATGAGCCCCTCAGGTCGGAAGGCATCCAACATGCTACTGAGGAAGAGTGGAGGACAAGTACAAGTAGATTCAGAGCTCAGAAAGCGGCTGGGCCAAAGCCAAAAGGTCACTCAGTTGTGGATATGCCTGGAAGCAAAAGGAAAGTCCAATGCTGCAAAGAAAAATATTGGTTACAGGTAGGTAGCCGTGTTGGTCTGGGTCGAAGTAAAATATAAAAAAATTCCTTCAGTAGCACCTTAAAGACCAACTAAGTTTTTATTTTGGTATGAGCTTTCGTGTGCATGCACACTTCTTCAGATACCAATATGCACATCGTGTGCATGCACACTTCTTCAGATACCAAAATATTGCATAGGAACGTGGAATGTAAGAACCATGAACCTTGGTAAGTTGGATGTGGTCAAAAATGAGATGGCAAGAATAAATATTGACATCCTGGGCATCAGTGAACTAAAATGGACGGGAATGGGCGAATTCAGTTCGGATGACTATCATATCTACTACTGTGGGCAAGAATCCCATAAAAGAAACGGAGTGGCCCTCATAGTCAACAAAAGAGTGGCGAAAGCTGTACTGGGATGCAATCTAAAAAAGGATAGAATGATCTCGATACGAATCCAAGGCAGACCTTTTAACATCACAGTAATCCAAGTTTATGCAGCAACTACTGGTGCTGAAGAAACTGAAATTGACCAATTCTATGAAGACTTACAACACATTTTACAAATGACACCAAAGAAGGATGTTCTTCTCATTATAGGGGATTGGAATGCTAAAGTAGGGAGTCGAGATAAAAGGAACAACTGGTAAGTTTGGCCTTGGAGTTCAAAACGAAGCAGGGCAATGGCTAATAGAGTTCTGTCAAGAGAACAAGCTGGTCATCACAAACACTTTTTTCCAACAACACAAGAGACGACTCTACACATGGACATCACCAGATAGGCAGCATCGATATCAGATTGATTATATTCTCTGCAGCCAAAGATGGAGAAGCTCTCAGCAAAAACAAGACCTGGAGCTGATCATCAGCTTCTTATAGCAAAATTCAAGCTTAAACTGAAGAAAAGAGGAAAAACCACTGGGCCAGTAAGATACAATCTAAATCAAATCCCTTACAAATACACAGTGGAAGTGAGGGACAGGTTTAAGGATTTAGATTTGGTGGACAGAGTGCCTGAAGAACTATGGATGGAGGCTCGTAACATTATACAGGAGGCAGCAACGAAAACCATCCAATGAAAAGGAAATGCAAGAAAGCAAAGTGGCCTAACAGAAGCAGATGACATCAAGAAGAGGTGGCAAGAATACACAGAGGAATTTTACCAGAAAGATATGGATGTTTCGTATACCCCAGGTAGTGTGGTTGCTGGCCTTGAGCCAGACATCCTGGAGAGTGAAGTCAAATGGGCCTTAGGAAGCACTGCTACGGTAATAACAAGGCCAGTGGAAGTGATGATATTCCAGCTGAACTATTTAAAATTTTAAAAGATGATGCTGTTAAAGTGCTACACTCAATATGCCAGCAAGTTTGGAAAACTCAGCAGTGGCCAGAGGATTGGAGAAGATCAGTCTACATCCCAATCCCAAAGAAGGGCAGTGCCAAAGAATGCTCCAACTACCATACAATTGCACTCATTTCACACGCTAGCAAGGTTATGCTTAAAATTCCACAAGGCAGGCTTTAGCAGTATGTGGACCGAGAACTCCCAGAAGTGGAAGCTGGATTTCCAAGGGGCAGAGGAACCAGAGACCAAATTATAAACATGCGCTGGATTATGGAGAAAGCTAGAGTTCCAGAAAGACATATACTTCTGCTTCTCTGCCTACGCAAAAGCCTTTGACTGTGTTGACGACAGCAAACTATGGCAAGTTCTTAAAGAAATGGGAGTGCCTGATCTGTCTCCTGAGAAATCTCTATGTGGGACAAGAAGCTACAGTTAGGACTGGATATGGAATAACTGATTGGTTCAAAATTGGGAAAGGAGTACGACAAAGCTGTATATTGTCTCCCTGCTTATTTAATTTATATGCAGATGACACAACCTTGATGGCAGAAAGTGATGAGGAATTAAAGGAATTAGCAGAGGCTTGACAGGCATATGTCAAGAATGCTTTGATGGTGTTTCCTGCTTGACAGGGGGTTGGACTGGATGGCCCTTGTGGTCTCTTCCAGCTCTATGATTCTAAAGAAACGTTTAATGAGATTGAAAGAGGAGTGCGCAAAATATGGTCTGAAGCTCAACATAAAAAAAACTAAGATCATGGGCACTGGTCTCATCACCTCCTGGCAAATAGAAGGGGAAGAAATGGAGGCAGTGAGAGATTTTACTTTCTTGAGTTCCATGATCACTGCAGATGGTGACAGCAGTCACGAAATTAAAAGATGCCTGCTTCTTGGGAGACAAGCAAAGACAATCCTGGACAGCAGAGATATCACCTTGCTGAAAAAGGTCCGTATAGTTCAAGTTATGGTTTTCCCAGTAGTGATGTATGGAAGTGAGAGCTTATCACCGAAGAATTGATGCTTTTGAATTATGGTGCTGGAGGAGACTCTTGAGAGTCCCATGGACTGCAAGAAGATGAAACCTATCCATTCTGAAGGAAATCAGCCCTGAGTACTCACTGGAAGGACAGATCCTAAAGCTGAGGCTCCAGTACTTTGGCCACCTCATGAGAAGAGAAGACTCCCTGAAAAAGACCCTGATGTTGGGAAAGATTGAGGGCACAAGGAGAAGGGGATGACAGAGTACGAGATGGTTGGGCAGTGTTCTTGAAGCCACCAACATGAATTTGACCAAACTGCGGGAGGCAGTGCAAGACAGGAGTGCCTGGTGTGCTCTGGTCTATGGGGTCACAAAGAGTCAGCAACATAATGAGGAATCTAAAAGCAGCTATAAGCCTTTTTTTGTTTTCACATAAGTGGATAAAATGTTAGGCAAAGTCCCCCCTCCCCGCCCCCAGTGAATTACGGTAAACCTGTAGGAAACATCAGTTTTAACTTACAGTCTCTTCACAGATCTCTCACATGCCTTAGAAGCACCTCTTATAACCCATGTCTAACTGAGCCAGGCAGTAGCTTAACATGGAAGAATTTAAGTGCAGCCTCGAGCCTATTCATTTACACTGACTGCAAGAAATCAAAGTCTGCAACACTCTCCCATGGCAGGCAGCAACTCAGATTACTAGGAACTGAATCACCATGGGTAATTTTAAGGTCATATGAAAACTGAACGCTAAATGAAATGTTTCTTTTAGAAGCAAACAAGGGCACATGTCAAATGTACACATATACACATTTGTTGTAAGAGAGCCATATATTTTTCTTGTTGGATTTGTGTGCACGACAGGCAGAAATTCAACAAGGACCTAGGAGAGGGAAGGAGACCATGATGTGATTGCACAGGAAACCAAATGATTACAGGTGAACAAACCTGTTTTCTTTTCTCCATTGTAGCTTTTGTGCAGTCTCAGATATGAGCTATATCAGAGTAGCATGCTTCCTTACCTGAAAAGTGAAGTAGATAGCTTCCCGAAGAGAAAACATCAACATTATCTTGTTGCGTAGTTCCTCTCAAAGACAGCAGAAGAGGACCATTGGACGACATTATTCACATTGGACATTCTTTTACTCTCCACAAAGGAGGAATGGTAAGTTAATGGATATTTGATAAGAGAAGGTTTCTGCTTCTCTGATTCTGAGTTGATATTGGAAGACACGTCTTTCAAACCACCACCACCACTTCCCCCAGTGCTAAATAAGATGCTGAATGTTTTAGGTAGGAGGAGAGTAGTCTTCTGAATGCAAGTGAGTGAAAGTCTTTGTGTCATTTGGAAGGGTGGTGGTGGGAGGAAATCCTGTAAGACAATGTCTTGCAGGTCAAAAAAAAAGTTGTATAGCAAAATAAGATGTCTCAATACATCCCATGAGAAAACCACTGTAGCCTGACCTTGCAATGCAAAAGCTAATTGAGGTGTTTCAGCATATTTTTACAGTAATTTATCTGGGCTTGACTTTTGGGGTATTTTGCATTTTCAGAATTCTGTTAATATATTGGCATCCTTTATTATCTTTTATTTAATAATCTATTTGCACTATTTGTTGTATGCTACCTTATACTTTTCTTTGAGGGGAGAAAATATAAAAGAACAAGACAGTGTAAAACAAAATGCCAGGTTGTATCCTTCTGTATGTGCAACAGAACTTCCTCTCCAGCGCCCTCCCCCCAAAACCCCCAAAATGTCTCCATAGGGTTAGGGGAGGAAAGTAAATGGAAGTCCTGTTGCATGTGTGCAGTCTTGGATAAACCACTAGAAGGAATTTCTTTAACTTCTTTAACTTCAGTTTTTACACAGCATGAAGAACTGTGAAATGTCTATAGTACAAAAGCAATACATTTAGGAGGCATTAATTACTGCTAACTTGGTAAGAATAAATTAGCAAAAATAAATGGAGGAATCTACTGTAATGGTGGAAGTAGTAGTATCTGGGTCCTGATAAGGTGGAACAAGTCACTTGATTTTTGCCAAGATTTGGGAGCCTCACTTTAGACACCTGGCTCTGACATTTTTGGCTTCAATCCTATGTACCTGGGAGCCAGCCCCACGAAACATAATGGGACTTAGTTACTTCTGAGCAAGCATGCACAGGATTGTTCAGTTTGGCCAGCTTTCTGTGGAACAGACATTCAAAAGTGCCATTGAAATCAACGAGACAAGTAGCTATGCTGCTCCTGGATCATGAATAGCAACTGTTTCACATCTAACAGCTACATTTATTATACAAAGGATCTGAGTGGTTTTCAGGTTTCTTGAATAATTTTCTTCAAATTTTTTCATTGAACAGTTTCCTAGAACATATTCAGTGACTGGGCATACCTTCTTTATAAGTGGTAATGGCTCAAAAATCAAAATCTCATAAATGGGTGTTTTGTCTAAAGATTATTTATATTTCACATGGGCAAAAAGGCAGATTCTTTCTTCGCCATTCATTCTGGTGGTAAGCTCATCACAGGATACAATTCATTCATTGATACATACCCTACGCCCATGTTCAAAGCTGATGCCTGATGGAAGTTTCTAAGAGTCTGGCATTCACTTGATGCCTTCAGTCACCATAAGCCTTTAAGTTCACTGACAGCTCCAGCAATCAAAACCATCCTAACCAGCAACCATCACAAATTAACAGCAGTGAACATTGGAGTGACATATGATGAATACACTCTTTGTGCTGGATATCCTATTCTAAATTTTTAACAGATGTGTTTCATATGAATGATTAAGATCTGAATGTAACAAAAGGAGTAAGCTTAAATATGGTGGGCTTTTTCATTTTCTTTACACTTTTGAAGATGGCATAAAGAAATTTAAACCAAACCACCTCTTAACTTTACACATCTATCCCATCCTTTCTATGGCATAAATGCATGCAAAAGATATAAATTCCACACCAATGGATGGTTAAGGCAAATGGTTTAATTCTTTCTTACGTTTCCCCTGGTGTCACCTTTTAAATTGCCATTAATGTCAATGCATGCAATTATAGAAAAGAGCATTAGGAGCTTTAATAATATAGCCATTAGTTGATATGCTTTATTTAAACTCCGTTTGCACAGGCTTCATTTCCACTTTTAACAAATGAAAAAAGCACACACATTCCAGGAGCACAACAAAGCAGAAGCTCTCAACAAAACAGAGAGTGCAATGATAGAGTTCAGTTCAAGTACCTGTATACAAATCCCCGTGCGAAAACATGTCAATCATATAACGACAGAATGCATATTGATCTAGCAGAACAGAAAGGGGGTGGAGAGTAATAAGACACAGTTTACAGGCCTTTTCCAGATCAAGCACTAAAGAGAGAGCTTAGTACTAAAACAAAACCTTTGCCAGTTTTTCATCTCCTGCTCAAAGTAATCAATAACCAAACAGGTGGTGAAATTCATGTTTCTGTTCCTTTTTTGTAAAAAAAGAAAAGAAAAGAAGTGAGCTGCCACAGGAAATGCCTTCTGACTTTCTGCACAATGACCCCCTGTTAGCTCATTGCATCTAATCATGTAGATGCCAGGACTAGATTTCAGAGGCAAATCTCAAATACAGACAGATATTCTTGCACACTGAGGGTGCTACTAGTTTGGAAGGCCCCACCACAGCCAGGCTGTTAAGGCAGGGGACTTCTGGCCCAGGGAACAAATGCTGCTCACTATTTATCTGGCTCTAGGGGTTCTCACCAGGTCACACTCATTACTGCCCCTGCAGCACACCCTTCTCCAGTTCTCCTGCCTGGCTGGAACATGTCACTGAACTGTCACAATGCATCTTCTGTTTGCCTGGATGGAGAGATGTATGTATGGAACCTCTGACTTTTTATGTGGCTGGGCAATAATCTACAGTACAGAGTCACATCTGTTGCCCCACCCACCAGTGGCATGTGGCCCTCCGAAGGTTGCCCAGTATGGAATGCGGCCCTTGGGTTGAGGAAGGCTACCTACTCATAAGGGAAATAAAAATGGCCTATTTTGAAATATCCATGGGACGGGTTAAGGATAGTTCCTCACACTTACATTGTGACTTATGTTACTGTAAGCAACTTTTTTTATTTCATTAACTAATGACTTTGGCTATGCAAACATATAATATTGTTCTCTCTCTCTCTCTCTCTGTGTGTCTCTCTCTCTCTCTCTCTCTCTCTCTCTCTCTCTCTCTCTCTCTCTCTCTCTCTCTCTCTCTCTCTGTGTGTGTGTGTAAATGGGCAAGTCAATGTAGAAAGCCAGACAGAGCCCTGTGCTGGCATTTGCTCACATTATAAACTGGACCATGACATTCTGTGGACTGTGCTTCTCATGTTTTATATACAGCTTCATATACACAAATGCTTGCTCCAGTGCAGAACGATGTGTTAAGAATGTCACATTATTGTATGTTACATGCTATTGTTGCCTGATACTCATATGCCGGGCTAGTTTCACTGAGCTGAAGAAGAGACCTGGCCATTTCCAGTATAATATTTTAAGTAAGTAAATAAATATGCAGGCCAATGCAGAACATCAGGCACACCATCATTTTCATTCTACACAACACACACGGATTCATCAATGAGTATGCATGTATGAAAGAATGAGAAGAACTTACTGATTCAGCAGGGAGGTGGGATGGGAGTGGGAAAGGATGCAGTAATCTGAAAGTATTTTTCAGAAAGCTAGCCAGCCAGCCTGCCTGCCCCGAAGTCTTAGATGAATTTTGCCCTAGCATCAGTGGACCCAAGGCTTCATGTGCTACCTTAACGCTCCTGTCAATGGTCTGATTCATTTATCTAGCAGTGATAGGTGACAGTTTTGGAATCAGTAATGACCATTTGGCTGTCAGCAGGGTTTGCAACTGACCATTTCAGAATAGTTTCAGTTTCCTCCTCTGCTAGAGCTAGCAGCTTCCCCTTAGGCAGAATTTGTGATCCAGTAATATATTTTCTAAGCTAAGTTATGCAAGCCACTAAAAATTAAGCGTTCAGAGATGACAGAAAATTAACCGCATGATAAATTCATGTAACAGAAGCGATATATTACTGATTCTAATTCATTTTCATTTTTCATTCAATAAAACAATATGGGTTTGATGCAGATTTAGTTATGCTTGCATCCAGCCCTGTATTTTTTCAAAAATAAAAATAATCTGCAGGTGCTACAAAATAAATAAACAGCTGTACTCAAGAGATGGAGAATTCTGGATGCTTAACTAAAGAATTTAGGTCAAGTTTATCTTTCTGAGCTATCACAGTTCCAGAAGGAATTTCCATTAAGTACTACTTCTGCACCAATCCCACAACATAGAATTGAGCTTCAGACAGCATAAGTAAAGCTTTGTGAATCACCTCCTGTGATACTAATCTGGAATAAGGATGTGTAAAACCACTGCCTTTAGTACCACTGATTTGTTTGAAGGGGGGACTGTGTATTAAACAAACAAACAAACAAACAAACAAACCAAAGAGAAGTTGCACACATTGTGGCAAAGGGCTGGTGCAGGCTTGTTCATATTTTGCATGCACTAATGCATCTGCAACATTTATTTAAAATATTTACACCCTGCACTTCTGATTGCTCACATCATGACAGACATATCCAGTGCCAATTTGCAGTACCTCCTCCTCCTCCACAGGATTTAAGGAATAGCAGTAAATCTTATACACTTTACAGTGGGTCCAGAATTGATACTATATCTGCATGTGGAATCTGTTTTGGAAAATTACCACAACATTTGCAATCAATAAAGATTATTTTGTACTATCAGTTTTCTGACACAGCATTAAAATGAATGAAAACTGTGAATCAGAAGCTTGGGGTGATTTCTAATATTTAAGCACACAATCTAAATGACATGAAAGTGCCTGGGGGGGGGGGGCAGGAATCCCCATGTTTTGACAAACATTAAGTCTTAGATTGAAAGCCTGCTATGGAAGCCCCATTACGTCCAATGGCTTTCAAGTAACTGTGTGTAGGATTGCAGCATAAATGCACTTGCTCATTAGATGCAGCATAAATACATTTGCTCATTTCTTCTGAACCCAGAAGGAATGCCAGTGGAGTCAACAGACACCCTCGTATTTAATTAATTTTATAAATAATAATAGATTTGTAGAGTTGGAAAGGACCCTGAGGTTCATCTAGCCGAACCTCCAGCAGTGCAGGAAATCTTAACACATGGGCCCTTATCCAATTTGAAACCATACCAGATCCAGCTTAGCTTTACAAATATGCTAGAAGGTTATAGCACTTAACTGCAATAACCTCTAAGTGACTTACAAAGATACAGTCATACCTCGGTTTAAGTACGCCTCGGTTTGAGTATTTTCAGTTTAAGTACTCTGCGGACCTATCTGGAATGGATTAATCCACTTTCCATTACTTTCAATGGGAAAGTTTGCTTCAGGTTAAGTACGTTTCAGGTTAAGTACAGACTTCTGGAACCTATTACACTCATACCTTGGGTTAAGTACGCTTCAGTTTAAGTACTCCAAGGACCGTCTGGAACGGATTAATCCACTTTCCATTACTTTCAATGGGAAAGTTTGCTTCAGGTTAAGTACGCTTCAGGTTAAGTACAGACTTCTGGAACCAATTTTGTTTGTAAACCGAGGTACCACTGTACAATACATAAATAAATAAATATCAGTTAAAACTACAAAAACAAACTTAAGTTAAAATCCCTGCTAGAAGTATTCTGTAGGCACCACAAATTCAGTAGGGAGAGATCCTGTTTGACCTCAGGTGGAAACGAGTTCCATAAAATTGGACCCATAATACTAAATGCATGGCTCTTAGTGGGTGAAAACTGTGCATCTGAGCCACAGCATTTTGCACAGAGCCTCGCACAGAGCACATTGCAATAATCTAGTCTTGAGGTTAACTGAGCCTTGGTGTCCTACAACTCTGCAGGTACATTAAGCCATGACAGAGAACATTAGGCTCAGATGACCTGTCATATTCATAGCCCCATCTAGCCATCTCTCACACCAGTACAAATTACTCAAGCTCACAGCCCACAACCCTTTTTGGTATGAGCACTGGACTTGTGCCTCCATATTTCTATATGAAGTATCTAAGAAAAAGACAGGCATACTAGTATAGTTCTGGCTGGGGGTGGGGTGGGCTATGGAGAGGCAGTAAGAATGTGGCCATGTTCTCCCTCTTTAATATACTTTCTACAATAGTGCAAAATATTTCAAATAAAAACAACATTTTGCAATGTTTGCCTCATGTGCCACAGCTAAAGATTCATGTTAAGCAAATTCATCTTCTGGAAGTAAATATCCGTGATCCTAGGAAGAAATTTGGAACTGAAAAGCTAAGGTTTTTTGTCTCAAACCCGAAACCTGCTGGAATTTGTGTTGTGCTCTTCTAAACTATGGTAAACAGAACAATTTTTATAAGTGTTGTGCGAATTTTATTCTCATTTATACCTGTTATCTTTTCACAACTAGTCATGCTGATAATTTCCAAGGAAAGGACAATTCAGGATTGTGGGACCCTACACGCCATGCTTTCCCGTTATTTTTGAGCAATTATTTTTCAGTTCTTCAATGACATGGAAACTGCAACAACTTACAAATCACAAAGGCCAGGATGCCTAGCTGCACAGATAAAAGACGTTAACTAAAGACGGATGCTTGTAAAGACGGATGCTTGAGAAAGACACAAAAAGCACAAACAGAAGCCTAGTGGGGAATTTTCAATGCTTTGAAACATATTAATCCAATATATTAATAGCACCTCGTTCTTTGAGTGTGAATACCTATGCAGCCAAAACAGTAATATCCATGCATCAGAGGAGGGACTGAAAATTTGAGGAGATCCTAAAGTCTGCAGAAGTACAAAATATATTTAGGAAAAAAACTAAGTAGCCACACCGAAAACTGCTTAATTAGGATTAAGCATTCTCAGTGGGATGACAAGAAAACTGGTGAGAAGAGGGAATGGAATGGAGAATCTTGAAAGGGCACGGCTGGCCGGCTGGCATCCTGAACAGGAGTTAAGGAATGGAATGGGTGGTCTGGCTGGAACTGGCCAGTGAAGTTGCATGTGGCTGAAGCTGGCAGGAGAGGCTAACCTGAGAGAGACGTCACGGGGCACAGAAGAGCAAGGTAGAAAATGGAAGCTAGTGGCCCCTCTGTTGGGGAAGCTAGTGTACTGTATCCAGCAATCATTCAAAACATAAACATAAGTTCATTCTGCACAAGAGGGAAGAATGGTTGGAGAAGGGACCCTTGTCTTTGATGCTGATTTTAGCCCCCTTAACTCAGGGAATGCCCACTCACCAGAGACACATTTGTAAACTTCACTTGTTTCATATTAGATCAAAAGTAAAGGAGGCTGGTTTCCTAATTGGTGATGTAGTTTATGAGGGAGGCCCTCTCTCTGCTGAAAGGTTTCTAATTCCTCCAACTCTCCTGATTACTCTATGCTCTCTCTCTAGCACCTACACAGCAACATGAGAAGAGACCTGCTGGTTCAGGCCAATGGCCCTTCTAGTTTAGCATTCTGTTCTCCCACACACCAGACACCCATGGGAAATATGCAAGCAGAATACTTGAGTGAAGCAGAACTCTCCCCATTTGAGCTTCCCACTGTCTGGCATTCAGAGGCACACACTGCCTCTAACAGCAGAGCTAGAACATAGCCACTGTGACTAGCAGTCACGGATTGCCCCATGCTCCATGAATTTGTCTAATCCTCTTTTAAAGCCATCCAAGTTAGTGGAGATCACTACCTCTTGTGGGAGCAAATTTCATAGTTCAACTATATTTTATCCATCCTGAATCTTCCAATATTCAGCTTCCTTGGATGTCCCTGACTTCTTGTATTAGGAGAGACAGAGAAAAAACTTCTCCTTACCCAACTTTCTCTACATCATACATAATTTTGTTGACCTCTGTCATGTCCCCACTTATTCGCCTTTTCTCTGAACTAAAAAGCTCCAAATGCCATAACCTTTCCTCATAGGGGAGTCAAGGAGATGTCTGTCACTCATGCTGGTGAAACAGTTCAGGAGGAGCAAGGAGACCCACAAATCTTAAGAGAGTGGAATATTATATAGATGGACTGATGACATAGCTCCTTCTTTCAGCTAAGACTAAAGCCTTTCACCTCTTCGGTCTTATATTGGGAAACCCTTAGGAATGGAAGATGTGTTCCGTAAAGAAACATGTGGATTGCAGAAAGAACCGATAGAGGAGCAACACATTAGCCTTCCCAGGCATTTTGGTTTCATTTTCATTTCAGATGTGCTAGAATCCAATGCATTCTTATCAGTTTTCATTCTCATGTGTTAGGGGTAACTCTCTCCTTTTTTTAGGAGTACGTGTATGTATCTGGACTACTTTTAATTCACTGTCTGAATTTCTTTACCCATGCACTTCAGAGGTCCTCTGCTGCTGTCTGCTAGCATTGTTTACCTTTCTTCTCAGACTTTTCTGTAACCACCAGTGCTGTCTCTTCCTTTGCTTTGACTTTGGCAGGCGCAACTACCTCTGCTTTGGTTTCCTTATGTTTCACTCTTTCGGGTGCCTTGGGTTCTGGTTTTCTTTCCTTCACATCCTTCTTAGCCTTGTCTTCAACCTTTATGCTCTTCTTGTCTGCAAGAAATGTATTTGCAGTAGCTCTTATTGTCCATGCTGATTTATAGTTTACCGTTGATTTTGTGAGTTGCATGTTGTTATTTGTATTTAAAAAAAAGAAAAATAGTCCCCAAAGAATTTTAATTATTCTCAACAAACTCCCTGACATATTGAAGAATAAGGAAAGGAAATATCTTTCAGAGCAACTTCCCCTCCTTTTTTTCTTGTTCAAGTTCCACCTATTCTGTTATTTCTGAAATATTTTTTAAAAACAATTTCCCCCCAAAGTTGCTATAAAGACAAGCACATTAACTTACTTTTGAAAGGGAAAAAGTAATTGACACAGACTGGGAGACCCATGCCTATAGATATATTGATTTCTTGTTTTTTTTGAAAGCTTATTCTATCTAAACTTCATCAAGGATTTTGGTGCACGCAGACATGTACAGTACACTTATAGAACTGACAATGAATCAGTTTACAATTAGTTTCCTTTTAAATGCAAAAGTGACGTCTTATCATTTTTCAAAACTGTGCTGTTAAAATTAATCCATATTTTATAGGAATCAGATTTAAATGACTGTGGCATAACTTTCACAATTAGAATAGCTTTAAAAAATTCTTATTTCCACTAGCAATACCAGGAGCATTACACAGGACATATTTATTTTTCTTATGGGGTTTCAACTACATTATTATCATGTTCATCTTTTCACGTTGCATTATATTCAACAGTAGCTCAGAGCACATGGCAAATGCAAATTAGTGCTGTGCTGAAACCTTTCCTCCAATTTCTCAAAACCTTTTTTCCTGTGCAAAAGGAGTTCCCATTTTTTTCTGCCTCTTTCTTAGGGCACTTTACAATTTAAGGGCATATGGAGTTGAGCTCACCTCATCATTGTAAGGTGGCTGTGGGTGGTGTGTGTTTTTACTCCTGGTCTGAAGAAGCCACATAGGGAAAATTTATTCTTCAAGCTTTAATCAAAGCATTAGAAGCTGGGAAGATGGCTTCTGAGTGCCTGAGATCAGTGTACTTGCTGATTTCATCTTTAAAAAATAAATCTTTCTGCACTGATTTCTTTAAAAGAACTGATTTCTTCAAGAAGACTGCAATTTTTTAAAAAAATATCAGACACACAGTTGGCACCCTATCCACCTTCATGTGTATAAAGGAAAGCCCAGGATGTCACAGGATTTTCAGGAAATGGGGACACTCAGGAAGGCTGAACAGTGCACACCGTCAGAGAAAAACCAACAACTTCTAAAAAACCAACAACTTCTGGCCACTCTGCAACTAAGGTACTGGTAAGTGAAAACCTGCACACACAAACATGCATCCCAACCATAAGATGATTAATTGCTGGAGAATGGTCAAAAAATAGTGGGGAGAAATTTTCAGCATAGCACCAGTGCAAATTACAGGTGACATGGAGTTCTATTGCATGAGCAAAGGTAAGTTGTTTTCTCATACACTTCATCAGAAGCGGAACATACATTTAAATTCAATTTAACACTGAGTCTCGAAGAAGATAGCTTGGGCCCCACCATTATCTGAAAAGGTCAAGCAAATGTAGGCTAGAGAGTGAGAGAGAATGAATAGAAAAGACTTTGGAAAATAAATGCTATGATTTGGCTGAAGAGTTTCTCAGAGCTAGGTCAAATAAGCTCACTGACTCCACGGTTTCTCCCTATCCTCTAAGGCTCTGGAGTTTTCTGGGCTTTGCCAATAGTCACTAAAAGCCTTGAAAATCTCCCTTTGAGGTATTTGCTTATCCATCTTTGAGAAGCATTTTGCACCCAAAACTTGAACAAAAATGTAAAAAAAAAAAAGTAAAACCATGTCATACAGAGACATTATGAGTCAATAATATTCTATTTTTCAAATATTCTTAAATTGGTGACCCATTTATGAATCAAGCTTAGGGGAATTCACCCATCACTAGAGGATGGTGGAGCTTTTAAGGAGGTTGGGTATCACCATATCTAATTAACTAAGGATGTTTGAGCTTTTGCCTCCATCCTAAAACCTATGTGTGGAAATGGAGGTCAAAGGTGTGAGGGCGAATAACCTAGAGTTGAATTCAGAGAAAGGAGAAGTAATGCCAGTGGAGATTGCATAGACCTTGGAGGGTGTTAGCATGCATGTTCTGGATGAAATGGAAGTATCACCATCAGAACATATTTTGAATCTAGGGTCAGTCTCTACTCCTGGAAAAGCTGGTTGCTCTGATGGCCAGCAGTAAGTTTTGCAGGCCCTTCTTGGAAATGGGTACTTTGTTGCATGCTTTTGCAACCTCCAGGACAGATGAATAAAGTCTGTGTGGTGTTGCCCATAAAGGCAACTCAGAAACTGCTACTGATACAAAATGCCCACATCCTGATGATATTGGGAGGTGTCTGCATATTCAACCAACATTGTAGTGATTGCATTGGTTGTCTGGGCCCAGTTCAAGATGCTGGAATGTATCTTTAAAGAAGGTGTGGTGGCGAACCTGTGGCCTTCCAGATGTTGCTGGACCACAGTTTCCATAATTCCTGACTGTGCTGGTTGTGGCTGGTGGGTGTTGAAGTCTAGCAACATCCGGAGGTCCACATGTCCCCCACCCCTGCTTCAAAGCATTCATGGTCTGGAACTGAAATATTTTAGGGATTACCTATCCTGTTCAACACATGCCTTCACTTTATGAAGTTAGAACATCAGCTTCCAAGAGCAGAGCTTTTATTGAAATTGTCCTGAGCCTATGGAATAACCTGTTGAAGTCAGAGGACATGTAAAGGTTGCAAGAGTTGTCTAGTTCAAGTAATATTGGCAGCTAATCTGGGTTTTTTGATAAACTGCAGAGTCTTTATAAACCTGTAGTTGCCCTTGTTCTTAATTATATTGTTTCTTATTTTAAAATTAGTATTACATTGTTTTTAAAATCTGTCTTATTCTCTGTGCCATGCTGACTTCAGGAAACATGCCATGTAACATAATTCTAGACATGTCTACTCAGACTAAGTCTCATTGTTCAGTTGGAACAATTCCCAGGTAGAGATGGACAGTTTCTCTCTGTCACACCCATCTTAAGTTCCCTTAAATTTCCACAACGGTTTGTGCTCCCCTGCTACAAAAACACACATGTGAAAAGTCCCATGTAAATTCATCAGAATGGAAAACCATCAGCATTTAGGTGCATAATTCTCCTAATTTTATATGCAATTTTGTCTAATGTACAGTTTTTACAAATAATTTCCCATAATATTTTCACTCACATGTGCATTTTTATGTGCATTTTCTTTTAATATATCCATTTTTCTACAAGAGAACTACATTGCATGCACAAGTTTTGAAGAACTGCATTGCAAGTACAAGTTTTGAAGGATAGCTGTGTTTCAGTTTGTGTATTGTTTTGGAAAGTGCAAATTAGGTAGGTTCTCATTAAAATGTGAACTCCCCCTCCCTTACTCCCAGGAAATTATGAAAAGGGGCGGCTGCAAACTTAAATAAATAATTTTATCCCATTTGTAACAGGGTTTGTCCATCACAAACTTTACCAATCATACATATAAAGGCTGGAAGAAAATTAGATTGATGAGAAAACCTAAAGCTTTTCTTCTATCAAAGTAAATCTAAAAATAGAACAGAAAAATGAAGAATAGAAGTCATCCTCCTCCTCACAGCCTACTACCCTAGAATGTGTGTGGTAATTTTGAGATAGTAGCATCTTATCCAGGCATCTTTCCTCGCCTTGCTGTAAAAAGAAGTGAAACTGTCAGTGACAGAAACACACATAATCTGCTGGAATGAAAAAGTTGGTGCAGTAAATAAAAGAGGGAAAATGAACTCCTATTTTTAGATGCTATGAAAGTCACAAACAAAGAGATGGTAAACAACCCCAAAAACATCCTGATCCTCACTAAACAGAAAACTGATACACAGGTAGAAAAGCTTTGTTAGAAACACATCCCTGGAACCAATTTTGAAGGGGTAAGGTAAGGGAAAGGACAACAACTGCCTCTTATACTATACCCACAGGATACTACCAGAAAACTCTGAATATTCCCTGTGTTTCCTAAGAAGCAGCATTTCATGAAATGGATATGCTATGCATTAGTACTGGGGGTGTGTGTGGCTGCCTGTGAGATATGGACAAATGTCATGCAGCTGCTCTAAAACGAACACAAGCCCAGGGAAGGTTATTGCAAAACAAATTTGTTACACTTTAAGGTGCCCCAGGACATTTGACCATAATAGAGAAATGTGAGTAATGAAGGGATTAATAGTTCTTCATCAAAACACAACACTAAGTACACCAAACCAAAAGTGTTAAATCCATGATGGTGCCTAGGGCAGAAAATACAAAATGGGAGCCACTGGTGAACAAAATGACAACTACTGGGAAGTTGCACATGAATTGGAAGCTGCACATGAATTGGGCACCATGGACCAAGCCTTCTTGCCTTCCATTCCACCACACTTAATGACACCCAAAATTCACTGCCTGATGTAAGGCATTTTCACTGTGCCTCATGGTAGGGCCACTTCTCCATGAAATATAATGAGCATTACCTTTTGGGGAAGGCACTGCTTTCTTCTTAGGCTTTTCTTCCTTAGCAGGTTTCTCTTTGGGAGGTTCTAAAAAGGAACAGACACGATACAGCACTTATACAAAAAATAGCAAGTGAAATCCAGTTATTTCAGTGGGTCTACTCTAATTTAATTGGGTACAATTCTATTTACATTTTACATATCACCTATGAAAATCCACATGTGTAGTTGGGTCTACGTTATACACTCTATACAATGGCAAACAGCCAGGAATGCGTTCACATACTTTTAAAAACAAACCAACCAACCAAATCCCACCAATTAGCTGTTCAGGAGGGCATTGGGGGTGTGGATTCAGTGATTGCAATCTAACCTGAAATCTCCCCAAGGAGAGAGATTTCAGAATTTAAACTATGTATATAGGCTCAGCTACAGCTCATCTTTAGACCTCTGTTTGACTGCAGTCATACATTTGAACTTCTTTTCAGCAGAGAGGGATATTTGAAACAACCAGAAATTAAAGCTCAACACAACATAAATATGGATTATCACATATGCCTGTGCCACACAGACACTGATAATGAGAACTGGAAATCCTTTTAAACCCTGGTTTATCCACTGAAGTTATTTCAGACAATAGCTGTTTTGTCAATCGATAATCTCATTCCCTGCAGGGTATGAACTGTAACCCCATCTGACCACTGCAAATACTGAAACACGATTATGCTGGAAGGAAAGTTTAAATTCGATAAGCTAAAATGAAAAATGACCATAAGTGCTCCTGCAAATACCACATGTCCACTTGCCTTAAGCAAGTCATTTCCTTTTCAGGCAAATACAATGTAATTAGTTTTTCTTTAATTATCATCCATCAACCTTGAAAGTAGAGCACGAGTGGATTCTGTGCCTGGGAGAGCACTGTGTTTTCATGACAATTTCATGGAATAGTCATATAACAGGTACACCGTGATTTGTGTGGAATCACGTAACATAACATTGGACAAGTTACCCCACCTGAATCTTAGAACAGGTATCATTTCCCTATCCCATGAATCTTGAAAATACTCATGGGAATAGCTTCATCATCATTTCCATTTTCCAGATGGAGATCTGAAGCTGAGGAATCAGCTCAAATCATTCTCTGCCATAATTCCCATTCATTCCAATGAATGGCACTTGTGCAGGAAGCACTCTTGGTGCATTGGGCCTTTGGTCAATAAGATACAATTCTAGCTATATGTAGATAAAAGTGCTTTTACTTTTCTGAGCCAATGCGAGGTATGCCCATGAAGCCATGCACCTAAAAATGATTGACAGTATGGCCATGCATTGAAAACTTGTAATTTGTTACTCAAATCCCTAAAGAACAAGGCAGTTAACATTTTACATAACACTTATCTATAAACAATTCGGCAATCACTAAATTAATTAGCATTTCCCCCCTCCCCATCTACTGCCACTGTTGAAACCAGGCTGGCTCATTATCTTATTTAATTAAAAACAGTGTTTCATATATATTTTTTAACCTCACCGGCCTTCCCCTAATTTTGAAAGCTTGAAACTAATCAGATAAAGTTTTAGGTTTTGCACATATGAATTTTTAAATCTGAAAACAACTTTGTGCCAGAGGGCAAATGGGTAGACCCTCCCTCCCTCACCTGGTTGTTGGTGAGAAGGAAAAAGGCATGTGTGTGAACTAAAAGCTAGAAACAGGCTTCAGGCAGAAGCCAGAGAGTGGGAGCCATGCCTGGTTTCTGCTGGAATCCAAGGCTATGACTATAGCAGCATTGTGGCTTGATCCCCATATAGAATAGGGAGTAACTTGGGAAGGTCTGCCACCATCAACAGTCATTCATACAGATGAGGTTCACAGCCACAGGAAATCCTGTTGCCAGCTGATAGGAAGAGTGTCCCTGTTCAGCAGCCTTGTAGCACACTCTGGCGCATCGGTAGGCAAACTAAGGCCCGGGGGCCGGATCCGGCCCAATCGCCTTCTCAATCTGGCCTGTGGACAGTCTAGGAATCAGCATGTTTTTACATGAGTAGAATGTGTCCTTTTATTTAAAATGCATCTCTGGGTTATTTGTGGGGCATAGGAATTCGTTCATTCCCCACCCCCCAAAAAATAGTCCGACCAGCCACAAGGTCCGACCAGCCCCCTGCTGAAAAAGTTTGCTGACCCCTGAAGTATACAAGGTTGGAAGGTGTCTCAGGAGGAAAGGAAGTTTGCAAAAAGCTAATGAGGTGGAAATCATAGATCATTCAGTAGATGTCAGTCAGCAATCCAGTTAGATAGGCGGGGTACAAATGATAAAATTATTGTTATTATTTTTATTTTTATTGATTAGAATGTTGGACTAGAATCTGGGAGACTGGGGTTCAAATCCTCATATAGCCAAGAGGCTCACGGGGTGACCTTGGGCCAGTCACTACCTCTCAGTCTAACCTACCTCACAGGATAGTTGTGAGGATAAAATTGGGAAGGGGAAGAAGCATGCATGCCACATTGAGCTCCTTTGAGGAAAGGTAAGATGTAAATGTAAAAATAAATATCGTTCGGTTGACTTTTGTTCATGGAATGGGAAGAGGCACCAACTTACCCTTTTCCCCAGGCAGCAAAATGGCTTGAGTTTTGCCCTGGCTAGACTGTCACACAATGGCATTGTTTCACTCCTCCCCAATCTCCCAACAGTGTGAAATTCCAGGGATTCCAGGCACTTACTCAAGGTCTGGTTTCCTCAGAATGAGGGACAGCAAATACTGTGGTGTCATTAGGATACGGGGTTTTTTACACAGATATACAACCTGAGCCTACGATGGCTTGCAACATTAACACCCCAAGAAGGTCCTGTTTCTGCTATAGTCATAGCCTTGGATTCCAGCAGAAACCAGGCATGGCTCTCACTCTCTCACTCTCTGGCTTCTGCCTGAAGCCTGTTTCTAGCTTTTAGCTCAAACACATGCCTTTTTCCTTCTCACCAACAGCCAGGTGAGGGAGGGAGGGCCTACCCATTTGCCCTCTGGCCCAAAGCCACTTCTGTTGCTTCCCTAATGAGCCATACATAAGGGACTACTACCCCTATGTATGGCCTGGCAATTCCAACAATTGAATCTTTGCTGGATCCAGAAATTAGGTGGGTCTCAGGCCTAACTCCCTGATCCTCCAAACTCACAACAGTATTTATCTTCCCATGGGACAACATGATAGGTTTGCCTACCTTTTTCAAGAGAAAGACCCTTTAGTGGCTGGTGGATCATAACTGCCCCCCCCCCTCTGGCAAAAGTAGAGCTTCCTCTCAAAGTAGGACATCATCTCTCCATATCCCTGGAGGTTTATTATATGAGTCAGAACTCTTGAGTTGCTCTTTATACAGCAGAATTCATGAAAAGCAGCGATTACCTTTGGCTTTCCCCACTTTTTCAGGTCGTTCAGGTTTGCCGCTCCTGTCAGGCTTTTCTTTCTTTTCGGGCTTTTCATGTCTTTCGGGCTTTTCTTTGTGTATCGCTACAAAAGGACAAGCATATTTAGGTACAAGATATAAAAACAGCATCTTGGCCAAATGGCACCATAGCACAATGGGGCTTTCAGACTAAGCTGAGGACAGATAGCATCCCACCCCCACCCCCCTGGAACTGCTGCCTCTTACCTTCCCTTTATTTCAATGAAACTCAGGCATGCTTGCTGGGGGAATCCCATTTAAATGAATGGCTACAGCACAGCAGCAAAGCATAGGGAAATTTGTTCCTATCTCCTATCTATTACTGGTTGACCTGCTGTTTGTTTGTTTGTTTAATATGGGAAAAGCTAATTATCATTGCCATTTTTCACAATGCACTGGCTTCTAGTATCTATTTTCCTGACAAAATTAACTACTGACAGCTCGTTTTAATTTTTAAAGTATATCCACAGCATTTATTTTTTTAAAAAAATTTGCTCAGCTACTAAAACACACACATACAAACCCCATAATATAAAACTGGCAGGTGTGGGTGCTAAGAGTGCCAAGAAAAACTGGCTGAGGGCCAAAACAGATGTAGCGTCATGGTCTTGATGAACACACACACACACACACACACACACACACACACACCACTATTTAAGCACAGGAGGAAATCTCTCCCATGAGTGCCTACATAAACGTCCCTCCCAGGATTATCAGGAGAGTGTGCTGCGCTCAGGTTCTGCATATGGCTCCCTATAGGCATCAGGTTGACTATTGTGAGAAGAGGATGCTAGACTAAATGGGCCTTTGGCTCTTCTTATGTCTCTATGGCCTTCAGGGGAGGCGGTTTTCATCAGGCCCATATTGTGGGTGGAAGATTACTACACTTCCCCATGTTCCATGTTCATGGCCCTGCAACCCACCACCACAGCTGTTGTCTTGAAATAAAAAACGCATTAAATGCATTTGCACATTTAGCATCATGTCTATTTCGGCCCTGAACCGCTTGCATAAGAATGTCATTTGAGCTTTTTCTACTATGCAGTAACAATAACAAATCACCTCTAAAAATGGCGGAAATGTCCTAAACCCTGGTCCAGTGCTTTCAGGGGAAATGGGCATTCATGTATTTCCCAGTCTGGCTACCTTTAGCAAGTAAAGATCTAGTCCAAATGACCAGTCAGGGAAGATTTTATAAGCCTGAAAAGAATCATAGACTTGCAGTATTGGAAAGAACCATGAGGGTCATCTAGTCCAACACCCAGCAATGCAGGAATCTTTTACCCAATGTGGGGCTCAAACCCACAACCCTGAGATCGAGAATCTCATGCTCTACCAACTGAGCTGTCCCCAAGAGTTGTTCCCATTTTCATTTTCAATTGTCTAAGCAGGAAAGCAAAAAGGGGTTGTTGGCCAGCAACTTTTGTGGATTAGAATGGGGATGACCACACTGACATCACTAGGATTTAGGTATCAAGGCCTGCAACTGATAATTGCAAGAGATGGAGCGTTATGTAAAAATCTCTATTTTGCTTATTTATATATCCCTCCCTACTCACTCCTTCAGAATAAGAGGTTTATTTTGCCTGCTTGCCGTAGAGCACTGGAAGCCTAGGGTAGATGCTTGAAAAGCAAATGCAACAGGAGGCGGGGGAGCAGCACAGTAGTAGACATAGTCTCAAATGACTTAAATCAATTTCAGTCAGATCCTGATTCAGGGAAGCAGTTCAAAATGTCAATAAGTGTTTTCATTAATGAATGATCCTGTACACTGCGGCATTATGGTGGTGAAAAATAGCATGCCATTTTCAATGAAAACTATTATCAGTGAGCGGCTTTGCTGGGGTCTAGGACTTTAAGAGAATAGCAAGTTGATACAGAACTGCTTTGTCCAACTATACCACATAAAATAGGCTAGCTCGGGGTGTGTTATCTTCACATCAAAGCAAAAGCAAGAGAGGAGGGCCGACTCCGTCTCTGGCCTTGATTAACAGTATGATTATTGCAAAGCATGCAGGAATGTGAGCGCTTGTTCCAACCAAGCAAATGACGGATGTTTGTGGAGGCAGCTAATTACCCTCCAATTTTATTCTGGTTATTGTTTTTACACCCGCTTCTGAAGCACTTCACTTGACTGGAAATTAAAACCAGATATTGCTTCCTCTCTGCTGAGTCAAATGAAAGTACACAATAGTGTGGCTTTCACAGGAATCTCAGTAGTGCCATTGGCACAGTGAAGAACTGCACTCTCTGGCACATCGGCCAAGAAAGACTAAAACACTTTCTCACTGGCGTGACCTGCAAAACATGATAAACCAGGTCAGGGCATACCAGAGTGGCACACACATGTGGGTGCCCAGAAGGGAGCTCACACCTGCTTTCTCCAGTCTTTTTTTCTCATGTGCCATGCTGAGCTAAGCCAAGGCTAGGCCTAGTGTGTTGTCCAAACCTAGGCTCATGCTTAAGCTTGCTGACCACAAGCCCAGGTTCGGTTGACATGCTGAGCTCTTTCCTTGCTAACCACAAGTTGTAGTCAGGAACGAATCTTGGGTGCAGCATATGGTTAGCAAGGAGAGAGTGTAACCACATGCTTAGGTTCAGATAACATGCTAAGGCAAACTTTGGCTTAGCTCAACACAGGAGTAAGAAATACCAGGAAGGAGCAAAGCAAATGTGAGCCCTTCTCTGAGAGCCTGCACATTCGCAGAAAGTTATAGTTTGGCTTACAGTGGTACCTCGGGTTACAGACGCTTCAGGTTACAGACGCTTCAGGTTACAAACTCTGCTAAACCAGAAAAGGTACCTCGGGTTAAGAACTTTGCTTCAGGATGAGAACAGAAATTGCGCAGTGGCGGCAGAGCAGCAGCGGGAGGCCCCATTAGCTAAAGTGGTACCTCAGGTTAAGAACAGTTTCAGGTTAAGGACGGACCTCCAGAACAAATTAAGTTCTTAACCCAAAGTACCACTGTATTGTGTTGTGTGAACCAGGTCACTGTGTTGGAATTTGGGTCATAGCAATCTTTTATTTATAGCAGCTGTGTTCCTGTGGTTAAGGTCATCACGTTATCATTATTGGTGCCCACAGGGCAAGAGCCTGGTGCAGGCATCCAGGGCCCCACTCGGCAAAATGTACAGGAGGACCACCAAGCACAGCAGGACTGGCTTACCACATTTTGAAGCCACACCCATTGTCATCTGAAGAGGGACCATTTTGCTCACTCACAATAATTTCTCCTGTGCAGAAGTACATGGGCAAGTATGCACTGCAGCTAAGTCCCTCAACTAACCACTTACCTTTAGAGATTTCCCTTTTCCCAGGTTTTTCTACTTTCTCTGGCTTTTCAGGTTTCTTAGCTTTCTCTGGCTTCTCGGGTCTCTCAGGCTTCTCTGGCTTTTCAGGTTTCTCTTTGGGAATTGCTAGAAATAATAACACCAATATATTCATGTATCTGAAATATACATATAAAATATTTTATTACATACATTCATTTATATGAGATATACATACAGGTATATCTTAGAGGGGAACACCAAAGAATGGTGTCTAACTTGAAAACACACACTCATAGGACCTGTGATGTCTAACACATTGAGGAAAAGTGACTTGCAGTACAATCATAAGCATTTTTATTCCAGAAACTAATGCACATGACGACATGTACACCTGCACCCTCCCTCTGCCTTACACATACACAAGCACACACACAGATGGACAGACACACACTCTCATGGGTGTGCAAACAGACACAACGTGCTAACTACAATATTGTAATTTAATGTTGTGAACTGCCCTGAGTTCCACAGATGAAGGGTGGTATACAGATTGAGTTATTTGTTTGTTTGTTTAACAACTCCCTCACTTGCCTTCGCTCTCATTCAGTTCCCCAATCAGCTGTTGAGACAGTGTCTGTGAGGGCCACAGGAAGTAGGTTGCCCTCGTGTGTTTTATAAATCTAACCTATTCTGCATTGGTGGTGGTGGTTGTCATTAGAAATTAGTTTAGCTTCAAGATGGTGAATTAGCAACAATGTTTCTTTAGTAAGTGTATCTTTTCAGGGAAATCTGCATTTTCAAACACTGCTAGCTCATGGCCTGCCACACAGAATTACAGTGGTACCTCGGTTTAAGTACACAATTGGTTCCGGAAGTCTGTACTTAACCTGAAGCGAACTTTCCCATTGAAAGTAATGGAAAGTGGATTAATCCATTCCAGACGGGTCCACAGAGTACTTAAACTGAAGCGTATTTAACCTGAAGCAAACTTTCCCACTGAAAGTAATGGAAAGTGGATTCATCTGTTCCAGACGGGTCCGCGGAGTACTTAAACTGAAAGTACTCAAACCAAGGCGTACTTAAACTGTGGTATGACTGTAACACCCACAGACAGCCACTAGCTTACACTGATATTGCTGCTGTTCCACCCCCACCCCAATTTTGGCATTAAAGACATTTTAAAATCTTCAGAAACTGCTTGGGAAAATGCTTCCTCAGCAAGATTTTCCTGATAAAAATAACTTTCCTTTGAACTTTAGCAATATTCCTTATCACAAGAGAATGACTGGTGAGGGAGGAGTCTGATGAATTTGGGATTTTAGGCAGCCCTTTCTCCCTTCTTGCAAAAGCTTCTGGCAGACAGCAGAGGACAGTTGTTGCATTATTCTCACCCTGCCTTGAGAATAAACTCTCAGATCCTAGATTTAGTTCTTCAGAGAATAGTAACAATGCACCATCAATTTATAATGAGACAATAAGAACGTGCATGGAGCTTCCAGAAATAAAACAATGGAGGGGGCACTGTAATGGCAACAAAGGGAGAAAGAGGTCCTTAAATAAAAAAGGATGCTTCTTTTTTTGAGAAGCTTTCTTCCTTTGCCTGCAGGAGCTTCCAAAACTCACCCCATCACAATCCATCATTTACATCCTCTCCTGTATCTCCAAGCCATCACCTAAGAGCATTTACACCACCACTAACCCAGCATGACACTCTCTCCTCCATGACCCTTTCTGAACCCCTTCTCCTGGTTCCATCCTTCAAGCCTGAATACAACCACCACCATAGCACTCCTTCTCCCACTCCCCACGCTCATTAACAATTGCCTGTTCTGGGCTCTGAAGTGCCACTTTAACATCCTAATTTTTGTTACTTGTGACTTCAGGGACACTGAATCTAGTGGGTGGTAGTGGGTGAAAGGTGAAGAACCACTGACTTTCTTTATTTTGAAAGTCATGCTGAAGCCCCGGTGCGCTTCCATGGCCTTGCCCTGGAGAATATGTCACCAATCCAAGCGATGTCAAAATGTTTAATCATCCCTAGAATTTGAAGTCTCCTATTTTGGCAGCACCTGCCACTCTCAGATAAGCACATAGCCTTTAGCCACGGCTCTTTCTGCGTCCTTATGAGGAAGTGGTGGTCACTGTTGTCCTACAATCCGAGATTAGCATATTGTGCTGTGAGGATGCTGCCAAGGCTCACCAGGCAGGCCTGGCAAACTAATTAGAACAATCCCTTATCCTATATTTGGTGGCAGGAAAAGAGATTTGCTCATCATGCCAATACATTCTGCACTTATCCACACACACACACACACCCTGTTTACCCAGCTAATTGGTTGCACCAAGGAGACCTCGATGCTGTGTAATTCTTTTTGAAACATCTTTGATGGCAAACTGTGTTAATGTTACTGGTCAGTGTAAGTGCAAAACGAATGGTTTTGGAATTGGTCCTCTCCATCATAGTAAATGTTTCCGTTTTGGTTTGCACCATGGTTGATTTTAAGCCAGCCTGATATTTGTTTATTTATTTTTGCCCATAGCAAGTTTTTAGTTCAGCCTCCGAAAGACTGCTCTGCAACACAGCAAAAGGTCACGCTGTGTTCTCACTGCAGCTGCTTCTGTCTTCACGGGAGACTGAAGGAGGCAAGATATTTTGCAGTGCTCTCCAATGCCTTATGAACACAAGTGTCTGCAATGAAGATTAGCACCTATGCATTTTGCCTCATATATCTGGTTCTACAGGAGCTAGAGACTTGCTTTTCAAGCATAAAAATAAAAGCACAGATTCCTGGCCAGCCAATGAAGCTAACAGGCACTTAATGCTGGGTTAGCAAGTCATATGACTGAGCTGAATGGGCTTAGAGTGCAGTCTAATATCCATTAGGGTCAGCTCATCTGGCCAAGTCCCCACTGAGCTAAATGACCTACTGACTGATGGGTAAGGCTTTTCACTCCAAGAGCAGATATTTGTGTGTTTTCAGCTGTTTCTGATGAGTTCTGCACATTCTTATAAACAGAACACACTTGGAATAAAATACATAGAAATCATCACCTTTGGGTGGAGGCTTCTTTTCAATTTTCTCTTGCTTTACAGGCTTGTCTGTCTGGATTTCTGGAAGCAAAACACCAGTTAGTTCCTGGAAAGCAATTTTAAAAGTACATTGGAAAAACAACAGTGCTAGTTAGCTAGTGCACTGAATATTTGAAATTATTACCATTCTTATTTTGTTTCCAAAAAGTATACCCTACTTTTTTCCATCCACAAAGATACTGCTCAAAGAGGTTTGCAAATATAAATGCAACAATGATCCAATCATTAAAATACAAATCATGAAGACAGTGAAAATGGCCACAAAAAGTAAAACACAGAAAAACACAACCACTACATGAAGCAGCAGGATAATTCAACAGCTTGCTTAAGAAGGAATGCTTTCAACTGTTGGCAGAACATAATTAAGGAGGAAGATGTCCCAACAAATTAATAGGGGGACAGACAGAGAACTTGACATACAGAGCACCAGCATAAAAAAAGCCCCTTTGCATGTTGCAACCAATCTTGACTCAGGTTGCACACACAAAGGGTGCAACCGCCTATCATAAAGGATGGGCAGATTCACAGAAGAGGAGGTAGTCCTCCAGGTAGCCTGGTTACTTGAAGCCCAGTTTAGAACTTTATTGCTAATATCCAGCACCTTTAACTGCACTCGGAAATGCACTGGAAACAGAAAAAAGGGAGGAGAACATACCCATAATAATTTAAATAGAAATTATTACCTTTGGGTGGTGGCTTCTTTTCAGTTTTCTCTGGTTTTTCGGACTTATCTATGTGGATTTCTGGAAGCAAAACATCACTTAGTTATTGAAAGAGATACTATTGTCGCAGGAGGGCAGTGGAAAAAATATGTCAAAAACACATCAAAGTTACCTAGCTTAGAAATGAAACATTTGAAATAGAATATATATTGCCTAGACACAACAGTGTTCTTGATAGTGTTGCTGTTTTCAAAATCCATTATTTATTCCATGGGGGCGGGGAGGAACAGTAGTGGCTCACTCTGTAGGGTCGAGCTAACAAGGAACAGGAAGGGGCAAAGCCACTTACTAGGACAGGGAAGGGCAAGGCAGTGGAAAGGTAGAGGATGCACAGATGCTCCTCAGAGCCAATCCAATGCCCTGACTGGCACATCCACACACCACACTGCCAGTAGCGGTGTGTGGTGGGGGTGGACCCCCCCGGGTGTCATCCTGAGGTGAGTGACATTCGGCACACTGCCTGCCCGTGACTCCCAAGCCTATCCTGACTCCTGAGCTGTCAAAATGAAGGGGGAAGACTGCCAGCAAAGCGGCGCAGCTCCCCCTTTCCCCTGATGGCTCAGGGTAGAGTCCTAAGCCGTCGGGGGAAAGGGGGAGCTGCACCGCTTTGCCAGCGGTCTTCCCCCTTTGTTTTGACAGCTCAGGAGTTGGGGGAGAGTCGCACAGGCGGGCAGCTAGCCCCGCTGGGACACACACGGCTAGCCCCTGGGATGTGCGCAGCTAGCCCCACCCCTGGGTGCACAGCATGTGCGCCGCTCCGGGTACTGGTACATGTAGCTCCGCCTCTGCACCCTGCCATCTCACACGCCCACCCAGTAAACAAATATATATATTTTTTGATGAATTTATTGTTTCCTTCCTTCCTTTAAATTTGCAAAATGGTGCAAGGATGAAATTGTGTGTTAGTGCAACTGAGCAAGACCTCTTGCCTCATGAGTCTTTAGCAGTGATTTGCTCTTTGCTCCCCACCAGACATTTTTCAGGTGCAGTTTCTTTTGAGCTCCCTGTTGTTTTTTATATTCAGGGCTATGCATGTAGAACAGACTCCATTGCAAGTGACTGTCAATGAGTTTTATGGGGCCATGTTCACAGGGGGCAACCTGTGCCAGAGAAGAGACAAATTTCTTTGCCACTCCTAAGAGTCCTGATGTTCTTGGGAAAAGGTACTGATTTAAACCCACTACCACATTTGGGTTGCTGATACAACCTGACTGCTACTCAGTGGGGTCAGTTTTATAGCAGAAAAACAGCAACCCTAAAGAATTTGTAACATTTAAGGGGGGGGAGAAATCACATCCCCCCATTCAGCCTCCTTTCAGTGCCTTTTTTTAAACAGCATCTGCTTTATTCTCTATGACAAATAGCTTTAATTTTCTGCTAATCACATCATATCATTTTTTGCTGAGTTGCCAAAGCAGTTGTATTCTCATAGAAGACTTGCATGGCCAGTTGAAAGGATGCAATTTATCTCTATCAGAGAGGCATATTGTTAATAAATCCTAAATATTATGAATTCATGTTTAGAAAACTGACAGAATCCAGCAGCAGCAACGATAATCTCAGTCACCAAGGCAACCATCCTGATTCTCTATAAGATGACAGTACAGTTTATTAAATTATTGTGAGAGAGTATGTTTTTTTAAAGAAGTATTTCATTGCTAAATTTTCATTAGCTACCAAGAAAATCCGGAGGGGGGGGGGTCCACAGCTTTCTTTCTACACTGCTGGTTTCACAGCAGTTTAGTATTTTATTTCCTTGATTGTGGATATCACCTTTTCTGATAATAGAAAGATACACATCACCTGTAGGCAAATAATTATTTTATATTCTCTAAGATGAAAAGTCAATAACCTGTTCAACTACAATTTTAAAATATTGAGGAGATATGTTTCTATAAAAGTTTAGCAGATCAGCATAGCCTTGCACTGCTCCATTTGGAATTCCCAAGCCACGGCACAGATTTTACAGATTATGATATGAAATTGTTTTCCACATATACACTGTGGTATTTATTCAGACTGAGTATTCTCCCTGCATTATTGCCCAGGCTTAAACCACAATAGCAAGAAAATGCTTGTGTGCAAGCTAGATACATAGATATGTTTCATGTATAATCACACAAAAAGTATGGTTCAGCCAAAGTTCAGCACTAATCTCATCCACATGCCACAGTAAGACATAAATTGTGATGGGTCTTACTTCTTTCCATCCTGCTCTCCTGGCTTGCACTTGGGAGAAAAGAAACCATGATCCCTGACTCAGCATTACATCTGAACCAGGATTTGTTTCACTCCCAATAAACAATTATCTATAGCCAATGTTTGGGTTTTATATATATATACTGTATAGCTTTCTGATCATGATTTGTTGGACCCAAACCAAACATTAGCTCAGATTCAGTTGTAATATGAACATAAGGTAGGATCCAAAATTGCATGGGCAAACTTCCACTTGTGCAACAAAACCATACATTCTTCTCCTTCCGCCTGTAGACCCCATGTGCCACCAGATGTTCTCCAGAGTGCCGCCCAATCCCCCAGAACAGCTTTTAAGGGCATGTGGTAGCTGCAGGGGGCAGGTGAACTTCTGTTGCACAATAAGTTTGTTCTGCTCACACATAGGCAGAATTAGATACAATCCATGGTTTGCTTCTCCCCAGCTTGGTGCATTCATGGTAAACCATTAATTATGTTTCACTGTGTTGTGTGAACTGAGCCACAGTAAAGTTCCTCCAAGCAACAGTAGAATTTCAACTACTTAAAAGCACCTGAGATCTATGGATATAGGGCAGCATGCAAAATCAGTCATTCAATCAGTTAATTAATAACTCTCCCACTGAGATCAATGGAACTCAAAAGCACAAACATTGCTTGGAATATTCCAGTTTTTGCGATTCAAAATCCTGGAAGATTAGAGTTTGATTTCAAATGATGAAATATAATCTTATATTGACCAGCTCCTGCACCAATATAACATGAACTCTTTAATTTTAAAGCTCATATTTAAGCATTTGGGGGTGAATTCCGACAGCAATATGTCTGTCTTGATTCCTTTATGTCTAATGCATATACCAATATAGGAAAAGGCAGAAAGAATAAAGCCTATATTATAGAAGTAGTTTGGCAAGCAGTGATCAGAATAATTTTAGCTAAGCATTGTTCCTCTCCTCTGACTGCAAAAGTGTTGGGCTCAGTGAGTGGGAAATAACATCTTTAGCAATCTAATTAGCTAGATCCTTTTGTAGTTTTAACCACAGATTAACAAGGGTTTATCTCTATGCTGGCTTGCTGCTTTGAAGTCCTATTTTCTGTCAATTCAGGATGCTAACTGTCCCATACTGATGTCTGCCAACCATACAAATTAGAAAAGGACATCAGATTTTGCCTTCTGACATCCAAGGCCCCATTCACCTGTCCTGTTGACATTTTGCTGCTGCCTTCTGAACCACCTTTGTTGCCATCACTGTTCTCGTCCCCTCGGTCTTCCAGTTCAGTCTTTTCAACATCTTCAGGGGTGTTTATCAAATGGATAGTGAATGAACACAAGGTGCAACACAACACTCATGTACTAGGCATAGAAAGTCAACTTCTGCTGACTTCTACAGTATATGAAAAAAAGCATTGGCAATCAGCCAATGTACATTCTGGATTCAGAGCAAGCAAACAGCAGGAGATAGAGGGCATGTGAACATGCATGTTGACTGGGCACATGAAAAGCATGGAGCATCTAGAGCAAGGGTAGGCAACCTAAGGCCCGTGGGCCGGATGCGGCCCAATAACCTTCTCAATCCGGCCCGCGGATGGTCCGGGAATGAGCATGTTTTTACATGAGTAGAATTTGTCCTTTTATTTAAAATGCATCTCTGGGTTACTTGTGGGGCATAGGAATTCGTTCATATTTTTCCCCAAAATATAGTCTGGCCCACCACATGGTCTGAGGGATGGTGGACCGGCCCATGGCTGAAAAGGGTTGCTGACCCCTGATCTAGAGGATGAATAAGCATGTGTTTAGAAGATGAAGAAAAATAAAGGATGAGATTGAGAAAGAATGGGTGGTGGCAAAAATCTTTAAGAAACAGAGAAATAGCAAAAAAACTAAGACAAAGTGTGTTTGGGTAGGTGAGCAGGGTTAATTTTGTGGTCCCAGTCACAGCACCACCCTCCCCTAGGTAACGACTAAAGAAAGGTGCAATAAAATAACCCAATCAGATGATGATCTGGATTAAAATGGGCATTAAAATGTAGAAAGAATTTGGCTCAGGCATTGGGTGTATATCCATCCCAGCCTCCTTGGTGGAGGCCTGATACTTTTTCAGGGCCGTGTCAAGGATTATGGTTATCCCAGGATGCTGATCTACTAAGGTGGCTGTCCTAAGGTCACCACTGGAAGCTCTATGACCTCTCTGCCCCACACTTGGCTTCTCGATAGAGACTTCCACAAAGACCCCTCTAACAGGGTACCCTGAATACGCTTCTGGTTCAGGACAGGGGTGGTGCACCACTTCACTCAAAAGCGACTGCACTGTGGAAGACACACACAACCAGCTTTTATGATTGGCCCATTTTGAACTTAAGCTTTTGGCAGGAAGTTGCGCCCTGTGACCCTGCTGGCTGGGGAATTCCCAAGCGGCCAGTCCACCACATGTATTCTGTCTGCCAGGGATTGTAGCTGAGGGTGATGGACTGCAACCATTGCTTACCCAAGAAAGGGGTGAACGGCCATTTTGGTCATTTGAAGACACAGAATTACTTTTTTTGTGTTTATAGTTATATAAAAGAAGCCCGTCAAATCTGATGTACAGTGGGCAGATTTGCATTCATGAAACATTCATCTAAATGCCTTTTATGACTCTAAGCTATCCCCTTAAACCATAACAAATAACAGAGCACCTCAACTTCCTGTAGAAACACACAATGCAATTTCAATACAGGAATTCAAAAAGCAGATAAGTTATTGGTTTTTTGTTTTTTTTTAAAAAAAGGTTAAAGACCCCTGAGGTTGTGGCGCTCATCTCGCTTTATTAGCTGAGGGATCCGGCGTTTGTCCGCTTCCGCAGACAGTTTTTCTGGGTCATGTGGCCAGCATGACTAAGCCGCTTCTGGTGAAACCAGAGCAGTGCATGGAAACGCTGTTTACCTTCCCGCTGCAGCGGTAGCTATTTATCCACTTGCATTTTGACATGCTTTCAAACTGCTAGGTTGGCAGAAGCTGGGACTGAACAATGGGAGCTCACCCTGTCGCGGGGATTCGAACCGCCGACCTTCCAATCGGCAAGCCCAAGGCCACATTAGATATTTGAAAGGTCACCTGACATGCAGCTAATCCAGAGTCCCCACTGCAAGCTACAATCCTCCATAATAATATAATAATAATAATAATAATAATAATAATAATAATAATAATAATAAATTTTTTATTTATACCCCGCCCTCCCCAGTCAAAAACCGGGCTCAGGGCGGCCGACACCAACAGAACCACAATAAAACATAAAAACAATTAATTAAAATACAGATTAAAATACAGTATTAAAATTTAAAGTGCAGCCTCATTTCAAGTAGGCCATAAATCCAAGCCATGAGGGAGAAAAACACAGGGGTCAGGCTGAGTCTAACCCAAAGGCCAGGCGGAACAGCTCTGTCTTGCAGGCCCTGCGGAAAGATGACAAATCCCGCAGGGCCCTGGTCTCCTGGGAAAGAGCGTTCCACCAGGTTGGGGCCAGTACTGAAAAGGCCCTGGCTCTAGTAGAGGCCAATCTAGCCATCTTATGACTCGGGATCTCCAGAATATTATTATTTGTGGACCTTAAGGTCCTCCGCGGGGCATACCAGGAGAGGCGGTCCCGTAGGTACGAGGGTCCCAAGTCGCATAGGGCTTTAAAGGTCAAAACCAGCACCTTAAACCTGATCCTGTACTCCACCGGGAGCCAGTGCAGCTGGTAAAGCACTGGATGAATGTGATCCCGCGGCCGGGACCCTGTAAGGAGCCTCGCCGCGGCATTCTGCACCCGCTGGAGTTTCTGGGTCAGCTTTAAGGGCAACCCTGCGTAGAGCGAGTTACAATAGTCAAGCCTGGAGGTGATCGTCGCATGGATCACTGTGGCCAGATCGGGGCGAGAGAGGTAAGGGACCAACTGCTTGATGCGGCGGAGATGGAAAAATGCCACCTTTGCTGTGGATGCAACCTGCGCCTCCATGGAAAGGGAGGCGTCAAAGGTTATACCCAAACTCTTGACAGAAGGCGCTGGTACCAATTGAGCCCCTGCAAAAGATGGGAGTTGGCCCCCCAACCCCATGTCGCCCCGAACTAGCCAGAGGACCTCTGTCTTCGAAGGATTTAACTTCAGTCGGCTCCCACGTAGCCATCCAGCCACAGCTTCCAAGCACCTGGTGAGTGTGTCCGGGGCCAAGGCAGGGCAGCCGTCCATCAACAGATAGATCTGGGTGTCATCAGCATATTGATGACAACCCAGCCCAAAACTCCGGACAATCTGGGCAAGGGGGCGCATAAAGATATTAAAAAGCATTGGGGAAAGGATTGCGCCTTGCGGGACTCCACACACCAAGGGGTGCCGCGGCGACAACTCCCTCCCTAGCGCCACTCGCTGTCCCCGACCTGACTCAATGTGACTCAATATGATTGATTGCTTCCTTGTGTTCACTATCAGGCCATTTGGCATTCCACAAGATCCCACTGACATGATGGGAAAGCGAGATGAGCTCCGCCTTTGACTGGACTTAACTGTCCAAGGGTCCATTACCTTTACCTTTACATGCAGATGATTAGAGTTTGTGATCAGTATATGCCTTCTTACTGCTGTGCTGGACATAGTGTGCTAAAATCAAGCTGTTTGCTCTGTGTGCCACAGTAAACAAAAATACTATGGCTGGGAATCTTAACTGTTATAAAATATTTCCATTGCAGTCCTGGAACCATTATACATGCATCCTTCCCTCCCCAAATTACTTTACTTGGATCCACTGAGAAGCAAACAACCACTCTCAGGTCTTAGAAAACCCAGCAGCTCTGTGTTTACCAAAGAGATAGTTGAAATAGTCTGATTTTATGATGCATTCAAATACAAGTCTATTTTGTTTTCAGGAAGAGAGCAATACAGATTTATCATGGATTAAGGCTTTACTGCTGAGAATTTTAAGTGATTTCCCCACTGGGGTGTAGCTCTATTGAAGCCCTCAGTGATGAAAATATTAGTGCCAGCAAGTCAAACATATCCCTTCTTCTCCACAGCAGCAGGTGTTTTGATTTGAGAGATAATAGTTTTGATTATTTCTTTGTTGGGCAATAAGGCAAAAATGGGAGAACTGCATGAAAGTACCAGTACTTTTGATCCCCCAAAGGGGAACAAATATCACAACTGGAGAGAGACCTGTTGGAATGTAATGTAAAAGTGCTGTCTAAAATGCATAAAATATTATTGGAATGGGAGACAAAGGATGAGCAAGTAAAATCCTCAATGATACATTGGGCAATAGATATCGGTCATAATACAGACAGGGAAGCATGGCAAGGATTGTGGAATATGGATACAAAATTTACAGCATGTTATGGTCTAAGAGAAAATTATATGAAAATGATATACTGATGGCAGCGGTGGAGCTTCATGCTCTGCCACAGGGGGCGGAGAGCAGATGTGCTGCCCCCAGTGATGTGGCACGCGTTTTGGGGCGGGGCGCACCGTGCGCAGTGATGTTGCACACGTTTTGGGGCAGGGCGCGCTGTGCACAGTGGTGGGGCACACGTTTTGGGGCGGGCGGGCAGCGGCGATGGTGCTCCTGGGATCACGTCACTTGGGGCGCGCCACCCCCACCACCCCTATCTTCCTACACCCCTGACCGATGGTATCCAACACCAAGCAAATTGGCAAAAATGTATAAATCAAATAAGTGTTGGAAATGTAAAGAGAAAGAAGGTTCTTTTTATCATATGTGGTGGTCTTGTAGTAAGGTTAAAGCTTACTGGGAAATGATATATAATGAAATGAAAAGGATGTTTAAAATAATGTTTGTAAAAAACCCAGAAGCTTTTCTTTGAGGAATTATAGGGACAAAACTACCTAAACCATATAGAAACTTATTCATGTATGCTACTATAGTGACAATAACGTTAGTCACCCAGAAAATCCTATGGGCTTGGGATGGTTAAATTCAGAGCTAGCCTAACCATGTGGTGACATAAAACAAATGTTTCAACTGGAGCTAACAATAGTGGGCTATAGTGGCAATTAGTCTCACCAGTAGTAGCAGTCAGTGTGGAAGGGTGGCGGTGTTTTCCTGACCTGTCACTGCCATTGGATACTTACCAACAAGGGGAAGGGGCAAACATCAAGCAGGTCAGCATGGTGCACCAGCAGAAGTACTGGATTGGCTCTGCTGGCACATCTGCACTGCACCAAACTCCCTGCCACCTCATCTCTCCCTGTTACTCTCCCAGTACAGCACAGTGATCCTGGTGGCAGAAGGTCATGTAAGCGCCACCACTCTTCCATGCGGACTGCTACCAAGGCTGCATTCACAGGGCAGTTTATTCCATTTTCATGATGTTTTCCACATTATAGTAGAGTTTCCACACAATGTAAAAGCTTTTTGCTCTTCTGTTTCCTTTCTATTCTCACACCAGCAGCTACCAGAATATCTCTCTTCCCTGTACCTTCCTTAAATTCCCATCTAATAATTCTGCATAACATAATCTCAGCATGTTGCCTTCTTTTTGCCTAGGGTGCAAAAAGAGAACAGGAATTTAAGCTACACCTCCTGTTTTAATTAAGCATACTGTTTTCTTTGACGGAACATGATAATTTCTTTGCTCAGGTGTGGTCCTTTACTCTAGATGTGCTGCTATGGTACGGATGGATCCATGCTGGATTCATTTATGAAGGACATTCATTTTATGGTTTTTTTTTTGATGCCTGAAAGGTGGCCACTGATTTCAGGAAGCCTCTCCATGCACTGTTATGCACTACAAAAACAGTTATGCAATCCTGCAGTCTTCCAAAATAAAAGTGTGTATATTTTAACACAAAGTGCTTTGCAGGAAGATTCACAAAATTGTCTTCCGGTGAGCAGTAGTTAAGAGGCAGCAAGCCCCCACTGCAGTCCACGGTAAAAGCAATTCACATACAAAAAGAAGCACAGTGCCATATGGAGATATAAAGAGAAAATCAGCTAAACTCTGAAAGCACTAAATATGCAAATTGGGATATTCTTTAGAGACGAGTGAATGGAATAACTAATTACCCAAATGGTGCCAACATCAGCCATACTGGCAAACTCTATAAAACCCCACAGGTCTTGTGCTATTCTAGCGCTTGTATTTTAAGTGGCTCTGCAGCTTGAAAGAGGGATTTTGGATTTAGATAAGGACTGGTGTTTTTTGTTGGCTGGTTAAACAATTTCCATAAACATGAACATTACCAAAATGTTACTGCCACCCCTGAATATTATTTAAAGATTGTTGAAGTGAAAGGAGAATAAGAGTTTTCAGTCCTAAGCAGGTGGATAGAAAGGGGACAGCAAAATGTCAACAAAGTGACATTTACAGGTGTGTGACACATAGGCCCTGGGACTGTGCAGAGGCCGTATACTGTTAGTTTTTGTTATGAAAGCATTCGCAGTAGTCTTAATGGCATAGTAATTATATTTAACATCTCCTGCCTTACACACAAAGGCACTTTTTAACAGAGCAAAAGACCGGAGGTGTGACCCTGATCCAGGGATGGGGAACTTGAGAGACATATTTCTTCTTGGGCAACCTCCCAGATGGCAAAAGTGGATGTGGTCAGACACACAGCGCTTTCCATCCTCCATCCAGGCAAGCATTATTATCACAGGACACATTCTAGCCAGGTATTATCACAGGACACATTCTAGCCAGGTAAGATCACTAGAGGAGGACCCAGAGCAGGCCTAACAAGAGGGGTAGCAGAACAGGCCAGATAGAGAGGATTCACATCGCAGACCACATTCATCCTCTAGGTCTGGGATTCTCCCAGGGGCTCTTGCGTGGCCCTAGCCCCTTGTCAGGGGTACGGACAAAAGCATGGCGAGCCCCTGGATTCACCCGTGCAGCAGCAGCAATGGAGGTCCAGGCACAGCCAATCCTAACCCCTCCACCAACCAATTTTTAACCAATGCCTAACCGCAACCTTACAAGTTGTGACGATTTGCTACGCAGTGGGTGAAAACCAAGTGGCACCAGTCAATCAGCCAAATGGAAAAATTCCTACCAGGCCCCTGCCCCCAAAGCAGACGACCCCATGACAGGCATAGCAAGGTCAAACACAAAAGCCTAATTAAAGGGAGGGTGGGCAGGTAATCCGATGCACACAGCGAAAGAGAAGGCCCAATGCTGCGTGCAAAGAATATGGGCTGTCCATCAAAATTGCAACATAGAAATCTCCCCAACAACCCAGAAGAAACCAATCACAGTCATGGCCATCTAGACGATCCTGCCCAGCAATAGAGGGGTGACTTGCCAGACCCCACCGCAACACATGCTCTCCATGAGAGAACCCGCTTTGTGGTCATTAACCAACTCCAGGAATTACATTTGCTACTTGTTTTGGGAAAGAGTTAATTTCCAGACCTTTGCCTAGGCTTTTTGGTTTATGGAAATAAAAAATGTTGGAGATACAAAACACCCACTGGAAAAAGTTATCTGCTCTTGAAGTTCTTTTTTATTAAAATTGCTGGATATGTTGCTCAAGCAGGAAGCTCCATATTCACCTCCAAGCATTTTGATGTGTCACAATATGTGGAAATGTTATTATTATAGCTGTGGGCAGGGGTGGGGTGGGTGTTATACCTTAACATTTGGTGGAACTGACTGCCATTCTTCATGCATTTACATCTTGATGATTTCAAAGAGTAATGGTAATGGGGTAATGGATTCCAATGGATAATGGATTTCATGAATCCATAGCACTTAATTTTTAAAAAGGTCTTTGGTCAATATTTATTTTTACTTTGGGATAGCAGTGTCAGGGTCTAAATGGCATCTCCTTATTTATAGCACAGCCCTATGCAAGTTTACCCAGAAGCAATTCCCACTGAGCTGAGTGAGACTTAGTACCTGGGAAGTTAGGCGGCCTGATACAATAGGTATTAGAACACTGCAATATTTAAAAGAAATTCCAATAAATAACTAGTGACTGTAACAAGCTTTTAAGCAGTAGACAAAGCCTGCATGTGGCCATAACTTTATCTAGTTCGATATCTAGTTCTTTCTAACATCATTTATCTCCTAAAAATTATAACGAGTGAGCCACACACCAAGTGATGGGAATGTGTAGGAAAATATGATGGAGTTTGTGGGTGACTGTCAACCCCACAACCTCTCTTCCCAGCAGGTTTTGGCCCACTTTTATTTCCCTTGTTCCTCTCCCCCTCCACAATGGTTCTCCATTGTCTGCCTCATCAGATCAGTCTCCTTCTTTGGAGGTCTTTAAGCAGAGGCTTGACAGGCATATGTCAAGAATACTTTGATGGTTTTTCCTACTTGGCAGGGGGTTGGACTGGATGGCCCTTGTGGTCTCTTCCAACTCCATGATTCTTTGATTCTTGCCTTTTCCCACCTCCTATTCCAGCTGTGGCCTTTCCATTTGAAGTCAGCCACCAATGTATATTCAAATATAAGCATATAGATGAACTGTAGCTGGGTTAGAGGTAGATAGCCCAACAAAATTTGACTTTGCCTCCTGGCCCATTTTCTTGACCTTTACGTCCTGCAACTTGTCACCTCCCCCCTCCTTTTTACTGCCCTTGCCACCTGATAGGCCAAATTAAATATATTATAGCCATTTTGAAATTTGCAGAATAGGCCAATTTAACAATTGCTGTTTAGAATGCTTGGCCATGCAAAAATGGATATACTGGTTGATGATGTCAAACTGCCCTTTAACTCGGCTCCTAACAGTTTTAACAGTTCTCTCTCAGGCAAAATCTCACGTTATCCAGATATGTTATATCCACTCTACCAATGTTATCTTTCTGAAGGTACAGGTAGGTAGCCGTGTTGGTCTGAGTCGAAACAAAATTAAAAAATTCCTTCAGTAGCACCTTAAAGACCAACTCAGTTTTTATTTTGGTATGAGCTTTCGTGTGCATGCACACTTCTTCAGATACACTGAAACAGAAGTAAGGGTCTGGTTACTTCTGTATAAATAAAATAAAATAAAAACTTAGTTGGTCTTTAAGGTGCTACTGAAGGAATTTTTTAATTTTGTTTCTGAAGGTAGTTCTCTTTCCCATGGCAGTTCAGCAGTGATAAGCCTGGGAAAGAAGTCCTCTCATTTATGAACATCTGAAATTTTGTGGTAGAAGATGAAACTAAACTAGCTTTGAAATTTGCTTACCTTTCTTTTTCACTGGTGGTTGGATTCCTTCTAAAAAGAGAGAGAGAGAAAACACATAAAGTTAGGTTAGTTTGCAGTTTAGATATATTTCAATAAACTATTCTTCTGTGTTCCAGTCATAAGCTGTTCATGTAAAAATAAGTTATATTGGATCCACTTCTGTATGGATAGAGGATGAGGCTATGTATTAGTGGCTACCTTGTATATCTGAGATACTATGCTGAGAATCACAAGCAGGAGATGGCTATTGCTCTCACGTTCTCCACAGGCATTTGGTTGGCCACTGTGAGATCAGGATGCTAGACTGGATGAGCCTTTGGTTTCACCTAGAAGGGATCTTCTTATGTAGGGTCAGGGTGCTAATTGCCAGTGCTTTCTCTTTTACCATTAAGCATTGCTTTAGTATTAGTATCTCTGAGACAGTGAGATAGGAACCGATACCTGATCACAGAAAAATATACAAGAATGTATTAGAAGTTGGCTAGACAATAAAACAGGGATGGGAAACCTGTGTCCCTCCAACTGTTGTTGAACTCCAACTCCCACCAGCCCCTGCCAGCATGGGCAATGGTCAAGGATGGGAATAGTAGTCCAGCAACATCTGGGGGAAGGGCACATATTCACCACCCCACCTGCTATAAATGAAGGCCCTATCCACCTATCTCAGCTCTACATTCCCATCTAGGAGGGAAAAATGCAGAAATCAGAATGGCTCCCCTTGTGATCATAGCTCTCCTGTCTGAAGTTTTCACGATGGCAGGAGCTGAGCCACCATAGCTCTGCTACACTCTCACGTGTCACTTGAACTCTCATCATTGGCTGATTCTTCCTACCTCATTCTCACTTTCTCTTAGCTCAACAGATTCAATATATTACATTACTCCTCTTCTGTGCCTTAAATAGTTGTGTAGGAGGGAGATCTTCAGGAAGCTGATATTTTCCTGTCATAGTACTTCAGGAGAAGTGACACTTGTTATGTTATATGCTGTGTTATAGGGTTAGATTCAGACTCGCCTTCCATTCACAGAAGAAGGACTGAGATCCAGCAGAGGCTCCTGCTGTTCTTGAGGGTCTCCCAACCCCCCCCAGTAGTTTTGTTTGTTTGTTTGTTTGTTTGTTTGTTTGTTTGTTTTGAGGATCCAGTGGGCTGCAGGGTAAAGAGGGGAATTGGTGAATATTCCTCCCTCCTTTTCTTCCAGCAGAGCATGGGTAGAGTTCTGGATCAAGCCCACAGTTTATTTCTTTGCTGATATTCAGCTAAAAAAAGGGGGGGGTTGTGTATATTCAAAATTCAAACATACAGCAAACTATCCTTCATACTACTTATTTTCCTTCTGTATAACAACAAGAAGAGCAGAAGGCGTGTCCTCTGTTGATTCTGGCAACCCTGTTTCCTTTCCATCCCTGCTCAGTACAGTATATTGTACAGTATTGTGTTCTTCAATCTTGGATCCCCCTATCTCGGGTCTTTTACTGCAACTCACATAATCCTCAGCCAGCTTAGCCAGTGGTCAGGGGTGGTAGGAGCTCCAGTCCAACTACATCTAGGAACCCAATAATATTGCACTGTATCAAGGCCAGGTATAAGTTTTGAATGATAGCACAGGCACATTTTTGTGCTAATTTCTGTACCATTTAAATTGTCCCTCTTCAGCACTCAGTAGGGTGTCCTGTAATATCAGGGACCAAGGCTGTTAGTGCCAATAGGAGGCTGTTCAATCTGATCAAAAACTGATCAGGAACCTTTAAGGGCAGACTTTCCCAAATCAAAATGTGGGTTAGTTTTCATTTCATTCTAGTCTCCCCTCTGTTCTGTAAAGATAACAAGTCCTGACTATTTGAGCAATGAGTTCCCAAGTATTTCTGCCATGCTCTTTTGCCTGTCAGTCTGTGTATTTGACTTTGGGAAACAATCTCTCATTTTTTTTCCTGCTTCTTTGGGGCTTATTGCCTATAACAGCTGGAAAATAGGCAGAATCCAATATGCTTTTTCCTAATACAGTGAAGGGGGTGGAGGGAATCTGCTCTTGAATTTATAAATGCCAGGCTGCTAAAGATATGGGAACTCTGCCAGAAAAAACAAACAAACAGAGCAGTCTAATTCAGGTGTTGTTATTGCAGGTTAGCATTGCATAGGATGCTCTGAAAATGAACTCTAGTTGCAAACCCTTTGGAGCTTAGCAGCTTGTGTGCATGTATTGTCTCCATTAAGCAGTATCCCTTTGACACTCACATTCAACAGTCCAGCTTGATACTCGGTGTGCACAGCACAGGAACAAACTATCCTGCATGCCATGCAAATGATTTTAATCTACAGAGAGGATGCTCAATTAATGGAAAGATGTATGTAATTAGCAATAAGCATTGGCAGCATACAGCTGCATTGTTCCTGCCTAATACCAATCTAATCTAACACAACATGTGACCTTTTATAAAGATGAGCAAAACCAACCTTTTATTTTCAAGGAAGGCGCCACTTCACCTAAACCAAGAGAGAAAAGAATAACCAGATGAATAGCAGCATAATCAGATATTAGCAATATATATATAACTCCATCTGGGTTATCTTCATATTTAAATGCACTCATTGTACAATGAAAATAGAAAGATTGAGAGATTTTTATTCTGATGCTTCTATTTTCATATGTAGATCAGGGAATTTGTAGCTTTTTTGGCTCACACATAATGAGAGGCTTAATGGGAGTTTGAACATTATACCCATGTGGGTCAAGATACATGTGGGTCACATACACTGGAGCTGCCTCCCACAATTTCCTATTCCAATTGCACTCTTTGTGCTCCCCCAAAGGTACCACTCCCCCAACTCAGGTGGGGTGAAGTTGGATGAAGGGACTGCAAAATTCCCTACATTTTTTGGATCCCAAAGAGAACATTAATGCCTTGATAACTTGAAATGTGAAACTGCAAGAACTAGTCATCGTGTATTGAGTCATCACATATTTCCTCCTAAATTTAGAATTACCATAATCCAAACAGACCATATCCTTTTTAGAAGTTAGAACAAAACAAAAACTAAAATAAAAATGTATTCCATGCTAACTCTTAAACAGTATAGGATCTCTTTCAGGTTCAGGGCTTGATAAAGTTAATCTCCCAATCTAGATTTTTTAGGAGAAGTGGTGCATAATGTCAAGTTCTGAAAATCCTAAAAGTAGCCCTGAAGTTATTGTTCTTATCTGTCTTGGTTTTGATAAATTATGATGGGCTTTCTGTAATGTTCACGTTTCCCTTTGCAAGTATGTTTGCATTATTGAATTACCTTTGTGTTTATTTCATGATTTATACAAGGTATGCTTTACCCCAGAAGCAATTTCTGAGATTAGACCAGAGCCCCAAAAGCCTATTGTGGATGCATTCAAAACTAAAAAATTAAAAATTCTATTTCAAGTTTGTCAAGGATTATACTGAGGAACTGCAGAAGTAAACCACAGAATAGGGTCTAGTGTCAGAAAGACCTGCTGGTTTGTTGTTGTTGTTGTTGTTGCTGCTGCTGCTGCTGCTATTTAGTCATTGAGTCATGTCCGACTTCGTGAACCCATGGACCAGAGCACGCCAGGTTAGTATTCACATGTAATTCTTATCTAAGAGCTTTGTGGTGGGAAAAACTGGGTACTACTACTACTTCCAACTGACAAATCTTTGGAGTAACCCATTTTTTAAAATTCCAGCTGGATTTTAACTGTATTTCTTTTGAAGAGTGTTTTCTGAAGCTACAAAGCAATGATGACTAGAATCACAGAATTGTAGAGTTGGAAGGTACCATGAGGGTCATTTAGTCCAACCCCCTGCAATGCAGGAATCCTTTGCTCAATGTGGGGCTCAAACCCATGACCCTGAGATTAAGAATCTTATGTTCTACTGACTGAATAACAGGCATTACATACGTCACCTGTGACCCAAGTACCTATCCACTACAAAACTGATTATCTTTTGATGTTCCATTAACAGAGTGTCACAGTTGACTGAAGTCAGGGGTAATGTATTTTAATTACTGTGAGGGACAGGGGATACCGGGAGGTCCCTCCCATCTTAAGTACCAGCTCATCGCCAAGCGCTGGGGAAAGCAGGGAGAGTTCCGCCTCAAGCGGAGACTCAGGAAGTGGTGACCGAGGCTCCGGCAAGGTAGCGGAGCCCATGCACAAGGTGGGACAGGAAGGGGGGAGCAAGGGGGGAAGGCCGATCCCGCCAACCCCGGAATTACGCAAGAAACGTCGTGGGAGGAGATTAGGTCTTCCCAAACTTCTTTGCTGGAAGAAAACGCGCCAACCTCCATTCGGAGGTACTGACACCTGACTGACAACATGTATATAGATCGCTCCGAGCACTGTAAATAATCAGCACTTAATAAAAGCCTAAAAGGACAATGCTGTGAGGAGTCGTTACTCTAGAGTAGCCGCATTTGCATCTCTGACAATTACAATCCTAAAACAACAGAAATACTAGCCTACAGAGGCTTTTGATTATTTTGCCCAAGTTGCTGGCTATGCTTACCTGCATTGCAGGAGTTTTTTAAGTGAAATAAAAAAGGTTTTAAAAAGTGCTAGTTATGTGCTAAGGAGTTCCATTAGGGTGCAGGAGCCAACAGATATCAGCTTTTTACTTTTTCTGTTTAAGTAGCCCCTGTCACATTGCAACAAAATAATCAAAAGCCTCTTTGGGCTTGCAGTTAGTTGTGCAGTTTCCCTGGATTCCAGCCAGTGTATATATTGCCTAGACCACAGGTAGTGCATTAGAACTCAACCACTATTGTCAGTTTCAGCCACAATGCCAACTACTGCTCAATATCAAATACGGGGTTGGTCTTAGAATTCTAATGCATCCAGTGCCGATTCATTGCTCAAAGGGTATACAAATTTAAGTAGAGAGACTTGGGAATAATTGCTACTGTTCCTTGAAGTTAATTCTTTGGCTGTATGCTTGCATTGTACTTTTCCAGTTTTTGTATAATCTAGCACAACTAGAGTAAAAATAAGGGAAACATTGTAATCCTGGCCTCCTTTCCATAATTGGAGTATTAAATACTATACAAGAGCTATTCAAAAGAGAGGCCAGCTGTGAGGCTATAGTGGTCATTTGATGAATTCTTGCCTCTTAGCTATCTATTTTGCTTGACCCTACTGGACGGCAGGATAAGAATGCAGCTGTACAAAACCAATCACTTGAAAACATCAGAACATGCCTCTGGTTAAAGAATACCTCTTTCGCTCTCATCTTCATCTTCAAATATGAGGTCGGTCAATAATGAAAGAAAGCCATACACCCAGTCTGTTGTATCTTCCACTGCACCATGTACGAGTCTCAGTGGATCAGTGGTGAGCTTGTTTACAGATTGTCCTGAATGCAAAATATAAAGAAGATTAAGATAAAGAACATTAATTTAACTGACTGATTGATAGCCTTTCAATTAAAAAAGATGAATTCTCTAAAAAGTTGACTTTGATGAAGCAATCCTAAATGTGTGGGTGCCTTTTCTTTTGTAGACAACAGTTGTGATCCACAAAAATGTGAGCATATTTAAGGGCACCAATAATTTGCCCCTGGCCAGATATGCTAAATACACAGGCAGATTGTTGCCTACCTGATACCACAGACCCTGTTTAGGATCAGGAAGGGTATATTTAAAAAGTGGAGTGCCCTAACAAATAATCTAGTTACCATAGTCTATATGACGACTTTACTGCCTTAGCTCAGTCCCTATAACCTCAGGGTAGCTAAGATCAGAAGTCACGTTAGTCTAAACCCAATTGGCTTGTTGCTGAATTAGCGATTCTGCCATCGCAGCTCAACCTTTAACAGATATTCTTCTTCAGTCCTCCAGGAAACAAACTTTCTTGCTTCCCATTCCACAGATGGATACAACCCGAACCAATTTGCTGTTTATTAAAATGGCACATAGATTCTATTTGCACTTCTTCAGAGAACCAAAGCTTTGGCCTAGAGGCAGCCTGTCTATGTATCTGGCATAGACTGGAGCAAACCATTGTTATGCTTCCAGTGTTTGTACAATACTGTAGAAAACACATGGAATGAAAAATAAAATATAATGAAAAATAAAATCTGATTAAGAGAATTGTAAGTCAGCTGTGATACAACTGTGCAAAGGGAGTTGCCTGCAGAAGGCAGAACTGTGGTAAACAAAAGGGGAATAGTGCTAGGAATGGTGTGTGATATACATACATACATACATACACAATCCTGGGTGTCCAGGTTGGTAGGTCAGCAATAAAACAATAAATCACCCAAGGCTAGTGAAGTTAACTATTCAAGGGAACAAATCACAGCTCAGGCCTTGCCCTAATGAAGCATTTGCGAGGACTGAAGGTTCCCCACCTTCCCTCCGCTCTCTAAGGCTCCTCCCCTGGTTCCTTCCCCAGCAGCCTTAGGCTTTGCCTTCTTGCCTCTTGTTCCTCTGCCCTCTTCATTTCTCTGTGTGTGCTGGGATACCAGAAGGGAGGAGAGCTGGGTGCAGCAGGATGAAAAGTCTTCTTCCACAGCCTGCCTACACTCAGCTTCTGAGTCTGCACTGCTCCCTGCCACCACCTCTTCCTGCTCATTAAACACTGTAGCCTCCTCTGCTCCTGACACCTCCTCCTCCCAGTCTGCTCGCTCTTCTCCCTCTGACCACTCACAGTCGTCCCACCACAAATCCCCTGGCTCTGAGCCTTCTTCCCTTGGGGGTTCCCTAAAGGGCTCCCCAGCTTGTGCCTCTCACAACTACTCTGCATTTAGACAGTTCATGACAATGGGTCACCTGTCTTCTGCTAACACAACCAGTGCAATCAAGGTGTATATGCAGACTCTTATTCATCCCTCTTAATAATGTGCTTGTAATAGACTATATTGTAATGTGCTTGTAATAGACAAGGAGCCTTGGGCTGCCCTGAAAATCAATCAAGCCCACTGAGTGCTCAAAAACCTTTGACGTTTGAAAGGAGCATTCAATTCATATCGCCCTATTGATGCATTTACTCACCCAAAGTGGTGGTGGTGGTGGGGTTTCACTGAAGTGATGGGGTGATGGATTGGGGTAGCAGGTGGGAAATGATTTTGAAGGTGAAGTCTGTAGGGCCTCTCCTCTTTCAAGCAAATTACAAAGGCAAAGTCATTTACAGATAGGGATCACAGGGATTGCAGTTCAGCTCCATGATGCCCCAACAGCCGAAGACACAGCCAAAATCACTTATCAGAAGGAGGAGAGGGGTGTATCTACATCACTTGCTACCTCATCCCATTTCAACATGGTTATTCTTCCCATCTCCTTGCCCTTGGGAGAGGGGAACAAGGTAGCAGATGATGCAGGGCTTGGAGCAAAAGCAGAACTGAAGTTGGGAGGCAGCTCAGTGTTTGTTGTGTGCCTGCCTTGATTCAAAAATTCAAGCAGGAGTGTTGAATTTTCATACCCACCTCTAGTTTTTAGCCTTACCAATGCTTATTGTTAATTTATTATTATTACAGTATCATCATCATCATCATCATCATCATGCTGCTCAAGGAAGGTAACCAAGTGCAATAGAAAAGAGGGCGTCGGCAACTGCAGCTCTTCTTACATTTGTAGCACTATGGACGTACTCTGGGGAGACACCTGCCAAAATGCCCCCATATGCTGCAATAAGTTGCACATGGGATTGCCTTCAAAAACAGCTCAGAATTTCTAGCTGGATAAAAATTGGGCTACTGGAGCTGGCTGATGAAAAACATTCAACTAGTACTTTTCCACCTACACTTCCTAACAGTCCATTTCCAGACTCATTTCAAAGTGCTCGTGTTGCTCTTTAAACCCCTAAACAGCTTTGTCCAAAGTACCTCAAATACTGTCACCTTCCTGGACTCTTAGGTCATCTGCAGAGGTCCTTCTCAGGCTCTCCCCACCATTTAAGGTCCCGTTTGGTGGGGGTGGCCCCTTGTTTCTAGAATGCCTTCCCTAGATAGGCTCCCCTTGCACCTACTTTATGATCCTCCACAGCACAGGTCTTGGTGCTGCCATTTTTACGCCTTTTTTGTTTTGTGTTGTTTTATTCTTGCTTTAATAGTTATGTTTTAATTGTTCACCACCCAAAGAATGTTAGATATTGGGCAGTATGGAAATATTAATAGTCTTAATACCAGTAGAGATAAGTAATAAATTAAAGATACAAGAGTCTGGTTTTATTTCCAGAAGAGGAGCAATATTAAGCACTGTGATTATGCACATTCTGTTAACATTTTCTTTTCTTTTTTACAATTGTGTTATCTAAGTATTCAGAAAATCACATACAAATCTGTTTTACTGTTAATTGTGCACCTAATGTTACACAACAAATACTAGTACCACCACCTCACCACCTTAAGCTCCTTATGGCTGCCAAGGCAGTCACAAATTATAACAAACAAATTAAAATATATACCACATAATTTGTGAGTTATTTGAAGAAGACTATAAAAGTTTCACAGAAAGAGGTAGAAAATGAAGGTTAAAAAATGCTGAAAGAAGTAGATAGGTAGAGGATAGAAAGAAAGAAAGAATGACACATACAGTAAGTACTCTAATAAAATACTGTATGGCATAATGAATTTAATAATGTTTGGAGAACAGTGTTTGATGTGGGTGCACAGTGATTGGCTTCTTGCTGCCCAACAAATGGCTGATGGAACGGGAGGAGAGCCAGTCCCCACCCCTTCTAAGATAGGTATCTGATGTTGCAAACCTGACACACTAATTCCAAATCCAATGTCAGGCTTCATTTGCAAATGATCTCAATAACTATGATTCAACTCTAGAAACCATGCATAGCACACCTTTGTGTATATGGTACTTCATCCAACAAGAAAAAAACACACACACACAAAAGCCTGTCCAGTTCTACACACACATCACCTTTGATAGAATGCAGAGGTTGTCAACACACTATGTCAGGTGTGGGAAACCTTTGTGCCCCCCCCCCCCGGCTGTTGCTGAAGTACAACTCCTGTCAGTCCCAGTAAGCATGACCAAACCAATGGCCCTATGTTGTTTTCAAGGGCATTAAAACAACTTTTCTTTTTTTAAAAAAAAGAAGAAGAAGATGGCATTTACTTGCAAATAAACCCAATCTATTAATTATATTTTTTCCACCCAGTTCCCCAAGGAACTGAGAGCATCTTACGTGTAATTCCCAGGTGTCCCTTTGGTTCAGCATTTGAACTATATTTTTTCAACCATTCTCAGAGCTCAGTTACAGTGTACTTAAGCTGAAGTATTTAATGTGATTTAATGCCAATTCACAAATGTACACATAACATTTGTTTTCTCTCCACGACTTCCCACTGAGTGTGCAAATTGACTCCATTTACAAGCATTGTGTTTGAAGTGCTATGAAAGTTTGCTCTGTGCTGCTTGACTTGCTCTGGTTCATTCATGCATGCGAGCCCCTACTTAATTTTACAGTTATCAAATATAAATAAAGGGATGTGTGAACCAGTCCTAATAGCTCCATTCTCTTCAATGTGAAGAGAACTACATTGGCTTAATATTTAAGTCTTAAATCTCCCTCCCGTTCTTTCTTAACTGCTTTGTGGATCGGCACTTGTGTCGGTTTTGCTCGTTTTACCTCAGAGCATTTCGTTCCCAACAATGTATACTGCAGGTTTATTATGGAGTGTCTATATCTTTCCTGTAATGTGGAAAAACAAAACAAAAACCCTTTGCAGCAGTTGTGCAACTCAATACGATCAAAGAGCATGACAGATATGTTTGAAACGTGGAAAAAAAATAAAATGGGTTCCTTGCCTCTAGGGATCTCAGCTTTCCCCAATTCTTTGTCAATATCAAGTTGATGTATTCCTATGAGAACAAAATACACATGAAGTAAGAGTAAGAAGAGGAAAAGTTAAACCTGCCTTCCCAAGCCCCTCCCTGGTTGGCTTCCCACTACCCAGTCCTTCTACTGCCTTCCCCAACCCCCAGGCTTACTGAGCAGTGGGGATGACGGGCGCACTTGTTATTATCCTTATGAGCATCCAGGAACACTTTAAAGCAAAGTGTCTGCCTGGAGCCGTCTACCATCTTTATATCCCAAGGATGCTTATGGGGCCCAAAGGCATTCTGGGAAATGAATATGATAGGGGAGAGGGACCAGTGCTTCACTTTGAAATGATCCCAGCTGCCCAGAGGGAGGGGGAAAAAAACCCTAAAAATCAGAAGGAGTTTTGCTGGGCATCAAGGATGGTATCTGTAGGCGCTGCGGCAGCAACATCTGCTGCACTGGGAATCCCAGGGTAAAGCTACATACATGTTATATATGCCATTTTCTTTACCTCCTAAATTTTCCTGGTGAATGCTACACTTCCAATCTACAAAATATCCCAGGTCAATTTTGAAGAGGAGTTTGATACACCAAAGAAATGGGGAATTGAGAAACAGGGTCTGTTACACATAGGAAAGCAGGGTCATATTTCACTTCAGTTGCAAGGTAATTGGAGCTGTTACATGTTATAAGTGAAGACCAATGGAAACATCTTCCACAGTATTTGCATATTTCACCAGAAGACCAACCTCTGGATTCGTGCCAGGGCAATGCTTTCGAATTTTCCCATGGAATGAAATATTACATAATATAAGGCTATACAAAGTCCTTAACAGCTCGGGACCAATTGACTTACAAGGTCGCGTTGCGCACTATGTGTCTACTTGACAGCTTCAGTCTGTGGAACTGGCACTACTACAGGTGCCCCATGATATTTTGTGCACAGTTGTAAGAAATTATTATTTTAGTGTGGCAGCAGCTACACTTTGGATCTCTGTGCCTACTGACATCAGACTTTTGCTGTGCTCTTTCTAGTACATGCTTAAAATATTCTTGTTGAGGCAAGCCTATCCAGACACATAGATGTTGATGTATTTTAATCTCTTTTACTGTTAATTTTAATAGCTTTTAAATTTTAAAAATTGATCTAAATTATTAATGTCAATTTAAACTGTTTTAATTGATCATTTTACATTCTTGTAAAACGTTTAGAGGTTTTGTTACAATTAAGCTGCATATAAACTTTGTTATATACAATAAAATAAAATATTATAAAATAAGGTAAGATGATCAGGTTATATAGCTGGATCTGCAAATACAGGTCTATGCAGGGCTTTGAGAATAAAAGTTTATTTGCCCGATTCTCAAGGCTGGCTAGTTCTGCATTCCACATATTAGCTACATGAGATCCATCCACCTTTGAAAGTAGGCAAAGAACCAAGGAAGAGAATCATTCTGCAATTCCACCTGAAGTTCCAGCACCTTGAACATTCTTAATTGTCAAAACAGCTGGATGGTCCAGCATATAAGCAAGTTCTATCTGTCCCTTTGCCACCTCCAATTCTCTATACTAGATTAGGGCTGAAACAAACACAAATAGTCAAATTCACTTTCAAAATGCATTTGAAAGTCACACCACAAAGTTCACAATGCCTGCAGAATCAACAAAGAGTCGCTTTAAAAACAAACAACCCCCTGTAATGCAGGAATATGCAGTTGTCCCATAATGGGATTGAACCTACAGCTTTGGCTTCATCAGCACCACGCTCTAACCAACTGAGCTATCCATGTCTGGTCTTAGTCAGAATTAGATCTGCCATTTTTGCAGACATGAAAACAGTAGGTTTAGCCTTTTCTTTCTTTCTTTCTGAATTTAAATCAGACATCTTTTAAAAAAAAATTCTAAAGAAGTACCGGTAGATACCCCCCCCCCCAAAGTCTCAATTAATTGCCAGTAAGTCAAATCAAATGCAAGTTTAACATAGTATTTGAGCCATATCAGGCAAAATTCAAAATTATGCCTTTAGAGAGCTTGTGGTGCCCATTTGCTGCAAGAAAGGTGGGAATTTGCTTCGATTTTCTTTGATAAACACATTCAATATGGGCAAAGGTTTTCTTTATCTTCTAGGAATTGCTGTGAGGATTAAGCAATGTTGAATCTCATGAACCCCAGATGGATTTGAAAACTAGTTCTCATGCTTATTATATCCAAATTGGATTAATCTATTTCTTTGTCTGTGGCGTTCCATAACTGTTGCTGCAAGGACTGAGGTTTGGTCCAAAACGTGACAGCAAAAATGATTGTATATTCCCAAAGGAAAGAGCCACACAAAATACACTTCTCCAACTCTGAATTATTTGTCTCACTTTTTCTTCCTAAGTAGCACAATCTTAAGCAGGTTTACCTGGAATTAAACGCCACTGCATTTAGTAGGCCTAGTCCTCAGGTAGCCCAAATGATAACCTCCAGATGCTGTGGACTACAACTCCCATTATCCCTGACCATTGGCAATGTTGGCCAAGATTGATGGGAGTTGTAGTCCAAAACATCTTGAGGGCAATGCATTGGCTTTTCCTCCCCTAGTTGGTGTGCTTAGGATTGCTGCTCAAATTATTTTAAAATAAAAACTTACATGTTTTTAGTTAATGAACTGATAAGAGGTAGAGCCACACACTGGGCCTTCATAGTTTTGAAGTACAACACAAATGTTGCTCGAAATCCATAAGAAGATCTTAACATGAGCATTTCATATTGCTATTTTGCATTTTGTCAAAGCAATTTTGTTTTAGATTCGACCACATCACCACCCGATGCAAGTCTAGTCAGTTTTGTTCCAGTCAAGAATGCACCTCAAACAAACAGTTTGCCTGAATCCTCCATTTATATCATATTAATACAAAGCTTTTTAAAAAGCCAGCTTCTGCCACCTCCCAATATACTTTTCTCTGTCTCTCTTTCTAGTCCTGGAAACAAAAGACAAAAGCCCCTAAAATCTTATTTATAATGAGAAATTAGAGAAATGTGCAGGCTTGATTTAGCCCACCACAGCATACAGCTCACAGATGTTCCCAAACTTTTGGATGAAGGGATCTGTACAATCCTGGCCTGACAGTGGCTGGAGAAGCTGCCAACCTGACTGAGCTAGAGCTAGAATAAAGTCCCTTTTCTGGCTATGGGGAAGTAAGAGTCTGATGCAAGCTCCATTTCCAGCCATACCTGAAGTCACATGGCCATGGCAGGATGTTGGGGGGGGGAGTGTCTTACATAATGGATTTCATTCAGTTGGGTGAAGCTTACAAAACAATCCTCATCGGAGGCTAGAGACAACCTGAATGACAGAGCCATCAGGAGCAGGAGGACTCCCCTGCTTGAGTGCCTGAAGGCTAATAATAATAATAGTAAAGGTAAAGGGGCCCCTGACCATCAGGTCCAGTCGTGTCCAACTCTGGGGTTGCGGCGCTCATCTCGTTCTATAGGCCGAGGGAGCCAGCGTTCGTCCGCAGACAGCTTCCAGGTCATGTGGCCAGCATGACAAAGCTGCTTCTGGAGAATCAGAGCAGCACGCGGAAATGTCGTTTACCTTCCCGCTGGAGCGGTCCCTATTTATCTACTTGCACTTTGATGTGCAATAATAATAATAATTTATACCCTGCCCATCTGGCTGGGTTTCCCCAGCCACTCTGGACAGCTTCCAACAGAAAATTAAAATAAAATAATCGATTAAACATTAAAAGCCTCCCTAAACAGGGCTGCCTTCAGATGTCTCCTAAAAGTCTGGTAGTTGTTTTTTCTCTTTGACATCTGGTGGGAGGGCGTTCCACAGGGCGGGCGCCATTACCGAGAAGGCCCTCTGCCTGGTTCCCTGCAACTTGGCTTCTCGCAACGAGGGAACCGCCAAAAGGCCCTTGGTGCTAGACCTCAGTGTCTGGGCAGAACAATGGGGGTGTTGCTGTCCAGGAAGACTCCCCTGCTTGAGTGCCTGAGGGCCCTGTTCCTGCCACTCATCATCTGGCCCAGGGCGGGGCCTGACAGGCCTCATAAGGACGGTTGCTGCTGCTGCTGCTGCTGCCCAGGAGGACGCCCCTGCTTGAGTGCCTCCTTACTGCCACTCACCATCTGGCCTAGGACGGGGCCTGACAGGCCTCATAAGGACAGTTGCTGCTGCTGCCGCCCAGGAGGACTCCCCTGCTTGAGTGCCTGAAGGCCCTGTTCCTGCCACTTACCATTTGGCCTAGGGCAGGGCCTGACAGGCCTCAAAAGGACTGCTGCTGCTGCTGCTGCCCAGGAGAACTCAGAACAGAGCAGAGTTCTTTTTAAAATGTTTTTTTTTAATTTCTTTTTTACCTTTTTAAATTCTTTGTGGTGTGGGGGGTGGGATGGATGTTTAGTTGGGTTTGGGAATTTGTCATACAGTGGTTCCGCTCCTTCCTCCTGGGCCGTGTTCAGAAAGTGGTGGGGGGGATGAGTGTTCAGACCCCTGGGCTCTCACTTGTGGGGCGCCTCAGGGTTCTGTCCTTTCCCCCATGCTTTTTAATATCTATGAAGCTGCTGGGAGTGATCATCAGGGGGGTTGGGCTGGGTGTTCATCAGTATGCGGATGATACCCAGCTCTACCTCTCTTTCAAATCAGAACCAGTGAAGGCGGTGAAGGTCCTGCGTGAGTATCTGGAGGTGGTTGGAGGATGGGTGGGGGCTAATAGATTGAGGTTGAATCCTGACAAGACAGAAGTACTTTTTTGTGGGGACAGGAGGCGAGCAGGTATGGAGAACACCCTGGCCTTGAATGGGGTAACTGTGTCCCTGAAGGACCAGCTGCGCAGCCTGGGAGTCATTTTGGACTCACAGCTGTCCATGGAGGCACAGGTTAATTCTGTGTCCCGGGCAGCTGTCTATCAGGCTGAGACCCTACCTGCCTGCAGACTGTCTCGCCAGAGTGGTGCATGCTCTACTTATCTCCCGCTTGGATTACTGCAATGCGCTCTACGTGGGGCTACCTTTGAAGGTGACCCAGAAACTGCAACTAATCCAGAATGCAGCAGCTAGACTGGTGACTGGGAGCAGCCGCCAAGACCACATAACACCGGTCTTGAAAGACCTACACTGGCTCCCAGTACATTTACAAGCACAATTCAAAGTGTTGGTGCTGACCTTTAAAGCCCTAAACCAGGGGTCAGCAATTTTTTTTCAGCACGGGGGCGGTCCACTGTCCCTCAGACCTTGTGGGGGGGCGGACTATTTTTTTTGGGGGGGGGGAATGAACGAATTCCTATGCCCCACAAATAACCCAGAGATGCATTTTAAATAAAAGGACACATTCTACTCATGTAAAAACATACTGATTCCTGGACCGTCCACGGGCCAGATTTAGAAGGCGATTGGGCCACATCCGGCCCCCGGGCCTTAGTTTGGGGACCCTGCCCTAAACGGCCTCGGTCCAGTATACCTGAAGGAGCATCTCCACCCCCATCGTTCTGCCCGGACACTGAGGTTCAGTGCCGAGGGCCTTCTGGCGGTTCCCTCGCTGCGAGAAGCCAAGTTACAGGAAACCAGGCAGAGGGCTTTCTCAGTAGCCATGTGGGTGGAGTATAAATAATAAAATTATTATTATTATTAATATCACTGCATCGGAACCACTGCTAAGTTGGGAAGGCAAATTGGGGGCCCTGTGTGAGATTTGTGGTGGTTTTGATCCCATGAATGCAAAGCCTCTGGTACTCCAATCTATCTGGCCGAGGGGAGATCTTTCTCCACCAATGTGAGAATTGCTGGCAGCAGCTTCCTGTCTACTATGGCAGACTTGGCAGAACCTCCCCCCCCCCCAATCTTGTTCTTCGACCATGACTTTTGACTTGGGTGTTATTTGTTTAGCTGTTTGAAGAAAGGTCATCCCTTGATCAGTATGCAAATTTCAAAACAAAATCTAGAAATTCACAATAGTTCAGCACAGCCCTAATGAGTGCTCATATGGAAGCATGTAAGTGACTAACAGATTGGTCTGTGCAAATTATTTCGCTTAATTTTCTAATTTTAATGAGAGCACAGTGGATTAAACCTTGGTCTTCAGTTCATTTCTGTGATTGTTAAATAATTAGAAGAGTCATATTTTAACTGGCTTTGGATGGATTGCAAAGATTTGTTTAATAATTGATTTTTTTTCAATTATATGTGAAGATATCAGTATATTAAGTGCAATTAAAATAACTGTACAAATGAGGGCACTTTATGCAGACAGATTTATTTATTAGATACAATCTAATTCCCTAATAATGGCAAGCTATTGTATGTGTGAATCCTTTTAGACTAATTTCTGTCAGACATGAAAGATATTAAAAGCATTTCAATAGAGTGAGTTCTCAGAAGCATTTTAGTAGAGCGTGCCTGCCTGCCTGAAATGAATATACTGTGTTTCACCTAATTAATATTTTGAAAGTCTTACATCATTAATGGTATTTAAAAGAAGACCAGTGTATCTTATATGAACCTATTAAATTGAGTAGACCATTAGATCTATCCCATATCTTGCTTATTGAATTCCATTTAAGTACATGAAGAACACAAACCTCCTACATTTGAAATACCCCTCAGAAAATCAGAGGATTTGATCAGATTAACATTTAAGGGGAAAATCCACTGACATTATCTCACAAAGAAAAATAATTCAACACCTATATGTGTGCGTGTGTGATACACACATGCACAAATTCTTTGAAACAACCTATGAGAAACATATATAGCATAATGTTTTCAGATCTAGACTGTTTATAACTTATTTCTTATCTCTCTGTCCTGCCTGACACTAGTACACTGGACACTGGAAATGCAGAAGCTACCACATACACCTGACACTGGAAATGCAGAAGCTACCATCTACAGTATCGTACAATAAACTGATGGAAATATTCTAGGGGAAAGCTTGTACTTCCCACTTTCCCCAGGGCACCATGTTAACCACTAATCATCTACATTTGCAGACCTAAAATAATATTCGTGATGTCAATATAATGGCAACCTCTGGATATAAATACCAGCTGACTGTACTGAATCTTTTAAAATTAGACAATATACTATTTTCAATGGTTCACTCTCACACTTAGCTTGGAGATAGCAGTCATTTAGTGGTTCACAGAAGGACCTTACGAACTGTATCTACATTGAAAGTGATTGCCTTACATTTTGTAAGATATACGGGTCTCACCTGCCAGGGTTTTGTAATCTACCAAGTCGAACATGACAATGGCCACAGCTGACCAGGTAACGATGAGTGCAGCGACAAGTAGCCATGCTGCTGGTGAGCTGAACGTGGTGGCAAACTCTTCTGAAACTTTCTTGGATACTTTCACATGTGGCATGGGGACTGTTCCATTCTTGCCGTCTATCACTGTAGTGGTGGACACAGGTCCTAAGAAACAGGTAAAAGATATGTTATAAATGCACAAGTCTTGACAGTTGCACCTCCCAGCATTAAGAAAACATTTACAATATACATTTGTAGAATTTAAGGCGCAATACAAAAATGAGATTCTGCCCTCTGAGCTCAACAATAACAAAGCTGTGGATGGAATTATGAGAAGAAAATTCAAATTACATATATCTATATCAGGGCTTGCTAGAAGGCCTGGATCACCATGGCTTAGTTTTGGAAACTGCTTTCGGTTCCAAAACAGGTTGAAGGCTTTTGAGCATGAACACATGTTCTCTGCCTTGCCACAAATTAACAACATCTGCTCTAGTCTCCACATTTAGGAATGTTGGGGCTAGGGTTCAAATTAAACCAAAATAAGCTTTATTGTACAAGCCAAAGGCCATCACAAAACCCTACACATACTGTCAGGAAAAGAAATAACTGTATATAAAAAACAGAGCCACTGCCTGAAGTCTAGGGTTCATAAGCTGTAGGGCACCTTTCAAGCCCTGGCATTTCTCCAGATTCTACTATAGTTTAAGAAATTAAGCACTGATCAGAAGCAGTAAGTATTTAACTTACAAATGGGCAATCTAACAGCATGCTGTTATGTAAGTAAGTGCAAAGATAACTGAATTCTTGTAACATGCTGACACAGCTGCTGTGGTCCATCACATTACTTCCTCAGAAAATAAATTTAACGTGAGGAAGATGTCTCAATTGCCCCTTGACCCTTGTATTTAACTAAAAACCCTCAACAGAGTTTGATTTCCACCCCCCAAAAAAAGTCATAAAATGCTCATGATGCAAGTGAAATAATGCCAAATCACATTAATTTTATTTTTGACTTTTAAAAATTGGAAGCCTGCCTTTTCTCTAAGGAGCTCAGTGTATTGTGGACTGCATTACACACTTGTATCTTCACAACAACTCTTTGAAGTAAGTTTTGTATGAAAGAGAAGGATTGGCTCAATGTCACCCAGCAACCATCATGGCAGAAATTTCTACCCAAGACTCCCTGGTCCAAGTCCAATGTTTTATTTGCCTCATCACACTACTTCTCTAAATATATGCAAATCTAAAGTTATACATGTAAATGAACCTCCAGACCCTTGGAATAATAATGTTAAAAATCACATTCATGTCCATGTAACTGGTAACCACCTAACTTCCTCCAAAATATGAGAGCTAGCTAAGCTGAAGCTCAAGGCTAGATTTCAGCAAAATATAGTAAGGTAATGCCATATGCCAATTTCAAAAAAGTCACCGCCACCTGTCAGCTGGCTAAGTGATAGCTACATCTTTATGACACACTAGTATTTAGTATACTTCCATTTTAGTAGTTAAGAACACTATATTCTGCACACAGTTCAAAAGAGCATAGTCTCTGGTTTCATTATATAATATTCCATGTTGCTAAAATTAAAATACTTAAAAGCAACAAGCAGAAGGGTACTTGCACATGTTTTTCTCTACTCCAACTACCCCAACCCCACCTTTTTGCTTTTTGTAATGCGAGTCATGATGCCTACATACATTCACATAGTCTGCATCAGTTATCCATTCAGTTGGCAATGCCAGCAATCTATTGTGAGCCTCTGTGTAGCTCTGATTGGCTAAATGTTGTGGCTGTTGCCAGGATAATGACCAGTTTGAAGACCAATAAGGCACCAAAGCTCCATCCAATCATATCCAGCTATGTGACTTGATGGCAAAGCTTCTTAAATATGTAGGCATTGTCCTCACTCTAAATGATTTCTTTTGCCCTCTGTGAGCCACAGCTGCGCCATATATTTAATACCACTTTAGATCATGCCTTCCACTAAAGGATCCTGGGAGCTGTAGTTTGTTAAGGATGCCGAGGTGTTTTAGGATACCCCCTCACAGAGCTACAATTCTCAGAGCAGTTTAACAATCATGGCTGTTATTAACCATGGCTGTTAATAAAGTGGTACTGTATATATAAGTGCGTTAAATGTATGGCTGATTGGTTACACAATGATGTCAATGTTACCCAGAAAGAGAATTGTTTTGGGAGAGGGAGAAGATTTAAAGCAGCAGACATTTGGACTGTGAACCTCAGAGAAGAGATGTGAAAAAGGACCACTTTTGCGGCCTTTCTAAAAATGTTTCAGATTCCTCCAAAGCCTTTATTCCAGGCTTTAAGGCTTTAAAAGCTGCCAAGGAAGATTAACTATCTTCATATTGATAAAGAAATAATCAACCCAACAACAATTGTTTTCAAAGCTACAGAAAGCCCAAGAATCCACACTTTCTTAGTGATCCATTTTAGGAATGTCCTAAGTAATTGTATGTTGAGACAGATTAATACACTACCATTTAATAGTCTGCAAAAATCTAGCACTAAAACAAATTTCACATTCAAAAGATTGTAAGGTTGGATATAGAGGGGAAATGACAAAGATCGTGTCACATTAGAATTCAAGCGCTATTTTCACAGATTGCCTATTACCCTCAGAGCTAAAATCTTGGAAGCACTTGACTTTCTTATATTAGAAGGTGAGATGCTTATGGAAAGCTTCACTATCAAATCCCTCCACAATTTTACAGGATAAAATGTGCATTTACTTTTCTAGAAATGTTTACTATGAGCACTGTTAGAATCCATGGCTTTTCCGGGCTGAATTTTTGAAGTGGGTGGCAGGTTGGGAGTGAAGGAAGTGGCAGTGGGGCTGCAGTCATAGAAACATATTTTTTGCATCTAAGAAAGTATCTTGGCCTCTTTGTGTAAATAAAATAATTTAGCAGGCATCCTATGGTTAAGAAGCCCTAGCAAGGCTCAAATCCGCATGAAAATAATTTGATTCTCTGTTCAGCTCAGTATTTCAACATGCCTGCTATACTAGGGGCCGGGGAGAGGAGTACAACTTGGTACATATTGGGACAGTAGCAGTGCGCGTTTCCAATAGGTGCTGTAAGGTGGTGTCTATGGAAAAGGTAGGCAAGGTTTCTTGGGATACCCAAGGGATCATTACAATGTCCCCTATTGGCAGCAGATGCCTGCTGGTCTTGCACTAAGCCTAGGCATTCAGTTTTGACTGACAGGTATCCGGGAAGATCAAGAGACCTTGAAGGTCCACAGTCATGGACTGGAAGTCAATCTTCACAATTGGAGCTATTGTTCGGCTGTGTCCTTACAATCATTTGTGAAGATCACAGGCTCCCTCAGTCTCACCACAGAAGCTTCTAATGGTTTTCAGAGCTGACAAAAGCTATTCTAATTGGCCTCCTTGTCAGCTCTGCAGTTCTAACCCATTTTGCTTTTGTACACAATTTCCCTTGTTCTTTGTCCTCTTTTCATCTCACATTCCTTTCAAACATCCCAATGCTGATCAAGTGATTTGTTTTACACTCAAGATTTCTAACTTGTGATGTCGTGTAAGCCGAACAAGATTGGCATGCTACATAGCTTTTGCCACTAACATAAAATGTGGTCTTATTTATGAATGATGCATTTGGTTCATGAGCACTGTCTCGTATACTTAGATACAATCCATATGCTCATTTCTTTTTCTTTTCCATTTTAAATACATCTCTTATTCCATGTCCCTAAGCATAATTTTGGTTCAGTCAAATTGCACCAGGAGGGAAAGTCTGCCGAGTAACAAACAGTTATAAAGATCTACCACACAATGCAAAATTACAAATCAGTAACATTACACATTCAAAAGTTGAATGTTGGTGATTACGACAGGTGAGTGTGCGTAACACATTCTTCTTCTGCTGCTACAATGGCTGCTACTATATAACAGTTATATAGGTCCATTGGTGCCAGTATAGAGCATTACCTAAACCAAATAACTAATGGTTTGAAAAATCTACAGGTGCCACATCTTATTTTAAACATTAGGAAGCTAAGCAGGAAAATCTAGTGTGTTTCTGAAATTCTCCTGATCTGAATCACAGCACCACCAAATTTTGGAGTTTCAAGCCCATAGAAAATAAAGGTACAGAAAGGGGCAAATCATTTCATTCCTAAGTAAACTCACCTGACTCCCCATATTTCTCCCATGGAATATCCATATAGTGTGCAACTTTTTCCAGCTTCACTTCAAGAGACAAGAGGTTGAAGAGCTAAGGTGCTTGCTAGGTGGAGAGGTGAATCAAGTCTGAATTACATTGCTTGCATGATTGTTCTTTAAACATAAAAAGGGAATACTGGGGATAATTCAATCCTTTCCTCCTGTGCCTCAGTCTGAACAAAAACCTTTCTTCATCGAAGCTGCTATTCGGTATGGTAGGATACTCCTGTTGCCCTTATAACAAACAGCATCTTTAGATGAGTATTTTAAAAAGAAAGAAAAGATGTAACCTTGTGCACAGGACTACAAATGATAACTACAACACACACCCTTGTTTATTGGTACCAACTGTTGTGAAGTCATCACACTAAAAGCTATTATTAGTTACTAAAAAGCAGGGTTGGATTAATTGTTCTGCTGATAGCACAGTGCTAGACCTCAGCTGATTTTTGAAAGGTGTTATGTGTTTGCCTGGAGCTTGCAATGTACTGGCTTGCTCATCACTGCAAGTTTCCTCTTGTGGTCTTCAAATGCAGAGTGTGCTGTGGGGTTTGATTTTCAGAATAAATACAGATGACCATTTACCAAGATGGTAACGTGCTATTGCTGAGGAAGTTATACCATTTACCAGGATGATAACTTGCTGTGATAAGGATATAATCACTGGGAAAACATATACCATTTTGTCAGGTGGAGGAAGTAAATCTCATCCATCTGGGGACAGAGCTGACTTGAGTTCTCACAAGGACTCCACTCAGGTCCTTTCCCAGGGAATAAAAGGGAAAACTCACCTTACCTTCCATCACATCTCCCACACATCCTCCCTGTAGTCAGGCTTCCACCTACCCATCATTGGGGCTAGCAGTTTTGTTTTGGTTTTACCTTGCTTCAGATTATAATCGGCTGCTGTATTTGGGGTCAAGGAAGAATTTTTCCTTCAGGTAAATTGGCCAACCTGGTTTTTTTTGCCTACCTCATAGCAACTGTCACAACTTTGGTGGGTAAGGCATTGGGTGAGGCCTTAGTCATGGTTGAAGGGGAGGTTGTAAACCTCTGCCTGCGTCTCCAAGGGAATGAGGTATTCTGTTAAAGGGATCCTGGAATAAGTGCTCCTCTCCAAATGCCCAGGCAGGGACTAGGGTCATAGCATCCCTTCAAAAGGCAAACCACATAGGGTAGTACCTATTTGATGTACCATATGTCTTGTATTTCCTCACCACCGGTTCAACCTCTGGGAGAATCATCTAGCAGGTGGGCTGGTTGATACGGGTTACACCCAATGGCCTAAGCCCAAACATCTTACATCTGTAATCAATAAAATTGTGGCCTGATTTTAACCAAAGGATTGTTGTCATGAGCGGTCATTCAATTACATTCCACAGAGCAGGTCGGCAGGCTCATGTCTTCTGGGCATGCAAAAAATACCTCCCTTCCTTTTCCATTGATGGAAGTTTCTGCTGGATTAAAAAGTTTTCCATCAGCAGAGAACCATGATGCAGCCAAAGTTTCAGGTTTGAGAATTTAAATGTCATGTTCCTGAATGTGCATTGCCCACTGTACAACCAAACATTAGTGTGATCCTGTGCTGCAGGACGGCCTTTGCAAATAAGGGGATGAGCCATAAGCTCCAAGGGCCTATAATTAAAAGGACCTGAGGAAATGCAGTTGGGAAAAACTTTTGGCAACTATTGCCCATTAGAATAAAGTAGACAATACTAGGTTGCATGTTGTATATGGCAGCTTCACATGGTCATACTAATATGTATTATGCTTCCGAGATGAGGGGCAATTCAGAATATGGTTTTATCTACTGCAGGATTAAATAGAAAATTGCACTTAACAGTTGAATGTACAAGTTGTCATGCAAAATTATACACAAAACCATCTTCCCTACATAAAGGCCTAATAGGCCTTTGCATGGGAAAATCCAACACAGAAGAAATTTGGGAACTGAGCTTTTAAAGGCAGGGGACTACAGACAACACTCTTTAGAAACAGTTTCTGATCTGCTTATTGCCTCTGTCTTCTTTATTTTTAAAAGGCATTTGCATGGAAACAAGATCTCTCTTTCTAAAGAGTTCATCAGCTCCCGCTGCTTACATCCACCTGGAGTCATAATCCTGCCTTTGTGATATCATAATCATTTTGCACATCAATATATTGTGAGGATTATGATTACTTTAACTGAGAATGAAGCAGTGGGGACATCTGGTTTTTGTTTTTGTTAAAAAAGCAGGTACTATTTTAATGCAAATATGTTTAATAAAAAGACAAAAATGTAAACTCTGTGAATGTACTTTTCTTTTCTCCTAAACAGAATATTTTTCAATGGCTCCATAGTGCATTCATATCCTTACAAATTTAAAAGCAACAAAAACCAGAGATTTCCAAAACTTGATAGCCATGTCCGCATTATAGCGGGAGCAGGCAGAAAACCGATGAGGCTCTACTGGTAGATGTAGATCATCAAGGATTTCTGACTCCCAAATATGTAACAATAGCAACTACAAAACAATGTTTGTTTGCTTTATTCCGAATTAGTCTGAAGATGAAGAAAGGCAGTAGTGGGGAGACCAATAATGGATTTTTTGTGATAAAATGACTGTGTGCTGATTCTGGTACCAAAAAGAAATTCTGCATATGTTTTCAGAGGCATTTCTCTGTCTTAATGCTAACCACACATCCACCCAATACCCCCAACCACTATTTTATGCCTGATTCTGGTTGGTGGACATCAGCACTGTAATAAAAAGCAAAGTAGTTTTCAAAAGCTTAAAATCTGCTCATCTCTGATCTGAAGAATATAGGAAATATACCTGATGTTTCCTAGCATGAAATAGAAGCATCCCATATATAAATCTATTTATTTACAGCTAGCAAAATTCTTGCTAGTGCAAGGGGACTTTCCCTCCACTCCTCCCCACACGTGCCCCATAATCAGCTCCAGGTGGTCAAGGGGACCTCCAGAACAGTGAGTATAGAGCAGGCATCCCCAAACTGCGGCCCTCCAGATGTTTTGGCATACAACTCCCATGATCCCTAGCTAAAAAGACCAGTGGTCAGGGATGATGGGAATTGTAGTCCAAAACATCTGGAGGGCTGAAGTTTGGGGGTGTCTGGTATAGAGAGAGCAGAAGTGCAAGAAGATAATTTCCAGAGAGGAGAAACACTTGTGCTGATGGAATGATCTCCTTAGTGCTGTTGCACACAATCCTTAGTATGGCATAAGCTTTCATGGACTCAAACCAACTTTGCCAGATACATGGGCTTGAGTCCTTAATAAATGTGCTAGACTTTAAGGTGCTACAACACCTTTAGATCATTTTTGCTGCAAGAATCTAACACAAACACCTCTCTGGAAATTTATTTTAAAGCATTTTAGCCAACACCTCCGCAAGGAGCTTAAGGCCACATATATGGTACTTCTCCCCCGTCTAAAAATAAAATAAAATCCTATGAGGTTGATAAAGCTAAGAAAAAAAACTGGCATTAACTCTCTAATTTATAAGAGCACAGTCACATATTTCTAAACCTCATCTATAACTTCCAGATGGCAAGCGTATCATGAAAAAACGTGATCTGGAAGACTTTTTTTTCTTTCTTAAAATGATTGGAGTAGTAATTTCATGGCCCATTCAAAGGAGAATTTTGAAAAGCATGCTCAGTTTATTGTGAATGTATATGAAGATGAATACTGTTCCTATGAAGACATTTGGACCCCTCTTTTTATGCAACAGTAGGATTTTATGTAAGGGCTTTTTATGCGCTTCAGCTTTATTCGATCATTACAACTAGGGAAAGGGGATTAGCATCAAAAAGTCTTCAGACGCTATTGTTGATCCTGTCAAAACACTCTCACACAATTGTGAGTGTATTGTATAGTCCCACACAATCATTTCTGCTTTAAATGACTGTGAAGAGAGCAAAGTCCTAAAGCCTGGGTTTCAAATACTTAAAAGAACATAATAGCAGGTTTTAGTGGGATACTGTGTACACAGTCTATGTCATCTGTAGCTACATCACCTTTGGCAGGTAATCTCTGCCAAAGACCACGAGATCAGCAGGATTAGCAGTAGTTGGTCCAAGTATTCTTAATAGCACCTTTTCTCTTCAGCAGCATGAACTACTGTGTAGGTTTAAGAGAGCAAAGCATTTTTGGACTTATCAGAGCTATATAGGGGAAAGGAGAGAGATAGAAAATCCAGATGCCTGTGGTAAAATGAAAAGTTGTGGTTTCTCTCCATTTCCTATTTTTCCAGTTCTTCACATCTTCGCAAAAAATTGTGGTTTGCTTTTATTTATTTTTTTAAGTACTCATTAAAAAAATTCAGCATTTTTGTATGCAGTTTTTACCAACATACATATTTGTAAGCAACTTTCCCTAACAGAATGCATTTTCGTATGTTACTTTCACTAAAATATGCACTTCTACACATGCTTTCACCCAGATATAAACAGTTTCTTGTTGGAGGACTGTATTGCAAAATTCAGCAAAGTCCAGATTCTGAACAATAACTGTTTTCTTTCATGCATTTGTGAAGAAGTAAGCAGGTCCTCATTAAAAAGGAAATGAAACTGAATTCCTCCCCCAACCCTCCCCCCCTAACATCCACTCTGTTCCTCAGGCATGAAACAGAACTACTTCATTCTGGAATCCACCAAAACAATTTTGCCTACTCAGTTATAGTGGACAAGATGAAAGTTTCCAAAAACTTTGCCTTTTTGAACTTAAAATAATCTGCTGTTATCCTAGCTAAGTTGAAAATAGTTTTCCAAAGTTTCCTTATTACTAGCACAAAACTTTCATAATAACTTCACCAGCCTGATAATATTATTCAGATCTTAATCAGTCTGTTTGATATTTATAATAAGAATCAAAAATCTACTTATTTATTCAACGTACACCTCTGCATTTCACAGCCTACTGGATTGTGGTCATTCATCATGTCACCTTTTTTTATTCATTTCCTTTCCTGCTATATAAATAGTGCTGGACTTTGACATTAATTAGATAAGCAATAATCATAAAAAATGTGTACTTTCAGTTTTATTGAAACTGGATGTTCACAATACTGTTTTAGCCTCTCACAACTTACTGTTACATTACAGATTTTACAGTTTACTTCTTTCTTTTCTTTCTTATTTCTTCAAAAGTAAAATAATTATGGACTAAATCCAACCCAGATAATTTTGTAGCAAAATGAAGAGTTTTATATGTGTGGTATAAAATAAATTAACAGTAATATGGGCTATCATATCCACAAAGCAAAATAATCAGAGATTCAGTTCACAAGAGTACTCCTATTTTGCCATAAAATTAACGAGCCATAGTCCTGAAATTACAATGAGCTTCTAAAGATATGGAAAACCATTCACTATCTGCATATTCTCCAGAAATGTCACCTGAATCAAATGCAAAATAAAGTATAAAATAATGAAACCTTGATCCTCTGGCCATTTGAGCTAGAGCACTTAAATAGACTCACTTGGCTCCACCCAGGAATGAATAGGAAGAGCAGTGGCAGATTGAATGGATTCCATATTAAGCATGGAAGAAATATAGGGGTTGAAAGGCCACTTGAGAATAGGGATTACTGGTAAGTAAGAAGACTGAATCATTGCATGTTTCCTATAGACCCCCTTGAGTGTTAAGATCAGCAGTGGGGGCCCTTTTAGTAGTTCTACCACTCTCAGTCATTTGGGGGGTACAAGCCAAGAAAAAGCATTCTCTATGGTAGCACCTTAGCTGTGGAATTCCTTCTCTGCAGAGCATCTTCACAATGTTCGTTTTGTCGGAAGCTGAAGACGTACCTCATTACCCTGGCCTTTTACACCTGAGCTATATATTTTTGGACCCACCTTATCTTCTAGATTGCAATCTGGTTTTCCCCACTTTTAATGTATTTTTAAATTGATGTAACGTACCCTGGGACCTCACAGTGAAAGGCAAGTAAGAAATTAATGATAACAATATTCATTACTCCTATTCTTAGAAGAGAAAATTGTAAAATGAAGTGCAGTCAATCTAAAGAACGGAATTTAAATCAGGGGTCAGCAAACTTTTTCAGCAGGGGGCCAGTCCACTGTCCGTTAGACCTAGTGGGGGGCCAGACTATGTTTTGAAAAAAAAATATGAACGAATTCCTACGCCCCACAAATAACCCAGAGATGCATTTTAAATAAAAGGACACATTCTACTCATGTAAAAACATGCTGATTCCTTGTGTGGCACTTGTACAAAACTAAAAAAATATATTTTAAAATACAGTTGAGTATGTAGGAACAAGAAATTACAATTTCCCCATCACTTAGTTGTTTATAGGTTTGGATACACATGCTTTTATCACCTCTCACTGCCAAATGCATTAGCTTATTCAAGCTGACAAGCAAAGGTATGGCAAATATAATTTCGCGAGGAACATTTTTTTAATCAGCTTTAATGAGGAAAGAAACCCCAACACATCACTGCCTTGAATAATCACAGAAAGAGTTATCTTAAATAAATTTATGCTAACTAAATATGATTTTGTAAACCCCTAGAAATCAAATCTGCATGCGTTTATGTGTGTGTTTTCCCTTAAGGCAGCTTTCAACATCAAAAGAATTTTTAGTTGATAAAACTGTTGTTGTCACTGTCAGCAGATCCTCTTAAAAATCAAATAAAGTAACACACTTTTTTGTTTTGCTCTTTACAAGACAAAGGGAAAAAATCAACAGCAGCAGCCGCACTTTGGTAATGAATTGCTGTTGAGTGGGAGGGGGGAATTGGTCCATGCCTTGTTAATGTCCAAGACAGATGGTTAAAATGAATGCAGCAGTGGCGGCACTTGAGAGAGTGGAGCAGCAACCATCTCCCAGCACCATACTCACTAAGAAAAGCAGTGGTGAGGCCGAGAGAGCTACACGTCAGTGGCAGCCTTAAAGGTGTGCATTGCCCCAACGCAAAGCTATCTGGACCTCGCCACCACTTTGACCCAACCCATCAGGGCAAGTGCAGCACCGTGGCTGTCCAGAGGGCACTGCTGCTGCTCCACACACACTTTGTCGCATGACGCTGCTGTTATAATGCATTCTGTATGGGGCTTCCTATGGAAAAAAAATGAACTGGATCAAAGTACAGTAGGCAATAGTTAAAAACCTGCCAGTTCCCCTCTCCTGCCTGGGAGTAATTCAAAGAGATGGTTTTAACCTAAAGAGCTCTAAACACACTGGGACCAGAATATCTTAAAGGCAGCCTGCTCCAGTCTGAACTTGCTCATTTGCTAAGACCTTCTGCTGGGGCATGTCTGTAGGTTTTTCCACCTTCTGGGAGTAGTCGATGGGCACTTACAAGAACAGGGCCTTTCCTGTGATGGCCCCCAGACTTTAGGGCACCCTTTCCAAGCACATCCACACAAATACCTACTTTAATTTCTTCTATAACGAAGAGGAAAACAATTCTTTTCTCTCTCAAACCTTTGGCAGGATATATGAAGCTACCTTATACTGAATCAGACCATGGGTCTACCTAGCTCAATACTGTCAACACTGACCTGCAGCATCTCACCAGATTTCAGACAGGGTTCTCTCCCAGCTGTATCTGGAGAAGCTGGGGACCGAACCTGGGATGTTCTGCATACAAGGCTGATGATCTACTGCTGAGCTATGATGCCACTACAGAAATGTCTTGTTTAATTTTACCTGCTGGTATGATTCTTGTTGTTGTTTCTATTCTATTAATTTCAATTTTTCAATTTCTTTGTCCTATAATGCTTGTATGATGCCTTGAAGACTGGCCACCAGAAAGGCTGGATATAGACAGGTAAATAAATGCCTAAATCAAACTAAATGAATCTGTCCTATGCTTTTATCTATACCAAGCCAAAGCTTAACTCCCATCACAGATACGTTCTGCAGTATTCTCCCTCCAGGGGCAACTGCAGCTGCTGTTGATGTAAAACTGTCTGTGCCCCATGAGAGAGGGGAGCTCCAGGGGGTGCTGACCCATCCTCATCATGACGATTTCCATGAGCCAAAGAGCTCAAATTAGAAGTCGGGTGGACTAAGAAATCTATTTTAATGACTCCCTCCACTTCAAGCCAGATTGCTGAGAACTATTAGATTGCATTAAACGTCTAAGCATATGTCAGTTACATTTCTGAATACCCCAGAGACTATAGGCAAGACCTAGTGTACGACTTTACCCGTCTCTTGATTTGTACTGTTTTATGCCTGTGGCAACACTATTGTGGTATTGCAGCAGCATTAAAATGAATGATGAATTACTTCCATGTATCAATGACAAAAACATTATATTCCACTTATGTGCCACAATGTATAAAATAAATAGTAGTAGTAGTAATAGTAGTATTAGTAGCAGTAGTAGCAATATATTATTTATACCCCGCCCATCTGGCTGGGTTTCCCCAGCCACTTTGGGCGGCTTCCAACAAAAGATTAAAAGTACATTAAAACATCAGTCATTAAAAACTTCCCTAAACAAGGCTGCCTTCAGATGTCTTCTAAACATCAGATAGTTGTTTATTTCCTTGACAACTGATGGGAGGGCGCCTGTAACTTCACTTCTCACAGGGAAGGAACTGCCAGGAGGTCCTCGGCACTGGACCTCAGTGTCTGGGGAGGACGATGGGGGTGGAGACGCTCCTTCAGGTATACAGTACACACATAACATCTATTAAACCCACACTAATAATTACAATGAAAGCAGCACCAGCCCTTTCATTAAAAGCAGTCTGCTTCTAAAAGCCTGTTGAAACCATGAGATGGGCCAGGTGGGCCACTGGGTTGTTTCAGCAAGCTCTTAAGTTCTAAGGAATTGTATCAGCAGAAAACTATTGCTGATACACACCATTGTGTAACTGGCTCCACTTTGCAGCAGCATTTTGTGACTGGTAGGCCTCAGTTCAGCTTTTTCAAGTGGGCCCTGGTTGCAGATAGTGTGGCATGACCATAGCTGCCAAGTTTTCCCTTTTCTCGCGAGGAAGCCTATTCAGCATAAGGGAAAATCCCTTTAAAAAAGGGATAACTTGGCAGCTATGCCCCTGGCCTAGATGATACCTGTGTAGCTGTCAATATATAACAAAGGGATAGACCAGGCACCCCCAAATTGCAGCCCTCCAGATGTTTTGGCCTACAACTCCCATGATTCCTAGCTAACAGGACCTGTGGTCAGGGATGATGGGAATTGTAGTCCAAAGCATCTGGAGGGCCGAAGTTTGGGGGTGCCTGAGATAGACGAATAGATGCATCTAAGAATAAAACAAAAATGCATATCCAGATTGTGAGACAGTGCTTCCATCCCCGGTGTCTCCAAGTATGGCTGGGAAAAGCCACTATTTGAAACCCCAAAGAGGCTTTAAGTTTCACTGAAGACAAGGGAGCTAAATGGACCAGTAGTGGCATCCTATGTTCCAATGGTTCTTAGAGACCTAAATTCAATACACATCCAGTGTTTAAACCTTAATAGATCTAACTACTTGGAACTTTTTTTAAAAAAAATGGTATCAATATATATCTTCCCAATAGCTTTGAAAACTGGTGCAACCTATATGCCAAAATTCACCCTTCTCTGAAATTTTTGCCACCAAAAAGCCTCTCATACTCTCCATGGTGCAAATTAACAGAAATTGTAGCAGCAGAATCGACCCTACAGTGCAAAAGACACCTTTCTTTCCCAGCATTTATATCCTGCCCATCTTCCAGTACATTCAATCAAAGCTTTAGATTTTAAATTACTAATAGCAAGATTCAAGCAAAAGCAAATTAACAATGCAGATACTAAAATAACTCACCTTGTAGAAATGCCCAACTTACTTGTTTTAGCAAAGGAAATTACATTTTGTTTTACTCTAATTAAAGATCATTCAGATACGACACTTTATTACATTTTCCAGAATTTTGTTTTTCATTTCTTTTAGCAACTGAATGCTTGTGTCCCTCCCATTTTTCAAGACATTTTTGAATTGCTGCTTCTCCCTTGCCCCACAAGCAGTTAGAATAGAAATTACAAAGTCAAGCTGTCTACAAAGCTGGCACATCGGGAACGCTTTACAGTAGGGATCAGCAAAAGGATGTTCCTAGAACCAAACAGACACACAGACTCCTTTCTGCTCAAAGTGCTCTTGCCTCTGACTTAGCAACTCGTGTGTGTGTGTGTGTGTGTGTGTGTGTGTGTGTGTGTGTACGTGTACTTGTCAACCCACAAACTAGAATTTGGTGAGTAGAGGACTGTGTTCTGACAATGGGACTTGCCAGCATTCTACTTTAGGAAGCGGGTTTGCATACTGGTCCACAATCTTCTATAAACATAAAGGGACCCCTGACCGTTAAGTCCAGTCGCGGACAACTCTGGGGTTGTGGCGCTCATCTCGCTAGCTGCTGGCATAGGAGCCAACTTCTAGGGGCAGTTTACTTTGCCCCCCCCTAAAATATTTGAGGGGCCTGACTCCGCCCACCCCACCCCACCCCCCAGTTAATGGGCATTGCCATTCAAATTGTGTGGGTGGGTGTCACGTCTTGTGATTGATTATGTGGAGGCAGGGCTTACCTCCCCCCCCCAATATTTAATTCAAGCTGTCACTTGAATAAGTGCTTGCAACTTTCTTCCAAATCTATTCATGAATAAAATTTACAGCATCTATCTTTCTTTCTTTCTTTCTTTCTTTCTTTCTTTCTTTCTTTCTTTCTTTCTTCAAAAATGTCAGTAAACCTAAGCCTCCTTGAGACAGCATTGCAAAAATAAGCTATTAGAGTGAAATAACTTTAAGTATTTTCTATGAAAATGACCTGTCCCTCTGCCCTCTTGCCGCACTCTTACTTCTCATCTGCATTTTCTCCCACAAACATTATGTAGGTCCAGGAGACCACTGATGAAAATATATAACTGCATCAGCTTTATTATTATTATGCAATGCTATTAGGAAATGTACTATTGACTATAAATATGAGCAAAAGTTCCTGGGCTCCATTAATTTTGCAATCTTTACAAAGAAACAGATTCAGTCCCTAATAATGCCTAACACAAATCCTCTTACATGAAGCATATATTGCTTTAATATTTAATTAATAACGACAGTGACTTGGGGCACAGTGCCTTGGTTTGGTGAATAAAAAGTGCACAAAATATTATCTGAGAGACTTTTCTTTATAGAAAAAAAAAGAACACAGTAATAAGGTTGGGGAAAGAAAATGGAATGATCCACAATGGAAAAGGCTAGTGTTAGATTCCATTGTAAAATTGAATATTTGATTTTTAAAAGCCTGCATTTTAAGGGGGGGAGATCCCCCTTTTTCATTCTGTTGGATAAAATGTTATTTGTATATATTAATGGTCAAGACATATTAAAATTATTCATGAACTATTCATATTTCCCAGATAACCGTTTCTTTATTTATAGGCTCAGATCTCATTCTTTTTACCCGTTGCTTAGGCAAAGTTCTCAAGGGACTCTAAAAGTGTATTAATTGCTTAAGGCTTCCAGGATTAATATTGTGTAGCCTTGTATCGAGAACTGAATTTATTTTCAATTTGATACGACACATTATGGCACAGTCTGCTATCTTTAACTCTTGATCATATGTTTAAGTTACTGTTTCTCAGTGGTTAGGATCCTAGTGTTTTGCTCAATCTACTTCATCCTGTACTGGATTAAATATGGAGAAATGGGATGGGGGGGAGGGTGGGTGAGGGGCTCCTGTTTTGAGGGACAGTCCTGTCAAGTTCTGCCCTGGAAGGCGCATTTTAAAATTAAGGTTTGCAAGCCTATGCACATTAACTGACAGCAAATCCCATTGAACTCAATGGGACTTACTTCTCAGGAGACATGAGTAGGATGGCACTGTAAAAGTATTCCACAACCACAAGACAGTAAGAGTCAGCCAACACAGATCAGAGAGAAACAGAGAGATAAGGGCCTCTTTACTAGAGATAGGAGTATCTGTCCGTTTTGGTTTCACTAGGTTTTTCCATTTTAGCTCCCTACATTTCCACATCACATTCATATATATATATATATGTATGCAATTTTTCCCAACATATACATTTTTGCAAAGAAAGTTCTCCTGGTGGAAAGCATTTCTGTATGTTGCTTTCACTAATATATCTATTGCTATGCATACTTTGCCCCACCACGCATTCTGGTACATATTACTTGGCGGATAAGAGAACTGAATTGCCAAATTGAGAAATGTGTGAATCTCAACAAAAAATGGCTGTGTTTCAGTTTGCATTTAGATTAAAACTCACCTTGTTCGCACTTTCAGAAACAATATGCAAACTGAAACACAGCCATTCTTTGAGATTCACACATTTCTCAATTTGGCAATGCAGTTTGCGGATTGTTTCTGAAAGTGCGAATAAGGCAAGTTCCCCTTTAAATTCAAACTAAATTCAATTTGTACCTCATCCCTTGTCTTCACACTCTACTTTTTTTAAGGTGCACACATCATGTTTTATGGAACAGGTGTTTTTTAAAAAAATTTTTTAAAAAGCACTAACCTAAACATGTAAAGTTATGAGCAGTGCAATGAGTACCTAAACATGTGATCATATAGGAGCCCACTCATCAGAGTATCTCCCAGTGGAAGCATAGAATTGTAGAGTTGGAAGGGACCCTGAGCCTCATCTAGTTCAACCCCTTGCAATGCAAGAATCTCAACTAAAGCAGAGTGTGTCCTCTGTGGCAAACTCAGCTTTGATGTTCAGCAATGTGTCAAAAGGCACATTGTCAACTTATAGATGCAAAATGGAATTGAAGCAGGAAAGACAAGGTATGAAGCAGGAAAGACAAGGTAACGTGGTCTCTTAAAAAAGGTTCTTCAGCAGGTGAAAGGCAAATTCAAAGAAAAATAAATCTTATTCTCAAATGTGTGTGTAGCTCCTACAAAAAGCATGAGCACCAAACAAGAAGCTAATAAGTTATCTACATCTACATCTATATATCTATATAATCTATATCTATATCTTCTATATCTATATCTGCAACGTCCAGCTTTGAGATGCTTTATTTCTCCTTACTTTTATTTCTTCTCTCGCTGCCTAAGCGAGCATTGCTGAGGTTATGTGACCAAGGCTATTTTTAGAGGTGTATGATGATCAAGCTTTACTAACTAGTACAAATTCCAGCTGCCGTAGAAGAGCAGCTTCTTGCCTTGAAACTCGCCCTACAGCAAAAACTGCAATTCCCTAGAAGCCAGAGATCATGCTCACAGGCTGAGTCTATTAAAAAATGTCAAGGCTGAAATCTCTCCTTTTTTATTTCCAGGCAATTAGAACATCAAGATTGTTACAGTACCTTCTGCTGTAATCTCTGTCATAACGGTGACGGTAAGGAACACTCTGGTGAAAAAGGTTAAGTTATATTGGCAGCTGAGAGGATATGACCAGGGTCAGCGCTGACTTTTGCAGGAGACAGCAAATTGAAGGATGGGAAGTCCTCTACAGTTCTGATTTTTCTTTGGGGGTCTTTTCTTCTTCTTTTGAGCTATCTTCTTAGTGAAGCCCTGCCTCCCCACCTCCCAAGACACTAACCCCTTTCCCAAGGCAATGCTTGCAGCCCAGACTAAAGTATCAGCTCCTTACAAAAATAGCCGTGGCTCTCAGCAAATCTCTAGCGCGGCTTTTTTGGCATCCTGGACACCACATTCAGGGACCAACTCTTTCCTTGTTTTCTGTAAGCGTCCAGACCCAAATAAGACAGCAAAGCAGGTAAAAGCAGCAAGCAGCAGCAGCACAAAGGAACCGAAAAGAACTGTTTTAAGCCCCTGCAGCTTCTTAAATATGATTACAGTTCTTTTGAGGTCTGGGTCACAAAATATGAAATATAGACTTGACTGTAATCTTATCCAACCAAGCTCAAATGTATTCTTAGCACACTCTTAGCACATTCTTTCCGGGCCTTATTTGGGTTGGGGAGGGTGCTATGAAGGCAGCCACAATGACTAAAGAAGAAAACAAACCTAGGTAAATTTCACCCTGTTAAATTGCCCGTTGACACTTAAAATCACCAAAGTACAACATTTTACCCTCTGCTTCTTCTTTTTTAGTTGCGGCTGTTGCATTAGTTCATAAGAAGAATCCTGCTGGATCTGACCAAGAGTGCATCTATTCCAGCAACTTAATCCTTAAATCTGTGAGCCTGCATATTAAGAATGGACAGCGTATAAGCTTCTAGTATGCAATTTAACAAGTGTTTGCAGTCAGAAAAATATTAAGCAGTGACTTCTTTGGGATTCAAGTGCACTTATTTGCCTAAGGTATTTTGTATTAAAAGCATGGAATTTCAAGGGTGTTAATAGATGCATACAACTCCTTATTAAAATACAGGCTGTCTGGTGTCCAGATTTTAAGCTTACAGGTAGCTAAGAAGAATTTGCAAAGGTATTGTCCCAATACTCTGGAGAGCCCTGTGCATGGACAAAATGGGCTGATTCATTATACAGTGGTACCTCGGTTTAAGTACACAATTGGTTCCGGAAGTCTGTACTTAACCTGAAGCGTACTTAAGCTGAAGCAAACTTTCCCATTGAAAGTAATGGAAAGTGGATTAATCCGTTCAGACGGTCCGTGGAGTACTTAAACTGAAGCGTACTTAACCTGAAGCAAACTTTCCCATTGAAAGTAATGGAAAGTGGATTAATCCGTTCCAGACGGGTCTGCGGAGTACTCAACCTGAAGCGTACTTAACCTGAGGTATGAGTGTAATTGGTTCCGGAAGTCCGTACTTAACCTGAAGCGTACTTAACCTGAAGTGAACTTTCCCATTGAAAGTAATGGAAAGTGGATTAATCCGTTCCAGACGGGTCCGTGAAGTACTTAAACTGAAAGTACTCAAACCGAGGCGTACTTAAACCGAGGTATGACTGTATTTCAACTTCATATGAGTTTTGCAGAATTAGAAAACTTTAGCTGGATCCTCTATCACTATCTCCTTTCTGGCAAGGAAGTCTGATATATTATTATTTCCCCAGCGGTATAGTATCTGCTGCAGCACTAGGGTGACCATTTGTCCTTATTGGCAGAGAACAGTCCTCTGTTTGAGGGGCTTTTAGCAGCCCTCAAATGTCCAATCCAAGTTCAATGTAAAGATAAAGAACCCTACAAAGGGAGATTTGCAGGGACATTGAGTTGCCCATCAGCTGTAAGCACCTAGACAGTAGACTGATGAGGCATGCAGGTAACTTTGTCACAGTTATGCACTCTATGGGAATATATTTCTATTTAAATAATAGCAATCATTTCTAAATTTGCACACATTGCATGTGTATTTTTGTGCAAATGTGCATCCTCTTTTCTGTCAATGCACTTTCTCTTTTTAATGTGGTATAAGTGGTTCTCTTGTCTGGTGCAGCTTTTTCCTCCAGGCCAGCAAGAACCCTGGACCCTGGACCACACAAAAGAAGCCCATGCTCCAGCATCACTATTATTTATTATTAATTACTACTACTACTACTACTGCTGCTGCTGCTGCTGCTACTACTACTACTACTACTGGGTGGCACTGTGGGTTAAACCACTGAGCCTAGGGCTTGCCAATCGGAAGGTCGGAGGTTCGAATCCCCACGACGGGGTGAGCTCCCGTTGCTTGGTCCCTGCTCCTGCCAACCTAGCAGTTTGAAAGCACGTCAAAGTGCAAGTACTGTAGATAAATAGGTACTGCTCCAGCAGGAAGGTAAACAGCGTTTCCATGCGCTGCTCTGGTTCGCTAGAAGCGGCTTAGTCATGCTGGCCACATGACCCAGAAGCTGTACGCCGGCTCCCTCGGCCAGTAAAGCGAGATGAGCGCCGCAACCCCAGAGTCGTCTGCGACTGGACTTAACTGTCAGGGGTCCCTTTATCTTTACTACTACTACAACACGATCTCACATACTATAACATATCTTTCTCTCTGTATTTTATTTCATTTTTGTAAACTGCCTTGCTGAAGGGCAACATGTCAATCTTTGAAATAACTCATATACATAAATGGGAGTGCATCTTCTGGAAACTGGGTTAACTGGCTCCTCCAACCCAATACAATACTTCTCAAATAATTCAGTAGTCCTGTAAGGACCATTGCAGTCCCTGTTCAACTGGAATAACGTAATTTGCAGCGCATATCAGGGGCACCAACAGAGAATGCCACCTGTTTCCCTGGCTGGAGTGTTGGAGTGCTGCTGCCGCTGCAGTGATAGAGCAGGTTTACAGCATCATTACCCTTGCAGGGAGATCATAGTGACATACTCTGGCTGCTATGAGTTCTCTCTCTCTTCTACCCCCCTCCCTGCCCACCTCTCTTCTGGCAGAGAGAGGACTCATGCACAGAAGAAGGCAGAGGGAAGGGGATCAGCTAGCTAAGAGCAAGAAACAGGCAAACACCCAGGAGTTTTTTTTAAAAGGCCATGCTATCCTTTCTCCCACCCCCAATCCCTGGCACTACCTGACTGCTTAATGGAACTCTGGGCAGACATTCCCCTCACTGCAAAGGACCCTACTTCCTCTTTTAGCAGTGTAGCTTGCTGACCTTTCATGCTGTGCAGCCAACATTTTCAGTGACAGGGCCCCACACAAAAATACATATTTAAATATGTATTTAAAATATGCATTTAATAATGTTTTTAAATTCTTATTTTAAGTACACAGTTTAATGAACACTCTGTTTCAAAATAAGCATCTAAACACATTATTTTGATACATTAAAAACTGCTGAGAACCGATTTGCAACATCTGAAGAAGTATACACATTGGTAGATAGCTTAATTCAATGTTTTAGTCTAGGAGGTACACATCAGGTCATTTGATATATATTGGGGCTTGAGAAAACCAAATTCCTCAACCACCCTTAAATCAGATTAGGTAAATAAATTGATAAAATAGCATGCACAGAGTGCTGTGGTTGTGCACATTCATGACCTGCCTAGCATCATGAACTGGTTCTGAGTGTTAAGCCTGACAGCATCAGTAACAGAAGCAGCATCCTACTATAAAACTAAATTCTTGCAAATCACAGATATGGAATATTATTTAAATATCCGATGAAACCTTTCTACCAGTTGGTTCTCCTGGAGCAGGAACAGCTGATGGGAGGCTCAGGATCCCAAAGATATTCTGTACACCACTGGATTCCTCATGTCCTGACAATCCTACACTTGTAGGTCACGGTATTGAATTACTACTGACGTACAGAATGCAGCATGGGTGATGACAAACTCTGTGGGTATTGCCAGCACAGGCATTTCAACACTTGGGTGAATTCTTGACACCCCTGAAGATATGGACATTTTTAACCATCTCCTTATTAAAACTAAGGATTACAGACAAAGCTCGGGTTAAGTACGCTTCAGGTTGAGTACTTTTTCAATTTAAGTACGTACTCCGCAGACCCGTCTGGAACAGATTAATCCACTTTCCATTACTTTCAATGGGAAAGTTCGCTTCAAGTTATGTACGGACTTCCAGAACCAATTAAGTACTTAACCTGAGGTCCCACTGTACACTGCAACTTGGATCTGAGACTTGTAAAAGTATTTGACTTTCAGATGGGCTGTTGGGCTAACATAGTGTAAAATTAGTCACATACTTATCTTTAGTTTCTGAGATACAATTAATGCCTCCAGGATTCACCAATCAGTAAATGAAGCATTTGTGTTTGTGCGTGTGTGATATAGGCAAGGCAATATCTGCTTTTCAGCATTGCGGTATATCATCAGCCAAACATTGCGGTCTGGTGCTATATCGCAATGTTGATGAAACAAGTTGCATTAGCCTCAGCCTGCAATGCATCGGGTGAAATTGCCACAGCTCTCACCACAGAGCTGAGGCGGTTTCACCCCAGTGCCTAGCGGGCTGAGACAAGGCAGCTTGTTTGTACGGCTCAGCTGGGGCACTGCTTCCGATCCCCAGCTGAGCCATCCCTGTGCTCCCCCCCCCCCACTTGCATGGGAGCTAGCACCGGGCTGGGGTATCCTTTAACTGCTCGGCTGAGGGGAGCGGCAACCGCACACTTCTTAGCCGAGCAGTTAAAAGATGCAGAGGGAGGAACAAGCTGTAGGCATCTCGCCAGCGCATATTTTTTCTCCCTCTGCACAGTATGAGGGCAGAATAGGATGGCAGTTTCACTCAGCGATATATTGCTGGTGAAACCACCACTTCTCCCTCTGCTAGCAATGTTCGCAAGAGAAAGTTGCTAGCAGAGGGACTCAGGAGCAGTGACAGTTTCACCAGTGATATACCACTGAGTGAAGTCGACATTGTGGTCTGCTCCTCATACCGGTCCTGGGAGATATATTGATATATCACCCAGGCTACACACACACACACACACACACACACACACACACCTTTCTTCAAGGAGCTTAAGTTAGAGAGAACATGGAGTTCCCTCATTTTAATCTCCACTAAAGATCTATTTACATTAGGTGGAGTTATTTGTGCAGTAATCTGATCATTTTTGCCACATAGGATTCTATAACCATTACCTGCTAATCACATTTCTATAACTTCAAATTAAACCACTATCCACAGTTATAGAACAAAGGAATGATTTGTAACTTACAGTACCTGAATGTTTAAATAAACATAAATGTAATTCCAGATAAAATTTATGCTTTTAAGAAAGACAGAACTACAAAATTCAGAAGAGCAGTAAAGACAGACCTTTGTTCTGACCAACCAGTGTCCATTCACTGAAATATGACAGCTTTCAGGATACACAGAGCTGTTCCTCACAGCAGATATATGTCCACAGAGCGCATTGTAAGCATTGATAAAGGTATTATTTTGCCAATATTAGTTGAGTTGTATTTCAATATATTGTTGGTACCTTGTATTTTCTGGCTTTTGGAGTGTTATTGTAATATTGCATTTTTATATGCTTATATTTTGTTCACTTTTTTTAGTGGAATTGGTCCAGAAAGGCGCTTAATACGTACTGTATATTCCTGCGTATAAGACAACTTTTAAACCCAGGAAAATCTTCTCAAAAGTTGGGGGTCATCTTATACGCCGGGTCGTATTTCTTATATGGCGAGTATATCCCAAACTCTATATTTTAACTGGAAACATCGGGGGTCGTCTCATATGCCCAGTCGTCTTATACGCCGGAATATACGGTATTTAAATTAAACTGAACTAATCCTGTAGATTCAGTTTATGGATCAACACAGCCCTCCCTTTTAATCTACTGGATGACACTCAGAAATCAGCAGTCAATAGTCTGAAGGCAGAAGATGTGGTTTTGTTCTACTGAAACTAGGCAGGCCTGGCCCCGAAAGTGGCCTTGGGCCCATCTGCATCCCTCTGGAGAAAGAGCAGGATTTAAGTGGTGAGGGAATCTGTGAAAGTCATTTTGTTTCAGAAATAGATGCAGATGACAGTGTGAGGTGCTCAAGGTCAAAGCTGAAATTGCCAAAGTCAAGAGTCCACTCTCACTTTTGTATTGAAAACCCTGAATGGAGAGCCTATTTTATTTGGCAAGTTGTGGTCTTTGCAGAGTGTGAATGGGAGTCATGAATTAGCAGATCCTCAGCGTCTCAAGGCAGCTGCAGCTGTTCTGAAGGAGGACAGTGAATAAAGGGCATTTTAAGAGAGGAAGAGAGAGAGAAAGGAGGGGCTGCTTCCTTAATGGCCCTGTCATTCAGTTTGGCTTATGTATTAGTGTCCCTGAACAATATGTCACCACTTGTGATTGTCAATCAACATAAATTCTTGACCACACTCCAATACAGTCAGCTCTCTAATGCACTAGAGTGTATTTTATAATATTGTGGTCCAAAGAAACAAATCTTTCTTTTTCTGTTCCTCATGCCCATAAAATTCCATTTGGAAGTGTGATACCAAGATTTCAGAAGGAAGCAATTAAAACATTTTTTAAAAATTACCCAGCTTAATCTAGGAACGCAGAAAACTAAAATTATGTAATGTTCCAACAGACAGGGTAGTTTAATACTATATCATAGTTACTGTCACAGTAACCCTATGAAACAATAGCACTAAACTCCTATTAAGGTGTAAGGAAGAGCCAGCCTGTCCTGTTCACCTGAACTTGCATAAATTATTAACATCCACACAAATGCAAAATACAGTAATGTAGATTATTGCCTCAGAGTTGGTACACTATCCGCCTTGCTGGTGAGGACCAACTTGCATGTAGAAGGAACACTGATTCTACAAAAAACAAAACACCCATCTGAAGCTCCTTAACTACGTATCAGATAACTGAAGCAAAACTAGTTCAAATTATAACCAACATTCATCAATGTATTAAATTTTATTAGCATTCAGTTGTATCACTATTGTATCAATATTCAGTATGCAATAGGCATACTGAGATTAGACCCATTGAAATTGATGGACAAGACTAACATAGTTTATTAATTTTGCTGCATCTACTTTGAGTAAAATTTAATTGAATACAGCCCATAATTCTTGATTTCAGACAACCCAAACTGAAAAATGTAAGAAATTCATTAAAAGATCCAACCCTATTTTAGTTAGGCTTAAAAATAAAAACAAACAATGTAGCGATATCAATACAAGAGAACAAAAGCTTCATAGTATCTCACAAATAAAGGCTGTATCATTATTGTGCAACAGAGAAACAATACTTTGAGCTCAGGGGAAAGTTCATAGGCAAGATTGTTTCAGAGTTGTTATGGTTGTGCTTTTTGTGACAATGTCTAGAGTGGCCAGGTATTTGGAAAGTGTAAAGACTTTTTTTAAGGGAAATATTTTCATTTCATTGCAGGTTAACTGCTACAAATCAGGATGTACCAAATGCACAGCTACAGTGGTGCCTCGCTTAACGAACACCCTGTAAGATGAAATTTTTGCTTAAAGAAAGGGTTTTTCTAGCAGAGGTTTTACGAAAAATTCATCTAGCGAATTGCGGTTTCCCATAGGAATGCATTGAAATTCAATTAATGCGTTCCTATGGGCAAATAATAATAATATTAATAATAAATTCAATGCATTCCTATGGGATTCGCTAGATGAATTTTTCGTTATAAGAGTTGACCCATGGAACAAATTAAATTCATCTAGCGAGGCACCACTGTATAAGGCTTTCAGAGGACATCTGCACCCAAAACTTATTGGGTTTTTTTTTTTATTCATGGCTGTTTACAGTCATTGTGTTTTCCCTCCCGGCTTCTCCTTCAATCCTGTTTTTACTGTTTTTGCTTTACTACGCTGCCATGTAAGGCTTAGGGAGCTTGCCAGAAACCTCGACAATGACTTTATTATCCCTCCCCAATATGAACAGAACAGGAAACCCTGAGTCGGTGATATGAACATGTAGTCCAATGCCACCTGCTGACTAAACTATATAACAACATTATCCACAAAACACAATATCATCAAGCTAGGGATCACCTACTGACATGACTTACAGTGGTACCTCGTGTTACGTACCGCCCCCCTTACGAATGCTGTGGGTTACGCGCTCTGCTAACCTGGAAGTAGATGCCCCTTGTTGCGACCTTTGACCCGGGATGTGAACGGAAGTCACACTTCGACGGGGCGGCAGCAGTGGGAGGCGCCATTAGTGAAAGCAAACCTCATGTTACGAGTGGCTTCCTGTTACGAACGGACCTCCGGAACGGATTAAGTATGTAATGCGAGGTACCACTGTACCTCAATGCCATGCAACCAGACAGACTTACTACTATGACAACACCACCAATGAAAAAGGTAATGCTTCCAGTATGACAATGCTCTCACTGGTCAGAAGTGTGGTAGAAATAGGGGACATGGAGGAAAGTGGAGAATCAGCAAAACCTGGACCACTCCAGGCAATGCAGACATTTCATGTCCCATGGTGCTGTGATAGCATTTATAACTGGGAAATAAATGGTTTGGGTGATGCAGGGTAAAGAAACAGGAAAAGGAACTACCTTTTCATTCCTTTGGAAAACTATGCTTAGATAACATGCTAATGGAGGACAATGAAACTATAATAATGGTTATGAAGTACTGCCACTCTCTCCTCATAGCCTTCATTTCTTTTCCTTCCTTGCTTTGCTCTCTTCTCTTTCCTCTTTATTGTTGTGTTTATTGCTTTATTGTGTATGAGAAAATGAAAATGAAAACAATTATAACAAAAATAACTGTTTCAAAAAATCTCAGCTAAGCGCGAATTATAATTTCCACTGTTCATATACAGACTTTGAACCATTATTCAGTTTTATTGACTAGCTAACCAATTCTTCCTTGACACTAACTTCCCTTCTCATTTATCAGAACTAGTTGTTTTCCTTTACCCTTTGTTCTTTCTGGTTTACATGGGCTATGAGCCTAATCATATGTCATCATTCTCCTGTTACTATCTCCTGTTACTATTCAACTTGATTAAGTTGGAGCAAGGTGATTTTACTAGGTCAATTTCCTATGGTGAGAATTTCATTAGAAAGTGCCCTCATGTGGTGAGCAGTAGTATTTGACACATTATCTTACAACATGAGGTCACAAATTGAGGGTTCTTTTGTTTTGCTTTTTACTCTTTGTTGTTTAGTTGTGTCCGACTCTTCGTGACCCCATGGACCAGAGCATGCCAAGCACTCCTGTCTTCCACTGCCTCCCGCAGTTTGGTCAGAGTCATGTTGGTAGCTTCGAGAACACTGAGATCATTCTATCATATTGAGATCATTCTATCATTTTTTACGGGATTTCTATCATCTTTTTTACGGGATTTTTACGTGATTTTTTACAGGATTTTACGGGATATGATGGTCATCCAAAGTGATTTTGCCCATTCCCGTCCATTTTAGTTCACTGATGTCCAAGATGTCAATATTTATTCTTGCCATCTCATTTTTGACCACATCCAGCTTACCAAGGTTCATGGTTCTTACATTCCATGTTCCTATGCAATATTTTTCTTTACAGCATTGGACTTTCCTTTCACTTCCAGGCATATCCTCAACCGAGTGACCTTTCCAACACCAAACTCATAGAAACTACTTTTCAAGTTATTAATGTTGATGATTTCACTGGTAAAATGATTATATGTATACTTTTTGAATATTTAAATAACCCAGTGATTTGTATGAACGCTTTAGCTTTAAAAGAGCTTCTTTTTTTTTTAAAAAAAAACACAACAACTTTCAAATCAAGTAGGGTGTTTTTTTTTGTGTTTTTATAACACAGAGGGAAATGAAAATAAATTAGCACTAAAAAGCCGTTAACTGTTATTCCCAACCAAGCCTACACAAGTTGCAATGCAATCAGCATGCTGATGACAAACAACTATCTCTCACAAGCTATCTGAATCAGGAAAGGCAGTTCAAGTGCAGGAGTGATACCTGGGAGATTGTAATGGGCTGGATGTGAGTCAATATAATGAATCGAAAAATGGTGGTATGTGTTGTGGGCTCTTGGGTCTGGAGGGTAAATAGATAACCTGCTCTGGAAGGAGGGTCATTCCCCTAGAAAGATCAGGCTCACAGTTTTGGGGTACTCCTTGACACAGCACTGTTGCTCAAGGCCAAGGTGGCTTCAGTGACTAAGACATAGCTGCCAAGTTTTCCCTTTTCTCGCGAGGAAGCCTATTCAGCATAAGGGAAAATCCCTTAAAATAAGGGATAACTTGGCAGCTATGGACTAAGAGAGTCTCTTTTCTGACTCCAGCTGGTTCAATAATCACAGAGACAGAGACAGCTTGGCTACGGAGCTCCATTCTTTGGTCACTTCAAGACTAGACTATTTGTAAGGCATTCCACGAGATACTGCCCTTGTGCATAGTTTGGAAGTGGCAACTGGTGCAGAATGCAATGGCCAGGATGCTGCTGGGCACATACCAAATTGGCCTGAATATAAGCTTCACCCCCCCTCCCCCAATTCTGACTGTGAAAAGTCAACGTGTGGCTTAAATTCACGACCTGACAAAAATGGGCTTTTACGATATCGCTGCTAAAACAGATATACGGCACAACACGGAATGAGTGTGAGTGCCTGTGGAATTTTAAAGAAGTGGCTTATATTCGGGTGCGGCTTATATTTGGGGCATTACGGTACTATTCCAGTTCTTCAAAATATGCACCGGTTGCTTGTATGTTTCCTAGCCCAATTCAAGGTGCTTACATTGATGTACAAAGCCCTAAACAACTTGGCGCCCAAATATCTGAAAAAAATATATCCCATATAGTCCTGCCCAAATATTGAGATCTGTAAGTATTTCTGCTGCCCTGTGAAGTTCATGAAGTGGTAGTGCACGAGACTGCCTTTTCTGTGACCCCCAGGGTGTGGAGAAAAGGAAGTCGCAGCTTCACATTCCACAAATGAGGTTTGATGCAGATCCAAAGGATACTAAATGGCTTAAGTACTCCAAATTACACCTAAGTACCGTAGTGAAGCTGTGGAAATATTCTAACTCGGGTCTTCTGGAAGTAGGCCTCTCGATCTCCCTGATAGCCCAACGCTATAGCATACATAGAATCAAACAAAGTCAGTGTTTTCCTTCATAGCACAGAAGCCATTCCTAGTTTTTAAAGAGACTAGATCCTAAGAAAATTTCAGCAAGTCCAGGACACTTTGGTCTAGAGAACACCTCTAGAGATGTTTTTTGGATGCATGTTTGCTCAATGTGCCTTGTTTCCTTGGAATTTCATGGAATGTTTAATTTATTTGTTTAAACTATAAAGCTTGATGAGGAAAATGAAAAAGATCCTTTGAGAGTACGGTATTCTTTTTGTCTGCACCTGTGGAATGCCCTGCAGCAGTTCCATTCTTCTGGCAAAACAAAAGTGGTCTGAGCTACAAATGCAGCAGAATAAGGTAGGAATGAGCTGGTAAAGGTTTAAGGTGGTAGAATGGACTATACCATGTCAAACTGCAAGTGGTAGAATCATGTTTATTAATGTCCTTTTTTAAAAAAGTCCTAAAAGTGAAAAACGAAGACAGTAAGGAGCAGGCTGGGATAGCACCTCTATCTTGCTGTGCTAGAGTTTTACTTGGAAGCACATTTTAAAAATAAGCCCTTACCTAGATTCCGATTTGGAATAGCCTTTTCTAACACCTCAGGATTTCCCCCTTCATTCTGCTGCTTGTGTGGATAGACTAAGTCAGTGTTCAAACACCAGATAAAAATTATGAGAGCTCCAAAGTTAAAGTCTTCACTTGTTTTGGACCACAAATGCAGAAATCTTAAGTACTCTGTTCTTAGTATACCATTAATTGTCTCAAACTAGCTAAGGTTATAAAACAAGACTGAATAAAATACTTGAATGAAAAGCACACATGCTCTTCAGAGAAAAGATGAGACTCTAGAATAGTGGAATGAGAATTAGTTATTTGCATCTCTTTACCGTCATTACTGACCTTGATTTTTAAATTAAAACCACAGTATGTCTCCTGATTGGATCTGTAGATGGTCCAACTACAAATTGCAGGCAAATGGAGGTTAGTTGAAGACTCCTTAGGAGAATCCAGCTCTCTTTGGCAAAAAATGCTGTTGCACTTTGCCACTTGGATATTTTGTCTGCAGCTGCCCAAAGTGCAATTATTTATTTGTGCATACTCAGAGACAAGGCTGCTCTGTCAGCTGCGCCACCGCAGTAAGGGCTATAGGGGAGCACATACCAGCCAAGCAACAAGGGACTTGCCCTTGATGTGGATTCATGGCAGTTGACCTAGCTGCTGGTGTCTGTACCTGCAGGAGTCAGAAATTAGCAGGCATTTGCTTCCCAGCAACATTGATCTAAGTATCTCCCATGCCCTCTGGGAAACCCTTTGCTCCTTGAAGTAAGACTGGGCTCCAACAAGCATTAACAACTGTTTGTGTATTGTGCTTTTGGTTTCTGTTTCAGACACCCGTTTGTGTATTATGCTTTCAGACTCACCTCTGCGCTGAAAATCAATGGCTGGGTACAAAGAACATCAGGCTGATACACTGAATGCCAAGAGGGTTCTGAATGGCAGTCAGGGATGGCATGACATAAATAAAGAGTAAGCTTTTCTCTCTCTTTCTCTGCAGCATGCTGGGAGTCTTTAGTGATACTTTCCGCCCAGTATGGAATTATGGGTGCTGCAATTTCATCTAGCATAGCACTCCCATGTGCTCATAAGCACCATTCATCCAAGGCTGCAAGACAAATCTTGTGCATCTTTTTGGGGCCCTGCAATTTAGCTACTTCTCTCCACCATCAGATTCCTCTAGGGCAAGTTTGCCTGTCATACATTTAAAAAATCAGACCCATGTAGTCCAGTTTGAGGGATGAGTTCAAAATCTTCCCCATGACTTGTAATATCCAATATTTCTTTTTTAAAACTCCTCTTTCTATTTGCTAGTTGGGGGGGGGGAGGTCTGTAATTGTCTTTTTGTAATTCAAAGGAAGCTCAAAGTTCCCTTATCCCAAGGCTTTCTAAAGAAATCTATTTTTAAATAGCAGCGTATCACCTCTCTTTCCAACTTCAGAAAGACCTACCAGCCTCAGATTTAATCTTTTTCTCGTTATTTTCCAGAGCTACACATTCTTGTGAGACTTAACAACAAAAGACTGATTCCAGAGATTCTGACCTTATTCTGCATTCTGTCTATCTACAATACCACCAAATATGCCCTCATGCTCAAAAAGTTTTGGGACATTTCATATACACCAGTCGTTGGCATTTGTTTGTAATTAGCACATTAAAAATAAACCCTAAAATGCAGTTGGTAGAGACTAACTGGGTGGAACCTAGACTGGGTGGGGTGCCTAGGAGGTCACATATGGGCAGCATCCAGAAGGTCTCCATACTCCTTCTTGAAAAAGTAGACAAAAAGTAGCATGGCACCAGCCAGAAATTCTGGAATTAGCAGTCTTAGCCCTTGTCCCTGGTAGAAAAAAGGCTGCTCTGCTGGGATCCTGGGAGTGCTCTCTGCAACCTCCACCACTGCCTGTACCTTCCTGGATATGTTCTTGGGTTGGGGAAAAGGGAGAGAGGACTTGCAGGATCCAGGTGAACCAAGAAGAGAGAGAGAGAGAGAGAGAGAGAGAGAGAGAGAGAGAGAGAGAGAGAGAGAGAGAGAGCACATTTGAAAGCCTGCAGCACCATACTTAAATGCAAAGAAAAATGCATAGGCTATCTAGCATCAACAATCTACCTCCCATGCATTTCAAGCCTCCAGAAGCCTCTGTTCTGACCTGGGAAAACTAGGTTCTTTATAAGGCTCAGGCTAAGAGAAAGATGGCCATGCTGGCTGAGCAAAGACCCTAGATTTCTCTGCTGCAGCCATCTTCCTCTCTACGTTTTTAAATGCTGTCTCCAGCTCCTCAAGAAAAGGCCAAAAAGGAAGGCAATGCTTTCCCTATGCAAGCAAGTGTCTCTTTCTCACAACCCATCTTGGCACAAGAGGAAAGATTTGCTGCTTCATGTCTGCCATTTCTCTCACCCACCCTAGTTTTACAATAAAAGAAAAAGGCTTTACAATAAAGAAAACGTTTTTGCCTTCTTGCCTCCTCAGTGAATAGTCGTCCCACTGACCCATTGGTAAAAAAGAAAAGAAAAATGAAAGCTAATCTCTCTCTTTCTCTCACTGCTACAAGCATATGAGATTAAAATGGGCTTGCATACTATGTGTCTTTCGCCACACATACAGTTTCGAGAAAGAAACGAAGTAAATAAGTTTAACACATCCTGGGCTGCAGGTGAATTGTGTATATCCTAAACACTTCTATTCAATTGCAGTTTTCTTTTTTAAAAAAATCTGGAGTTATAAGCTTTGCTGTTGCTGCTGTTGTTCTAAGTAATTAGCACTCATAATTTTCAAAATAACCCTCAATTGCAGAGTGTTTGGATGTCTGAAAAACCAAAAAGCAAATAAGGCAATTCTGAAATGATCATTCTCATATGTTTTTACTGTAAGCCTTCCAGAGAGCTTTGCTACCGAGTGGCATATAAATGCTGTTAATAGCAAAAGCAAACACAGCGGTATTTCCCAAGTTCAATTTACCGTTTTGAAGAACTGTTACAGAATGTTTAACATTTAGGCTCAGCCCAGCAGTTTGGAATCTTAAATGGTAAAAGGGGGCTTGTTACATGATGGAACATCATGCACAGCAGCCACCAGTACTATAACATTCTATAGTCTGCATATGTAGCTATGTTTGGACATTGGGGGGAAAAGGTGTGTCCACATGAAAACAGCTCATGACACATTTCTTGGATAGCTCAATTCAAAATTATTCCAGCCTGATTCTTCAGTTTCATTTATGAGGCTGAACTTCCTCCTTTGCATTATGCAGAGTTTTTGCATACTAATTAGACTGCATCCCACCAAAGGGCCCTATTAACCTACTCATGCTGCATTCTAAAGTAAATTGCTTTTAAACTCGTCTTTGCTGTAGATAACAAATGATGATAGCTAGGGGTGTGCTATAGCAACCCCTTTCTTTCCAGATTCCTTCATTTCAGCTCTATGTTTTAAGATAGCCACAGAAAACCTATCAATGTCTTGGTTATCCTCGCTTTCTTGAACAAAATCTGCACATGTAACAATCCTTGTTAGTTTGTAATCACAAAATATCAATTGCAAACAAATGCATACTGTAGCGTAGGGGTGCTAAAACCATGGCTCTCCAACTCTCATTAGCCCCAGTCAGCATGGCCAATGGTCCAGGGGGATGATGGGAGCTGCAGCCATGTTCCAGCAAGTGGCCAGCCATGCATGCCAACATTTTACGTGCAAAAATGCATGCACACCATCACCGATTGTTCACACCATGGTTAGATAATGCTCAGTTAGCACTGAATATATCAGTTACCCTGCAGCTTTGAAGTGAGTCTGAAGTCTCTTCACTGCAGTGATGAAAAGGGGCTTGCTAGGAAAAAATACCAAGGTTTTGATTTCCACCACTGCTCTTTGCAACCTCTGATTATTCAACCTTGTATTAATCAGCACTGTATTTCCAACTGCACCTCTTTTTTCTCCTTCTGTGACCAGCGTGCATGTGAAGGTTTTTTTTTTTTGTAATAAATTGCATCAGGGTTTTCAGTATTGCAATACAGTACAATATAAAAAAAGGAAAACAGATATAACTTAAAACAAAACACACAAATAGGAGGCAGAGGATACATCTGTGCATACATCTGAGGCAACAGACTCGTCTGGATGATATATATCAGGGGTGTCCAACCAGTCAACCGCGATCCCTATTGATCGGCGGTAGTGATAAGCAATGGAGTGAAAGTCCCCGCCCTCCGCCCCCACCACTCTTTTCCTCCGTTGTGTCAAATGGGTATTTTCCTGAGTTAGAAAATGAAAGTAGTCATTACCGCTGCATCTTTGTTATAGGTGAGCGATGCCCCCCAAGAAATCAAAACATGCTTTTCTTTCTCCCCTAAAGCTCAACAAATTTGTCTTTGCCCTCCCCCCTAAAAGAAGCTAAACAACTTTGCCCCCCCCAAAAGGTAAACAACTTTGGCTCCCCCCCCTCATGGGTAGATCACTTCCAAAATTTTTATACTGTGAGTTGATCGCAGTCTCTTGGGAGTTGGACGTTCCTGATATATATAATGTTATGAGTTTGTGGGTGCTAGAGAGCCTAAATTCCTGGAACCAATACATGTTAGAATTTAATGAAGGCTCAAGGTGTTAAAACTTGGGGTGCAAAACCCATGTGTATTAAGTTGGGTACTAGACACTTCTTATCTTCCTGGAATCAGCATTAATTAATCCAGGTGAAGGTTCCTGCATGAGGCAATAGCCTGGGGAATGAGCTATTAAGACTACAAAGGATCAAATGAACTCTGTGTGAGACAGTAAATGGGAGGGGTCCCTCCCTCAACACAGCTACAAGATAAAGCCAGAACTTAGAGCTTAGAGCAGGCATCCCCAAACTGCAGCTCTCGAGATGTTTTGGCCTACAACTCCCATGATCCCTAGCTAACAGGACCAGTGGTCAGGAAAGATGAGAATTGTAGTCCAAAACATCTGGAGGGCTGAAGTTTGGGGGTGCCTGGCTTAGAGTTAGGAGTTCTGTGACCAGGAGAAGAAAAGTAGCAGGCAGAGGACTATGGCTAATGGCAGGGCTGCACATATGGAAGAAGTAAGATCCTCTTGGATTGTTGATGCTGTGAACCTCCATTGTAGGCTCAGGTTGTTGTTGTTGTTTAGTCGTGTCCGACTCTTTGTGACCCCATGGACCAGAGCACGGCAGGCACTCCTGTCTTCCACTGCCTCCCGCAGTTTGGTCAGCCTCATGTTGGCTCAGGTTGTAAGGTAAAGGGACCCCTGACCATTAGGTCCAGTCATGGATGACTCTGGGGTTGCGGCGCTCATCTTGCTTTACTGGCTAAGGGAGCGGCCGTACAGCTTCGGGGTCATGTGGCCAGCATGACTAAGCCGCTTCTGGCGAACCAGAGCAGCACACGGAAACACCGTTTACCTTCCCACTGTAGCGGTACCTATTTATCTACTTGCACTTCGAACTGCTAGGTTGCCAGGAGCAGGGACTGAGCAACGGGAGCTCACCCCATCATGGGGATTCAAACTGCTGAGCAGCAAGCCCTAGGCTCTGGTTTAACCCACCCGTGTCCCTGCTCATATGTATAAATGGCAGGTATGTATAAATAAAGCATATATCATGAAGTCACCCAAGTCTCTGCTGTGCCTCATTTCCAAAAGGACACAGAGCCCCTGGGTGAACCCCTGGAACCTTACACCACTGTGGAGATTGGGCTGGCATGCAACAATATCATTGAATGGAAATGAGAGGGTGAAAATGTGAAGGAAGAAGTCAAAGTGCAGTAAGTCTTTGCTGTCTTGCAGAGCAACACATCCAGAAAAAAACTCCCCCACCCAGCCTTGAAAGCAGAACAGGATCTGGACTTGCTGGGAACTCTCCTGGAAGGAACAGCAATAACTTTTCAAAGAAAATACTGTGTGGGTCATTGAAAATATGTGAGAAAAATTATTCCCCAGCCAATTATATTTAAGTTGCCCCTCACTAGATTTTCATTCAGCTTCGAAAAAGCAACAACTCTGTAACAGAGGGTTTTTTTTTAAGACTAATAAGGAAGCAGGAATTGGATTTTTTTATTATTTGAATGATCTCTTGCTATTTCCAGTTGACTATGATAACTTGAGATATTTTCAGCTTCCAAGCAGCAAAAAATGTGTTTGCTATGTTTTCAATGCTAACTGTTGTTTGGTGCAAGTGTTTAGGAATTCTGTTATAAGATGCAGCCCATCTCTCAGATCTGCAGTTCCCGGGTTACCCTGGTGAGAATGAATGACTATTAAACAAGTTAAGTAGAAATCTGTGATGTAAATATGACCTAACGCTTCCAATCTTTGTTGCAAAATCAACTTATATAAAAGCTAATGGAAAAAGGAAAGTAGCGAACGAAAGTAATTACAGGTCCTTTCCCCAGTACCACAGCTTTTGGGTTACACACACAATTTTGCATTTCAGGGCTCAGTGTGAAATTAGTGCTATAGCCAGTTTCCAGGCGATAACATGCAGTTGCCAATCTTGTTAAGCAAATCCTTCATATCTAGAACAGCAGCTATAAATAGCTTTTGACTATTAGTCATACGTTTCCATATAGATTCCCTTTAGAGTTTATATTATTCCAGCTCTATACATTATCTGGATTAAAGTTATGGATTTTGCAGTCACCAAAAGAAGATATGTAGTAACCACTATTTCAGGAAACCTTCCTGCAAAGTCTGATATGAATCAGGACCATAGCTGCCAAGTTTTCCCTTTTCTCGCGAGGAAGCCTATTCAGCATGAGGGAAAATCCCTTAAAAAAAGGGATAACTTGGCAGCTATGATCAGGACTAGTAGTAGTTCAGCCTCCAAATCTGGTTTTCAGTGCCAGGAATCACCTCTTGAACACATGCATTTCAGCAAAATAGTACCCATAATCATGTAAAAACAGCTTTTCCTTTGTTAAATTTTGTATTGATTTTCCATTTTCAAAACAAATATCCAATATCAATACTAAACATTAGTTTTTCATTCCCCCCCCCCCTGTTGACTTCCCTCAGCTTCCATTTCTGGTTTATTACATATGTAAAAAACAGCTTTTCAAAAGCACCAAGTTAACAGTACTCATCCCTTGCATTCCCAGAAGTGGCAAGCCTTTCTTTTTATTCATTCAAATAGTACTCACATTTGAATGTATTACCGTAAGTAAAACAATGAATAAACATTATATAGTGCATCACAAGTCAGTCCTAATATTATCTTGATTTTAGGTCCAGAATATATGATGGGGAAGTGTCCAGAATCTTCCCGTATGTTTTGCAGTGGAATCAAGGCCTGAATTCCGGACTCCAAAACAAGTGACAGGCCTTCATCAAATTTCTAGACAATAAACCTGGGTCCACCAAACCTTCTAGGATGAAACTAAATGGTTCTTCCTCCAGCTCTTGGACCACAAGTAATCCTTGTTTACTCTCAAATTGCCCTGAAGCTACGGTAATTGAATAATTAACTGACGATACAAAGTTATTTTATATCACAGCTTGAGCCTTTAGGCAACTGAAGAGACTAGGGTTGCCAGAATCAATAGAGGACAGGACTTCTCTGCCTTTAATTGCCCTGCTCTCTTTTGAGTCTGGAAACCTTAAAGAGAAACCAGCAGACCCTTTGCTTGGAAATTAAACAAAGGGTCTGCTGGTTTCTCTTTAAGGTTTCCAGACTCAAAAGAGAGCAGGGCAATTAAAGGCACAGAAGTCCTGTCCTCTATTGAGTCTGGCAACCCTAGAAGAGACTATTTTACACCGTGTGAAATGCACCTCTGACTATTTTGTCAAAGCAGCCAAGTTAGCGCTGTCTAAACATACAGATTCAGTATAGAAGGCTTGTGCAAAACCACTGGATAGACCAAGTGATAGCTAGGGGGAAGTATAAAAAGAAGTGGAAGGTTTGGGACTAGCTCTCCTAGGTATAATTCTTAACAAACTTTTTAATGATGCCCTTTTGGAGCAACACCTTGATTTAAAATGTGCTGACAAATTCAACTCTGTGGGGAAGCAAAAGTTGTGAAACATTAAGTACCACACCTCTCTTATTTTATTTCCTGTTTCCCCAATTCAAAAGTATGCCACATCCCACTCCAAAGGGCTGAGAATGCTAAAGTTAAAACAGGCAACAAATGCCATTAATATCCGGGGAGGGGGGGTGAGATAAAAGAAGCAACACACAACAACACTGAAAGCCCAATAGACTACACAATTTGTGATCTGCCAAACAAAGTGTGGCTTACCCACTCTGCACTATGTACACAGGTGCACTACAATCAGCAGGGCTTTTAAACCAGTGAGTAGAATTTTACCTGGCCAGTCACAACTTCTGAAGGCTTGTATTACTCACTCAACCTCTGTCCCCAAATTCACTTAGATGGAGACACATTTGAAGGGGAGAAATACGTTCCACAGAGAAATCCCATGGAGAGGAGAGGGGCTGGTGTTGTGCAGTCCTTACAGCCTGGTTGACTGGGAGGAAAGTTCCTATAATGCTTCATCAGCTCCCTGGGTCTTACCTTTATGGAGAAGTCCTCTTAGATCTAGAGGGGAAAGCTCCTCCTTCAGCCCCAAAGTAAAAAAAACAAAAACAAAACCCCCACACACCCTGAAATACAAGCTAAGGAAATGCCTTAATTTTCCAGTAGATTTGTACCCTTTCCCCCAGGTGAAGATCTTCCCAGACATGAAAGAGGCAAGACCACTAATTAACAAGGGGAGTGAGTTTTCCTTATGGGGCTTTTTAGTCCCTTAGTTATTCCTGCTTAAGGACTAGCCATTTTCTAGCTAACCTCTCTGCTTCCCCCTTCCCTTCCTCCACACACACACCATTTTTTCTCCTCCTCCTCCACCTCCTTGCCCTCCTCCTTGGGAAGGGTTCTACTCTCTGTTAGCTGTCTCTCTCTCTCCCCCCCCTCCGCTTCAGCAGTGGTTTCCTATAACAGTGTCACTGAGGGCATGGAAAGGGCTGACTGATGTTGCAGCAGAGCAGGGGTAAAACCCTACAGTTGCTAAAACTGTATTTGCTATAGAGGAGCAGCTGATGTATCCATGATTGCCACTGCCTGAATTCAGTGGGACTTATTTCTGTGTAGACATGGTTAGGATTGCACAGGAAGAGGAGGGGTGCGGGAAAATACCATGAATTAAGTCCCTCCCCAGCACACTCTTACAGGTTCACAAGGGTTCTGAAAGGAGGGAAAAAGAGATAAAACTGTGGCCATATAGACAGCTTCCCTCTCCAACTTTCTCATCTAGAGGTGCTGGCTCTGCCTTCCTCATTATTGTACCGGCTCCCCTGAAACTTGTAGAGGTGTAACAGCCCGAAGAGAGGACTCTCTTGTACTGGCAGAGACTCCTCGCACCTCTTTAAAGCATTTTCAGAGCTGTGAAATGTACAGTGAGTGTCCCCAATACAGAAGTCTCCTCACTTCAGGCTGTTGAACTCCAAATTGTGGAGATTTGGTAACAATGACAGCAAAGGGGAGCAGAACTAGCACACTTCTGCCCAGATGCCTCCCCCCCATGTGTTTCCTCTACACTAAGGATGAGGGAGAAAATCCAGGCGAGCCTACCTGATTTGCACTTTCCAAAACAACATGAGAACACAAACATAAGCATCATTTGACCTTTTCCACTTCTTTGAATTTTGCAATGCAGTTCTCCAGCCAAGTAACATGTACAAAAATGTGCACACACACACACACACACAGAGAGAGAGAGAGAGAGAGAGAGAGAGAGAGCTAGGGTAAAGTGTGTTTAAAAATGCATATATTAGTGAAAATGAAAATAAAAATGTGTTTTGCTTTGCAAAAATGTGTATGTTAGGCAAAATTGCATACAAATGTGCATGTATAGGATAAATTTGCTGAAGAATTTTCGTAATGACTTTAAAAAAATGCAAACTAATGTGCAAATGTGGAGAAATGAGCTTAAGATAGGGCAAATGAGAAACTGAGGTAATCCAAAACTGACATATTCACCCATCCCTACTCTATACTGAAAGGCAACGCCTGAAGCTGACTTAGGTTAGGAAAGAAAGTGTGCAACAGACACCAACAGGGGCTCATGGATCACTGTGGAAAGATATGGAGGACTGACAGCCTAGGAAAATATGCAGTGCTTGATCAACTACTGATTACATAGTTGCATTTACTGTTGTTGTGTTTTGTTATTACTAAAATTAAAAATTGGTCATAGAAAATGAAGGGCCTTTGAATGGAGCCTTTTGCTCTCCCCCAATATATGAGAATTAAGTGAAATGTGTTCTTGGGCAGAAAAGTAGCAATTTCTGTAGTTGCCAGTGAATATCAAACAAGAGTAAGTGAGGTTTGTGTGGTGTGCTACAGACTGTAAGCAACATAGAGGACTCAGATTAAAATCATAGACATGGGCAGTTCAGTATGAATGCAATCTACCTCACAGGGTTGTTGTGAGAACAAAGAAAATAAACATGCCAAGCACTTTGTTTGTACACTGGAAAGTGCTAGAGAAATGATTTGCAATCATTTAGGCAAGCATGACTAAGCACTCAAGTGCCTCCATTCGGTGCTAATGGCTATTATGTGTGTACTTCCCCTGAGCCTTGGTTAACAATTAAAGTTATGTAGTTATTTATGAATCCTCAAGAGTTTAAGAAGTGGACACTTATGGGTTTAGAAGTAACACAAGAGTAAAGAGGGCTAAGAAATAATTATTTCAGCATATCAGTAATTACAAAATTGGCATTTCACTCTACAGGCACTGTGAAGGAAGGGAGGGGGGAAGCAATTACGAACGTCAAGACAGTTGTTGCTAGAAATAACATTGGAGAGAGGTTAATGAAGGAAATTTCTTAAACTGTAATGCAGGCAGATTGTTGTTGAGAGTGTACTTTTAGAAAACAGTAGGCGGTATCAGTGGAGAATGTGATAACAGGATAGCGGTGGGGATTCAATTTGGAAGGAGCTGCCGCATCCTCCATCTGCATCTCTATTAAAGAAAACCCATTTTAAGACGGTTGACAAAGAGAAACTCATAGTTGTGAAATTCAAAAAATACATATGGGCAAGGGGTAGAGAAAAGATTTTTCTTCTTCCCATGACAGATGGGGAGAATATCTGCATAGTTTGTCAACAATGGTGAATCCATACATATCACAAATCACATCTAAAATAATGCTCTGACTCAAAATATTCCAAAGCATTTTGGTAATAAGAAGTATGTTTATTGTTTATGCAGTGAGCAATTAATTTTGCATTTTCTTGTGGCTACCAGATGTTCAGTTGCAGGATCTGAAAGAAGCTGTAGGGGCATGAATAAGGAAGAATGTCACAAACCTTTGCCTTGTTGGTTTCCAGGGTTTCGAAACTCCCTTAGCATTCATTTTTTATTTGTATTTTTTCCCTACATTCTCTGAGGGTAGAGGAGTAGAGGTGAGAAGAGAAGAAGGCAGAGCATAAGAGTTTCAAATGCTGGGGGGGGGGGGTGGCGCCAGAGATTTTGCCGCAAGGATCTAGACACACAGATTGAAAACAACAAACATTCAAGAAACATTTTCTGCACACAATGCAGGATTTACTTTGAGGTGTAAAAACAATAGCCCTCAACATAGGATAACTGGTGGCCATTTCTCAGAAGATGTGATTTTCCTATACCAAAATTGATCCCTTGTAGAAATGAGTCCTACCTACACATCACCCTGACAGATGGGCATATATGTTTCACTTCTACATGAGTGGCACACCACCAACCATTGTGGTTTCCTGCTATGTGTACACACAATTAGACTCATCTGCAGTTATCACCCATATTGAGAACAAAGTTTAAATTCTTGGAGAAGGCCAAAAAACTAGCATTCCTAGCACTGCAAGCCCAGATCGACTTGAGCTAGGCTCTTGCAGATTAGGTCTCAAACTCCTTGTCACCACCAAGGTACCTGAATGGGATTGGAAGAAACATTTCACTACTTTGAATAACTGCTTCACCTCCTTCAGTCTACTGGAACAATGGTCTGCGAGATTACATATTTTTTAAGCATTGCCTTTCTCCACCAGCTTTTTCACCTTTATGATAAATCAGGCTATTGGAGAGGTGAACCCATTTTTTTTAATGAATCACAATCAAATCTGCATTCCCGCCCATCTTATTCTCATACATACACCATTGATTAGTATAATACAGAACAAAATACATTGAAACCTGGCAAGTTCTTCCCGCCCCATATTTTAACATTAAAAAAACATTAAAACATAAGCTTCAAAGAAGCTCCCTCAATTTAAATATCAGAAAGGAGAAAAAATAATTAAGCAATAAAATACCAGCAAGGCAGCTATTACAACATGATAATAATTCTCCAGGGTGTTTTCAGTGGTCTCTAATCCCAGCTATAAATAGCATAAAAACAAATGCTGAAGCTTTCGTTTTGCATTCCTTTTCTGTTTTACAACTCTGTGATGCAGGCAAAAGGATGCAAGATGGTGAATGTTCAGGATGGTTTACAAAATGAGCAGTAATGCAGGTAACAAGGTTCAGTTGGGTTTACTGAAACCCTTAAAATATATTTAATTTTACCATTGTTTAGATCAAAACATACACAAGACTACTGTCTATCTGTATGCATGTTTTTCTTGGAAACAACTCACAATGGGTTTCGTTGAAATTGCTTTTCAACGAGTATGTATCCTTACAGTCCTCTTCTACAGCAGGAATCTTCAGAAGTGACCTATTGAATTCAATGGGACTTACTCCTAGGTAAGTGGGTATGTTTTGATTTAATACATAAGAAAGGCCTTCCCATGAGTCTGTCCTTACTATTGCAAATTCTGTAATTCTTGGGAATTTAAGAAAGTTTCACCATTTTGCCACTGGTTAACCACATAGATGAAGGGACCCATGTGACGCTGTGGGTTAAACCACAGAGTCTAGGGCTTGCTGATCAGAAGGTCAGCGGTTTGAATCCCTGCAACGGGGTGAGTTCCCGTTGCTCGGTCCCAGCTCCTGCCCACCTAGCAGTTCGAAAGCACATCAAAATGCAAGTGCAGTAGATAAATAGGGACCGCTCCGGTGGGAAGGTAAACTGCGTTTCGGTGCACTGCTCTGGTTCGCCAGAAGCAGCTTTGTCATGCTGGCCACATGACCTGGAAGCTGTCTGTGGACAAATGCCGGCTCCCTCGGCCTATAGAGCGAGAAGAGCGCCACAACCCCAGAGTCGGACACGACTGGACCTGATGGTCAGGGGCCCCCTTTACCTTTACCTAACTACATAGATACTAAGGATTAAAAGGACTGATGCTAATATTTTTTGGATGAATTTGTGGCAGCTGTAATAAGAATCTTGCTTCACATAGCTGGACAAAATCACTATGTAGTTCTCTTATAACCACCAGGTTGGAGTAATGGCCGCTTGCTCCCAAGTTCTGTTTAGGACTTGCAAAGGGACCATGGCTATGAAATCTCCACACTTGATTGTCACCATACCTGCATAGCAAATCAGCCTTTGACCGAAGTCTTTTTCACATGGAGGGCTCCCATGTATTGAAGCAGGAGCAGGGCTTGTTCTTGTCCATGCCTGAAATTGCATCCCTGGGCTAGTCCTGCCCCCCCCCCAATGTCTACACATTGAAATGGTGTCTACACATTGATGTCACCTAACGTGTGAGCAGCTGCTGATAAGCATGTTCCCACATCCTTGGAACACCTACACAATTAGGAAGTGGTTTCCTGCTTACATAGTCAGGACACCAACATCAAGGTTCCTTTTCAGACATCCATGCTCATTGTGGGGCTAGCCAGCATTGGTGTTGGGCCAAGAGCACAAGTCCTTTACACATGTAACATGTAGCCCTAAACAGGGCTTAAGGTAAAGGTAAAGGAACGCCTGACCATTGGGTCCAGTCATGGCGGACTCTGGGGTTGTGGCGCTCATCTCGTGTTATTGGCTTCTAGGTCATGTGGCCAGCATGACAAAGCCGCTTCTGGCGAACCAGAGCAGCACACGGAAATGCTGTTTACCTTCCTGCTGTAGCGGTCCCTATTTATCTACTTGCATTTTGACGTGCTTTCGAACTGCTAGGTGGGCAGGAGCTGGGACCAAGCAACGGGAGCTCACCCCATCGCGGGGATTCGAACCGCCGACCTTCTGATCGGTAAGCCCTAGGCTCTGTGGTTTAACCCACAGTGCCACCCGCGTCCCTTAAACAGGGCTACAAACAGTTAAATAAGTGAAGCAGGAATGAAATAATCTCTGTGCATTTAGAAAAGGAGGATTAGACAGGTGTTACACCTGCTACCTTTACCTACAAAATTAATTGGTTTAACCCCCTCACCTCAGGCATCCTTACTGCTGCTGAAATTGAGTGATTAACAGAGTCATTATCTAATTAGTGGATGATTTGGCTAAACTATGGGTGCTAGTGGTTTTACTTAAAAACAAAGCCTTGCCCAGCTGTGACAGTCATATTTGCTCTGGTAGGTATTGTTCATACGTAGTCCCATAGAGAAACCTATGAATGATCTCACCTACTCAAAATCCCCAGTGTGGGGGGGACTTGTTTTGGTGTAGGCAAACTCCATTTGCAGTCAGGGGAAAGCTAAGCCAACCTAGCAAGTTTCGAACAGAGAATTGAAAGTAGAGATGTGCTTCGGGGGGGGGGGGGATTCACCTGCTGGGCCTTTGGGTGGCTTTCGATACAATCAACCATGGTATCCTTCTGGGCTGCCTTGCTGGGATGGGACCTGGAGGAATTGCTTTACAGTACCTGTCCACACACATACCTATGAAAACGATTTATCCAACAACCTAAATGACAGCAGCAATAAGAAAAAAAAGAAAATTCCCTTCAATTTGCACTTAGTTCCCTCCTGAAGGAGATTCTTATTTGCCCAAAAGTGACCAGAGGAACTGAGTAGCTGTCTTATATGGCCTGGTAGCACAGCATGTGGTTTTAAAAAGCTGGCTTCAGAATGGGGATGGACACTGGGTGTTCTACATCTCTAGACATGACTTAAATAGTTTTACCAAAGAAAACGAACAAAACAGGCACTTAAAAAATAAATAAATCTGACACCACTTCCTGTATGATCCTCAAAACAAAGCCAAGCATTGTATTGTATTATCAGGAGATTGAGATCTGTGTCTGTGATTATGATCTCAGAGACTCAGGTTGAGACAGAAAGGCACACTTCAGCTGCAAATATGTAGCAATTACCATGAAATGAAGTTCCTGGCACTTTTTCTTGTTTTTCTTTTTTCTTTTTGCTAATCACCATGGAAACCTGTATTTGTTGGATTCACCCAGGAAACACTTTAAAGCATTTTAGGTTTTATGACTGAACAGTTTCTTAGCAGTATGATACTGCAGCCTTGCATTTTTGGCCAATAACCTTTGCGTATATCTAGTGGAACTAAACAAATAAATATTGAGAACCCCCCCCCCCCACAATTGCTTCATACTTTATTCATATTTCAGAGGGGAGCTTTATCCGAATCAGAATTTCAGATTCAGAACACTCGTGTACTATGCTAATTTCCCCCCTTCTATTTCTTTTGGGAAGGCTGAAGGTTGTCTCTTTTTATGCTAAATCTAAATGTACATTTCTTACTTTTTAATAAAGACAAGAACAAATGGCCTTCTCATCTAAAACATTATTTGGAAAAAGTATTGCAAACTGGAAATAGAAAGAACTGAATTTGTATTGAATGTGGGTCTTTCATGTCATTATCAGGAACTGTGCATCCACAGAGGTGTCTATGTGGCTATTTCAGTCACAGTTTTGGAGGCTTAGCAAGAAAGTCTGTTTGTTTCCATTGTTGAATGAAATTTAGCAGCATTCATTCTGCACACATCTGAATCTGTGTTCTTGCACTGTGGGTTAAACCATAGAGCCTAGGGCTTGCCGATCAGAAGGTCGGCGGTTCAAATTCCTGCAAAGGGGTGAGCTCCCGTTGTTCGGTCCCAACTCCTGCCAACCTAGCAGTTCGAAAGCACCTCAAAGTGCAAGTAGATAAATAGGTACCGCTACAGCGGGAAGGTAAATGGCGTTTCCGTGTGCTGCTCTGCTTAGCCAGAAGCAGCTTAGTCATGCTGGCCACATGACCTGGAAGCTGTATGCCGGCTCCCTCGGCCAATAACGCGAGATGAGTGCCGCAACCCCAGAGTCTGTCATGACTGGACCTAATGGTCAGGGGTCCCTTTACCTTTATATGCCCATATACTTAGATGCACATAAATATGTATCTATGCATATGTGGCCAGAGATGTGGAAAACTTGCCCGGGCAGAATAAGATTGTGAAATGGAAGAACTCAGAGGAAGTAGTGTGATTCTGTTTAACACAGAACATTATTTAAAATAAAGTTAAAAATACAGGCACGAAAAAGGACAAAGATACTTAATAATACCAAAGATTTCCAATAAAGGGGGTGGGGGGACTCATTGAGTAAGCTTGTACCACAAATGGGGTAATATAACCTAAAGACTATCGAGAGAGTTAGTGTAATTTATATATATATGGTTGAAAAGACTTGAAAATATGCTTGAAAGACTTCTACATGGGAGAGAAACAGTAACACAACATCTATTGTTGACATAGAAATTTACTGCTTGCTGCACTCGCTTGGGAAGCTTCCAAGCGCATGACTTAGCTGCTGTATACAATTGTTTAAGAAAGTCTTTATGCAGGAATTCAGGATTGTTAGGTTCAAAGTCATGAAAAAGCATAGTTTTAGGAGTTACCTGCAATCTAACGAGGATAACTTTCTAACAATAATTAGTAGCCATGTTCTAGATTCTAGAACATTTGCCCTGTTAGACATTCCCACTCAAAGTGAAATTATGAACAGACTAATCTACACCTGTGCCAACAATGCTAACTATAGATGCATTAGTTATTCTTTTTAACCATACCCAGTCAGGTCCCAAGTTAAATAGTTAGATGAATATATGACTTCATTACATCACATGAACCTTTAGAATAATCTTTTCAAAGGACTTATACTCTGGCATGTGCCACCCAACAAAAATCTTGAACCATTGCTATTCTTTTACAGTGAAATACAGTGGTGTCTAAATTGAAATTACTACTAGCTAAGCATTTAGTATTATCAGCCAAATAACAGGTAAAGTGCAGAAGCATCATGATGCCTGAGTGTTCCTAATATGAGAACATTTGCATAGCAAACCAATTGGGATTGCTATACTGTCAATCCTTGCTCCTAATAAGGAGTCTTCTTTTTGTTTCAGAATAATTATGTATACAGAGATTAATGCTTAAACAAAAACATGAATGCTCCTAATAAGGGTTTTCTTTTTGTTTCAGAATAATTATGTATACAGAGATTAATGCTTAAACAAAAACATGAATTGCCATACTAGCACATATTCTCTGAGAGGCACTGGTAATCTAAATTAAGTTCTATAGGGCAACATCATATTTCCCTGTAGATCCAAACATCAAAGGAAACTGCACTTAGACGTTGCATAATGTTGACTCTTTTACCCTTGAGACAGATGTGATTGTCTTATCATTAGTGAGGCAACAGCTAGCCAGTCAGTTGGTGTCAATCAAAAGCTACAAGACATTCACAAATTAGTCCTTATTGATATATAATGATATATGAATCAAAAGCAGGAGAAGGAGCAATTTGTCATTCTAACAGCCAGGTTTCCAATTAGCCTTTTTAGCTATTATTTGCTGCATATGCCACATGCATTTTTAAATAACTCAATGCATTTTAATTGAATATCAAAAATGCTCAGAGGATATGATATTAATCCCTACCAAAATCTTTGTTTTTAATTTAATAACGGAGAGGCACTTCTGTGTATTACACAGAATTATAAAAGGGGACAAAATACTCTTTTCTGATGTTAATCTGCACCTAACTTCAGGAATTATTTTGAATTGCTGTGATACTGGGGATTGACCCTGGAGATCAGGCAACATTTTAGGACCCAGTTTTGAATGTGGAATGGCTGCTGGCAGGAGTGTGTTGTGTTCAGGAGTAGAAAGCCATTGTTCTCAATGTAATACGACCATAGCTTCATTTTTGAGGGTATTATTGTGAATGCTATCCACACAGATTTTTCTTGCACCTTCCTTTGCTGGCCTCTGGATATCTGGAAGAGTCAATATTGAGACTAGAATTGCTAGTTGCAACAGATCCATTGAAAATGGGAACTGCATGTAAGGCCCTGATGCTGATTATGTGCCTTCTCAATCCCTATCCACCATGACTGATAAAATCTAGCAGGAGGGCATTGACTGGATGGGCCCAGGGAGTGTTAATACATGAGTTGGGGATACTTGAAAGATATACAGTACTGTATTTCCAACAAAGTAGCAAGGAACCAGGGAAGGACATTGACAGTGAGACATGGTAGTGTCAACAAAGCACATCCAATATAATATAGAGAATGATCTGTTATAGTGGAAAATACCCATAATTTTGTTTGCATTTGTGGAGTCTTTATCCAAAATACCAAAATCAATATTTGACCAATATGTTTTTCTGTGAAAAGGCCACACAAGAAATCCTTCCTTTCATTCCCAGCAACAGAATAGAAATGGTGTCTTCCCAAGAACTAAAAAAACAGATAAGAAATGAGACAAGCCTAATGAGATAAAACTGGAATGACTGGTTCCTTTTTTACTGAGTCCAGAAAATGCATAAATAATTCTCCCAAAACTGGGTTGAAAGCCACAGAAAGGAGGATAGTTAATGTTTTCTGAAAATGGCTCTTCTGTTTAAGCTATACTTTATTTGGATTGTGGCTTCAGATCAGCAAACCTTTTGATCCTTTTCATTTTTTAAAAATGCAAACTTTCTGTGTGTATTGCAACAGTCCAGTAATCCTACTTAAATTATCCTGAACTGGTATTATTGTAAATTCTAGCTTTTAGAGTTTTATGTCTCAGCTTTTCAAAAGCACACAGAGTTGCCATTTCTTCAGCAACTAGGACTCACAAACTATGGAAATTTCATTAAGAAATCTTTGGCATGCTTTAAAATCAACATAATGCTAAAACAGAATGAGATGCATATATTTTAAATTAAAAGAATCTGACAAAAGCCTTTACTTTTAGCCACTGAAGTGCATTAAATAATTGCATGATACTGTTGAATAATCACAAGTGGGGGGGGGAACACACCAGATAAAGATGAAGATCTTGCATCACTAGGAAATATTCAAATTTTGGCAAGCAGGGAGATTTTTGAATCACTTTCTCTACTGTGAAATGAAACTTTGGAGCAGATTCCACTTACTGGCACTACTGGCAGAAGCCTGTGCAAGGACTTGCACTAGTGCTATGGAGCTTTCCCCCCTTCTCCTCCCCCTGCACACACACTGCCATGTCCCCACTGCTTTCATGTTAAGGTATGCCAGCACCTTGATACTCATTCAAGTGTCTTCTGTGTCCCCTATTATGAGTGTGTATTTGTTTCAAAATGAGTAAAAAGCTGAATGGAGATATTCAGTTCAGTTTGCTTTTGTACCAAAGCAGATACCACATCTTGTGAATAGATGTGAATGAGGTTCATCACGTTACCTCATTCACACCAATTTGTCACTTATTAGTGGAGGGTTTCATTATTCAATGGCAAGAGAGGTCCTTTTGGCAGTTCCCTTCTTGCAGCTGCCATTTTTATTTCCCAGAATGCCCCAGACAGTGTGAATTCTGGCTACATTTACCCCCAAGCAAAGATGGACTTCTGTGATTATAAGATGAAACCAGAAATTTTAGGGGGAAATAATCACCAAAGCCTGCATGGTCCTATCAATGCATTTTGACTAACCAGACAAATTGATCTCCCTTCTCCTTCCCTGTGTGTACTGCTGGGGGCATGGAAGAATAGAGGGGGGGAGTCCCATTCTTCTAGTGGGAGACCTTGAACTGTTGGTGGGATTGGTTAGTTGAAGTCTGTCCACAGTTTCCCATTTCATTCAAACAAGGGAACTATGGTTAGCAACTTCAAAACAAGCTAGGATATTGAGCCAACTTCAAACCCAGTTTAATATCCTAGCTTGTTCTGAAGCTTGTAACCGATTTCCTACCGTGTTTCTCCTAAAATAAGACACGTCTTATATTTATTTTTCCTCCAAAAAAAAACACCACGGCTTATTTTCAGGGGATGTCTTATTTTTTAAAAAATTAAGTGTGGTACAGCGATCTACAGTTATTCAATTATAATTGTGTGTTTGCTTATTCCTTAATTGGTAGCAGTCCTAAACATACCTTACTTACGGTACTTCAACTATGACTCACTAAGCTCACAGTAAACATTCATAGGATCCATCTCAATTCTTGTCACCAGAAGCATTTCCCCCTTCCCTCGGCCTTTTGATCGCAAGGAACATGGACATGAAAGGTTTCGGAAGAGGGAGGGGGTCCTGCTTCGGTGGAGATAAACTCTCTCACGCTCTTTGAATGTGGCAGGCGCGCAAAAACTAAAATAACAGGGGGGACGGAGCGCGAGCGCGCTCAGCACCAAACTGCACGGAGAGGGACGGTGCAGCAACACAAACGGTGCGGTGCGGTGGGAGGGACACAACTGGAGCCAGCGGGATGGGAGAGCTGCTTCCCTCCTCAGCCAAACCCGGCTTGCAGAACAGAGCGGGTTTCTGGTCGAGCAAGCTGCCGGCACCCACCGGGCAGCCAACCACGTCCCTGTCTGCACACACACGCTCTCTGGAAGGCGGGCGGCAACTGCTATGCCATGGCCGCCACTTCCTCTTGCACTGTCTGCGCTTCAGCGTGCAGGACCCGGTAGACGCTGCAGCGAGGAGAGGAGGCGGTGACAGCAAAGGGGGAAGAGGAGGAGGAGGCGATGGCCTCCTCCCTTTGCAAGGCTCCTTGGAAGCCTGGGCATGAGGCAGAACCTCAGGCCCGGGAGCCGCCGGCCGGCACTCACCAAAGGGAAAGGACCCGCGCCCCCTCGGCGCGCCAGCAACGCGGCTTGCGTGCCTGTCAGCTGCACGGCTGCTGCCCCCATTGCTTGGATTCATTCACGCCGCCTCCACCATGTTCCTGGGGCACCGCACATGGCCGGCCCGGCAACGGGACTGGGGGCGGCACTGGGGGCTTCCGGTTCCCTCCGCCTTTGCATCCTCCCTTTGCAGCCTCCTGACAAGGGCGGAGGGTGCGGGTGGTGGCTCACTCACTGTCTCCGCCGCTGCCACCATGCTGCGGACCCAGCTCGGAGGTTTTGGAAGAGGGAGCGGGGGCGGGAGGTCCCGCTTCGGTGGAGATAAAAACTTGTGCACTCTGAACGCGGCAGGCGCGCAAAAACTAAACTACCGGTAACTAAACAGAGGGACGAAGAGCTTGCGGGGTGGCAATGGTGGCGGGGGGCACCCTCAGGAGCTCTAGCCAGGGTCGTCTTAAGGGGGGTGCCGCGTCCAGCCTAGCCTCTTCCTTGGCGCCCTCCAAAACTGCGCCTATCAGTATGGCTTATTTTCGGGGTATGTCTTATATTTTATTGCCTCGAGAAAATCGTGCCATGGCTTATTTTAGAGGCACGTCTTATTTTAGGAGAAACACGGTAGTTGGGCAAAAGTGATAGTGAATTAGAGCTTCCTGGTTTATTCATGGTTCATACAAAAGGAAGAGTTAAGGAGCTCAGGGCACAAGCAAAAGGCTTATACACATTTCAGCTTAATAAACCAAGATATGATAATCCAAAGCAGCTATTAGCAACTTCCTCCATTATCAGTGATAATGAGTTTTTCTCTTAATTAAAACTGAACTTGATATATGACTTATCTGATATCTTTGACTTTTGGGAATATAAATCTGAAAACTGTGCTCTACATCATCTTTATAACATTGGGTGTCAAAATACAATCACAACCTTTGAAGTAGGGTTGATTGGCAAGGGTCAACCTGTAAATAAAAGGACTAGTTTACACACTTTGTACTAACCTTGGTGAAAAGCTGCATGTACAAAACTGTAGTTACCAAGTTGTCTGAATCCTGAGAAGCACTGTGAATGGATGGAACATTAATTTACTGTCTCATGCAACTTACCTCCTTGTGCATTCAGCATGCTTACCATTATAGCGTAGCAATGGCTCACGTTATTTGATAAATATGAAAGAAGAAAATCTTAGTACTTTGTAGACTATGGAATGTGCTCACAGCCCAGCAAGGGACCAGTTGCCATGACTCCTGACTATAAAAGCAGCTGATTATAGCAATATACTATCTATATACAAGAAAATAAAAATGAGACAAGGGAAATAATCTCCATATGTTTGCCTTCTGATGGCATCAGTTTTTGTGGGATGAGCTCTTTTTTTTTAGTCTTGTGTCCCTACTCCCATTTGTGCTACTCAAAGGCCAGTCACTCTTCCCAATGGGATTGTGAACAAGTTCTCCATGCAGTTCTGACCTTAGGATACACCTACTGGGTGAGGATAGGATCATAAATCCCTTGTACTGGCATCACTCAAAGGTGCACCTGTGAAAACAGGTGTATAACATTTATTTATACATACATACATACATACATACATACATACAAACAAACATACATACATACATACATAGGGACGCGGGTGGCGCTGTGGGTTAAACCACAGAGCCTAGGGCTTGCCAATCAGAAGGTCGGCGGTTCAAATCCCTGTGACGGGGTGAGCTCCCGTTGTTTCATCCCAGCTCCTGCCAACCTAGCAGTTCGAAAGCATGTCAAAAGTGCAAGTAGATAAATAGGTACCACTCTGGCGGGAAGGTAAACGCATTTCCGTGTGCTGCTCTGGTTCGATAGAAGCAGCTTAGTCATGCTGGCCACATGACATGGAAGCTGTACGCCGGCTCCCTCAGCCAATAATGCGACATGAGCGCTGCAGCCCCAGAGTTGGTCACAACTGGACCTAATGATCAGGGGTCCCTTTACCTTTACATACATACATACATACATACATACATACATACATACATACCCCACCCATCTGACTGGGTTGCCACGGCCACTCTGGATGGCTTCCAGCATAATAAAAGCACAGCAAAATGTCAAATGTTTAAAACGTGCCAATAAAGGGCTGTCTTCAAATGTCTTTGGAGAGTTGTGTAATTGTTTATCTGTTTATCTCTTTCACATCTGATGCAAGGGCATTCCACAGGGTACGTGTGGATCAGCAATATTATTGTGCTAGCATAATGCTATCTGATGCTGGCAGGACACTGCTTCCAGAAGGATTGAGTTGCATTATGGGATAGTACTTTCAGTCAAGTCAGTCTTGTGTTTATAGAAACCCCTCTATTTGTTATACATGTGGAGGGGGATCCACATTATTAAGGAACAGTGGAGGCACACTGCTAGAACTGGGCCTCTCCCAAGGTCCTCTGAGGTCCATACATAGGCATGGTCACCTGCAGGTGGAAAGCGCTTACGGGAGCTGAAATTTGTGATTGCTAATACATGAACATTGGGGGCAGGGGTAGAGGCAAGACAAAACCACATGATTTCAAGGGCAGAGCATATGGTGCAGCCCCACTGACCCACATGGGCAACGGACCCTCCAAGTGTCCCTATTTTCCAGGGACATTCCTGATTTAGAGAAGCCATCCTGGTTTCCGATTTGATCCCAGAATGTACCACTTTTCCTTAGGCTGTCCCTATTTTCATTGGAAAAATGTTGGAGGGTATGGAGTTATCTGACTCCCGAGCCATCTGAAGGCAATCCTGTATAGGGAAGTTTTTTTTAATGTTTAATGTTTTATTATGTTTGTATATATGTTGGGAGCTGCTCAGAGTGGCTGGGGCAACCCAGTCAGATGGGTGGGGTATAAATAGTAAAATTTTCATTACAGAATGGGACATCCCTATTTCCATCGAAAAATGTTGGAGGGTATGGGACAATCCTTTAGTAAAACAGCATACGAAGGGAACTGACATCCCATTGCAAATGGAAGTCCTAAAATTCTGATTTGAAGTAGAAAAGATATATAGCTCATTCAGTCTTACATCTGCCTTCCTTACTCCAGCTCAGTATGGCTTGTGGAAGCTGTTGTGAAAAGTATCCCACAAGGGACCTATGGGCCAAGAAGCCAAGGCAGCATAATGCTTAGACCCTGCAAACCTTATTATATCTCAAAAAGTTACATGGAAAGAAAATTGTGGAAAGCCAGTTGTGGTTCCACCATTGCTACAGCAGTGCGAATTTCTAAGACTAAGGGACAGTGTGGCCTAACAGGTAGCAGGATGGGGTGAAATACCGCATTGCACTTATTGATGTGAACTAACCAGTCTATCCTTGGCCTGCAGCCTTCTAGTCTTTTAAGTACATCTTCCTGCGGAAAGTGCCATAGTCTCCTTTTTAGTACAGTTTACAGATATTATTATTTTTGTAATAAATCTCCTTTTAAATTTAATTTCTAAATGCAAATTCATGGAGAAGGAGGTTCGCACTGGCTACTAACCCTGATGGTCATATTCCACCTCTACCACCAGAGGCAGCATGCCCCTGAATACCACTTGCTGGAATGGATGGGAGGGGAGAATGCTATGGCACTCAGGCCCTGCAGGTGTGCCTCCCACAAACTCTGGTTGGTCCCTGTGAATATAGGATGCTGGACTTGCCTCATCCAGCAGACTCTTTTTATGCTCTTAAGTTCTTTATCTTCTTATTCATTTTCCAAGGGTGTGCTGCTCCTGGAAGATTTAATAAATAAAAATATTTAGTTAATTCTTGCCCTCCCCTGCCTCATCCCATGACAAAAAGTTAGAAATTGTGTGGAAGAGTGGGGTGCACACACACACATGCACACACACACACATTTTTATACAACCAAAGAACTGACGCATCAGAATTGCTTACAGTTGCTTTTTCTTTCTCATTAAAGAGAAGAAAAAAGAACTCGCCAATTTCCTCTTAGTAATTTCATAGATCGCCAAATTAGTTAAAAGAACAGAACAGAAAAGTTGTTATCTTCCCTCCACTGTACACCAGCTCTATTCTTTCTTCATTCTCAGAACAAAAGTTCAGAAGGTGGTTATTTCTTTGATAGCCCGGTCATTACTGATGCTTGTGTGGTGTCAGTTTGCTAGCTACAGGATTACAAGAAATTTCATCTTCAGCTACAATGAGCTTCAGGAAAACCAGTTGTTTTCTGAGCTTTAGCAGCAATCAGGTAAGTTCCAAACCAGTACACAGACTACATTATATTGCCACAAATGTATAATGGAAGGGTCCCATTCTGCTCTTCTATTTATACCAATGAAACATCTGTCATTTGCTTTTAGATGGGCTAAATCAGACCCTACCTGCACAAAGATTAGCAGTGCAATCTTATGCATTTCTGCTCAGAAGTAAGTCCTTTTAAGTTCATTGGGGTGTACTCCCAGGCAGCCTAAAACTTTTTAAAGGGCTGTGTCCTTGTATTTCTGTGCTGTGTGGTGTACCGTAGATAAGTATTAAATAGCATGAAGCATAAGGAATACCTTTGTTATAAATGTATTTTATTTTTATTTAACAGAATTTGTATAACACATAATTATAAAAACCTCTCAGCAGTTTGCATGTACAGTAATATAATATATATATATTAAAATCATCAATAAAAGTCAAGTTAAAAGGAAGTTGACCTAAAAAGGATTCAAAATATAAATAAAATCAGTAGTTAAAAATCCGGGGTGGAATTCAACACCACACTATATCAATGTTTGTCAACTTTATAGCTTCCTATGAATTAAATGGCCTTCAAGGATCTTCCAGCTCTACAATTTTATACTCCAGGAAAGAGCCTCCATGGGAGCAAAGATATATACACATAGGGGGAAAGTCTGTTGAGGAAAGTAGTTGACATTTAAACACATTTCAACTAAGAGATCATGATGACTAAGGACTAAGTCTTGCTGAAAGCAATGGGACAAATTAGTAATGAATTGTTTTCAATAGAGCTTGGCCATGACTTATTTTAGCTGCATCAGGCTATGTTATCTCGATACTGTGTAAAGTGAACACTCTTTGTATCCCTAGTGGAGATCTCAGGGGGCTACTAATGATCACACCAAACAAATGTAATGCATGACATGGAGAGCTCATCAGTTCTGAAGGCTGGGGATTCTTGTTGACCATCCGCTGTCACCAAGATTCTTCTAAGATAGTCCTTATACAAACAGCAGCAACATTGGCACAGTAAACATTATTTCAGAGCGAAGACTATTATCACAACGATCCTCTCATAAATTCTTCTATGGACAGCTTGTAAAGATGGAGCTTTTCCTTTGGATCTGTATGTGATAAGCATTCATCCCTAAAGCAATAGCCACATGAGGTCACTGTTGTTCATATGAGAATTACAAGTTGAGACCTTGATAGGCAAGTTGACTTTTCCCAGGCTGTGACCATTATGATATAAACTAATAAAGTCAAGTGGTGCTGGAGGAGACTCTTGAGAGTCCCATGGACTGCTAGAAGATCAAACCTATCCATTCTTAAGGAAATCAGCCCTGAGTGCTCCCTGGAAGGACAGATCGTGAAGCTGAGGCTCCAATACTTTGGCCACCTCATGAGAAGAGAAGAATCCTTGGAAAAGACCCTGATGTTGGGAAAGATTGAGGGCACTAGGAGAAGGGGACGACAGAGGACAAGATGGTTGGACAGTGTTCTCGAAGCTACGAACATGAGTTTGACCAAACTGCGGGAGGCAGTGCAAGACAGGAGTGCCTGGCGTGCTATGGTCCATGGGGTCACGAAGAGTCGGACACGACTAAACGACTAAACAACAAAATAAAGTCAAGTAGACCATGTAGCAATACAGGAGATTTCCACTGCTTAAAGTCTGGTTTGCATCTACAAAGGATTAAAATAAGAAGCCAATGGACTAGAAAACAAATGAGAATGTGTAGTTTAACTGTCTTGAAATTATTGTATATATTTCAGGAAAATGTTGCAGAAGTATTATATTCAAATTCTGAATTTCAGTGGTCTAGTTCACATCATGCTAAACCAAACCATGGCTTAGCATGAATGCATGGGTGTGTGGGTTCCCAGGAGGGTTTCTCTGCCTGCCCCATGTAGTGATTTTGCTGAGCTAACCAAGTTTTGTTCTTAGCTTAAAGCTTGGGATATGTTCAGGACTGCTAAACCACCAGCTCATGTTTAGATGACACAGTGAGCCAAGCTGTGGATTAGCTGAGTGTGGGGCAGAAGCAAAATGACTGAGAAGGAGTGAAGTTACTGTCATCTCATCTCTGGGACGCCACACTCTTGCATGTGTGAACCAAGCCAACAAGCAGAAAATGGATTTGCATAAACTGCTGCCTTCACCTTGGGGCTATTTGTATAGCCATAGTCATTAGTGTTATTGTGTCATTTGTATGTGTCAACACAGTTGCACCACAGAAGGAGGCTAAAGAATGAGCCAGCAGCATGAGGGCAATCATGGCATGGAAAGCCTTGGGTGAATAAGACAGCAGGCTGGCTCGCCAATACTGCTGCTACTATTTATTGATTTGAACCAATATACCTGCAGATGTTCAAAAAAATGTTTTAGCTAATTATACACCAAGTCTGTTGTCTTATCTCCTTCCTGCCCACTAGAATTCCAGTCCTTTCTAACTGGTATATCATATGAGTTAGGAACGTGACATTTTGAGAACACATCGGTTGCCCTTCACTGCCTTTCACATCAGCTTAAAAAGTCAATTCTAACCTGCTTGACATCTAATTAAGGCGCTGCTAATGAGGCTGTAAAAATTGGGGTCTCTAGAGAGCAGCTACTGACATCCACTGCTCCCTATATCTGAGCAATATATAGCTGCCTGTTTTTGGTCATTTACAGGGATAACATCCCCTGGTGTAACTTCATTCAATGGTAAGTTTTCAAGGGTGCAGCTATCTGTTGCAAGAAAAAAAAGAACAAAGTAGCGAAACCAAAGAAACTCTTGTTGGGTTGTGGTGGTCTGCACTTTGTATTGAGGCAGACAGATAATATTTGTGATATGACTGTTGTAGTTTCAGCACAGCTTGATAGGGCCATATCCAAACAGCGCTCAAAGAAGTGACTATAAACAAATGCATGCTGATGTCATTCTGAAGAATTTCATATGCCTGCAATTTTCTAATTAGGAAAATGAAAGTTATCTAAAAGGCAACATATTGTTCTATGCTAATGGACCATTATGGCATAACTTATTTACTTAACAGAGTTATCTGCTCAAGCTTAAATTCAATTTCAGCAGTTTTGGACACAAAAGCCCCATAGGCTTTTGCAATTTACGTGTCATAAAACCACATCCAAATCCAAGTCACTCTCCATGTGTTTTTTCACCTCCCTAAAGCTTTGCTACAGTCTTTAGTAATGTATTTAGATAATATAATTTTCCACTCTCAAGGCATTACTGTTGTGGCTATCAGCTCAGAAAACTCACAGCACCAAGAGCCATGTGCCCAGGCATACACTCACACGCAATGAGGAAACAAGTCAGAACAATTGGCACCTTATTACTCTTGCCACTTGTATTCTGCTTACTTTTCCGCTAGTTTATTTCTTTGCTTCTCCTTTCATCCTCCCACTTTCTCTTGTTCTTTCCACCTCTGACTATTTCAAGTCTCCTTTTTTTATTCTGTAAGAGTGATCTCTCCCTCCATCAGTAGCTTGGAAATGACAGGGCTGAGAAGCAGGTGATGCAGCTGGCCACAAGCCAGGTGGGAACTTACCACAGACAAGAGGTTCCCTAACCCTGATGTAAAGTGCCATTTACACTGATGGGTCTACGTAGGAGTCCTGCTACTCCCACTGTTCTACTACTATTACTAACAGCATAATTCATATGCATAGCTACTCAGAAGCAAGTCTATGAATTTAATTACTCCCAGAAAAGTGCATACAGGATTGAAGCCTAAGTAAATAATAAGGCATGGGGGAAAGTTGAATTAAAAATACATTTCTGCAAATCAAACTGAAAGAAGCAATCAAAGATTTGACTGATCTGCTGACCAGAAGGTATACATCCTTTCATTAATGATCATATCCCTCTGTCCTATCCAGAAGGCATTCCCTTTTGTAAAATGCTGAGCCCAAGGCAATGCACTAATTCAACCTCCTGAGTATATCAGAATATTCATCTCACATGTTTCTTAGGGCAATTTAGTTGGGCACCTGGAAAGCTTGTGTAAGGGCTATCCAGCCTTCCTCTGTGCCTGTACTAGGCAAAGGTCCATGCTTTCCATGTACATGTCTGAGAGGTGTGTTTTTAATTTTTGGTCCCAGCGCTTTTCTCCGGAAACCCACTGTTTACTGCTGAATCAGAACAAACAGCAATTTGTAGGTGCTCACTTTAAGCTCCTTACAGTTCCTTTCTAGTCACATCCTTACCAGCCCCACAGCTAACATCATATATTATGCTGGGCCTGATCAGGCTCATAGGCCAGCAGTCCCCCACCCCTGATATAATGCATCTGAGGGACCAAGATAGGAAACTGGGAAGATACAGGTTTTTTTCACATTTGCAACAGTGACATATCACTGCAAGCACTGTATGCTACCACTGCCAGAGGCTACCTGAGAGCTCTTCAAGGAACAAGGACCCTGCTTTTTATTACACCTCCCAACTCTAGCTGCTATCAGGGCTAGTTGAACACTGCAAATACCGTGTTTCTCATATTATAAGACACGTCTTATATTTATTTTTTCCTCAAAAAAACACACTATGGCTTATTTTCAAGGGGTGTCTTATTTTTTTCCTCCTCCTCCTCCTGCCGCGGCCGGCATTGCTGCTGCGCCTATCACTATGTCTTATTTTCGGGGTATGGCTTATATTCCTTGAATGCTTAAAATCCTGCTATGGCTTATTTTATGGGTATGTCTTAAAATATGAGAAACAGGGTATGAACAGGCAGGCACACAAGTAATTCTGTTCTGCAGGCCCTATTTAGCCAGTGGTTACTCTATGGCAACATCCTGCCATCAAAATCTCTACACAGTTCTGCATCAGTGCAAACCTGACAGTCAGCTGCAAACCTACTCATGCTAGTTTGATCCTATTCCCATAAATATCTGCCAGTCATCCTTCATGGGTGCAGTTCAGCAAGAAAAAGCAAGAGGGATGGAGAATGCTGATTGGCCATAAAGAGTTCTTTGAGGCTTCTTTCTGTATACAGTACATGGAATATATATGTTTGGAGTGATGAAGGCTGGCTGGTTAATGTACATAACTGGCCATTGTTCACATTCCCCATACTTCATGTAGAATTTCCACATGCCATGAACAGTCCATGAAGAGTGAATTGTGCACATTTCCTGGTCAACATGCATACTCTCCAGCATCTTGACATAATCTCTAACAGGCCTTTCGACAAAGTACATATCTGACTGCATTTTGTATACAGTGGTACCTCGGTTTAAATCAACAATTGGTTCCGGAAGTCCGTACTTAACCTGAAGCATACTTAACCTGAAGCGAACTTTCCCATTGAAAGTAATGGAAAGTGGATTAATCCGTTCCAGACGGGTCCGCAGAGTACTTAAACTGAAAGTACTCAAACCGAAGCATACTTAAACCGAGGTATGGCTTTATTCTCTGGGCAATGTGCTTACGTAAAAAAACAAAACAAACACAATACCCTGGAGTTCAGGACTAGGGTACCCCATTCTGTAATTTATTGTGACTTTTGGTGCCCTCTCCTGCCAATCAGCTGAGCAGTGGGGAGAAGAAGCTATGGCTTCAGCCTCTTTTCCCTCACTGCTCAGCTATTCCTCAACAATCCATTGAGATGCATGGTGGGCAGATGATTGTAGGGTTAAACCTTCCTATAATTCTGAAGATCCCCAGTGCATTTGAGTGGCTGCAGCCCCCTTTTTCCTGCAGCATAGGTGGTCCCTGCCAATCAGTTGACCAGCATGGGGAGGAATGCAGGAGGAAGGACAGTTAAACCAGGGAAACAAAGAGTTAAAGTTCTACCCATGCTGCTCAACTGAGCAGTGGGTGAAAGGTGACAAAAGGCTGCAGTGATGCCTCCCCCCTGCTGCTTTGTTGGTTGGTGGGAAGGAGGCCAAGCACCACATAAAATCAGACACTGCCTGCAGGAAAATAGGTTACCCACTTCTGAATGAGTGACAGAAACAAAGGGCATGTTTCTTAGAGAGTATTCATACTGTCTAAAAATATACTGCATGCGGGAGATATTCACATTCCTCAAAGCTTATTGGAGATTATGCATAATGACCAGAAAATGTGCATACTTCCTTCTACACAGATACATTATGTGCACATTCTGCATGAAGTATGGTGAATATGTACAATGACCAGTTGTTAAGCGCATGAACCCCTCAAGTCCCATTATCCCTAACATATATGCAATGGGAAATGCCATTATCCCTAACATATATGCAATGAGAAAGGTGGTATGTCATGCCTTATCAGATATATATATACCTTATGCACTATGCAATTTTTTCTAAATGTTTTAAATAATTTTTAAAAGTATAAGTTTGAAGGTGATCCACCTTCTTTTCCAAATGCCTATTAAAATGTACCCTTCCTATAAGTGCCTTGCAATAAAGCCTTTTCTCTAGACTTCCCCCATTCCCATTGATTAACATTGTTAAAATAATCCATTGTTGTTTTTTTACCCAGGAGCAACTTGACACTCAGGCTATGAACGCACACCACACTTTAAAAGCACTCATTTGCCTACAAGAATACTGGGAACTGTAGTTTAGCCATCACACAGCTACTTTCCCCAGCACCCTGAGCACAAATTGTTTTTATCTTTGGGAATTACCACCATTCAACCAAATTGTGGAACAGCCCACTTCACAAGTTGATCTTACTTGTGCACAGCCTGGGAGTCATTTTGGACTCACAGCTGTCCATGGAGGCGCAGGTCAATTCTGTGTCCAGGGCAGCTGTTTATCAGCTCCATCTGGTACACAGGCTGAGACCCTACCTACCCGCGGACTGTCTCACCAGAGTGGTGCATGCTCTGGTTATCTCCCGCTTGGACTACTGCAATGCACTCTACGTGGGGCAACCTTTGAAGGTGACCCGGAAACTACAACTAATCCAGAATGCAGCAGCTAGGCTGGTGACTGGGAGCAGCGGCCGAGACCACATAACACCACTCCTGAGAGACCTACATTGGCTCCCAGTACATTCCCGAGCACAATTCAAAGTGTTGGTGCTGACCTTTAAAGCCCTAAATGGCCTCAGTCCAGTATACCTGAAGGAGCGTCTCCACCCCCATCATTCTGCCTGGACACTGAGGTCCAGTACTGAGGGCCTTCTGGCGGTTCCCTCATTGTGAAAAGCCAAGCTGCAGGGAACCAGGCAGAGGGCCTTCTCGGTAGTGGCGCCTGCCCTGTGGAACGCCCTCCCATCAGATGTCAAAGAGAAAACTGGCACTGGGTTGTTTAGGATGAGTAATTTCTTTATACACAACCCAGTGTCTTCTTGAAATCAGGCCTAAGCTATTTTTATTTCATTATAGCCTTTGAGGGAACTGGCTAAGTAACATTTTATTTCTGCTAACTCTCGATGCATATTAATTTTTGCCCTCCAGTTGTCATTTGTAGTTTTATTGTTTAATTATAACTCCATTTAGATTCTTCTTCAGTGGTATTATTACAGGAGCTGCCTTGGGGACTCTCTGTGGGCTGAAACAAAGATTTCAAAAATAAATAAATGACATATTTTAGTACCGTATTATAAATTGAGTTTATACCCCACAGTCAGGGTTTGCTAAATACAAATATATTTGCTAGCGAGGTGAGAAGCCCCTACCCCTGTTGACTTCCTCTTCCACATGCAAGCTGGCAGGGCAGCCATTCGTGCCTATGATGGGATGGCATTAGCATTTTTGTGGGCTTCCAATATGATTAGTTGGAATTCTTTGATTAAAGGAGATTATTACGTTTGATCACTATCCATTTAATTCTGTCAGTGGGGAAGCTGTCCTGTATTATTATTCTGATTTTCTGATTAATGGTCAGTTCTCCAAGATAAATGTCAATTATGCCAATATTCTAGTTCTCTTGGTGTTTGTCTCTCACCTCTCCTCACTAGTGTATGCAGGCTTAAATTTAGCAAATATTGTGGCTTCGTTAGTACCCCAATCTTCTACTCTCACTTCTATATTGTTAATGAAGGTGTTAAAGAAGATTGACCTATCACTGGCTCCAGTGCTACTTCATCATTTTAATTTATCATTACCCTTTGTTTGCAGTAATTAAGCTGGATTTCAAGCCATGTGACATATTCATTATTTTCAGATCTACACCAATTTGAATTAACTTGGGCAAGATTTTGTTAAAGGGTTACTCTAATGAATCACATAAATCAAAATATGCATCTATCACATTACTTACACCCAATATTTTTGTAATTATCAGGTCTGGTTTATTCAGGAGAGCCACTTTTAAAGTCACACTGTCTGAAAAACAACATACACTAGAAATAAACATGTGATCACTTGTGGAAAAATCTATAGGCTCATAAGAACATTAAGCAGGACATACTTTCCCATTCATGGAGCTTAGGGTGAGAAAAGACCGTTTTAAAAAAATCCAGATAGTTGAATGTATTTTTGAGGAAATATTGGAAGACTTCTCGCTGGATATATAAATAATGATCAGATATGAAAACTCTCATTGTATCTGAAATATTAAAATAGAGAAAAGCAATTCAAAATATAATTGCCACTTAGATTTGAGGCATTAACTTCTAATTTACAGCATTAGCAAATTTCAAAGTGATTTGGGACTTTATGAAGATTTTAAAATAGTTCCCCCCGAATTTCTTACATAAAATGAAACTGATGGGACATAACAATATGTCTGTCTCTGTCCCCAAACACTGAAATGTGTGATTTGGACCATTAAACCCCACCCTCAATGAGTTATTCATGAATTTACCAACAGCATCAAACATATTAAATGTAAATAATTAGCACAATGCAAGGCTTTTTGTATGTTCTCATGACTAGCTTAAATTAGGAGTTAAGAATTCATCAGTCCCAAAAGATCAGGAAGGATTCCACCACACAAGCCCCCATTTACAATATGAAGAGCAACAGCTCAGACTTGGGTAGACCACCTCATTTGAGAACTAGAACTGAGAGTGATATGCCTGAGCCTGTAATTCTATTGGCCTGGGTGTAAGTCCCATTGAACTAAGAAAATGCTTATAGGTTTGCATTGTTAATAGGTCACAAGACTATGAAAGCTTGCTATTAATTTGGCAGGTGCATTGTCTTTTTTGAAATATCAGAGATGAAATAATGTTGCATCTCCCTCTGCTTTTTACATCATGTTAAAATGATGCATGCGTTATAAGAAATGGGCTTGAAAACAACTAATGACTAAAGGCACTTTCTATGGCAGCTGAAAAAAATGTTCTGCTTTATTGGAAAATAATGATCATGTCTAACAACAAAATATTATACCACTGCATTATTTACAAAGCTTTGAGAAGACATATTAGAATACTCATTACTAGGGAAGTTTCTGTGTCTCTACTCCCAACACTTTGCAAATCTAAATACTCCATGGGATAAATATATACAGTATTTGTAATACTGTTTTGTCATCTACCCGGCAGGTGGCAAGCTGCGGTATCAGCTTATAAAAACAACAACTGTTATTTCATGATATAAATCCCACTGCCCAGTTTTTGATATAGTTTTTCTTTCTAAGACTTGTGTCTGTAGTTTGAGATCAATCTAGCCTTGTTTGATTAAACCCTATCCCCACAGTCAGAACAATAACAAATCAGCAAAATGCTCACCAAGTGGTGGGGATGTATATGTAATAGCTATGTAGGTTGTTTGGTACCTCTGTGTTCCCAAATTCATTCTTTGCTCCTTTGGTCCCTTGGTCCCTGTGTTGGTTACTGGACATGCAGATATGTCTGAGGAGATTAATATCAATGTTGTCTCTCTAAAGAAAGAGGAAGCAACAATATACCACAGTACAGGTCCAAGGATTAAGGGAAATTTGTGAGCTCTCTCCAGATTAAAATGTCCAGATTACCTAACCACATTCCCCCTTCTCTCTCATTGCAGATTGTACTTTTCTGACCTAAGCCAAGAAAGACATTCAGTAACATGAGAAGAAGAGTAAAATAGACCTGCATGCAAATAGACCTACAAAAAATTGGAACATGGTTATATTTATATGTTGGGTATTTGCATAGTACTTCAGAATATCATTTATTTATTTAAAATATTTTGCAACACACAATAAAAACACACAATTAAATTTCAAGAAATGTAGTAAAAACAGCTGGACGCAGTCCATGGTCAGTTCTCAATAGCATTTCTATCAATGACTAGAAATGACCTGAGCAAACAAATATGTTTTCAGGAGGTGCTGAAAACTCAGGAGCTTTGGTGCCTGCCTCAAGCTATGTGCCGCCAGCACATTCAGGAATCCCTCAGATTCCAGCAAGTCCTGGGGGCTGATCTTAATGGATCCCACAACTGTACTGGGAAGACTACTGCTGTAAGACCAAACTTCAGCAGAAAATATTATGACCATGACAATGTACTCACTATCTCCATACCATGGTTCTTGCACTCTAAGGGAAGTACTAAATTGAGGTTATGTCCTGTTCTATGTGTATAACTGTCGTATAGGCCATGAAGTCTGAATCAGCCCATTTGAGGTGGCTTTGGTGTGTATGTTGAAGTGTGTGTTTCTCCAACCACTTCTTTCAGCTGAGTTGCAGAGGCTGCTAGGCAGCAGGGTGTGTCACCCAACAGCAGCATCCCCAATCTGTATTGGTGACCCAACATCTGGTGCCAGCCCTTGAAGTCTGCTGCAGATCATAGAGCAGGCATCCCCAAACTGCGGCCCTCCAGATGTTTTGGCCTACAACTCCCATGATCCCAAGCTAACAGGACCAGTGGTCAGGGATGATGGGAATTGTAGTCCAAAACATCTGGAGGGCCAAAGTTTGGGGATGCCTTATCATAGAGGTTCACTGCTGAAGGGAGATACAACCTAAATGGACCGCTGCAATTTCCTCCGGCTCCCCAAGCTTAATTGGTGCTGCATGGAGGCACAGCTGTGTTGTATGAACTCCATCCAGCTCACCATCCAGGTCTCCATAATATATGCCAAGTCAGCTACCTCAAATCTTGAATGTTTGAGACCTTACTGAAAACTGATCTGGCAAAATAATAATAATAATAATAATAATAATAATAATAATAATAATAACAACAACAACAGTGCCACCAGACTGAAAAACAAAAGAGCAAACCAGCACCTGAAGAATGGAGGAGCATTTCATATTAACTACCTCAATCATTCTAACAACAGCTCTGTGAGATGCTCTTATTTTTTTGCATACAATTCTACTCTGCAAAAAATATCCCGCAAAAGACGAATTAAATGGTTAAGCTACAAAAAACAGTCCTTTCGTATAAAATGGCCAGCTTTGTTCTCCATGTGGTATATTCCTTAAAAGATGAAAAGAAAGAATGCAGAACCAATTGAAAGTGTAAGTATGATATTAAGTTTCAACGCATAGCCCAAAGCCCAATAAATGGTGAGTAAACAATGAAGCCTGAGGTCATTCTTTTCCTCTGAACATTTTTGAGTCACACTGATTCTTTTCATCTGCATTTTGCTTTTTCTGAAATAAAAAGCGTATTTTACTGCTGGGCTCCACCTATATTTAACTGTGGTTCCTTCTTCTATCTGTGGTTGCTTAGCTGTTCTAACTAGTGTGTAGCTGAAAGGGTGTGATTATGACTAATAAATCCAGTCTTTGTCCACTTTATACTTCCTCTGCCATTGCGGGGGGGGGGGGGGAGACTAGCAGTGCCTGTGTGGCAAATAGTACTGAATTAAACTCACCAAAGAAAGGCATCTCTGAAAATATGCCCACAGTTACAGGAAAACAGATAAATGAAGCATCACAATCTAAAATGTTAAGAATGTATCACGCTCATCTTCTGCTATCCAAGGATGAATTCACACAACAAAGTAATTTATTTTATCCATCAGCTTGCAGAGAGAACATGATTCTGAGGCTTCCTTTTGTATTGAAGCCTGGAAATTCAATAAGATTCAATTGCACTGGCTCTCAACAAAGGACAATGAAAAGAAAACATGCTGCAGCAGGGGGGAAATGTCATATACCTCTCAGGAATGCCTACTCCTCTATAGACCTTCCCATTCCCAGACTAGAAGACGGTTGAATTATCCCTGGCTTCCTCCCCTCAACATTGTGAAATACCTTGGCTTATATTTGAGCCAAACTGAATTCTGGAAACAAGTCATGTCCTCCAGTGAATCCCACTCCACCCATCAACCCCCTCCCTCAGGCCTCCACAGCCCATTTATTTGATTGTTTGCTTGTTTGCTTATTTGCAAGCATGTATTAAACTGCTCAACATTTTGTACATCTCAAGTGCTGCACAGTTAAAAGCAAACAATGCCATTAAAACAGGAAATGCAACCTAAAACCAATTAAACAACAGCATAAAGGTAAAGGTAAAGGGGCTCTGACCATTAGGTCCAGTTGTGACCGACTCTGGGGTTGTGGCGCTCATCTTGCATTATTGGCCAAGGGAGCTGGCGTACAGCTTCTAGGTCATGTGGTCAGCATGACAAAGCCGCTTCTGGAGCAGCACACGGAAACGCCGTTTACCTTCCCACTGTAGTGGTACCTATTGATCTACTTGCACTTTGACGTGCTTTCGAACTGCTAGGTTGGCAGGAGCTGGGACCAAGCAACGGGAGCTCACCCTGTCGTGGGGATTCGAACCACCGACCTTCCGATCAGCAAGCCCTAGGCTCTGTGGTTTAACCCGTAGCACCATATAAAAACAAACCGGCAATGGACTTGGGTCATTGAAACACATAAAATGGGGTCCAGTCTTGTGGGTGGGGGAAAACCTGGGGGAAATGATAAGTATTTACAGGGCTAGTGTAGCAGTGCTCTGGAGCAAGTGGGGACAAAAGCCCTTGGTAGACATTGGGAAATGGAGTTTTTCCATGGGCTACTACACTGACATTATTGATTGGGGGATCTATATCTCACCGGGGGGGGGGAGAGCTGGGAAATGCCTCCATTCCTCCCCTGCACTGGCTTGCAGCTAGAGTGGCACTGCTACAACCAGAAAGGAAGGGAGTTGAGGCAGTGGCAAAGCTTCAGAGGCAGTGCACTTGCCCTGCACCCCTCTTCCTCTGCCAGTGAGTTGAGGTCCTGGGACTGTAGTGCTAACCTCCTTCTAAGGTAAGCAATTGGAGAATCCTGTTTCCAAGCCTAGAGGTTTCACATACCACCCTCATATATGGGGAGAATGAGCCCACAGGCTAGCCCTGCCCCCCCAATAGCTGATGTGCACAGTGGCTATGCTTTCCTGCTGCCCGTGCATTTTGCTGGCATGTGAAAAGGCTCCACATTAACTCAAGTGCAGAGCTCTTTCACAAGTCAGCTGGACATGGGGGCAGGGAGCTGTGTATGCCAGTCTCCCACTCAGGCATTTTATTGTTACTGAGTGAGGAGATCATCTGGACACACACACCCTCCTGTGGCATCAGGTAATCAAGCTAAAACTTCTCTGCATGATGTTAAATCTGCTTGAAAGCAACTTGGGGTGTTTGAGTAGCAGCATCTAAACCTAAAACAGCCTTTCCAATGACATCTATAAGGCCTATTTGTTAGCTTCCTTCCAACAGCAAGCTATGTTATTTTAATTCTCAAGAGACTGCTTTTTAACTGAATTGATATTTCACATGTTGCCTTTAGATTATGCCATTTTTAGTTATTATTATTTATTTTGTTGGCCAGTATGTGTTATTTTATGGGGAAAGTGATCCATGGTTGCTGCAAACAAAATAGAAATTGCAGGCACCTTGGTATGCAACTTATAATGAACCAGGCAAACCTTACTGTAGAGTTGGTTTTCCAACACAGTCTCTGCGTCGAGACCTTCATGTTTGCCAAAAGATTAGGAACAGTCAGATACAAGAAGAGCTATGGAGCCACTGCATGCTAATCGGAAAATGGCCCCTTGGTGTTGTGATGACCAGAAACTGTTGCCAGGGACAGGTGTAGTATCCCAAGATTTTGAATGTTGCAAGGAGCCAGAAGCTAGCACAGAGAGAGATGGACCATCTGGTGCTATTTGGTAGCTTAGTTCCCACATTGAATTCCATTTGTCCATATAAATGCAAGTGATTATATTTTTATTTTCTTTAAAAAATATATACATGTAAAGACACTTAACCAAAGGACACTTAAAGATGCTGGCAATATTAGAACTTTCAGTGGCCAATGCTTCAATCTATGATGTACTTTCCCATGCCATACATTTTATTTGATAATTGGCAAGAATAATAGATAGCTAGCCTTTTATATCCCGAAGAGTGCTTCTAATATATCCATTGGCATCCTTTTAAGATGGCTAACTTCCCCTAGAGGGTCAAGATAGATCATCAATTTTTGACAGCAAGATGGTAAAGCTTTTAAGCATTTTCTTTCACAGAGTGCTTAGATCAGGAAAAACTGGGGAACATTTAGCCCCGAGGATGGAAAGGGGAAAATATATGTCATATTCAAAATGACAAGAAAAATAGAACCACCCAACCCAAAATGTATTTATTTTTTCCAGTTATATCTGACTGTTAAAATGTTAATAGCGAACTAGCTAATTTGTACTAGGGCTTCATCCCATTTTTAGTGGTCTGGCTCAACCATAGAGTGAATATAGCAATGATGAAAGCAATGCCTCTGGGCTTGTTCAGAATGCCTGCCTCTAACCACACAACTAAAGTTCAGGCAAATGGATTACAGGGCAGGGACATAATTTTTAATATTAGCCTTTACAGGCAATGTGCATAATTATTCATTTGTTGCAGGGGTACTAGACATTTTGGGTAGTACTTCTGCTGCAGGGAGATCAAATTTTCTAAGCACTTAAGTCACAAAAAGTTGTTACTTGAAAAGGCAGTCCCTGTCCTAGTTTACCAGGTCTGCTGTGATTGGGAGTGATGTGTAGGATGTGTAGAATGCACAGGTATCACAAGTCCCTAATAAATAGATCTGCAGCATGCTTCAGAGAGAAAAGCAGCAGGCAGCAGGTGTAGCAGGTGTAGGATTGGCCCAATACAGGACCTTGGACAGTTCCTTTAGCACACAAAGAGAGCACAAGGGAGTTGCTATATGCATACAGAGAAGTTCTGACTAGATTTCCTCTGGCCAAGTCACTGTGTGTACACTGGTGTTTGAGTTTTGTTTGGAAAAGAGAGGTAGCAGAAGGCCCCCAAACAGCATGCGTTAAAACTGCTCCAGGGAAATGTGCTACAGAACCTTGTTCAAAACTCTGACACCCTGGAAACTTGTGGTCATGGTGAGGTAGAATAAAAATAAAAAAATAAAAAAACCAACCGTCATATATGCAATTGGCATTAGGCTGCATTTGACACTGTAAAGGAGGATTTGGGTCTGTTTTTTTTTTAAATAAAAAAAGCAAGATGTCTTCATGGAGTTTTAGCTATTTAGAAGAGGAGCAGCAATTGTCATGGCACCATTGCTTTCAAATCACCAGTCATCTAGCTTTAGTACAGGAAAATAATTCACAATACTATTAGACTGTAGGAACAGTCTCAGGATAAAATTCTGTGCACAGTTCCATGGAAATAAGTGACACTGAACATAGCAGAAATTTCTTCCAAGTGAAAATGCACAGGATTGAGTTTTCTCATTTTGCTAGGCTAAACAAGTAATTTACTAGTTGGTGACAGATTACTTGACATGTCTAATCAATTTCTCTACTAATTGCCACTACCTTGACCACATGGCAAACTTTCTGCTGTTTGTATGACTGCTTTTCCAGCCTCTTCACATCCTACCTTTCTGCAGGTATCAGCATAGTTCCTTATTACTATTTGTTTTTGCTTCAAGTAAATATATATATTTACTAGGCGTTCAGGCTTGTTCTGCCACCCATATTCTGTGCATTATGTGAATATTCTGCTCCAATATCTCTCAGGCTATTGTACTGTGGGGTTTGCTAGGCTCCGACACAACTCCCACAGTTTCTCTTGTAGCACTCAAGTTCCTATCTTTAGTGCTCAGGCTACTATTCAGGCTACTATCTCCATTCAGTACTGAATTAATTTAAAGCCCTCATAATTAAGTTCACTACATCTGCTGAAAACATTTCCCCCATTGCTCATGAGGTGCAGCCTTGCCTTGGCAGGAATCCTGTGTTAAGGAAGTTCAGATTGTGGCCCCAGGAACTGAATGTCTCTTGTCAACACTGTGTATGTGGCCAGTAATTCACCTTAAGCATTCTTCTCTGTTTGTAGCCATCTACTTTTTGAGGAACAATGACAAGAGCCCCACCTGGGTCCCATGGTCCTTTATTTTCCTCCCAAGCATAAAGCAGCAGGCAAAAATGTTTCTCTATAACCAAGCCTTTGGCGATTGAACATTCTATGGTCTTTCAAATGGGGTTGTGAGAGGGAGGTTATTGGTTTGTTTCTGTTTTGCTTGTTTGATGACACTGAAATAGCTCAGTCAGTAGCACATAAAACTCTAAAGCACAGGGTAATGTTTTGAGCCCCATGTTGGTCTAAAGATTCCTGCATTGCGGGAGGGGGGGGGACAGGGACGATGACGACGTTGGCTTAGATGATCCTAGTGGTCCCTTCCAACTCTAGTTCCTAGCTCCTAATACCGCACACTTATGTCCCATACATGAGTAATGTTTGGACAGGGATTAAATGTAGGTATGCATCCCAAAGTCACCAAACCCAATGCTTCCCAGAATGGTAATGGATAGATTTGTGTTGATGACACTGCAATGGGGATTATCAGTTTCATTTTCCAGTGTTGGTTCTGCTGCCCCCAGCCTCTTCCCTCTCTCTACCTGCTCCACTTGTTGCAACCTGAACTGGGCAGGAGGCAGGTAGCCTCCTTTTCATGGGCTTGTGGTTAGCATGGTTCCTGAACACCACCTTGCCATAGGGCAGGACCAAAAGGGTTGGTTCTTGGTAAGCCCTGGCAGTTTGTCAGAAATTCTAACTCTGCATAGGATCAGGCTGTTGGACACTACTCAAAATCTAGAACCTTGATGATGTCTACAGATTTACTGTTCACTCAAATAATGGAAAATATATTTTTAAAAAACAAACAAAAAAACTGGGTTACCATCAAGAAAGTAAATTTCCTCCAGTTGATGTCTGACTGGTTAAACAATCTTCTAAGCTGTAAAGGGAACAAGTAAATTGCTTCATTTTTGTATTGCTGTCATGTCAGAAAATTGTTGGCATGGATGCACTGAATTTGATCATATATATCTTGAGTAATAGGTAGACCCATATTTCAAATTAACAAACAGAATGCCTATTCTGCAAGTATATGCTTCCGAATTTGAAATAATAATATTCATCTATATTTATGTGGTGTAGTAAGCCTTTCAAGGGGTAGCCCAGACAGATTTCAAAGATTGCATCTCCCTTTCAGAACCTCGTCAACCATTAAGGATTCAGCAGTAATGCCTCCCAATCCTTTGTGCTGCGTCAAACTCAAGGAAGTCTATCAAAGGAAAGGAAAGACAGAAAACACCCACCCTCTGGCTAGAAGATTGAGAAGACAATACCCTTCTCATCCAGCACAAACTCCATTAGAACTACCAGTTGTCCTCTTGATTGCTGCATTCACAATTTCTGGATGTTTGGGAGCTCTTCTTACCGGTAGTTCATTGTTGGGACACTACTTGAGTTAACAGAGCTCCCTCCTTCCCTCTGTGTGGTTAATGCACATACAGTGGTACCTTTGGGTAAGAACATAATTCGTTCCGGAGGTCCGTTCTTAACCTGAAACTGTTCTTAACCTGAGGTACACTTTAGCTAATGGGGGCTCCTGCTGCTGCCGGCACTTCTGTTCTCATCCTGAAGCAAAGTTCTTAACCTGAGGTACTATTTCTGGGTTAGCGGAGTTTGTAACCTGAAACATTTGTAACCTGAAGCATTTGTAACCCGAGGTACCACTGCATTTTCTCCCTCCTAACATTACTACACCTGTGCTAGGTGTAGTTCCCCCCTGATCAATGTGCATGGGTGAGGGGGAGTGGGTTTAGTATCCTGTCTAGCAGCAAGACCTGTATGCTAGCAGGAGTTTTGGTGGACGTACTCTAGCAGTGTAAATGCCATCTGGCTTCCTTTAGTCCTCTATCTGTAATTGCAACTCTCTTTGAATCTTAGGGTAGAATAAACCACATTTTGAAAAAATGATAAAGAAACCCACAATCCACCCACCATCAAGCATTGCTGCAATTTATCAGCCAAATCTGACCATCTGGATTACTATATCAATCCACTCATGATAAAGAGCCACAATAGAGGCAGTGTTAGAAACTGAGATATGAAAGCTAGGAGCTAAATGGCACCTTAAACCTAGGTTGTGGGTGCAACAACGAAATGTCTAGGCACACATTTTTATAACAAGAATACAAAGCTGTGTAAGCGAATGAACTGCAGCTAAAATCTGTTTTCTTTCACATTACTGGCTAAGTAGTTAAGGCATCAATGATCTTGAAGAGCACAAAAGGTCTCTAGCATGTTTGCAGTTGTCAGAACCAAAGAGGTACCATATGTTGATATAACTGTTGGAATTTTTGTAAGCCGCTTCTTACAAACAGAAGTCCAGAACACTCCACTTTGCAGCTAGTTTTGTCACCAGGTTAAACTCCTTTCATAAGGTTTTTCTCTCTTTTTTTGTATCCTTCCCGCACAACCGATTGATGAATGATTTAATGTGTAAGCATCACTTATTACATCTTGCTGTTTATGTAGTTAAACAAGGTATTTCATAGATAACTTCCATATTCATAAAGCCATTTTAATGCACTGAATATCATCATTATTTTTTCAGTAGGATCTGTTACTTAGTTAAATGGATTTGAGACATCAAACTATTATATGACAGACGATTTTGTCACTATGCAAAATGTGAACCCTGTAATCAACTTGTTATGCCATTTCACAAAAGTATGTGACAGTAAAATAAGTAAACTGTCATTTGGGCAATCAAGCTTTGAAATCCTTCAGGACGAGGAAAAAGGCATTTGACACAGTCTTCATTGTAGCAATGAGGTTCAAAGATAATTTAAGACTATTACAGTCATACATGACTGCATAGCTGAACACAATAATATAACAGAATGTATTGGAATAGTTCCTAGTGACATAAATGTGAATTTCCAGTCATTTTTCATAATATTTTAATCACATTTTCCTCTTGATTTTAACCCACATATAATAGTAACTATAGACAGACAGAAATACAGATATACAGTTGCATGCAGAGGGTGCGTTTCATGAACAAAAACATTATTTTCATTTCACTCAGATTCATGGAGGTTTTTGCTAGAAGAAGCTGGGGAGGGGTTTTTCTCAATTCCCCTTTAAGAACATTATAAGAGCCTGTCAGGCCAATTGCCCATCTTGTTCTCATAGAGGGCCAACCTGTGGGAAACCCCCAAGTAGGATTCAAGCAGAAGAACACTCTCTCCTGCTGTATTCAGAAGCATTCCTGACTCCAACTGTGGAGGCACAGCATAGTTGTCATGGCTAGTAGCCTTCAATAACCCTCTCCTCCATGAATTTATCTAATTCTCTTTTAGAACAATCTAGGTTAGTGGCCACCACTGCCTCCTATACCACCTCCCATACTGTTCTGGTAGGATCTCCAAACCCTCTAAAACAGAAAGAAGGCTCTGCAGGGAATTCTTGACATGCAATAGACATGCAATAAACTACCAAACAAGCTATGATTCATATGAAAATTGATTATGTGGGCAAGTATCTATCTTGGAACTGTCTACCCAGGAATCAAGATGTATAAATAGGTGAGAGACATGCCTGAATTACTTGTGTTGATATGCAAAACACCCTCTTGGCCACTGCAGATGCAGTATTCTCCATCTGCAGTCTATAATAGCTAATGCTGCAAAATGTAATTCATTCCAACTGCCTGAATGGTGCTTGCTTTGGGCTGACATCATCTTGGTATGGTCTTTAACCAAAGATGGTTTTGGGTTTTTTTTTGTAAGCTTGCACAGAATTGGTTCTAATCTTTCAAATGAAAATATAGGGAAGTATTTCCTATTGTGATTAAGCAGTAGCCCAATGATGTGTTGAATTTCCTCTTGAGTAAGGTGTCATGAATTACTTTCATGCCTTGATGATGCAGGAAAGAAAGGCGATAGCTTCAGTTGAGGGCAGAAAAGAGAGAAGAGAGCAGCCTAGAATGAAAAGGCCAGGAGAATATAACACAAAAGGAGCACTGACATGTGGAATAAAAGGAGGAAGATGTATGGATGGAATGAATGTGGGGAAGAGAGCTGAAGATTCAAAGGGTGGGAAGCGGAAGGGAGAAGTGGCAGATAGAACAAAGGAAATTGGAAGGCTGACCTGGAACGAAGGATGGATGAATCTGCCCATTTCAGTTTCTCATTTCCCCAATATTAAGTTTAGTATGCCACACTTCTGCATCATTTTGCACATTTTTTTTAAAAAACTTCTCACACTTATCGCTTTATTTCATGTGTATCCTAATATACACATTTTTGTTTTCAGTTTGTGCCTAATGTACATATTTTGCAAGCATTTTGCATAATATAATGCATTTTGTGAATGCATGTGTTGTTTATGCATGCTTCCCCCTAATATACTTATTTTTAGTTTGGAAAACTGCATCACAAAATTTGGAGAATGCAAGAATCTGGAGAATTTCGAAGGATAGCTGTATTTTTTGCAAAGTTAAAATTAGGCAGGGTCCCACTGAAATGTGAACTAAACCAAATTCCTCCCTCCCACTCTTATCTGCACAAAACAGGCAAAAACAAAAATGTTGCTAAAATGATTAAAGATGTATGAAAATGTATGAGCTCCATTTCAATGCTCCATCCACTTTTCAAAGAGTTGGGAGAAGGAGAGGTCTGGCAGTCCTCTCTCTTCTTTAAGGGAGCCTTCTTCCACCTGCATCCCATTCCTTGGCACCAAGATAAGTATTTGCTCCTTGGGTGTGGAGGACAGGAGCTCGAACAAAGAAATCTTAAATTTGAGCAGGGGTGTTTGCATATGCAAAAGCTCTACTGTGCACATGTACATGTACCTGTCAGAAAATGAAGGTAAAAAGCTCTCTACTGATGGAGCTCTGCCAACAGGCAATGAAATACTTGTACCCTAGAGGCCCCCACCACACCCAGAGAAACCTGGCATTAGGCCCCCAAATGGAGCATTCCAGGGACAGGGTGGATCCAGAGCCTCTCTATTCCCTTGAGAGATGACAGCCTGCTGTTAGTGTGGGTAAACTCCCGTCACTCGTAATCTGGGGAACCGGGTTCGTGTCTCCGCTCCTCCACATGCAGCTGTTGGGTGACCTTGGGCTAGTCACACTTCTTTGAAGTCTCTCAAAGTGTTTGTTGTGGGGGAGGAAGGGAAAGGAGTATGTTAGCTGCTTTGAGACTCCTTCGGGTAGTGATAAAGTGGGATATCAAGTCCAAACTCCTCCTCCTCCTCCTCCTCCTCCTCCTCCTCCTCCTCCTCCTCCTCCTCCTCCTCCTCCTCCTCCTCCTCCTCTTCTTCTTCTTCTCACCAACCCATTGCAATGTTTACTTAAAAACCCTATCAGGGCTAAAATAAAGAAGCACATTGCTTCCCACCTTTCATGCTTGCTGGTGTAAGCTGGCAGGTCTTTGGACAAGAAATATCATTAACCACTTCCCTCCCGCTTAGGGTTGCTTTGAAAGACACTTATAAATTCATTTATGTGCCAAAAAGCATGGAAATTATGCCATGTAAGCAGGAAACCCAATTCTGCAATCTCTCACAATTGTGCTTGCTTGCTTGCAATTTAACATCTACACACACACACACTTGTATAACAATACATACTATATAACATATTTGGTTAATTGTTGTTCATCCATTTATTTTTAATCAAAATAATATTAATGGAGTGAGTGGGGACATTATTGTGAGGTAGATATTTTTAACATGTTACTATAGGAAAGGATGATTTTGCCTCAGTAATTTTCTGATAACTCGAGCATCCTTTTTCTTAAAATAGATCCATCTGCAGAGACCTGCTCAGCTGCTGAGGTGGATCTTCCACCTGGAGTCTCTAAGATGACTGTTAAATGAATGAACAGACATCTTTTATTTCTGTCAATGCAGAACCATGGGCAGAATTAAGAGTGTACTTAAAAAAAGCAGTATTGTACTGGCTCCTTTTGTATAAATATAAAAGAGAATGTGTATATATCAAAAGGGAGGTGCTATATATTTTCCAGTAGCAATTTGATTTGGAATTGAACTCTGTCTCCCACTGACAACAGGCAGAACTATATGGGGTTGTCACCCTTTCATTGGGTTTTCATCATCCTTTGAACAGGTGGAGGTTTAACAAATGTAACAGTAAGTCATCACTAACTGTAGTGGCTACTGTTAACGAAAACTACAAAATTCACTCAGGCAATACTTTTGATGGTGAGGCTGAACAAAATGGGAGAATGCCTAGAAATGCCTATCCATTCATACAAATCACCAAATAGCTCTAGTTCATGCAACTCACTCCTGGTACTATTTTATGGGTTAGTTTTCTCAAGATACTACATGTGCACTTATGCGCAACTGAACCATGTAATCTGCTCTGTTGTAAATCGGTGCATTCAATGTAAAACCAGTAATCACCACAGAAGGATACCTGGGCCTATGCCAGCTTTGTTGCTTGTTGTGACTCACAAAGGATACTGGTGAGCTGGAAATGGTCTAGAAAAGGGCAACCAAATGAACAAGAGGCTTGAGAAGCTCCCCTCTGGGGAAAGGTTACTTATTTAGGGCTTTTTAGTTTAGAAAAGGGACATGGGTGGTGCTGTGGTCTAAACCACTGCCAATCAGAAGGTTGGCGGCTCGAATCCCCTCAATGGGGTGAGCTCCCATTGCTTGGTCCCAGCTCCTGCCCACCTAGCAGTTTGAAAACACGCCAAAGTGCAAGTAGATAAATAGGTACCGCTCCGGCGGAAAGGTAAACAGCGTTTCCATGCACTGCTCTGGTTTCGCCAGAAGCGGCTTAGTCATGGTGGCCACATGACTTGAAAAAACTATCTGCAGACAAATGGCAGCTCCCTCAACCAGTAAAGCGAGATGACTGCCGCAACCCCAGAGTCGTTCGCGACTGGACTTAACTGTCAGGGGTCCTTTACCTTTACCTTTTTAGTTTAGAAAAAAGGAGTGCAGATTTGTATAAAACTGTGTGGCATGGAAAAAATGGAGAGAGAGGTTTCAGAATACTATAACCTATTATTATTATTATTAGTAGTAGTAGTACCGGTAGTAGTAGTATCCTGTCTTTTCCTGATACTGGGACTCAAGGCAGCTTACACAAATGATAACACGGATAAAATACAAAATGCTAAAAACATTTAGAAGATAATAGATAAAAAGTAATTAAATTCTAATAGAATTAAAGCACTTAAAACAAATTTATTAAAGTACAGATTAAACACAGCACTCTCAAAAACCCTTAAAAACAGCCACAAACCATTTCATTGCTTTTTTGGGGGGGGGCGTCCTATGATTTTGTTTGTTGCTTTTCTCTATGCATTAATATGAACATAAGAAAAGGACATCTAGTCCAGGGGTAGCTAATAGGATGCTCTCCAGAAGCTGTTGGATTCCAGTTTCCAAAAACCTCAGTCAATGTGACCAACAGTGAGGAATTAATGGAGTTGAAGTCCAAAACCTTCTGCAGGGCACCATGTTGGCCTCCCCTGATCTAGTCTAACATCCTGTTTCCCATGGTAGCAAATCAAGCGCCTCCAAGCAGCCTGCAAGGAGGGCAAGAAACAACTAGTTCTCCCATGCTGTTCTCTTCACCATGTCAGTACTGTATTTATATTATACCTGAAAGCTGAGGTTATTGGTGTTATATAAGCAGCTGTAAGATCCTTTTTTAAAAAAGAAAAACAGTTTTAGGGTCTTTTTTTTGGTGTTGATGATGTTATTGCCATGTCAAGATGTTTCATGGAAACCAATTCATAAATCAAAATATAAATACATAACAGTATATTCCATTCATCTCCCCTTAAAGCAATTGCAATCAATCATCGAACCAGGCTAGACTTCCTTTTCTCCTCCTCAGGAAAAAAAAAAAGACAGCTGTGTCTGTATTGCGGGGGTGGGGGTGGGTGGAATTCAGGGGGCCTTTGTAAGTCCAACCTACCTGTTCTTTTCTTGAGGTCTCAGTATTTAAACTTTCACTGAGGTTAATGGAAAATGTAGACTCAGAAAGTCAACTGTTTGTAAAACTTAATTTATTCAGAGGCTTATACATAGGAATACACCCTCACACTTCATTAAATAGACCGCAGCGCATTGCAGAACGCCTCGTTTTTGGGGATCCTGTACAGTATGTCTGTTTGGCTCGCCCCTTAGCCTGGGGTCGAGGAGCCCCACAATTTGACACGATGTGTTGGGCGCCTCATTGTCATCTATGGGGACCGACCTTTTTCTTGAGCCTTTCACAGGTGAACGCTAGGACAGCCCTTATGGGGAACTCCTCCTTACTCAAAACTTAGAGAAGCTTTCCTCATTCAGGAAGGCAAGAATGGCAGAGACCTGCTCAGCTCAGCCCAAAAAACGAAAATGGAAAAGTTGGAAGCATCTACGTCTGCTACCGGTACTGCTTTCGTGTTTTGTTTTGCTGTGGTCACTGCGGCTGCTGCTGCTGCTGCTTTCTCGCCCAAGGCCCAGCAGGCGGCAGCAGAGAACTCCGCGCTGCTCAGCCGACCCCCGAACGGTTTCTCCGCACCTTCATCCAAAGCCCCTATTTCCCCTAGACAGCGAAAGCACGCTCAGAACCAAAGCAGCGTCCTCACGTGCACCGGGCGGGAGACCAGGAGCGCGCGGGCGCGCGTAGGCGTGACCACTGGGCGGGGGCGGGCAGAGTCTCTTCCAGCCAACAGCACGCCTGTAATACCAGTATACAGCTGCCGGGGCTGGCGAGCCGAGCACAAGGAAGCCCCCGGCTGCCTGTGTGGGTCGTCGTCTCTCAAACGTCCTCTCCTCCCGCTGCCCGCCACCTCTTGTGTGAGGGGGGAAACACCATTCAAAAGCAGCAGACCACCTCCCTCAAGTTCGTTGTTTCCTCAGCGACGCTGGCGGGGGTGGGAAAAAAAAAACAAGGCGGAAAGAGAGAGAGGGAGAGGGACGCGACAGCGGGAGCGGAGGCTGTGTCGGCGCGCGCGCGCCTGCCCATGACAAGGGAGACGACCCCGAAGTCTAGAGCAGAGCCAAAGTCATAAGGGGATTGGGAGGTCCTCCTCCGCTCCTTTCCCGCTCCCCACCCCACCCGCCCCCTCCCGCTCCCCGCGTTCTCCAAACTGGGCTGGAGCGGCGGCAGCCGTTGCCTTGCTTACAAGGAGAGACAGCGCCTGTCATGCTTGTGAGCAGCGGCAGCCGCCGACAGCTCCCTGCCTCCTCCTCCTCCTCCTTCTGTTGCTGTGCTGCATTGGGAATAACCGCTCTGCCATTGACTGGAGGTGGACTCGAGCCCTCGCGAGGGGAATAGTACCTGGCCGAGCGCTGAGCCTCGGGGGCTTCTCGGCCGCCTGTCTGAGGGGGGACAACAACAGCAGCAGCAGCGGCGGCAGCGAGAAGTGCCCGCGGGAGGAGAGGGGGCTTCCCGGCCGCCGCAGCCCGCAGGAATGAGCTGAGCCCACTTTCGCCCGCCTCTCTGCCCGAGTGGGCTGGATGGCTCGCGGGCTGAGCGCAAGCTGCTGGCAAACTTGCAGGGCCCGCCGAATGCCTTCGGGGAGCGCCGCTGCTCCCGCCGGCTTCCGGGACGCCGCCGCCGCCGCCCGCGCCGCTCTTGGCGGAGGCATCTTGGCACAAGGGGAGTGAAGGCTGCAAAGGCGGCTGTTGTCCGCGCAGGGGGTGCTGCTCACGCGGTCCTAATGCCTGTTACTTCTCGGGACGCGCTGGTGGCAGCGGCGGCTGCAGGCGGGAGCCCCCCGAGTGCTGCTGCTCCGGCTTGCTTGGCTTCTTCCGGCATCTGATTGGATACGGCCGGGCTCTGCGTGGGACAGCGGAGCTGTGGCGAGGGGCCTCCGAGAGAGAGAGAGGGAGAGGAAAAAACATGGGTTATTGCAGCGGCAGGTGCACGCTGATCTTCATCTGTGGCATGCAACTGGTACGTGAGTCGTTGGTCTCGTTGGTTTTCTTTTTTTCTCTGTCTGAATCCTCTCTCCAATAAAACAAAAGTATAAACAAACCCCAAGAAGCAAGAGGCCAAATCCGACGGCTGTTTGTCGTTCGTGAGGGGGAGAAGAGGTTAGAGAGGAATGGACTGTAGGAGTGAGCTCAGGGCATGCCTACTCAGAAGTAAGCATCCTTGTTTTCAATGGAGTTTGCTCCCTGGCATGTGCGTATAGGCATTGCGGCTTGTGTTGTAACAGGGACTCCCTGAGTGACATTCACGTGGGCACGGGGTAAACTTGTTTGAGGCTGCAGTTCTGTGCTGGTTTATTTGAGAATGGAATTGATTGGGACGTAGTTCTAAGTGAACATGCATAGGATGTGACTGCTAACCTTAAAAATTAACACACACACACCCTTTCTCCTTGAAGGCTCAAGAGATCTCAAAGAGATTTGGGAACTTTGAAAGACTGAGCATGGTTTTTGTTTGTTTTTTGAAAGGAAGGTAGTTTATAGGTAATTACAATGGATGGAGGGGCTGATGAGAAGCATTGAGGGATGAAAAGTTAACTCATTTTAAGAAAGGTATGAGGTAGAGACTAGAGGTTTCCTTAATTAAATGGAATGAGCACTATTTTAGGCATGGTTATGAACTTGAGCAGACATAATCAGATAAGAGACAAAGGGTGTGTATGAATTCAGCAGGATGAATGTTTTGAAGTATGTGGTGAAATTTTTCATTGTTTCCAAGCAATGCTAAAATTATGTTGTTTCCAAACAAACAAAAAAGAGTAAACACTGTTCGACTCTATGGTGGCCACATATTGAAGATGAGATGCTAACTAGAAAATCTGTTGCAGTGCCTATTTTATGCATGTCTAACTTCACAGATGGAGTTTTTCTGAACACCCTGAATGGATGTTGCTGTTACGCAGTTAGTCAGCCTCAGAAGATGCCACATTTCTGAATGTACCTTGAATGAGTTGTCTATAGTAGAACAGGTTTGGAATGGGGCCTTAAGGGTGCAATCCTACACTCTTGACCTGGGAGCAAATCCCATTGAGCTCAGTGGGACTTACTTCTGAGTAGGCATTCACAGGATTGCAGTGTTAAAGCAGTTAACCTTGAAAAGGGAGAAAACGGTTACAGTGTGCACCCTTCCAACTGGCAGAGTACCACCAGTTTTCCCAAAAGACAGGTGCTTAAGAAGACTGTATGGGGGAAATTACCATTCTGGGAACAAAATCAGTACATGGGAAAGATTCACTTACCGTAGCAGAGCCTACACATCTGTGATGTTTCAGTGAATCTATCATCTTTGTGTGTAGCAGGAAGCATTCTGCTTGTCTAAATCCTGTTCTTCATAGAAGTATCTGATCCTGTGTGTTTGATTTATTCTTGTGCAAGTTATTTGAAAGAACCCCCCCCCAACCCTGTTAAATGTAAGTCTACAGTAAACAAAATTGTTGGAATGTAAGCTGTTTAACATTATCACTGGAGTTCCTCCCCCAAAGCTAATTGGAACAATAGTTTTATGCTTTCTATGCCAAAGGTCAGAATATAGAAACTGCCTATCTGGATCAGACCAAATATTCACCTGGTCCTGCATCCTGTTTCCAGCAATGGCTAGATAAATGCTTCTGGGAACTTCATAAGCAGGGCATGATTAGGACAACAGCTTTCTCCTCCTTGCTGTCCCCAGTGTTTGATATTGAAAGGTTTGTGCCCTTTGTTGACTCGACCCAATATAGCAACAACAATGTATTTAAAGGTAGCCACAAGAGTATTCCATATATCCTAGAGGTTGATTATAAACTTCTGCATCAACATTAGCTTGGGAGTGAGATGGCAAAAGGCAGATAGATAAACATTTACCATTTCTTGGGATCTATGAAGGAACATAGATTACAGGACTGAGTGTGTGAATAAAAAAAATACAACCACCATCCTAATACTGGAGCTTATGAAATATGCCTTACTGTTATTACTTTAGCTCTGCTGGGCCCTGGAATGAATCAAATGTAAATGTTACATGACACTCATCCATAGAGAGAGAGAAAAGATTTGGTATTTTAAATTATAGGACATAATGACAGCCTGGATGGTTAGACGGTTTATAATGCAGGATAAGTAAATATCTTACAGATATATTCAAGTATTGAAGCAGATTTCATGAACATGGAACAATGATGGAGGGATGTTCCTTTCACACTAAATAAAGCTTATTGCAATGTTGGATCTGTTGGAGTTAGGAACTGCAACTGGCTTTCAGTGACCACCAAATTTTATTCCCCAATTCCTCTAATTATGCATCAGCTTTCAAATGCTCACTCATTAGTAGTCTCAGCACTATGATGGGTTTCAGTCTGCAAGATGCCACATGTGAGTTCATTTTGGGTTGGGGAAGTATGAATAAGGCAAATGCCATGCAGACAGCTTTTCTCATATGAAAACCGTAACTGCCTGCAGCTTGCTGTTGAATGTACACTTGGTGACAAGCCTGAGATTGATGCCATATAATATGTGGAATAGCCCTTAACTGGCTTGGGTTTGGATAGGGGTAATCTTGTGGCCCTTATGGGATACTTTGTCTACTATACTTATCAGGTACTGGACTTGCTTGATGAGAGGTGTTAATTTGTAAGAGACTTATTGTGTGGAGGTTGTATGTGGAGGTCTATGTCCAGCAGCAGAGATCTTGTCAATATTATCTCTATGTTCCTACCACTATTAATCATTGTTGTACATTCACTTCATACTCAGTTTGTTGGGAAAACAGGTTCATTCCAAAAATAAAACCAGGTTTAAATATAAAATTGAAGCAATAGTTTGTTTAAAATACATTTTGAAGTTTGATTCGTTGCAGCGATGCACATGGTTGCTCAGAAGTATTACTCACTCAAGACAGTGTGGCAAACTTATGAGCAACTCTATTTAGTGGATTTGAGAAACCTGTCACCTTCCAGATGTTGCTGGCTTCCAGCTCCCATCCTCCCTGACCATTGATCATGCTAGCTTCGGCTTATGGGATTCAAAGTCCATAAATATATGAATAATCACAGGTTCCCCACCCTCACTGTATAGGATTACAGTCAATATTTATTTATTTATGTTCAGTCTGGAGGCAATGTGTTAATTTCCCCTTTCAAAATATGTAAGTAATTACTGTGGAGGTGAACATCTGATATAATACATAAAGTGGGTTTCTCTCTCTCTCTCTCCTTTGTCATGGTAGGATGAGGAACAGTATTATGCTCTGTATAATGCTTTAAAATTTGAAGAATAACCCACATGCTTGTCTTGCATTCTGTTCTTTCTTCCATTTTCTTGTTAACACATACCCACATACCAACCAGCTTTCATGTGTGTCATGGAAAACCATTTCTGACAGCTCATTTTCTTCTCCAACCTATATGAGAAATAATAGAAGGTAATAAGCTTAACCTGCTGATAGCTAATGCTATTAATTGAATCAGCATATTAAAATCTCCTCCTAATTTCTCAAAGTTGTTAAAGTAAGAGGCTGTCTTGAAGAGAGGTGATGTTGTGGACCAGAGTGGAATATGAAAGGCTGTTGTTTATTTTTTCATTCAAGACTACAGCAGTGCAACACATTGCCTGAGGCCTCCAGTCTTAACATTTAGAACACTCGATAGCAAAATCAGAGCAACTTTAAATTGAATCCAGAAACAAAAAATGAGTAGTGAAGGCTGCTGATACAAAATTAGGATATAGGATATAGTTAGACCATTGAATGCATCTGTAAGTGACCAGGCTCTTTTTATCCAGATATGGTTGCAGTTAGTGAACCAACCTAACCTGGTAAAAGACACACCTACCTACTAAGATTGCCTGTGCCTCCATAGATAACTAGAGTACCTCTAAACTCCACAATAGTGCATCCAAAACCAATTGCAAACCTCAATCTAGTTCAACTCACAGTATTTCTATCTTATTTTGATTAAGATTCCAGTTTGGCTGCCTATTCTGGATTAGCATCCAGGCATCTGGTTTCTGTTGCATCCTAGTAAATCTGTGTACCACCTGCATACTGGAGATACCTCAGCCTAAACATCTGGATAACCTCTTTGAGTGAAACTCTGTGACACCTCCAATGCTGGTGGCCATAAGTTAACATACGGTAGTACTCCTTCAATGGAGTGTTCTGGACTCCTCCAGAAAGGATTGTTGTCACTGTAATACAGTACTGTGTTTCCGGGCTCCACTCGGGCAACACAGTCAGATGGATATGATGGCTAGTGGTTTTGAAAACCACAAAGAGCTCCAGTGCTTGTTCATCTTTACATCCAGAGGTGCCAACTTGTGAGAGAGATTGGGGTGGGGGCAACATCACGTATGTGACATCCCAATGTTGCATCAAGACATCAGAGGGGCCATGGGCAGCAGTGCAGCTTCAATGGCAGGTGGCTCTTCCTCCTGCACCACTGGCTTCCCCATTCCTTCCCTTCCTTGGTAGTAGTAGTAGTAGTAGGAGGAGCCAGTCACTGAAGCTGTATGATGCTCAGATCCATGCTTGTGCCCTGGTTGTTGTGGTTTTTTTACATTGCCCCTACCCATATTGGGGGGACCCAAAAGGGTTGGGCTCCTAGGAGTTGGTGCCCCTGCCTACATCCATCTCCTGATGAAGGTCATTCAAGAGGGTGACCCAACAATTTTGGCACCATAGTCAGGGTTAAGCAGACTGTATCAAAATAATCAGTGTCATCCAAAGCTACCTGGAGTTGAAACATGATAAGCTGCTCCCCTATCTTGCCCAAAAGCAATTCTGTGGCTGATAAAAGTTTAAGGGAAAGTAGAGGGATTTAGCTGGGCCATTTTATGTTAATGAAGAAAATACAAGTAAAATATAAATGTAAAAGACATAATATGATACTGTTTACTAATAAGAACATTGTCACTGGCCAAATGTTATGTAGGTGGTGAGTGGTATTTTTAATCGCTATGCGCACTGCAAGTTTTCTGCAATTTACTTTGTGTATCCCTCTTTGAATGCAATTTTGTGAAAGTTCTTACGTAAGAGTACTCTTGGAAGTAACAGCCTTTAACAAAATGACTGTGATTACTATGAGTCAGGCATGTAAGTAGCTGCTTGCTTTGTCATCTTCGAAGAGGAAAACTTAGCTCTACATGACTAGGTTCAGAAATAATTTACAATTGTTGAAACTGCCTTACAGTTTTGGAGGGGAGGACAAAAATTATGTGGGCAAATGGATCAGTAGAAACTTTGTGATATCGTCACTTTCATGAGTCCATTGGCAAAGTTAAAAGGTAGTTAAAATATCCACACCTATAGTTGTATCTGCGAAACCCCTATTTACTGGCAGGGTTATCATTTTATCAAGTAGTTTCTGTGCCTGTGCCACAGCAGCTTGTTATGTAGACATCAAATACAGTAATTGATTCTTGTTATTTATTCAATTTATACCCCACTCTTCCTTCTGAAGGACCTTAGGGCAGCATTGGTTATATATTTTTAATAAAATTCTAAAAACAGTCAAATACATCCCAAAATAGTTAAACATTCTCTCAGCCAGTGATCTCATGTTTGTCAGAAAAAGTGTCCTTTAGCCATAAAAAGTTTGAGTGAATGCCAGTGTAGTGTCGTGGTTGAAGTGTTGGGCTAGGACTTGGGAAACTGCCACTGAAAATACCATATTATGGGTCAACACCAGTTGGGCAACCCTCAGGCACCACCAACAAGGGCTCATCTGCTGATTGTAGAGTCTGAAATGGTGATACTGTTTCTCTACATGCTCTGAAAATCTTCCACTGTCGATTTCTCCAACAGCTGTGCTTTTAGAAGCACAACAGCAGGGTTGGCCAGTTTTTTTCTCCCCTTGGCCAATTGGCAGAAATGAAAAAGGGGTGAGGTAGAGCACATGCTTTGCATGCAGAAGTCCTGGGTTCAACCCCTGGCACTTCCAGGCAGGGCTGGGACAGATCCCATCTGAAACCCTGTCTGTCGGTGTAGACTAGGAAAGAGGAAACTGAAGAGATGAGCCCTTCAGCTATCGTTGGACTCCAGTTCCCATCATCCCTGGCCATTGGCCATGTTGGCTAGGGCTGATGGGAAATCCAGCAACATCTGGTGGGCAAAATATTGCACATCGCTCATGTAGGTAATACTGAGCTATGAGAGCCATTCGTCTGACAGTATAAGGCAGCTTCCTGTGTTCCTGTGGCAGCATTGTTTACTAGAATTCATTTTGAGGCCCACATATAGCATTATGTAAATCTGTCTCAGACTCTGGCTAATAGCACTTTGGTTTATTTGGGTGCCTGACTATGCCCACACCAAGCATGTCTCCTCCAGACCATTGGAAACTACGTACATATAGGTAATTTAACTCATACAAAATGTTCTGGGAACCACTCTCATCTGAAAATATTTTAAGGCACATTTCTCTGCCTTAGTAACTTAAAAGTTACTTTTAAAACTTTAATTGTCATTGCCTTACCCAAGTTCTTATACTTGGCTTGCCACAGCTTTCATCCTGGGAACAGGTTTTACAATGGAGCCAAGTTTCCTTTGACATTCCCACGATTCCTTGGGGACGACATGACAACTAACTTGTCCTAAAGAATTTGAAAACCAATTATTGTTGAAGTTTTCTTGGGTTATGCAGCAGAGCTGGGACTCGTAAAACCAAAATCGGGCATACTTGGTTACTGGTAATTTGTGTGGTGAAAAAAGTAATCAATTTTGTTTCATATGGACTTTCTGAAGTACTTCATACATAAACATAAGTTCAGTTACCTATCTCATGATTAATTGGAATAATTCTACATTGAACTAAAGCCATCATGTATATGAGTACAGTACTAGCAGTAGATGTATTATTTGTGGTTACTAAGGTATTATAAACTTGCATATAAAGGACGGCATATGTATAATATTATGTTTGTGCAATCTAGCAATATCGTCAGAGGCATCTAATCTTCAGAAGAGACAGTACTATTATTCACATCTTACAGCATTTTTAATTGTCTGTATTGCATAAATGGTAAAACAATGATACATTTAACCACATAGAACAGAACTCGATTCTCTATACAAGGGTTATGACATAAACCATTTTTGGCTTAAAGGGCACAGAATCTCATTGTTCATTTAACGTCTCACAAAGCATAGCACTCAGAGATTCGTTGTTTCTTTCATATGAGACATTTATGAAATTGTCACAGTTCACAGGAGAAACTTTGAGACTGCCCATGCCTCAATGATAGATTCAACCAGCTTCATACTATATCATATATTCATGTAGAGTAGCACAGTTTGGTAAGATGAGTGGGGCTGTTCAAGAAAAGGCTATGTTTCATAGTCAAATAGTTTATCAGCTACTCTTGAGAGATGGAACTGTGTATGTCACAAGTGGTTTTGCTTTTGGAGCAATATCAGACACTTTTTGCAGTTGTATACTTCCCATATTCCTGCCAACCTAGCAGTTCGAAAGCACGTCAAAGTGCAATTAGATAAATAGGTACCGCTTCGGTGGGAAGGTAAATGACGTTTCTGTGTGCTGCTCTGGTTTGCCAGAAGCGTCTTAGTCATGACCCGGAAAAACTGGACAAATGTCAGCTCCCTTGGCCAGTAAAGTAAGATGAGCGCCGCAACCCCAGAGTCGTCCGCAACTGGACCTAACTGTCAGGGGTCCTTTTACCTTTACCTTTTATTTTCCATATAATGTCTGCATGTTCTACAAGATTAAAACAAACCTGACTGTCTCCACATCTTTATAGTTTGGCCATGAAATATTATCATTATTCTTTATTAACATATTTGTAAGCTGCCTTCAATAATAATTTTTAAAGCGGTGAACATTTGACAACAAAGTACAAAAATAATGCACCAGCAATAAAAACATAATATCATAATTGTTGGAATACATAGTCACAAAGCAACAAACAACTGTGTGCTCATCTTATTAACTCCCATATACTGAATGAAGCGGACAGATTTTTCAGTAGGTGAGCAGAAGATGCCAATGAGAACTCCAGTAGGAGGGAATTCCACTATTGGGGAGTCATGACTAAGAAAGCCCCTGTGTATGGCCAGAAATGGCTTTATCATTGACAAACTACATACTGAAGGGAGGGTCACTCTGTCTTCATGTGACTGAGATGGGAGCTGGCAGCCTATGAGCCAACACCAGCAATACTTACCATTGAAATGGACAATGTAGCCCTATGCATCTTTACACAGGTCCCACTCTGTTCAATGACATTTACTCTGTGGTAGTCAAGGGTTGCAGCCTTAATCTTAATTGAGAAATTCAGTTTTAAGGCTCATCTGTGTACTCTTCCTTGCATTATGAAGCAGTGCTGGAAACTATTGGGGAAAGGACATTTTAGTTTACTTGCTTTTGATATCTCTTGGGTAAGAGGGCAAATTATGCATGTCAAGTTGTCTGCAATGCAAAAGAGAAAATTCAAAGAATTAATATCTGGTAATGAAGGAAATCCTTGGAGAGAGCGAGAGAGGAATAAAATATGTTCTGTTCTCTTCTTGAAATTAAATGCAATGCACTGATAATTATTTACTTCATGAGACTTGGAGGTTGTGCATAGTTCCAAATAAAGAAAGTTTATAAACTATGGTAGTGCTTTTTTGTATATAGTAAGAATGCAAGTCTAACAGTGCAATATTTATAGTTCAAGGGGACTTCATCCCAGATAAATGTGCATTGGATTGTAGTCTAAGTGACATTTTTGTGTTTTGGTTTTTCCAATACACTCTCCCTATTTAATATGGAGGCATTCACCTTGTGCTCAAAGATTCAGACATGTGTCTAGTACAGCCTACCGACACCTGGTGCCCTCCAGGTGCTTTGGATGCAAGTCACATAAACCTTGACCACTGGCTAGGGTTGATGGGTTTTAGACTCAAACACTATCTGGAAGGTGCCACATTGGGGAGGGTTGTGCCACCTTTTAATATTTTCACAGGATTCTATGGAATATTATTGCAGTGATACTTTTAAAAGACATCTGGAGGCAGCCCTGTTTCGGGAATTTTTTAATGTTTAATCCTTTATTGTGTTTTTAATATTTGATTGGGAGCCGCCCAGAGTGGCTGGGGAAACACACCCAGATGGATGGGGTATGTATAAATATAATAATAATAATAATAATAATAATAATAATTATTATTATTATTATTATAATGACACATTATTACTTTACCAAGCAGTGCTTCTGTACAGTCAGCCCTCATTCATTTCAATAGGCTATTATTTGTAACAATAGCATATTATTGAGTCTTTCTATTAGGTTTCATAAAGCTCGTTTCAGCTTTTGAACTTGCAGTCAAAGTAACCTGGTTGATGGAACTGACAAGGCCAGAAAATGCAGACCAGCAGAATGGTTTTCTGGCTCTGTAGTCCATGACTGGGCTGTTCAAAAGGCTGCATATTTTTGGAATTTTATAACTATTTTTTGCTGAAATATTTAGGCCAAGATCCAAGAACCATGCCAACTGTTTCTATGTGCCCAATCCTAAATGTGTCAGGGCTGGTTCAGCTGCAGGTCAGCATGGAGATTCAGAGACGAGCAGTAAAGTTGATTCTTTATCCAAGAAAACTGAATACAGAGAAACCTATGGTGAGACTGGCCCCAGTAAAGCAGTTGCCAGAATGACAATCTGGGCCTCCCACTTCCCCCTAAGTCTCCTCTCCATCTGGCTGTTCCCCCCTCCCTCCCTAAGCTGGTTAGAAGCTTCCCAGGCTTTGTGAAGGAGGTGCCAGGGCTCTGACAGGACGCTGGAGCCCTCCTGACACCTCCTAAAAGCCAGGTGGCTTTGGAAAGATGGCAGGATGGATCTTGGACCCATTGGAGCCTCGTACTTCCCTCCCTAATCAGGGCAGAAGCTTCCTGGGCTTTGGGGAGGAGGCACCAGGGGAACATTCAGGGGACTATCCTAGTTCTCTTAGTCCAATGACCGCACACCACTGCCCATTACTACTCCCCTGCCTCTGAGCCTTAATCTTCTGATGCTTCCCTATGGGTTCTCCAGCTCAAGCCTCCCACCACTCCTTATCTTCCAGCCAGTCCTTGACATGCCTGTGTTTAGTAAAATATGCAACCCTTTTTGTACTTAGCTAGGTTATCAGTGATAGAATATTAATCACTTTTTCTCATGTTCATCTGGCTTACTGCTCAATGTATATTAAATCTAACAAATAATAAAACAAATTATTGTGCTAAATGCCATAGCTTTGGGGGGGGGGATTTAATTGGCACTAGCATAAACAGCCAGACATTTAACTTTGCTCTGCGTTTAACTCCAAGTAAACATGGATTGGGCAGCTCTTAGCATTAGTTTGCTGGTTCTCAATTTGGATGAAGGAAAGGTATTCTATAATTGGTTTTGAGCACTCTCTATTCGCAATCTGTGTGATTTTACACACACACACACACACACACACACACACACACACACACACACCAATATATATGAAATCTCAGAGATTGTGAATAGAGAGTGCTCAAAACCAATATTCTATAGAAATACTGGAACAAATTATATATTCTTTGACATTTTGCTGGTGGAAATGATGCTGGGAGAATGAAATTGCCTGTCTTTGTACTTGCTAAAAAGTAAACATGCATAGTGAATAGTTCTATTTCCACATGTATCCCACTTATGCATTTTTAATAATTTCTTGATTTCAGTTCATCCATAACTTATGAGAAATGTTTATCGGTTTACAACTCTGTGAAGGTGCCAGGTAAAACGTGCACACATTTTCTGTATCTCTCAAGTGTCCTTTCTTTTAAAAGCATATTTACCGTTACCACACATTCCTTGTCTTGCATATAAATTGTGGCATAATGCAAATTATTGGGGAGTGGACCCTAGCCCAGTGATAAAGAACACAACCTGCATTGCAGAATATCCACGTTCATTCCCTGGAGTCTAGGGAGGTCCCTCCCTGTCAGGGGAAGGTGATCTGTTAGGGCTATTGGGGCACAGCCCTTCCAAGGAGAATTTCAAACAATAAAAAACACCCTCCCCCCAAACCCCCTTCAAAGCTGAACACCAATTCCTGTCCCACACACATTCTATATTTCTATTTGAACTTAGAGAAGCTCTGCAAACATTTCTATCAATCGATAGCACTCAGCCTAACCTAATCCAAAAGTATAGCTCTGGCAAAGAGATCCTTCCCATGTGCTCTACGCAGGAAAACAACAGCAGCAGCAAGATGTGATTGAACTGCCCGTCAAGGTTGCCCCACCATAAAGGCTTCCATTCCATCTCTGCTTATGAAGGCTAACCAGTACCCACAGTATTGGTCTACTAGGGCTGCCTTGAAGAGCAGTCTGAGATTGCTCAGAGCTGTTTTCGTGAAAGCCACTTCTCAAAGCACATTCTTTGTAACTAGCCAGGAGAAGAGAGTGGTGGTTTTTCATGATTCCAAACTTGGCCCTCTCCCCTAAAAATTAAAATCAGGGGCAGGCAGCCTAGAAGGAGTATTTCTTTATTATTTTGTTTGTTCCTTATGAAGATTTCATTCACTTTGAAAGCACTTTGCAAATGTTAAATATTATCATTACTTATTGTTACCCAAGTGTGGTATATTAAATAGTTTACTATAAAACTTCATTATAGGAAGTAGCTTTGTTATAAAACTTCCTTGGGAGCATTTTCTTCCCTTATTTCTTGCAATAGACAATAAGCTTTTGTTTATGCACTAGTTCTCTCTCTGTGTAGCACTGCATCTGTCACTCTTCTTTGGAGAATTGCTAAAGCACAAAAAAGTGTTAATGCACTAGCATGTGGTACATCTTATTAAACTATTTACTGTATTTCACGGATCTGTCAGTTTGATCTGGCATGACCCCCCTCCATGCTCTGTAATTGGATCATAATTCTGTATTTTTATATTATTTTACTGTTAGTGGATTTCTATATTCTTTCTGTTTTATGTTTTGGTTTGTTTTAACTTACTTTCTTTACATTTAGTTGTCATTGCTTCTGCTTTATGCAATATTTAGATGACAAATTCCAGCATTATTATTTTTTAGAATACTGTATCATAACATTGTATAAACTACAGTCACTGTCACCAAAATTAAATGTGGGTGTACTTAGGGTCTATCAGTAGGCAGAAACTAAAGCCAACACACTGAGCACAATATTATTCCAGGACAGTCTTAAGGGGGGAAATTGCATTGAAATTTGGCATTGCATACTTCCTATTTCCAGAGTACCGTAGATATAGCCAGAGTGACCCCATGATTGATTCCCACCCACCGCAGTCGCTCCACTAGGGCTAATGCTGACATAATGTAGTAAAAAAGTTTATGCTCAGCCAGCAGTAAAATCAGAAGCACAACAATATCTGCAGTAACAAGTGCCAACTGAGCAATGCAGATACATTCTCACAGATTGTCTTGGTAACCCAGCTGCCACCACAAAAATGAGTCCATTCACTGACAACATCCTACGTTAGCCATGCAGGGAAGGTACCAATCAACACATGATGATGGCTCCCTGACCTCATCCAGTATGCACATAGCTTCCACAAACAATGTGTAATCAGGCAGCTAGAAAGAATCTATGAAGCCTGCTGCTGTTTGGAGATACAAGATTGAATCACTTAGCAGTCCAAACATAAGCAGCTTGCAAAGAGTCACCCTTTTGCTAGAAAAAACAGCCAGGGCCACAGGGCACCCAGTGAAGTGGCATGCCATTCCAGTTTCAACATCCAGCCAGCTCCAGTACGTTTGAGACATAAATGGAGTGTTTCCCCAGGAGAATTGTTGCAGCATTGCTAAGCAGTCACAGATGAACACCTAGCAGAACATTGGATGCAACTCAGTTGTATTTTTTGCCTATGTGAAGGGAACTAGTTCTGTTTTTCAGCAGAGAACTGTGCATCAACTAAGAGCTGAAACTACACCACTAGACTCACAGCAACAAACATGGAGGGCTACTTGATGACTCAGAGCATTGCAGTAGAAACTACGGTAGGAGCTGTGGGTTGAGTAGCACACAGGAAGACGTTCCAGTAATTGTTAACAAGGCAAAGCTTACTTCTGGGTTTGCCACTAAATTATATAATGCCTTTCAAAACATGATTATATTATTAATAGTACCTATTTAATTTCAGAAATTCACAAAACAGTCAGTTTGGTCAAACTACCATAGTTGCGTAGGACAGAGTCACTCCTGTAATGGAGTGATCAATATTTCAATGAAGCTTCTACGGTAGCATCCTTGCTTCCTGCTATAATCAACCATGTATGTGGGGTAAGGTTAATTGCATTTTGAATATGCATGGCATTGACTATATTCCCCGCTCCCTGCCCTGATAAGGTACTAAGTGTGAGATGTTAGTTTATTCACAAGAGCAGTTTACTCTACATTCATGGAGAAACATTGAAGTAAATTGTGGCTTTGGTCTTGAATTTGCAGCTGGCAACAATGGTGGATTCTTTACTGATTTCAGTAGGTTTTTAGGGGCAAAATTTGGGATTTGTGAGTTGTGCCATTGCAGCAGTGATGACAGCAGTTATTTAAATGGTCCTGAATAGTGACTATGCTTTTCCAGAATAAATCCTGTAATGTGATGTCATGATATAGGGAGATGTTCAAATAAGTTTTACTCAGAGAAGAGCCAATGAAATTAATGACATAACTTATGTTCATTAATTTCAGTGGGTCTACTCTAAGTAAAATTACATTGAATACCACCCAGTGTTTGCTAGAAGGAAATATGGGTTCTTAAAAATATTGTTAATTTTATTTATAGGTACCTACTACAAAAATAGACTGAAGGTGGCTTACAATATACATTACAACACAAAATATACAGAAGGTTAAAAAAATAGCAAAGCACTATAAATAGTTGGAGATTAATTCTAAAATAATAATGAACTAAACCCCACTTCTCTCCATCACCAAGAAGGTAGACAGTTAAAACACCCATTGAGATAATAAAGAGGTTAACAGTAAAATGCCTGCTAGAAGAGAAAGGTCTTCACTTGGCACAGAAAATATGTTAATGTAGGTACCAGGTGAACATCATAGAATCATAGAATCATCATAGAATCATAGGGTTGGAAGAGACCACAAGGGCCATCCAGTCCAACCCCCTGCCAAGCAGGAAACACCATCAAAGCATTCTTGACATATGGCTGTCAAGCCTCTGCTTAAAGACCTCCAAAGGAGGAGACTCCACCACACTCCTTGGTAGCAAATTCCACTGCCGAACAGCTCTTACTGTCAGGAAGTTCTTCCTAATGTTTAGGTGGAATCTTCTTTCTTGTAGTTTGAATCCATTGCTCCGTGTCCGCTTCTCTGGAGCAGCAGAAAACAATCTTTCTCCCTCCTCTATATGACATCCTTTTATACAAATGGGTGACCACCACTGAAAAGGCCAGAACTGGCCCCTATTAATAGTCTGGCTTCTGAGTTTAACACCAGCTGTAGGTTCCATACTCTCCAAAGGCAGCCCCTCATGCACATTGCAATAATCTAATTGGAGTTCGGGATGGTTGAGTCTGTCACTTTCTGTTTCTCTTGATTTCTCAATTTTCCAATCTTCAGTTTAGCTTACTAACAGCCATTGATAGCTTTGCCCTTCATGTATTTGTATAACTCCCCCTTTAAAGTCATCTAAGTTTCCATAGTTTAACTATAAGCTCACACTGGAGACAAGTTGCTTAGATTGAGGAGAAAACTCTGAGGCAAAGATTCAGCCGAGAATGATTGATAACGACAGGCCCAAGGGGTCAGCTTATAATACCCTGGTAGGCTGGTATTTCAGTTTAGATGGTGCCCATGAGCTTCAGACCTCAATCTTGCTGTGAGATCAGAATGCCTGTGGTATACTGCAGGATGCTTATTTCAAGCCCTTTCCCACCCCTGGAGCCCTACAATTCAGCAGTGAGACAACATAAAACTAAAGAATAAATAAATTTTGTATGTTAAGAATGCATCCTTTGATTCCTGGAATATTTTCGTTGAGCAAGATAAAACATGGTCCATAAACATCTTTGAAAGGTCAAGAAGTAAAGATGATTTATTTCATTCAATTGAAATTCAACAAGTCTCGTGTGTAGGAAGAAAGAAATAAAAAATGTTAGATGCATTCATATTTTTCAGATTGAGGACCAATGCTTGAAAAATGGTTCAGCCACTGCTGTTTTGCAACAAAATAGCAAATATCCAGCACTGCATAAATATTTCTCAGTTGTAATATATTTTGCTATAATGAAGTGTTCCAGTTCTTTCCCCCCTCTCTTTTTTTTGTCTTTGACCATCTTCCTTCCCTTATTGATTACTCACCCACTCTTAAGCAAAACGAAAACACCACATGCAATGGCACCTTCAAAAGAGCAAAATCTGTGGGGTGAGTGGGTGTTATAGATTTAGGGTAAAACCTAGAAATTAATACAATCTAGGATTGTAAGTATTGGGGTGGGAAGGGAGAAATATAAACTGCAGAGGAAGGGCCATTAAGGGAACAATAAATGGCTATTGAGGATCATTGCCAATGCAAGAGAACTCCCCTAACCCCACTCAGCAGAGAGAGGGACAGGCACCTGGCTTTTGTAACAGGTGGGAAGTCAGCATTTCATCCTTTCCTTACCTACTTATGCTTTACCTCCATTCTCCAGCAAACAGCTTCCTGCATAAAGGGTTTTAATGTGTATTTTCCACATTTCAACATGTCTTTTTTGGGGGAAGTGAGGATTACAGTTTGGAGAGGATATAACCTTTCATGAGGGGCCTTAATTGGAGGTGTCCAAAGTTTTTTTTTCTTACTGAAAATATATATATATTGTTTTTTGGCCACTTGGCTGCCCAGTGTTTTGTACTTAAAAGCAAAATTCCTCCTAGATGACACTGCCATTGCCATTAAGCTTGAAGTGTGATGTGGTTGCATGAATATTATAGGTACTTAAGCAAATCTTAGTAGTCTCTTAGTAGTGCTGTTAGTAGTCCCATCAGTTTCTCCACTGCATATCTGCATAATTTTGTGGACCTTACTTTTTCCCATTTGGCTATAGAGCTTAATGGTACATGTGGGCTCTCTCCCACTTCTTTGCTTGTTCAGAGTGAATATCCACTACAACAAGTTAGTAAAAAGGGCAAACAGATTCATAGTAGATGGTGTTAGGCTGTAAGCCAGCCTTTCCGAATCTGGTGTCCTCCAGATATTTTGAACATGGGCCCCCATCCAAGTTTTGCTCAGTTTTTACCGTGCCTGAATTATTTAGCACAATCAAATTCCAACCAAAGGGTGTAGAAAGGAACCTGTTATATGTAAATATATCTCTAATTCTATAAAATGAACTGTCAGTAATTAATGATGGGATGCTAAATTTGTACTCTGGTAGCCCACTGGCCTACTTAGTTGTAAACAGATGACTTTTCCCAGTGCAGTCATGAATTGTTATGACTTAAATATACAATAAAAGTATTAGTAATGATTTCACAGCAAAATCTTTAATTGACTCATAACTGGTTGACTTTACTCGTGTGGATTTATGGGCAAGGTTCAATAAAGTTTTATGGCTGGTTTTATATTTAATGCATAAATCAACAACACAAAGGCAACATTTTTCCACCTGCATTTTTTCTGCTTGACTGAATACAGATGTCAATTTCCACCTAATCAGTAGTGCTCAGTATTGGATAGAAATCAGAAAACTGAATGTCGGTAGACTACTGGGAGCGTAACTATTCTATATTAACAGGAGTTGATAATTATGTCAACTTTGCAATAAAATATTCAAATCATGCTGAAACTAGGGATTAAGGTTAGAATGTGTTACTTGGTTGCTTTGTGATGAGATTTGAAAACAGGGAAAGAGGTCAGCCTAAATACTTGAACTAATGACTGTATTAGATGCTCTGTTAGTAGGGGGGGAAACTCATGATAGAAAGCAGAAATTAATAGGGGAAAAACAGCATAATCAGATGAATTTGTTTGTTTTATCAAGCTATTTAGTAGACAGGCATAGCTCAGAAATATTGCAAGTTCGGATTCAGGCCATTGCAATAAAGCTAATCACACAATTGTTTATTGCTTCCCGATGTAAGTTTCCTGGTGCCAAGTTATGCTTTATATGTAGTCTGTTAAGCCCATCCTACCTGGCTGAAGAGGCTGCAGGAGAAAAACCTAGCTCCAACCCTAGCCAGCTCCATTCCCCAGGCCAGAAGAGGGGTGACAGTGGTGACCGGGGATCAGGCTGCCTGTATCTGCTCCAATGTCCTCATAAGGAACAATATCTGTGAAGTGCAATAAAGTGAAGCACAATAAAATGAAATGTTTAAATTTTGGACAGCCTCCAGATATGTGCAGATTGACTGCTGCTATTTTTATATCCTTTATTAATTGTGTGATACAATTTGAGAAAAACTCATTTAAGAAATGTTGAAATTAGTATATTAATAACATGTAAGTTTGCAACAATCATATTGTGTGTGTGTGTGTGTGTGTGTGGAATTTCAACATGTACCATCAGCATGCTAATTCCTTAGTGGTAGTCATAAGCCCCTTTATACCAAAAACTGAGGTGTGCCAGTAAAGCATTATACATCATGACTCAGGACTGAAGCCCATGAAGTGGAAGACTGGATGTGTCATCATATAAAATCTCACCAGGAAGAGAAACCCTGAACAAAAATGCATATCACTGAATTTCTAGTTATAAACATTCTGACAAGAGCTTTGTGCATCATAGAATGTTTGCCAATTAAATATATTTTCCCCAATGAGATTTTTAACACAACCAACCATAAAAAGAGAACTTCTAGGGAAGTATTCTACCATGCACCCGAGTCGAGTGAGGCTGTGCAGGTTCTGGACCAGTAGCTGGCTCCTGTAATAGGAGGCCCAGTGGGATGAAGATGAAAAATTGAAACTGAATCGCCATAAGATAGAGATGTCATGATCTGGTGGCTCCCAGAAAAGGGAATGAGGTGAATGGTCTATTCTTGAAAGAGCAGATGTGTACTGTGGGTATGTACACCTAATTTCCACCCTGTCACTGAAGACTCAGATGTCTTCAGTGACTCAGAGTACCTTTCTCCAGTTCCTGGACAGAGACAGGCTGGCCACAGTAATCCATGCTCAGATAATTTCCAGTTTGGATTACGGTAATCTAGGTAGGGTTGCTCTTGAATATGTCCTGGAAGCTATTTCTAGTGCAAAAGGTGGTAGCTTGACTTCTGAGTTGCTAGTCATAATACCTCTAGTCTCAGAGGTGTGAGTTTTCAAAAAATCTTGGATTGGTGGGTTGTTGTTGTTGTTTGCAATTCAAATTGGGGTAATTTGCACAGTGTAATTTGCAGGGGATGGGTGGCTTCCATCACAAAAAGATTCTGTTTGCATTGGAAAATTTTCTGATGCCCCTAGAAAATGGTTTAATTTAGGATACTTGTTTTATTTGTATTTCATAAGCAATGCTAAAAACTTTGAAGCTGCCAAGTTTGCCTACTATTATTTACAATTAGTATCCACCAATTATTACTAATAGACTGCTAAAATATTTTCCCCCACAGAAGAATACAACCCAGAAAATTCCTCCCTTGAAGCTTTGGTAACCAAATTTTGTTCCTGCCATTATTCTCTCCTCTACTCCATCTGGGTCATTTGAATCAGGGTCACCAATGGCACATTCAAGGAGCGAAGAATTGCAGGTTTCATGTCTTATGGTGAGGAGAGCGTGCAGTGATTGATAATGCACATGCTAAAGAAGAGAACATTGCATTCTTTGGGGGGGGGGTTGTTCGTGGAAACTTTTTGCACAGTCTAAGCACTCTTATTATTTAAAATTATTACATAGGAAAGCAATGGGGCACACTACTTTGCCTTTTCTTGAGACTAATAAGTGTGAAAGTAATTTCAGAAACTCAGCCTGATCATTTAAAGTTCTCAGCTGGTTCAAGCCCCTAGTGTATTCACTGAAATGAAACAGTCTAACATAGCCAGAGGGAACCAATATTTGCCAGCCTGTCTCACCTATCACATTTTAATCTTTGATTAATTGAACCCTACACGATAGTGTGATTCTAATAGCTATATTGGAGTTTTTATCCTCTTAAGTTCTAAAAGATCTACACGACGTATTTAGTACATACTTTCCCCTTAAAAATGGGTTTAGTATTGGAGGTTAATTTAGGAAGTTATTTTGCCCTTCTGAACAAATGGTGTCTTGATATTCAAAATCTTTGCATGCCTGCAAAGAAATAGAGCCCTTACACCAATAGCCAGCCCTTGCATTTGAAAAAAGGGATCTTTATTATGCTGCTGATCATCTAAAACTAGAGGCTATATACTGACTAAGATAAAGCTTATGAGAGCTATGCAGTGTGGATGTTTGTCAGATGCAGATGGTCCCACTGTTCCAGGTTTAAAATAAACTGGTAGGAATGTTCATCTTCTCCATAGCAATGCAATCAGAATGCTGTTTCTGTATTATTATTATTTTGCAATTCATAAAATTGAAATCTACATAGTGCAGCTGTGACATGCAGTTTAAGAGCCCTGGGCAATCTTTATCAGACTGGTTGGAATAAGTTGGACGCTGTTTTCCATGGGAGACTGAAATGTAAAAAAGAAAGCCTTAACAAAGCTGTAAGGATACAAATCTGAAAGAATGGGTGCTTAAGTACTTGCATTCCACTTTGCACATATGGAATCTCCTCTGTGGCCCCAATGCAAAAAAATAAAATAAAATAAGAAATCCCCCCACCAGACAAACAACAAAGGGTGGAAAAGAAGGATGTTTGAACCATAGACTGATTGGCTAACAGAAAGAACTAGATATAGTCTGACCCCTTTGCAAACTGTGTTAGAGTGGATTACTGTAATTAGAATTGTCCTGAATTCCCTCAGTGGAAAAGATGACAGCAAGGTACAGCCAGGTCTTTGGCGCAGGATGGGGTCCCTCCCTGGTTCAGAGTTTTTGGAGGGATTAAATTTCCACTTGGTGCTATAACCCTGCTCTGAATCCTAGTGGCCCTGAGATAGAGTACTGACTCACACTGACACCACTTTAACAGTTATGGTTTCTCTTAAATAATCCTGGGAATGACAGTTTGTTAAGGGTTGTGGGAATTGTAGCTCTGTGAGGGGTGAACTGCAGTTCCCAGGATGGAGGCATAACAATCTTCCCAACATTGGTGTGGCTGTAGCTTAATAGATGAGGCTTGAATGCAGGGCAGGTGAGGTCAGAGCCACATGGTTGGATGCTATAAAGGTTTATTGAGTTGCTGATTCCCCACTTGATTGCACGTACAATTTATTATATCTATCTATCTAATGAATAAACAATGTTTGCCCTGGTGTTGTACGAAGCCTATATACCAGCAATCTTCAAAACTGACGAAGATTATATTTTGTGACAATTACAAATTAATATTGACTCATAAATCAAGATTCTAAAATATTCACTGCCACTTTAGCAGAGCAGTTCAAAGAGTAATGAAGACTATAATTCATAACAATCAATCTGGATTCATTAGAGGATGACAGGGATCTGATAACATCTGTCGGTTGATTGATCTGATTGCTATCACTAAACTCAAGTGAGACCCAACTGCTGTTTTATAGTTTGATGTGCATAAAGCATTTAGACGCATGCCAATCTGAATTCAGATTGGAATTAATATTTTTTGTGTTTTCTTCTAAAATATGTCACTTTTCTGAATTTTAACTGGATTGAAATTATTTATAATCCTCTAAAGAATTATCAAATTTATTATATTATGTGGCTTTTCTACTTAAATGTGGTACAAGGCATGGATGCCTCTTCTCCCCTATCTTGTAATCAACATTTTTGCCTAGTCAGTTGAACAAGCAGGTATACATGACATAAAATATAAAGATGTAGGACACAGCATCCTATTATATACTATTTTGTTTTCATTTTGAGAAAGTGCTCAAATGCAGCCACATAACCTAAATTAACAGTATTTATAGAAAGGGTTTTCGCATCATTTGAGTAAAGCCACATATTGAGAGAAATAGGAGTTGTTATGTCCTTCAGCCAAACAATATATAAAAAGCCTGTTATTTAAACTGGATAGCCTGCATAAAGCTTGAAGATCTGTTTCAGGTTGCATCCTAAAGAGATAATACTTTCAAAAGGTCATAACTCTTGCTCTATGATTCCATAAAATCTAATACAGAATTGTGGGACATTTATGTAGACATGGAGAAATGACAATTGCTATGCGTCTTGGTGAAGATTAACACAATTAACATGAGAAATGCCTCTCATCCTAATCCTAGTTGCTTATTTTAATATAGCTAATATATTGGTATGTCATTTCTTTTGAATAAGCCATATTTCTTGTCATGGGGAACATAGGATGCTACCTTATACCAAGCTAGACCATCTGGCTCTGTATTGTCCACACTGACTGGCAGTTGGTCTTTGGGGTTTTGGACAGGGATCATTACCAGTCATTCCAGAAAATATTGGAGGCTGAACCTGAAGATTTGTCGCATGCAAAGCAGAAGCTTTGTCTACAGATGGACAGCTCAGTCTATTTTTGGTCCATGTCAATTTCACACGTGTTCATTCATAAATCCACCCCATCCTATTTCTACAATAATCGTTGGTTTTACTTTTTAAATTCATATTTAAATACGTATTTTGTGATTAAATGTATTTTATCACAAAATATGCACTTAAATGCATATATTTGCTCACTGTGTTTTTATACTTTTTTTTTTTGAGGCCAGGACTATCACAGAGAAGTGCAAAATCCAATGATGTTCTGGTTCATATATTAGGCTGAATTAGGTCATTTCACTTAAAAAATGCAGATCAAGTAAAGTTCTGTTGCATCTCAAGCTCTTCCACTGAGCTATGGTCAGAACACAGTACAATATGGCTGACCAGATTGGTCAGTGCAGAAACCTCACAATGATCTAACTCTGAGCTAGGCAGTTTTTGACCTTTTTTTAGGTCACAAGCATTAGAATAAGTAGCATCCAAGTCATTTCCACAATTGCTGATGCTAGCCTATGGTGTGTAGGACTGACACTTAAAATCTAATCTCTAACTCTGAGAATCTAATTTAATAGACCAATCCTGACCTGTTGATATGAGGCAAAATATTAGATCACTTGAGAACTTACTATCTTAAGTGAACTAATTGGACCTGGATTTTTTTGGATTTCACTTTCAAGTGTGTGAGCTTGTTGGGACACCCCAATAGCAGTACAGTGGTACCTCAGTTTATGAACACAATTGGTTCCGGAAGTCTGTTCATAAACTGAAGCGTTCATAAACTGAAGTGAACTTTCCCATTGAAAGTAATGGAAAGTGAATTAATCCGTTCCAGATGGGTCTGCGGTGTTCATAAACCGAAAATTCGTAAACCGAGGTGTTCGTAAACCGAGGTTCCACTGTATATCCCACTTAAACAACTCCCTTACCTCTACCTTTGGACCTCGTGGCCTTTCTCTTGTTTCCTGCTCTTGAGGCATTGTTCCCAAGCCTACAATATATATTAATGAGAATTAATGCCAAGTTCTAAATTTGACAGAAATAAATGCTGAGCACACTGGGAAGAAGAATTGAGGTCATACATATAAAAAATGTAAAACAATATTGTTAGCCATAAAACAACTTAGCCTTGATGTTAGATGAAGATTGATCCAGCAGAAATTAATTCGGAGAGGCTATTGGACTTCAGACTATATCAAAGGGGTATGCACAGAACAGCTCCTTGTGCAGCTTTGAGGGAGGCGTTTACAGTAATCCATATGATCTCGTTCTGACAAATAACGCAGCCCCTATGGATGGAAACACAGGGCCTGTGTAGGAGCTTGAACGTAATTTTGGAAAATTCACTAACCTTCAAACAGCTGTGCTTGAAACTTTGACTTCTACCTGCATCCTAAACATTAAATAGGAGAATTTTCATTTTGTTAGGGTGTGCTTTGATGGCTACAAGAGACTTACACTACAGTCTTGGAAGCTTTATAATTTAACAGAGGAAATAGCCTGATGTTTGATAGAACATAGAGCCGATCTAGTTAAGCGTCCTGTTCTCACAGTGGCCAAACAGATGCCGTTGAGAAACTCACAAGCAGGAACTGAGTACAGGAGCACACTCCCCTCCTGTGATTTCCAGCAACTAGTATTCAGAAGCATTACTGCCTTCAATCTTCTCTTAAATTCTGTTGCTGGATTTTAAAAGTGCCTGCCCTTGATTATACTTGATTAAGTCAAGTATAATCACAAAATGAAACTGGACACTTACCTTTCTACCTGGATATAATAATTAAGACATTAACTTATTAGAAGCACTGAATGATACATGAATATACTTGAATAGCAAAAGGATGCTGGGAGATGGTCAGAATGAGCTCAGGTTTGCAAGAGAGGTTAAAAATAATGATAAAGGTTTATTCAGCTATGTTTGAAACAAGATGAAGAACAAGCAAATAATAGGTCCTCTGCCTGAAGAAGACAGGGAAAAGGCAGAACTGCTCAACACATGCTTTACCTCTGACTTCACCCAAAAGGAAAGCAATTCCCAACTTAGTGATAACAGATTGATGCAAGGAGGGAGCTGCAGCACAAAATAGGAAAAGAGATGGCACCTAGCTACTGTAGATGAATTCAAATCTCCAGGGCCTGATAAACTGCACCCAAGGGTACTAAAGGAACTTGCAGATGTAATCTCTGGTCCTCTGTCTATTATTTTTGAGAATTCTTGGAGAACAGGTGAGGTTCCTGCAGACTGGAGGTTGTCCCCATCTTCAAATAGGAAAAAAAAAGGAAGATCCAGGTAACTATTGACTGGTCAGCTTGACAATGATACCAGGAAAGGTCCTAGAACAGATAATTAAAGAGTCAATCTGTGAACATTTAGAAAAGGATGCTGTGATTGCTGAGACCCATCATGGGTTACTCAAACACAAGTAATGCCAGATGAATCTCATTTCTTTTTTACAAGCTTGGTGGATCAGGGTAATGCTAGGAACATAGTGTGCCTTGATTTCAGTAAGGCTTTTGACAGTGTCCTCTGTGGTATTCTTGCAGAGAAGCTGGGGTAACTGTTAGGTAGATTTATAGCTGGTTAATCGACCAAACCCAAAGAGTGCTCCCTAATGGTTCCTTATCAGAGCCATCTTTCCCATTGGGCTTAGTGGTGCGTTGAGCCAAGGCACCAGCCTCTCAGGGGTGGCCCAGTGAGTGGGGGAGCTGTGCGGCTTTGCGGACAGCCTCCCCTTTCCCTGCACGCCCACCAGCTGTGTGCCATCAACCATATTATTATTTATTATTATTTATACCCCGCCCATCTGGCTGGGGTTTCCCCACCACTCTGGGCGGCTTCCAACAAATACCAAAATACAGTAAAATATCACAGATTAAAAACTTCCCTAAACAGGGCTGCCTTTAGGTGTTTTCTAAATGTCAGGTAGTTTATTTTCTTGACCTCCGATGGGAGGGCATTCCACAGGGCGGGCACCACTACTGAGAAGGCCCTCTGCCTGGTTCCCTGTAGCTTTGCTTCTCACAGTGAAGGAACCACCAGAAGGCCCTCGGCGCTGGATCTCAGTGTCCGGGCTGAACAATGGGGGTGGAGACGCTCTTTCAGGTATATAGGACCGAGGCCGTTTAGAGCTTTAAAGGTCAGCACCAACACTTTGAATTGTGCTCGGAAACGTACTAGGAGCCAATGTATGTCTCTTAGGACCAGTGTTATGTGGTCTCGGCGGCCGCTCCCAGTCACCAGTCTAGCTGCCGCATTCTGGATTAATTGCAGTTTCTGGGTCACCTTCAAAGGTAGCCCCACGTAGAGCGCATTGCAGTAGTCCAAGCGGGAGATAACTAGAGCATGCACATATGGCTGGCGGGCATGTAGCTTGCCTTCTAAGGCTCCTCGGGAGGAGAGCAACCCTGCAGAGGTTTAGGATGGAAGCTGCACCCTGCCAACTATATGGCCGGCAGGCATGCAGCTTCCTTCCCAAGCCTCCGCGGGAGGAGAGTGATCCCTGCATAGGCTTGGTCAACAACTCTGGGAAATTGGGGGGGGGGACGGGACCAGAGGGATCTTTGCACCATGGTGCCAGATATGCTTAAGACGGCCCTGTTCCTTATCATCCTGAAAAAAGTAAAAGTGGGGTGCTGCAAGGTTCTGTCCTGAGCCCATTGTTCTTTAACATCTTTATAAATGACTTAGATGAAGGAATTGTGAATGTTCATCAAATTAGCAGATGACACTAAACTGGAAGGGGTAGCCAATGCCTGATAACACAGAATTGGAATTCAACATGACCTTAACAGGTTGGAAAAATGGGCCCAAACTAACAAAATGAATTTCAATAGGGACAAATGTAAGGTTCTATACTTAGGCAGGAAGAACCAGCTGCACGCCTATAAGTTGGGGGACACCTGGCTTACTAGTAGTGCATTTGAAAATTATCTAAGTGTCTTAGTAGGCCACAAGCTTAACATTAGTCAACAGTGTGATGCAGCAGCAAAAAAATGCTATTCTAGGTTGCATCAACAGAAGTATAGTGTCATGATCGAGGGAAGTCATAGCTGTGCTCTAGTCTCCCTTGGTTAACCCCACCTGGAGTACTGTGTCCAGTTCTAGGCATGACAATTTAAGAAGGATATTAACAAACTGGAATATGTGCAGATGAGAGCAACCAAGATAAAGGGCCTGGAAATCAAGCCTTATGGGGAACGGTTGAGGAAGCTGGGTATGTTTAGCCTGGAAAAGAGGAGACTGAGAAGAGATATGACAGCCATCTTCTAATTCTAAAGGGCTGTTACATGGAAGATAGAGCAAGCTTGTTCTCTCCTGCTCTGGAGGCTAAGATCCAAATCAATGACTTCAAGTTACAAGAAAGGAGGTTCTGACTAAACATCAGGAATAACTTTCGGATAGATCTGCTCCCATGAGAGGTAGTGGACTCTCCTTCTTTAGAGTTTTTAAAGCAGAGGTTGCATGACCATTTATCATGTATAATCTTGCTGAGAGTCCTGCATTGCTTGGTTTGTATTAGATGATGCCCTGGGTCCCTTCCAACTCTATGATTCTCTAAGGGCAAATAAGGTTCTGAAAGGTCAAGGTCTATCATGCACGCGTCGGTTGGAGGAAGAGGAGAAATCTCTTTAGAAATGGTAACACAGCAATTCAAACCATGATTTTTTGACCAGCACCACTAATTGCACTCTTCTGAAAGATGATTAAAGGAGGCGTGACTTTTTCAAAAGGAAGGGAGAATTTTTCTACCAGTGTCTCCTAGTGTACTCTCAAAAGACATGGCTCCAGATTTCCTGTTACCCCTATTTCATCTCAGTAGCCCTGGGCATGGGGGAAAAACTAAGAAGAAATGATCCATACATCTGCTCTCCTTAGAAGTAAAGTTGCATCAGTATAATGATATTTATCATTTCCACTTGAAAAGCAAAGAGTGTAAGAGCTATGAAGAGTACTTGTATTCATGTGTGCTCCTTTAGTGCAAGAAGATCAATGCTTGTTTTTAGTAACTGCATTTAATCTCTGAGATGGTGTTAGCTGCACACTTTTGTCAAAGCAAATTTATGTGAAAAGCAAAAGTGACAGAAATTATGGGTCTGACAATGTTAAGTAGTTAAAAGCATACATATCTGGTATAACTGATGACTTGGAGATGGATGCATTGCAGTTTGCTTCTTGTGGCTGCAGTGCTGAGGATATTCAAAGCAACTCTTCTTATCAAGCGGCTTACCTCGTACAATACTTTCATGACTGCGAGAAATGTAGCAGCTTCAACATTTTCTGTGCTGGGAAAAGCTCCACCTGTTGTATGCAGCTTTTTAAAAGGCATAGGATTCCTGCCAGGGGCAAATTAGGTAGCATTAGTGGGAGGCTAGAAACACCAGGGGATTTGAGCACAGGACAAACAATAATTAGAATCCTAGAATCATAGAGTTGGAAGAGACCACAAGGGCCATCCAGTCCAACCCCCTGCCAAGCAGGAAACACCATCAAAGCATTCCTGACAGATGGCTGTCAAGGAACATGGCTATCGTATCACCCCTTAACCTTCTCTTCTCCAGGCTAAACATGCCCAGCTCCCTAAGCCATTCCTCATAAGGCATCGTTTCCAGGCCTTTGACCATTTTGGTTGCCCTCCTCTGGACATGTTCCAGCTTGTCAGTATCCTTCTTGAACTGTGGTGCCCAGAATTGGACACAGTACTCCAGGTGAGGTCTGGCCAGAGCAGAATACAGTGGTACTATTACTTCCCTTGATCTAGATGCTATACTCCTATTGATGCAGCCCAGAATTGCATTGGCTTTTGTAGCTGCTACATCACACTGTTGACTCATGTCAAGTTTGTGGTCTACCAAGACTCCTAGATCCTTTTCACATGTACTACTCTTAAGCCATGTACTACTCTTTCACTTGTACTACTACTCTTTCACATGTACTACTCTTAAAGCTATGGTTTTCCCAGTAGTGATGTATGGAAGTGAGAGCTGGACCATAAAGAAGGCTGATCGCCGAAGAATTGATGCTTTTGAATTATGGTGCTGGAGGAGACTCTTGAGAGTCCCATGGACTGCAAGAAGATCTAACCTCTCCATTCTGAAGGAAATCAACCCTGGGTGCTCACTGGAAGGACAGATCGTGAAGCTGAGGCTCCAATACTTTGGCCACCTCATGAGAAGAGAAGACTCCCTGGAAAAGACCCTGATGTTGGGAAAGATTGAGGGCACTAGGAGAAGGGGACGACAGAGGATGCGATGGTTGGACAGTGTTCTCGAAGCTACGAACATGAGTTTGACCAAACTGCGGGAGGCAGTGCAAGACAGGAGTGCCTGGCGTGCTATGGTCCATGGGGTCACGAAGAGTCGGACACGACTAAATGACTAAACAACAACAACAACACTCTTAAGCCAGGTGTCACCCATCCTGTACTTGTGCCTTTCATTTTTTTTTGTCCAAGTGTAGTACTTTACATTTCTCCCTGTTAAAATTCATCTTGTTTGCTTTGGCCCAGTTGTCTAATCTGTTAAGGTCATTTTGAAGTGTGATCCTGTCCTCTGGGGTATTAGCCACCCCTCCCAATTTGGTATCATCTGCAAACTTGCTCAGGATGCCCTCAAGCCCATCATCCAAGTCATTTATAAAGATGTTGAATAAGACTGGGCCCAAGACAGAACCCTGTGGCACCCCACTAGTCACTTCTCTCCAGGATGAAGAGGAGCCATTGATGATTGAACCCTTTGGGTTCGGTCAGCCAACCAGTTACAAATCCACTGAATGGTAGCATTGTCTACCATTGTTTTATTTCTACCCCACCCCAAGACAATATCCACTTCTCCAACCTTTCACAGCTTAACATAAAGAAATCATGCAGGTGATGCTTTTCCTAGCATGAGATAAGGTGATTCGGAAAGCTTTACTCCTCTTATGTTTAAAAGTAGGCAAAACATTATAGTAGGTAATTGCATAGGCTGGACAGTTTTAGAAATCAGAGATCCACAGGTTACAAAAGTGTCAGGTGATCATATACTAAATGGAAAAGATATCTGTGTCTTTATGCGGTATACAGAAAGTAAAATTCCACCATCTGCAGCTTCACCTGCTTTGATACACAAAAGAGCCACACCTGGTATAATTTTCACTTCTATGCAGTTCTTACTAGTGAAATTTTGGACAGAGAAGCTCATAGAGATAATGTGAAGGTAAGATAAAAGCTGGAAGCTGTGTTTTGTTTTGTTTTTTTACTAACAGTTTCATTAATCTATAGAGGGAGGAAGTCAGGGTGGCATGGTGAGCTCTAGTTCAGGCTATGCCTTTGCCCTGCAGACTGGCTCTGTTTGTGGAGCACATAAAGGGCGTAGTGGTTAGCTTGTTGGACTAGCACTTGGGAGACAGAGGACCCTCTGTAAATTAGTATATATGGTCATCCTACCCTGAGCTCCTAGGAGGATGGATGGAATAAGAATGTATGTTAGGAACTGCCAGGGCTCCGATGGGTGTGTGGCAGAGGCAGACTAGTGACTTATGGAGTTAGATGCTGCCTGCAAGGCAGGATACAGGGAAAGTCAGGGAAAGTCAGGGCAGACTGAGATGGATGAAGGTGTGCCAGATGTGGTAGAAGAAGAAGAGGCTGTCCAGCTGATAGAGGGGTTAGTAGACTCTCCACCTTCTCCCACCTCACTATCTCCTAGGACAGTGCCTTCTGTGTAGGAGAAGTCTCAGGTTGCAGGCATGCAACCCATCAAGGGATAGTATATAAAAGCTGGCAGAGGGGTGGGACTCCCCTGTTGCTGCAGGTGCTCCATTAGGGCCCAGACATGTGGACAGCTGCCTAAAGGCTAGAAGTGTGTATGCATATATATCTGGAACACCTTATCTGTGATGGGCCGTGATAATGGTATTATTATCATTTATGAGAAACCAACATGTCGGGCTTAGTTTGGCTCATTCGCTCTGTATCTGGCAATAGTTTTGTTGCTTGAGATACAAATTAGGTTATTTGTTGAAGACTGGCAAGGTGAGTTAGGAACTCAGGACCCATCTTGCCTCCGCTCATGAGCTCAAATCCACAGATGGACCACAATGGTGGCTCTGGCCTTTTGATGGCATGCATCTAAAGTTAGCTGTTGAAGCACCAATTAGGAGTAACAATTCAGTGTCATGTTCTGTAGCTCTTTATCTTTAATTTTATGATGTAGTATAAGTAGTAATTCATTAGCTAGCTCATTTGTCAATTTACTCCAAGATGCAAAAACCCTGTTAGAATCACCAATAAAAGAAATCATCCCTATCAATTATGCTCTTAAAAAAAAAGTGTCGCCGAGTCAAAAGTGTAGGGCCTCACTCCAATCTCTATACAGTAATTGTTATCTCTCTGCTAAATAGCAGAAGTGCATTGTGTCAGTAAAGAACTAATGTGACTGTATCTTTTTTAGATAGCTTTCACACTGATCTACTAAGTTATTTTCTACTGAGACAGTATCAAATCAGAGCATGTGTCTCTCCCCCCCCCTTACAGAATCTGTCTCTTCCTGATTCTTTTTGTATGGCTGGATTATTTGAGTACTTTACAATCTAGTCATAAGTCTTGAAGTGTCTGCACATAATTGCATAGCACAGGCTATGCAGATGAATGACAAAAATTCCAGTGCAATATTGGATATTATTACGTTTTGCTGGCATTGCAGCTGAATATGTTGGAATAGGATATATGTGTTAGTACTGTTACCCAGCTCAATCAGGAGCACAAAACCAATTTACAAAATAAATTTTCTACATTTTTTCTAGAACGCTGTTCATCCCACCGTATGAATTCTGCTTTTACAAACAACAACCCTCCCAACTTTTATTTTATACATACAGTGCTCTCAAAGAAGGATTTATTGTTAAACCCAGGAATCTGATATGAATATTTTGAGTGCCCCAATGTATAATGAGCAAGTTTGTACTGTTCATGACCTCAGTTACTTGTAGTGGAGTGTTGGAGAATATAATGGTGCAGGTGTTTGACTTGGTTTCCACCCACAATCCTAACCTTCATGTTCCAGAGCAGCTGAAATCTCAAGACAGCTGCATCGGCTAATAGTCAGTAGGGAAATAGCGTAAGTGACAATCACTTTGACATTGTGCCACTTCAGGGGTATAGCTGTTGTCAGAGATAAATGAACACTGGGATGATTTTATTTTTGTCTCTTAGGATCAAAGGCTTCTCTTTTTGACAGAGTATTTATAATATACATTTTCCACATGAGTTGAATAAATAGTGGATTATTCCATTTTTTGCAGGATATATATATAAAACCCTGTTTTTATGGAATCTCTTGAGTCCACCACAGATGTGGTGGATGCACAATAGTTGCTCTTGTTTTTCACAGTCTGTCAGGAATCAATAACTGAAGGATGGAAAGTGTTTCTGGAATGTAGAAAGTAACTCTAAAGAAAAGTATTTCTGAGCATGTGTAGACTATCTTGCACTTCAAAAATGCTGTATTTTGAAATTTAAAAATTGGCTTCGAGAAATCCACAATTGAGGGTAATTAATTATATGCAGCAACATATAATGCTATATAATTTGTTGTTTAGTCGTTTAGTCATGTCTGTCTCTTTGTGACCCCATGGACCAGAGCACGCCAGGCACTCCTGTCTTCCATTGCCTCTGCAGTTTGGTCAAACTCATGTTGGTAGCTTCGAGAACACTGTCCAACCATCTCATCATCTGTCGTCTCCTCCTTGTGCCCTCAATCTTTCCCAACATCAGGGTCTTTTCCAGGGAGTCTTCTCTTCTCATGAGGTGGCCAAAGTATTGGAGCCTCAGCTTCACGATCTGTCCTTCCAGTGAGTACTCAGGGCTGATTTCCTTCAGAATGGATAGGTTTGATCTTCTTGCAGTCCATGGGACTCTCAAGAGTCTCCTCCAGCACCATAATTCAAAAGCATCAATTCTTCGGCGATCAGCCTTCTTTATGGTCCAGCTCTCACATCTATACATCACTACTGGGAAAACCATAGCTTTAACTATACGGACCTTTGTCAGCAAGGTGATGTCTCTGCTTTTTAAGATGCTGTCTAGGTTTGTCATTGCATCTTTTAATTTCATGACTGCTGTCACCATCTGCAGTGATCATGGAACCCAAGAAAGTAAAATCACTCACTGCCTCCATTTCTTCTCCTTCTATTTGCCAGGAGGTAATGGAACCAGTGGCTATGATCTTAGTTTTTTTGATGTTGAGCTTCAGGCCATATTTTGCGCTCTCCTCTTTCACCCTCATTAAAAGGTTCTTTAATTCTTCCTCACTTTCTGACATCAAGGTTGTGTCATCAGCATATCTGGGTCTGTTGATATTTCTTGGGATTCATCCAGTCCAGCCTTTCACATTATGAATTCTGCATATAAGTTAAATAAGCAGGGAGACAATATACAGCATCGTCGTATTCCTTTCCCAATTTTGAACCAATCAGTTATTCCATATCCAGTTCTAACTGTAACTTCTTGTCCCACATAGAGATTTCTCAGGAGACAGATGAGGTGATCAGGCACTCCCATTTCTTTAAGAACTTGTGGTCGACACAGTCAAATGCTTTTGCGTAGGCAATGAAGCAGTAGTAGATGTTTTTCTGGAACTCTCTAGGTTTATCCATAATCCAATGCATGCTTGCAATTTGGTCTCTGGTTCCTCTGCCCCTTCAAAATCCAGCTTACACTTTTGGAAGTGCTCGGTCCACATACTGCCTAAGCCTGCCTTGTAGAATTTTAAGCATAACCTTGCTAGCCTGTGAAATGAGTGCAATTGTGCGGTAGTTGGAGCATTCTTTGGCACTGCCTTTCTTTGGGATTGGAGTGTAGACTGATCTTCTCCATTCTTCTGTCCACTGCTGAGTTTTCCAAACTTATTGCATATTGAGTGTAGCAACTTAACAACGTCATCTTTTAAAATTTTAAATAGTTCAGCTGGAATATCATCACTTCCACTGGCCTTGTTATTAGCAATGCATTCTAAGGTCCATTTGACTTCACTCTCCAGGATGTCTGGCTCAAGGTCAGCAATCACACTACCTGGGGTGTATGAGACCTCCATATCTTTCTGGTATAATTCCTCTGTGTAATCTTGCCACCTCTTCTTGATGTCTTCTGCTTCTGTTAGGTCCTTACTACTTTTGTCCTTTATTATGGTAGTCTTTGTACGAAATGTTCCTTTCATATCTCCAATTTTCTTGAACAGATCTCTGGTTTTTCCCATTCTGTTGTTTTCCTCTATTTCTTTGCATTGCTTGTTTAAGAAGGCCCTCTTCTCTCTCCTTGCTATTTTTTGGAAATCTGCATTGAATTTCATGTATCTTTCACTATCTCCCTTGCATTTTGCTTGCCTTCTCTCCCCCGCAATTTGTAAGGCCTCATTAGTCAGCCACTTTGCTTTCTTGCATTTCCTTTTCATTGGGATGGTTTTTGTTGCTGCCTCCAATACACACACACACACACACACACTAAGAAAAACTATCAGCACAGTTTAGTGAGGTGAGATTTGGTCCTACTCTCTCTGAACCTTCGGTTTGGCTATTAAAGGAGATTCATGAACACTGCTGCACTCTGTCTCTGGAATGGCAAAGTATTATTCTTTTATTTAATGTAAATCAGTATTCAATACCACAAAAGAGTAATGACAGCTGTATATAGGTTTAGCTTAGGAAAAAAACCTATATAAAACAATTGATATGATTAAATAGCAATATGCTGATTGAGATATTTTCGCATAACAATTACTTTATCACTTTTGGTTTAAGAACAAAACAAGAACTTGTTTCTGCCTTTCAAATATCATACTTATTTGATTTGGCTGTTTGAAGATGTGGTGTCCTCGGCTGTGTCCACTGAGGCATGACAAAATGTACTCCAAGCAATGTTTCATATACTTCTTTCTGTACTCTAATTACTTTTGCCTCTTTATATTAGTTAGTTCTATTCACCTATAAGTCATTTTGAATTTCTTAAATTGTAAAGTTTGATGTCATTTTGAAATGCTGCATTTTTAGCAAAATGGGGAACTATTCCTTTAGGCTTTAAAAATTTGCAGTCTCTCAGGCAGACCACAGTGACAGGTGAGACACCATTTGATACCAACATTGTAATAAAATAAAAACCTGATGCAGTGAAAAAGTACAGAAATTGCTAAGGCGGCACAGTAGTTTGAAAAGTACTCTTCTGTAGTCAAGACAAATTCTTGGACCACAGCAAAGGAAATTAAGAGAGCTTAGAATGAATTTATGCCAAAGCCTGTATACAGGTACTGCTTTTCCTGGAAAGGTGCCAGATTCAGTATGGGTCAGGCCTGTGATTTGTCAATTTGGACATTATGCCAAAATAAAATTGCAGTGAAAAGTGTTTTTAAACCATTTTTTGTTGTTGTTCTGGTTTGTTGTCTGTTTGCAAAGAATGTGCTGCCAATATGTCCATCATCATGCCTAAACTTACCTAAGCTTCCTTAAACACAAGCCTGAACTGCACTTGTGAGAAGTGAAATTAAACCCTCTCTTCAATAGAGGAGGAAAGGGGGAGGAAGTAGATTTTTATCATGTGATCTCTTAAACAGGTACAATTTTCCTAGAAGGAAATCTGGGACATTGCCTTTATCAATGATTTAAAAATGGTAAACAGCCTATTAGTTTCTTTTGCCAGAACATACAAACCTGCAAGTGTTGTGAACACCAATGATGAATACAAATACCGTAGAGATATTAGCTGAATTAAAAAAAGAGATTCAACCTAGAGAAATAGTACATTAATGCACAGAAGGCACTAGGTAATAATGAGCATATGAGACAAATATTAGGAAGAGTTATAAGATGTAAGTCACTCAGTTGAGCTCACAGTTTGGTATTAGGTAAACGTCACTTCTTCCCCTCCCTTTTTGTAAAATGTGGATAAATAGTGGTTTGTTATTGAGTTAGTATAGGAATTACTGAGGAATTACTCTGGCACATAAATAAAGCATTATTTAAGTCCCATCAGTTTCATGGGGAGTTAAAGCATGTGTTAAACTCTCTCCCTCTTGAAATAAATTGACTGTAAATGGTCTTAAATTGGATGGGATCCTATACCTAGCATTTATAGAACTTACCTTTTTCACAAACCTCGTTATAATGTTGGCCCATCTAACTCAAAGCTGTCTTCACTTGCTGGCAGCAGTTATACAGGTTCTCTCAAAGCCCTATTGGGAAATGTTGGGGATTGAACTGGAGACCTTCTGTTCACAAAGCAGATGCACAACCACTTAACCACAGTCCTTTACTGCCCCCCCCCTATTGCTATGTTGCATGGACCACCCACAAGGTGGCTGGTACTGATAATAATTTCTACTGTTGCCTATGATTTGAACATTTTTGTTCTTTCATGACTTAGATCTCTAGCCCTTTAAAATGGTTCAGAATTTGACAAAGAAAACTACTCAGAGGAAAAACACCCTTTTAACTCTTTTTGCTGTCATAAAGCATGACAAGAAGGTTCCATTAAACTGACCTGATTTTGTTCTAAAATAGACTTCAATTGACCCTACTTATTTGAAGAGATTCATATATTTAATGGATGGAAACAAAATAGTTTGCTTTCACTTTGATTACTGCAGCCGTTTCCCCCCCAACCTCTTGAAATATGTTGATGATTTTATTTATTTATTGTCCTCTTATGCTGCCAGTGATGACCACGGAGGACTTCTTCCTACAACTTTAATTCCATCTGATTGTCACAGGATGAAAAAGCTAAATTTTATTGGCAGCTGTATTCAAATAACATTTAATGTTTAGAACTATTTTATCCAAAAGTAAAATCTAAAGACCTAGATTGCATCCTATGTATGATTTACAGATTATGCATTTTTGTCCTGAAATTTTCAGTATTGCCCCACTTTCTAAATTATTTCAGTATATTGTGAATCTTTTCTGTTTGGTGAATATGTTGTATCTCTCTCTCTCTCTCTCTCTCTCTCTCTCTCTCTCTCTCTCTCTCTCTCTCTCTCTCAGTTATGCATTTACACTGAAAACTACTTATTGCTTATTGTGGCTAATAATTCTACAGCCATAGGCTACTGCACTTAATCCTTCCAGATGGTATTGACCAATCCCATTTTAGACCCTATGGACTAATGCTGATGGCTGGGTTCAGACAGTGGGTTAACAAGATATTTTATACCACCCTTCAAACAAATTCTATATCACTGTACAACAAAAGAAAATATACAGTAAAATAGTTAAAACAACATATTAAAAATACAAAACACACACACACACACACACACACACACACACACACCTAAAAATACATCACTTGCATCAGATCTGAGGAGAAGCCCCCCCCCCCTGGTTATGTGATAGCCAGTGGCTTGGCTTGGCTTCAGTCACAAAGGTAATGGCCTTTTTATTCATTCAGGGTTTTTTTATTTAATTTTAAAAAAACCTACTGTATTTTGCAGATTCTTGGGGTGGTGCCAAAAGTTGTAATTCTTTGGCAACCTAACAACTTAAAATTTGTAATGATTTTAAGAGGGCTACTTAGTCTAGATTAAATTGCATGTAGGAAGAAGTTGGATCCAAAGCACATTTATTTGGAAGTAAATCTCATTTGTTTAAAGTGATGGTTATTCCTACAACCCTCACATAAATGCTGCATTAAATAGTTCTGACATACTGCTGCCCAGGTTATCGGCATGGAATGTTGCTTAGTACCATCCAGAAGCTGACGGGGGCTTATTGGAGTTGTAGTCCAGATGTTGGACTCCAGCTCCCATCATTCCTAATTACCAGCCATCCTGGCTTGGGCTGTTGGGGGCTGGAGTACAACATTTGTAGGGCTACAGGTTCTTACACAACTGCTTTGAAACAACAAACCCATTATCTCTATATAATTATTCACCATCACCTGTAGGATGCACAGTAGAAAAACAGTCTAACTGAAATTGCTCACAATCCTTTGGACTTTCCTTCCTTCTTGAGTCCTGTGAGTAGTCTAAAGCAGTCCAGGCCTGCCTACTGAGCAGGCTTCAACAGCTAGCTCCAGGAAGAGAAAGGTAAATGCCACACATTATGCTGGTAAATACAGACGTGCTGGGTTTCTGGTCAGTATTGCTACTAACACAAACACTTCTTCTTCTTCTTCTTCTTCTTCTTCTTCTTCTTCTTCTTCTTCTTCTTCTTCTTCTTCTTCTTCTTCTTCTTCTTCTTCTTCTTCTTCTTCTTCTTCTTCTTCTTCTTCCCCCATCCATCTGGATGGGTTTCTCCAGCCACTCTGGGCGGCTTCCAACAAAATATTTAAAATACATACAACATCAAACATTAAAAACTTCCCTAAACAGGGCTGCTTTCAGATGTCTTTTAAAAGTCAAGTAGTTGTTTATTTCCTTGACATCTGATGGGGAGGGCATTCCACAGAGCAGGCGCCACTGCCGAGAAGGCCCTCTGCCTGGTTCCCTGTAACTTCGCTAATATAATAATAATAATAATAATAATAATAATAATAATAATAATAATATAGCATGGGTTATAGCCTGAAAGCTAATTAGAAGGGGTAATAACATTAGATTTTGCTGGTATGCACATCTGTGATTTAAATAGCAAATCTGGTTTGAAGAGCACTGAGGAATTTACAGAGACTTACTTTAGTGTTATGCCTGTGTTCAACCATTTTCAGTATTGTAAATGTCCTAAGCTCTCTTGCCCAATTATGGATTTTCTCTTTGCTTATCTTCAGACAACATACTGAAGCCTTAGCCTGAGCTGGCAAGTTATTGGATTTTTCATTGTATGCCTTTTTATCTAAAAGTGGTGGTGTTCAACTATATTTTGATGGATAAAAAGTGTGAGTACAATTGTGATTAATCTGTTAGTTTGTTCTTTAAAGGTTTACATTCCCCCCTGCACTTTTCTTTCTTTGGGATCCAGCTTAGAAAAATTCGTTTTTGGAAAGCCTTCTTAATGGTGTTTAAACAGGAGGTGTTTGATGACAGGCCAATGCAATTTCAAACCAGAAAGTTTATCACTAATATCTGTCAGAGGGTTAAATGGACAAGAGTCAAGTCCTGCCATTCGAATGATGGTGCCCTAAGGATTGTTCCAGGTTCATGCTAATAAGCTTGAACTAATTTGACTTGGTGTCAGATAAGTTAGAATTTTTTTTCATTTCCCTTTCAATTCTAAAATTGTTAAAATACAATTTAACTAGTTTGTATCAATGTCACACACAGCCTTTTTCCTACTGTGTGAAGCTGAAGGCTAAGAATTAAGTATTCATTCTTTACTCCTGTGGGTTAGGGGAGTTCGAGATCAACTTGGAAAATGCCAGTTGAATTCCTTTCTTCTATGTTAGTTTGATTTTGAAATCAGGTTGTACTGTGTTAGTTACAACTATGTTGATTAAGTGGTCTACAAATTGTGTGGTGTAGAAGAAAATAATCACTTTTCTAGTCTGCCAAAGACTGTATAGCTGAGAAGTTTTTTTTACATGGACTAATTTGATTACAGTTTATAGCACAACCACTAGAGCAGAGATTGGGAACTTGTAGCCCTCCATATATTGTTGAAATAAAACTCTGTCTGGTCCTAGCCAGTGTGGCCTTGGGCTACGGACAATAGGGGTTACATACTAACAACTTTTGGGGGGGGCACAGGAAGTTATGATAGTGGGTTTCCATATTTGAGGCTACTTGGCAGTCACGCCAATCTGAATGGCTTTTTGTTGATAACTACTTCTCACCTGGGACGCGGGTGGCACTGTGGCTTAAACAACAGAGCCTAGGGCTTGCCAATCAGAAGGTTGGCAGTTCGAATCCCCGCTCCTGCCAACCTAGCAGTTTGAAAGCACATTAAAATGCAAGTAGATAAATAGGTACCGCTCCGGCGGGAAGGTAAACTGTGTTTCGGTGTGCTGCTCTGGTTCACCAGAAGTGGCTTAGCCATACTGGCCACATGACCTGGAAGCTGTACGCCAGCTCCCTTGGCCAATAACGCGAGATGAGTGCTGCAACCCCAGAGTCGGTCACAACTGGACTTAAAGGTCATGGGTCCCTTTACCTTTACTAAGATTGTGGAATCTGGATGGCTTTTAAAATGTTGTAAGTGCCAAGAGTTTATGACTGTATTTGATTATGTGAACAACTCAATGTATGGATGAACCATCTCACTTATTTTATGCCTGATTTGAGCTTTTTTCCCGCCCCCCTTTTCTATATGCAGTTAAAATATTGTTTGCTTATGATAACTTGTCAAAATATATAGTCAAAGTTCCTTAGTCTTAATCACTTATCATCATCAACAAAATCATTCACTTTATAACTTTAGATGGAAATAGTGATTGCTTTTAATAAAAAAAATGGAATTGGAATTATGGAACAAAAAGCACTTACGAAAGCAAAGCACTGTAAAAATCAATAAGCTTGCTAAATAGCTATGTGAGGTTGGGTGGGAAAAGGCTTGAGAAAGTGTCCAGAGCCTTTGGGGGTTTAAAGGCATGAACTAATCCCAGTTTGAGTTCAGTACTCTGTGTGTGCAGCTGAACTCCTGCCTTGTTCATTCTTAATTTGGCAGAGACAGGATCAAGCCAAGCCCTTTTAAGACCCATTTATTTCATTGGTAGGGTTCAGCAAATGCTCATATCTTTCTCATTGAAACAACAATAGAATAGAATAGAATAGAATAATTTACTGGCCAAGTATCAATCATACTTGGAATTTTGCTTCGACTACATTGCAATGTAAAGAAAAAACGTACCTCATACAAATAGTATTCCCCTCACAATACAACAGCACAGCGAAAAGATCCCACACCACCAACTGGCCTCCCTTCCGCCCACAACTTGCTTAACTTCAGCTCAATCATGCTCTAGAATATGCTTCTTCAAAGAAGCATAATTTTCCAAAGCACCCTCACCTCCAGTGATGACTGATCCTGCAAATTTTATTTTTAACATGCCATAGCGTGAAGATTTCTCCTTCAGAGTATTTTGCGCACTACGGAGTGGGTTGCCAGTGGTGCCGCTCCAGTGCCGGGATCCCAGCGCTGGAGTGGCACCACCAGCAAACCACAAGCATGCCGCGGAGCGAGGTTTTTTTAAAAAAAGCCTCGCTCTGCAGCTTGCTTGCTCACCTATTAGGTGCACACTTAGCTTTTTCCTGCTGGGGCAGAGGCGAGGGGCGGGCCAGGGAGGGGATGAGAACAGAAATTGTGCTCTGGTGGCATGGCGGCAGCAGGAGGCCCCATTAGCTAAAGTGGTGCTTCAGGTTAACAACAGTTTCAGGTTAAGAACGGACCTCCGGAACAAATTAAGTTCTTAACCAGAGGTACTACTGTAATCACAAACTGGTCTGTTGAGGCCTTTGCTACATGATAGAGTATTGCGGTTCAACTTCCTGTTTACCTCCTCTCTCTAGTAAACTAAATGCCTAGACACCAGCAGTGACTATCTAGTGCCAGATCAAGTTGGGCATAAAGGTGTCTGCTTTAAAAAATATTACCTGCCATTTTTGCTCTATTATGTTTAAAATTGATGAATAAATTCTGTAATGATTTTGAAAAAAAGATAAAATGTTGGAACCCATGTCACATGGGCTGATGGCAGCTCCGCAGTAGACCGTTCCCTTTTCCCCTCCACACACCCTATGCCTCTGCTAGCAGGCACATAGCAAGGGAGGGGGGAAGGGGGCAGGCCGCCCCTAGCTCCACTCTGGCGGGGGCAGCGCCCCAGCCCCTGGCCTGCCCCTCACCTCCTCCGCCCAAGCAGGAAGAAGCAGAGCGTGTCTACGGAGTGGATTGCCGCCGCTGCCCAGCAACGCGCTACATAGCGTGCTCTGCTTCAGAGCGCGCCAGGCGAGCAGAGCAGCAGTGCCAACCTGGGCGGACTGTGCATGTGCGGACGTGCACAGTCCGTCCTGGCTCACACGTTGTGCATCGTGATGTCAGGACGCATGTGCACTGCGGAGCGATTCCCTGCTCCTAGGGGGTGCCGCCCCAGGCAGCCAAGCGGCACCGTTCGCCACTGTCTGCTGGGAAATTCTGGGAGGTGGATTGTACAGCACAGATGGTGGAGTGAGGGGCTGCAATAGTAGTGGAAAATTGTTCCCTTGCCCAAGGTGTATTTGCATGTGCTGTTCTTATGAAGCATTTCATGGGGTGCAAGGGACTGCTTTGGGAAAGGCAGGGAAAATCCATTTTATGAGTGGTCATGCACTTGTTCAGTTCTGGATGCAGCCCATTGCTTCATTTTGTTTTGCCTAACTTTGATAATTTCTTCAGCTCTGTTTTCTATCAGGAGCTACAGTGTGATCTTTTGAACTGAAGGCCTGGAGGGTAGAATTTCCTTTTAGTAATAAATTTCTTTTTAAAAAAAAGAAACAACCCAAAAAAATTGACTGTAGTTTTCAGACTACCTTTAATTACTATAAATGAGATTTGCATATTTCATTTTTAAATTCACTTTTCATTTTTAATAACATTTCTATTGCTTCCCCCTCATTAAGACATTATTAATCCATTTTTAATAGAATGCTAAGAGCCAGCACTAAAAATAGCATCCTAGATGCCTTCCCACCTAAGGTTAAAGAACTGAGCAGTCTATATCTGAACACTTTAAGCTATATAAAATAATATCAGCTCTGTCTTTATGATTTGCCCTCATTTGATATTTCCTATTGGACCTGGTCTTGTCTTGTAGGCAGCATGGCTTGGTCAATAGAATTCTGAATCACACACCCTTTGTTCTGCAGGTGAACATCTGGTCGTGCGGCACCAAAAGAATGTATATGTCATAAAAGCAAGACAGCAATGCAACAAGATATTTTTGTGCAGTTATGATACCAAGTAAAAAAATAAACACATGGTGCATCAAGTCTGAACTGCTTGTGCATTTATTTTCAGCTTGTCTTTTTGTAATACATATGGTTCACTTATCACTTACATGGCTAAAAATACAAATGTGTAGTTCAGTTATGATGCATGGAATCCAAATGTTCAAGGATACACATTAAATTCAAAGTGTCTCCAAGGGCTATGAGTCACAGAGTTTATGGCTCAATATCCCCACCCCACCCCATTGTCACAATTTTCCATTTATTTTTCCTAAAATATGGTTCTCATTATCACACCTATGTTGTTTTCTTTTATTCTGATGAGTTTTGAAATGCTGATTCATATGTGCAATATAAGGTGTACAGCATCTGCTATGTAGTTCTGAAGCTTTAGGCTCATTGTGTTAATTTGGGAGCAGAAATTATCTGCTTTTCCTGAGACCTACATGAGTGACATATGCTTGGTAGGATAATTGAGGGGAATGGAGAGCAAAGAAATTTATTTACCTAAATCTTAGAAGTTCAGATGAGACATTCACAGAGAAGATGTAGAAATTGCTTTCAATATTACTATTGTAGGATGAGATTGCATGCCTCACTGCATAGAATAATTTCCTGTGCCAATTGGAAGCTGCATTTGCAAGTCCAAGTTATTTCTCAAATAGTGCTTATTCAACCTCTCTTTAAACTTAGTAGATCTTCCCCATCCTTCACTGCCTACTTAAGTATAGAAATCTCTTTGGTTAAATCTGTCTAGCTCATAAAACTACCCCCCGGGCCAAATCAGTCACTCTGTCCTATAATCAAAACAAAACAAATAAAATAAAATAAAAATCCTTCTAGTAGCACCTTAGAAACCAACTAAGTTTGTCTCTAAGGTGCCACTGGAAGGATTTTTGTTTGTTTGTTTCAACTATGGCAGACCAACATGGCTACCTACCTGTAACTGTCCTATAATCACTTATTCTTGCAACCTTCACAGTTTGAAGTGGTGTGTGATATGCTATCCTATTTCTTTTTAATGGATGTAAAACAATATCAGGACCCTATGTAGAGCCACCCAAGGTCCAGGCTTAGGTTTTGGCTGAAACAGCAGCTGTCTATCCAAGTGCCTGCCTGCTGACTCCACAAACAGCTGCAGTCTAGGCAAACCTAGAAGATGGAAGTGGGACCTGATGAATGCTAAATGTGATAATATTTGAAAGGACATTCAACCACTTAAAAACAGCTGTTAATACTTCAGTCATGTAAATGACACATTTTTAATGTGCATTCAGTACTATATTATTTCTCTAATAAGAAAACATATTTCTAAAAAATAGCATTCAGTCTGTGTATCAGCTTGGCCTTCCACTACAATCATTTTATGCCTGAAGCATATGTAAAATGTTTGGAAAATGGACAGTATCATGCTGACTCTACTTTTCTTTTCTGAAATGAGAGAGTGAGCACTATGGATGCTATCTGGTGAATTGCCTACCCAAAATATCTTCAGAGGATTAGGAAATCCCCATAACAGATTTAGGGAGCATGGGGGAGAGGAGAGGGTGGGGAAGTTTCATTGTAATGCCAGAGGTCCTTGCATTAACAGCAGCACTTTGCTGGATATTGCCAAAGGAGAATATCTGGAAACCTTTTTGAAGGCATGTTGTATCTAATATTTGGACACACCCAGTAGTGTGTCTGACTTCTGATATAGTGACTGTTAATTCTTTTGAATAACTATGTTAATTCTTTGGAATAACAATTGACTACAACCATTTCAAAGCATGAGTGTATTAAATTCAAGCTTGTTAGGAAAAGGGTATGCAATTATAAATATGGTAAGTGGACCATAAGGGACACAGGTGGCGCTGTGGGTTTGCCGATCAGAAGATCTTGCCAATCAGAAGGTCGGCGGTTCGAATCCCCGCGACAGGGTGAGATCCTGTTGCTCAGTCCCTGCTCCTGCCAACCTAGCAGTTCGAAAGCATGTCAAAGTGCAAGTAGATAAATAGGTACCACTCCGGCAGGAAGGTAAATGGCGTTTCCGTGTGTCTGGTTTGCCAGAAGCGGCTTAGTCATGCTGGCCACATGACCCGGAAGCTGTACGCCGGATCCCTTGGCCAGTAAAGTGAGATGAGCGCCACAACCCCAGAGTCATCCGCGACTAGACCTAATGGTCAGCAGTCCCTTTACCTTTACCTTTAAGTGGACCATAGCCTAAACTGAGTCTCCCTAGTTTCACATGGAACCATCTCACTTCCTTCCCTCTGGGTTGAGCACTCTCCACATTCCTTTGCCACCTCACCTTATCACTTTTCACAATTAACTGAGACTGCATTATGAACTCCTCATTCCTTTCTGAAATCCTAGTGGATTTGCAGGCTGCATGTTTGAAATCCTTAGCTGTGACAGTTTAAATCATAATGTTTGTGCTGTGAGCTGCCCTTCTTCCCCAAATACTTCAGAAATACATTCAATAATATTAGAGGTTTGTTTTCTGGCCCAATTTAAAGTGCTTTAAAGCCCTGCAGCTTTGAACCTGGTTAACTGAAAGACTGCCTCATTCCCTATCTATCTTCCTAAACCTGAAAATCCTCTTTGGAGTCTCTATTCTGGCTGCCTCTGCCAAGTGAATGAGGGAGGTAACTACTAAAGAGAAGTTCCTTTTGGTGGTGGCACCCTGCCTGTGGAATAACTTCCACAGGCAGGGTCACCTGGCACCTTTTCTATTATATTTGTATTTATTTAACATGATTTCTATGCCACTAAATCAGCAAGAACATGTAAGTGTTGTGTGTGTGTGTGTGTGTGTGTGTGTGTGTGTGTGTGTGTGTAAAACAATGTGAACTATGTATAAGAACAATACACAAAATCAAACTTTAAAAAACCATTTTTAAAAAAATCAAAGATTAGATAAAACCTTATTTGGCACCTTTTAATTCATCTAGGCTTTTATATTGTATTTTAAAACTAGCCTTGGGCTGCTGTAGCTTAATGTGATTTTAATTTGAGTAGTAAACTGTGTTGTCTCTGTTACAAGTATTATTTTTGCTGGGAAATATTGCTTATTGAAGATTTTAATTATTGCCTACACTGTATTTTTAATACTTTCTTGCTTGTAAGCTGTTTAGTGAGTATTTATTGATGGGTTGTTATGTAAATTTAATAAATAAGTGAGAATGGGTGTAAAATGTCAAATAGATTTGAGTTGGGCCACATGTAACGAATGAAAACGTTTTCTTCATTTATTACTAATAAATTTTAGTTGAAGAAGTGGTGGAGCTAACTTAATGTCACCCTGTGCAAGTAAAGAGAGAGAGTGCTTTAACTGACAGAAACAAGGCTTCCTTTCTGGGAGGTGGGAGGATGCCTGGCTCTGATGTGTAACCGTTTCAGCAAGGAATCAAACAAAATACCTAGCAGGAGATCATTAAAAAGTACCCTGTCACTTCAGGGAGACCATGTATTGTAATGCAGATTATATTGATTTTCTGCAGATTCATGTGCGGAAACTAAAGGCTCCTCCAAGTGAGCATAGGTACTAAATCTCTTTGAGTTACACAATGGGAAGCAGCAGCATGGTTGGTGTGGTGCTTCTCTTATCCAAAAGTTGAGATCAGGAGGTTAATAGTGGGAAGTTTCTGGACTTCCCCTTGAAGGCTTAATAAATTATTGCATTCACACTTGGTGGATTGCTAAAATGAAAAGATTTGGGCACCAGGGTATAGAGCTTTTTGGCTGGAAGTATACATTATTATTCTTCCTGCCTCCCTGCCCCCCTTTTGTGCACATTAAGTCCCTTTATCTGGGGAGGAAGAAAGTTATCCTAGATCAGGGGTAGGCAACCTCAGGCCCGTGGGCTGGATGCGGCCCAATCGCCTTTTCAATCCGGCACACAGACTGTCCGGGGATCAGCATGTTTTTACATGAGTAGAACGTGTCCTTTTATTTAAAATGCATCTCTGGGTTATTTGTATGGCCTGCCTAGAGTTTTTACATGTGTAGAATGTGTGCTTTTATTTAAAATGCATCTCTGGGTTATTTGTGGGGCATAGGAATTCGTTCATCCCCCCCCTCCCAAATATATATAGTCTGGCCCACCACATGGTCTGAGGGACGGTGGACCGGCCCACGGCTAAAAAAGCTTGCTGACCCCTGTCCTAGATATAAATCCAGAGCTTGTTTTCAATCTGTCTCTGTAATTACCAATGCTGATTCTTTTCTTCCCTACCTCTGTCCCCCACCCCAAAAAGTATGCTCATTTTTAAATTTGAGCTGTGTCAGCTCTCATTACAATTAGGCATATGGAACTAGAGATCATTTTACTAAGAAAAGCTATAGCACAACTGTACAAAAAGCATAATGAAGGAAATCTTATAATAATAAAAGTAGGAAATTATTTATTTTATTTCACAAAATTTATACACCACTTAAACATAAAAAACACACCTTGAAGTGGTTTACAAAAAGATTAAGACAATAAAATCAATAAAATTTTACAACCCTACTTTAAAACATACAAGAGTTAAAATACTAAAACAGGTTAAAAATACCTCAACTTTATAAGCATCTGGATAGGCATGTCTAAACAAGAATGTTCTTAGCAGGTGTCAAAAAGAGTAAAGTGGAGGTGCCTGCTTGATCTCAATAGGCAGGGAGTTCCAAAGTGTATGTGCTGTCACACTAAACAACCGAGTTCTTACAAATGCAGAATGAGTATTATGTGACATATGTAGTAGTGCCAATTCCGCTGATCAGAGCAGCCAAGTGGACGCATGTGGGATAAGGCAATCACATAAGTAAACTGGTCCCAAGTTGTTAAGAGCTTTATATACTATTAGTAAAACTCGGTAGATTTCTGTGTAATTTGCATAAATTGGTAAGTATGTTGTTGTTTTTTAGTCGTGTCTGACTCTTCGTGACCCCATGGACCAGAGCACGCCAGGCACTCCTGTCTTCCACTGCCCGCAGTTTGGTCAGACTCATGTTCGTAGCTTCGAGAACACTGTCCAGCCATCTTGTCCTCTGTCGTCCCCTTTTCCTTGTGCCCTCAACCTTTCCCAGCATCAGGGTCTTTTCCAGGGAGTCTTTTCTTCTCATGAGGTGGCCAAAGTATTGGAGCATCAGCTTCAGGATCTGTTTTTCCAGTGAGCACCCAGGGCTGTTTTCCTTAAGAATGGATAGGTTTGATCTTCTTGCAGTCCATGGGACTCTCAAGAGTCTCCTCCAGCACTATAATTCAAAAGCATCAATTTTTCGGCAATCAGCCTTCTTTATGGGCCAGCTCTTACTTCCATACATCACTACTGGGAAAACCATAGCTTTAACTATACAAACCTTTGTCGGCAAGTATATCAGATGCCAAATAATTTTAGTACTGGGCCATATTATTCAGTCCAGACTAATTTTTAGCATTTTGGGAACAGGGAGTGAAAACTTTCAGCTGGAGTTGGGATAACTTTTTAAAGATGAAGTGGCAGAGGGTCTTAACCTTCCGGTGGGTGACTTTCCCACCCCACAACCCTCCTGCTAGCCAGCTGCTACCCTGTACCTGATTTGGGTTGGTCAACCTTGGGGTTTAACTGAAAACGGACCAGCTGTTATTTTATTTATTTGCTGCCATTGTCTTAACTTGTACAGTTAAACTTTCTTAAGGTATAAAAACCTTGAAAATGCATCGCTAGATGGCAAAATAATTTAATCATTCACCTGCACACAGTGTTGGACAGTTGTGGCATGTTAACAAGATGAAAGAAAAATACAGTGCCAATTATCTTCCAGTTTACAACAAAATCTATGCATGGTTGGCTGGCGGTGATAATTACTTTCCACAGGTCACACCAAAGCTAACGTAGCTGGCCAGACCACGTTTTCTGCACTTCTTCAAATGTTGAGGCGGATTGATGGAAGGAAGTGATAAAATGAAGCATGACTATATAAGGCAAAGGGGGAGAGCGCCATGAAACTGCTGGCAAACACAAACCCCTGTGTTCCAAAATGTAACAATCTACAAAAATGGAAACGCAACACGCTGGCTAATAACTGTTAGTGAATATATAATTGATTATGATGTCATTCAACATATATGAATAAGCCACTTTAAAATGATGTATGTATGATACAACACATCTCACATAATATACAAGTAACTATAAGTTGTTATATGTATCAGAGTCAAACAAAGAATTGAACAAATCAATGAATAGTGAGAAACACCAAGCCAACTCTCAAAGGAAGACATCTCCCTGAAGTCTCAAAAGGACAGGATATCCGGAATAGTTCAACTGTTTCGGAATAAAGTCTTCATCAGCGAATAATTGTCAATGAAATATTCATACTAGTGGGGATCATGCTAGTGGATCAGGGCTCTGGACGTACTTGTATATTTTGTGATATGTGTTGTATGATATATGCATATTTGTATATTTTGAATGACATCATAATATATTCACTAACAGTTATTAGCCAGCGTGCTGCGTTTGCATTTTTGTAGATGAAACTGCTAGCGGGCACGTGAAAGATCTTTTGGCCTTTTCCTTGTTTGTTTGCTCCCAGTTTAGCGGCTAACTTTTGTACCAGGACAAGTAGTCATTGACTGGAGGCTCTACCCATCTTCTGGCTAGGTAAAGGGCTAGTGCAGCTGTGGACTCATTCTGGGTAATGGGGTTTCCAGTTACTGAGATCTTTCCTTGGGGCTCTCTTTATCCCCCAAGGAACCAGCCATCAGAGTCTACTGACAGAGGTGCCTTCTCAGGCCTCAGGGGATCAAAAGTAATGCAAGTGCTAGTTTGGTTGTATGAAATACCTAAAAATGCCTTACGTATCTTTTGTATAAAGCAGGCATGTCCAACAGGTAGATCGTGATGCACCGGTAGATCACTGGATGTCTGCGGTAGATCACTGGTAGATCACTGGCTCCCTCCAAAGAAGCTGAACAACTGGGCTCCCCTAAAAAAGCTCAACATTTTACCTCCTCCCCGAAAAAACTCAACAACTTTGACCTGAACCCCCCAAAAGGGGGTAGATTACTGCCAGTTTTTAACTCTGAGTAGATCACAGTTTCTTGGGAGTTGGCCACCCCTGATATAAACAATAGTATTATGGTTCTGTTGGAAAAGAAACACACACCAGCAAACAAAAAGCAGAGTTCTCATGCTAACTACATTTTTCATAGTTCTCTGCTCTAATTTCCTCTTCTTGCACATACTTGGTGTGTTTGTGGATTGTGTTATTATTTTCGCTACAGGGCGACACTGGACTTACCGGTAGTTGTATCTGGGTGGAGTGAGGAGTTTCCTGTTGCTGTTGTGTTCTTGTTTAATGGACACACTAAGGTTCTTGTCTGGCTTTCTGACTAGTGTGTCCTCTAAGTCTTCCACCCTTTAATTTAGTACCAGAATTTAGTTTTAATGAGTTCAGTTTTGTCTTGGAATGCAAATGCAAATAGCAAATTGTGCAATTTCTAGAGATGTCTTGAGGCATGAGGGGAAAATTTTTTAGCTGTCACTTTGAACTGCTTCACTTTTATGTAATGGGTCTGCTATAAAAGAGGTAACAAATACTACAATTGGTGTATTCAGAGGGGATTATCTGCTTCATATGCAGTCTTTGTGGGATTTAGAAAACAGCTGTCAGACAAAATAAAAATACATGATTTTTTGGACTCATCTCTTTAATTGATTTTAATCTATTTGCATCCGGCCTTAAAAAGTTCCTTGTTGATGATATGGCAAATAGTGTGAATATAATTAGTTAGCAATTCAGTGAGCCTTCCGGGGGAGGGGGGGGGACCTTTCAAGTCTCTAAAAACAGCTATTGTGAGTTCAATCCTGAGAAAGTAAGCATTTCTATGCCTTACAGAAATCAATATTTGCATCCACAGTGAGGGACTTTCTCTGTCTTTTGCTCCTAGTTCAGTTTTCTGAGTAACCTCTGGTCTATTCAAATGTTCTGTTGAACACACAGAAGGTGTGAAATCACACATACACTGTCCTGCCTCCCAATCCTATAGTATTAAGCATTCATCTTAATGTTTGTAAGAACCTGCATGTGTATAAACTGTACATATATCATGCAGAGCATGCAGATGTTAAGCTGAGTACTGTATACGAAAGTCAGAAGTAGAGACAGACAGTGCTTTTCTCCTAGAAAGAAGGTGCCAGTACTCACCATGAAGTTTTTACAGTAAGTGTCACACTTTAAACCGGTGTTTTTCTCCTAGGAAAAAAAGGTTTCTGTACTGCGTACCCTGAAAAAAAATCACTGGAGACAGATAGCACATGAAATCCCACTTCATATGTTAAATGTAATGGGTAAATAGGCCTAACATTTTTGAGTAGAATAATATAATGAGATATAATAATAATTGAGTTAGAACTAGCATAGCAGTTCCTAATTTTTGTACAACTGGGGTACCAAGGGAGGCAATGGATGCAGCCAGTAGCAAATGGGGGGTGGGGTGCTCCTCACCGCATGGGAGGTGCGTAGGGTGTCACGGGGGTCTGTAGCAGCATGTTGGCTGCTGTGCATCTGGGGGTGGGATTCTGGGTGACAGGAGCTTGAGGGTGGCACATCAGTAGCTGGATATTTCAGGCACTGCAGGGGGGCGGAGCCACTTCCTGTGAAATGGGCAGCTACAGAATTATTGTGGCTGCCTTTAAAAAAGCTCAACAGCGACTTTGATTTCCTAACAAAAGCTCAACAACTTTGGTCTGCTCCAGGTGCTGGCAGGGTTTGCTACGCCACTGAATACAGCCATGTAGTCAGAAGTGTACTAGGGGCTGGTCAGGTTGGCCCCTGCTAAGGGCAAGGACAGAAAAACTGTGCCACTCTTGGTGCTTGGTAGGAGAAATCTGGATGCTGGCATGGGCTGTTGCAGCAGCACTGTGGATTCCTCTTCCCAGTTGGCTCTGCCCTCCGCTCCCCCAGCTTGCCTCGCTGTGGTGATGTGGTGACTGATAAATGTCAGGTGAGGCTCTTAATTTATCACAGCTGAGTTGCTTTTCCCTGGTGTTTTTCCTGCACGTGCCACTGCATGCTTATCTCAAAGAGCAAGGCTCATTTACTTAAGCAGGGCTTACTTCCAAGTAAAGTGTGCACTGTGGCGCATCCTCCCATTTAGTTCTTTTCTGCTGGTGCCTTGTTGGAAGTAGCAGGAAAGGCAAGCAAAATATTGTTAGAACTTCCTGCCTACGGCTTGTTAGATTTAGGCTGCAGTCCTGTACCCACCTTTTGGGGAGTGTGCCCCATTGATCTTGGTGGGATTTACTTTTGAGTAGATTGTGCTGTTAAACGCCCAGTTTAAGAGTAATTTGAGACAATTGAATTAGCTCATTTTTTTCTGGACATGTTGATACATCTCCTTACCAGGAGCGCAAGGGAACCTAGGTACACCTCTGCATGTAGTTGAGTGCATTTTTCTCTGGAGTTGCATTACTTTCCTTATCTGCAACTTTACAGGTTCCTTTAGTGTAAACAATGAGCCAAGCTGTCTGAAGATTGATAATACTTAGTGAACTTCAACAGACAAGCAAAGTGAATTCCTATCTCAGATTATTGGATCCAGCAAATCGTACTAACATACCAGAAATTCATTCCTGTGGTGCTTTAGGTTATTTCTCTCTCTCTCTAACTTTTGTGATATTATGATTTGAAACAGACTGAGTCATTATTTCGACTGGAGTGTTAGGTATAGATTTTGCTCTAGATTCATGGTGCTACTTTAGTACCTTAGCCTTGAGCTCATTTAAGGGCATTTAAGGGCGGAGGCAAAAAGAGTGGTATACTGCTGCATTATTCCAGCATTGAACCACTAGGATTATGAGAGTATGTATCATCAGAGTGTCTCTTCTTTGGTTCACTGACTTGAGTGCTTGCAGGAATAAATCATGTTTTGTTTCTACTCCAATTAAAATGATGGATGTTTGAAACCACTGCTACAGGTTCTACATCCTCTAATCCAGGGGTCAGCAAACTTTTTCAGCAGGGGGCCGGTCCACTGTCCCTCAGACCTTGTGGGGGGCCGGACTATATTTTGAAATAAAATATGAACGAATTCCTATGCCCCATAAATAACCCAGAGATACATTTTAAATAAAAGGACACATTCTACTCATGTAAAAACATGCTGATTCCCGGACCATCCACGGGCCGGATTTAGAAGGTGATTGGGCCGCATCTGGCCCCCGGGCCTTAGTTTGGGGACCCCTGCTCTAATCTAATGAAGCCTGTATAAATGAATAGGTGGTCTAAGGATGAGTTTGTGGGGGAACAAAACTTTACTGCACATTGCTATCTACTGGTAATAATGTCCCACAATTAAATGAATTAGCAACAGCAAACAGATTACTGCCAGTGTTTTTATTACCCTCTTTAAAAAGTTGGGGGGGGGGGGAAATGCCAATGGAAACAAGAAGTTGCCTGTGTGCTGTATTTTATAATGCTCAACATAGTGAATGAAGGTTAGGTCCTGCATTCATAGATGTTGGCCTGTTCCAGTTCCCAGGTTGCTTTTTTGTTGAGTTCTACAATGATGCAGAACATACCATGGATTGTCATGCTGCATAGTGTCCATGTGCTTTAATTTTTTTATTAAAAAAAGCATAGTCAGATAATAAGTATCTCAAATATATTATTACTTCTGCCATCATGAGCAGACCATGTGGAGTTAACACTGGCAAGTTATGCAGAGGCAACTGAGTGTTTTTGAGTACCATTGAAATACACTGAAGCACAGTTCCACTGCAAGCACCACTCATTTCAATTGAATTTAAGCCCCATCCCCTTTCTCTAGATTGAATGTTGCCAATGCTGTGCCCCCCAGATGATCTCCCATCACTCCTGGTTGTTGTTGGCTTATGTGGCTGCAACCAATAGGAGCTGGGAGGCAACACATGAAAGGCACATGATTGGTTTCCTTAGATCAGAGCTGTCCAACAGATCAATCGCGATCTACTGGTCGATCGTGGGATGTACATGGTCGATCCTGGTCAATCAGGGCACCCTGACCCCCCCAAAAGCTCAACAACTCTGGCTCCCTAAAAAAGGCTCAACTGCCAGTTTGTTTGTTTTTAGTGGGAGGAGATCGCAGTCTCCTGGAAGTTGGACAGCCTTGCTCAAGATTGTGCTCATGGGTTTCAGATGCAAATAAAAATAAGAGACTAGCATTGGGAAAGGAATTATACAAAATCTAATTTGCATGTGAATTCACTACACCATCCTAACCAATGTGTGGATTTGGTGTCTACTGGATGTCAGCTTTCCAGATCACCTAGTTGCACATCTTGTATGAAGTGGGCCAAGGGCTGACTTGCTTGTCTTAAAGAGCAGTTATAGCAGCCTGCAAGTGGCTAACTAGCATGTAGTGATCCTGTTACATATTGAAAGCATGGCAGCAAATTCCCTTGGGAGTGACACATCATTACTGCCATGCGTTTTCTATACAATTTCTCCAGAGAGTGACAACATGTCATAAAGTCCTGGTGTGTGTGTGTGTGTGTGTGTGTGTGTGTTGCGGCTATGTTTTCATTGCTTTCCAAGTGTACAGTGGCAAGAGCCCCCACATTTGTACACAACTGTAATAACATTTTAAAGACAAGCGAGAGAAGGCAGAGGCAGCTCTTAGACCAGCTCAAAAGCATGTTACTAGATTTCCGTAAACTAAAAAACATTCTCTGGTGGGTTTTTTTAAAAAAGAATTTGTGCAAATTCCTCTTAAAATATCTAAATATCTGCATGGAATAAGGACAAGGCAGGCATTACACCAGTTACATGAGGAACTAGGACCATCTAGAATTTGCTCTTGGTCCCATTCATACTTACATCAGAGTATGGATCTTCCTTGAGAATGCTCACTTCCAAACTTTGTCTATATATGTGACACCACAAGGCAGTAAAGCAGAGGTGCCAAGGAAAACTTTCTATCTTCTTTATCTGTGCTTGACATTGACACTAACTCTCTGTGTGGCTCCCCTGTAACTAAGCACCTATTAAGATTTCAGGACTGTAGTTTTGTCAGGATTATCTCACTGGTCAGAATTTCAAATAACAGTACCGTAGGTGTTTCCCAAAAGCCATTCCTTTGTTCAGAAACTTCCATATGCAGATACACACAAACTAGGAACTGATTCAATTTGACATATGTGTATCTACTATGCAAACAGTGTGTCAGTATGTAGTAGTCAACCCTCCTCTGTTACAGTAATTTGTTGACTAAAAATGGCAACACAAGAAACGGCTTTGGAAAGATGGCTACATCTATTTAGCTTTTTTCTTCCAGGCTTGTTTACACAACCATTTGACATCATTGAATAGGAATATCTGACTGAAACATGAAGAAATGAGGCAGAAAATCCATTAAGGAATAGCTTCCATACTTCCCATGAGGCTTGCGAGAGGAATTATCTTGGCATAGTTCCACCCAACTACCACAAGAATCATGCTTGATTTTGCCAGATAAAAATCTCACATACCATGTAACCTTTCTTTGTACCTCTCGAAATGAGCTGCCAGCAAGAAAAAGATCTAGAGTTATTTTGGTTTAATTTCTTCATTCTGGTCCTGAAGCAAAGGTAAATGTAAGGTAAAAGGTAAGGGACCCCTGGGTAAGCCCAGTCAAAGGCTGGGGTGTGGTGCTCATCGTGCTTTTTAGGCCTAGGGCAAACAAAATTAGGGTGTGAATTGGATGAATTCCTTTAATCTCTTTGAGTACCAGAGACCAGAATAACAATAACAATAACAATAACAATAACAATAATAATATCTTATTTATACCCCGCCCAGCTGGGTTTCCCCAGCCACTCTAGGCAGCTTCCAACCGAATATTAAAAACAATACAGCATCAAACATTAAAAACTTCCCTAAACAGGGCCACCTTCAGTTGTCTTTTAAAAGTAAAATAGTTGCTTATTTTCTGACTGACGGTCGAATAAAGAATAATGAAATGAAATGAAATGAAAATAGTTGCTTATTGCCTTGACATCTGCTGGGAGGGTGTTCCATACAAGAATGCTTGTATTGCTTGAGCTTTCTGCATTCTAGTCTTGACTATTATGAGTTTTGATGCCATGGGATATTCTCAGTGTAAAACCAGCTGGTCTCAGACAGAAGCTGAAGGCTCCTCTCCCCACATACATAATTCTGTCTCTGAAATCTTTATAAAGTATGGGTATCCAGCTAATATTATTTTATTTATTGGGATGAGTGTACTGAAAAAAGTGTGTGTGCATGTGCTTACATAGTGATTCCTTGAGAATACATTGAGTAAACTCCCTTCAAATAAAAACAAGTCTCCCAAGCCAGCAACTGCAGCATTCTTTGAGCTAAAATTTACATGGCAAAAGTAAAAAATCCTTCCTTTTAAAGCGGGCATCCCCAAACTTCGGCCCTCCAGATGTTTTGGACTACAATTCCCATCATCCCTGACCACTGGTCCTGTTAGCTAGGGATCATGGGAGTTGTAGGCCAAAACATCTGGAGGGACGAAGTTTGGGGATGCCTGTTTTAAAGTCTTGTTTTAAAGTCAAGCCTTGTTCTAGGTGCATGTCACTGATGAGAAGCTTATTTCACTGGAGGGTCTACATTTCGTAATGCCAGAGCAGTAAATCAAATTCCAGAAGATAAATTAACATGGAGCAAATTTGTACTGGCTCTGTTAATAACTAATCTGGCATTAGGTTTTTATTACATGCACAATAGGAGCTTTGAGAAGCAAAGAGGATGACGAACAGGCTCATACTTTGGTATTTTATTTAAAAGTTAAATCTCTGCTTGCACAAACACTTCTTCTTGTTATTTTATTTTCAAAGTGCTGGTGTCTGCTTATTTCCCAAAGCATATATTATTGATTGTCACCCTCCCTTTGACAAACTTTACAACCATACATTTCCAATACTTCCTGAAAAATAGCAACTGAGTGAACATCATGGTATTTCATGACATTTTCAAATCTGAACATCTGGGAAGTTGAGTGTGACACTGACAACAAAGCTGACAATAAGGTTGATTGTTTTACAGCATCTGTATATAGCTGTGTCATTGGTGCCTGCTTTAAAAACAAAACAAAACAGCTAACTACAGCCTTTCTGTTTTTGCCTTGAATATAAAATAATATACCACATTCATTTTCATAGAAGTTTGTGTGTCATGTGGTTCAAAAAGAAAGCAATGCAGACATTCACTAAGGGGAGGGAGGCATTATTTTATATTGAAAGAGGGGAAACTCAGCTGCAGAATGCAGTATAAGTGATGGCATTGGGAGAATTGGGAGGATTTTGACAATCAGACATCTTTCTGCCTAAAATGAAAATGAAGCAGCTAAACATTAATTACTCGTACTATGACTATTATATGTTGTGATATAGAAGAAGATATAATCAGAGATGGGGAAGGTTTCCCCCCACCCCTGTTATGTTTTGGAAGTCTGGATTGGTTAGTGTGGTTGAATAAGTAAGTGGTTTATAACAAACATAAAAATTATTTGATGGGATGCAACATTTTGTAAACTGCTTTGACATTTTATTACAATTAAGTGGTATATAAATGTGAAATCAAACTTGTAGAGAGGGTTGAAATGGTTAAATAAAAAAACTGTTTTGTCTTTATCTGCTGTATCTTATGTTAAATATGATTTTTAGTGCTTTTGTTGTTTTGTATGTATGTAAAAAAATCCTTTTGTTATTATTTTTATTTTAATAAAATTTAAAAAACAATCTTGAAAGGAAGGGAAACTGGAGGTTGGGGAATTAAGTGAGAATAAAAACACTTATGTAATTTTACTAGTTGCTATATTTGTATTAATTGTAATATGATTTGTTGAAAGCTCTAGAGCAGGCTTCCTCAACCCCAGCCCTCCAGATGTTTTTGGCCTACAACTCCTATGATACCTAGCTAGCAGGACCAGTGGTCAGGGATGCTGGGAATTGTGGGTCTCAAAACATCTGGATCGCCGAGTTTGAGGAAGCCTGCTGTAGAGTTGTATGGCATGTATTTGTAACCTTATTCATGCTGGGCATCCCATAACCTGCCTCACAGATATAAGAAAAGTGTTTACGTTCCTGAGTATGAGCATCACATTTTGCTGGGAGATCATCATTCTCTAGTGTTAGCCCTTCTTTCCCTTTGGACAAGGATTACTGCTCAAAAAGAGGGCATCTGTTTTACACACAGAGGGAGACAATATTGAGTCCCTGGCAACTGCATCCGAAGACCCCTATCTGAAACTCTGTGATCCGTTTTGAATTATACTAAGCTAGATGGACCCAATGGTCGTGAAGCAAGATCCCATGTCACGCAAGCAGGAACAAAATGGCTTCTCCATAGCTCTATTAAAATTAGCAACTGGTACTGTAATTGGAAGGCCCGTCAAAACATACATGAGATGCAGATGGGGTGGCCTTGGTGTTGCATGGTCCTCTGTTTGAAGGGCTGTTAAATCCAATGCTGGTATAGCGATAACTATTAGATGGGAAAGCAAGGATACTGAAGCTTCCCATCAGTAATTAGAACATGGACATTAGAGTAAGCTAGCACACAGGTCACCAACTCATAGCCTTCCCAATTATGGTGAGATGTTTTCTTTTTAAAATTATAGTAATTATTTCTAAATTTTCAGCCATGCATATAAATTAGCATATAGAGGTTGCTTTCTTCCTGGGAAGGCATTTTTTCCTTAAAAAAATAAGAATAGAATGGGCTTCCTGGTCATGGATACACAATCTCATGTAACAAAATCAGTTGCAAAATTTGTATTCCATGCTATAAAGATTCGTAAGCAACTTCTACAGAATTGTTAGAGGTGATGGCTTTGATTTTGCCCTAATTTTAAATTTTTAGCACTACGTGGAGAGCCAGTGTGGTGTAGTGGTTAAGAGCGGTAGACTCGAAATCTGGGGAACCGGGTTTGTGTCTCCACTCCTCCACATGCAGCTGCTGGGTGACCTTGGGCTAGTCCAGGGGTCTGCAACCTTTAAGAAAAAAAGAGCCACTTGGACCCGTTTCCGAAGAAAAAAAATAAACTGGGAGCCGCAAAACAGGGACGTAATTAGAAATCAGAGGGCCCCATAGCAAAATTTGCCATGCCCAATAATCAATGCCCCAAAATGCCATAGAAAATTAATCAGGGCCCCAGTGTACCATAAATCATAATCAGTGCCTGATGTAAATAATAATTAATAATGAGGGCCCAATGTCATCCTCGTCATTATAAAAATAACTTTGAGTTTGGGCTGCCTTGATTACTGGGAATGGGCAAAACTCTGACTCCCTTATTAGGACACCTGTATGGTTTCATGTGTGTTGCTCCCATCAAGTGAACTTATAAAATTTCCTCATATTGAACCAACCCATTGATTAATACATCTACCTCAATCTCCTGACCAGGCCGGCAGGAGGCCGCAGGCAGGCCGCAGGCAGGAGCAGCAGCAGCAAACACGCGCTCCGAGCCCGCAAGCCGTTTCTGCTGCTGGGCAGGAAGAAGCGTGCCCGTTTTAAAAAATAAATAACTCCCCCCCGCCCCTGTGAGCCTATTGGCTGCAGAAATGCGGCGGGGAGGGGCTGATGCAGGGAGGGGGCCGACCACACTCCCCGGGCTGCTAACGTCACCTTGCGTCCTTTTTGCACAGCGCACGCGCACAGCGGAGTTGTGGACTCCGGCGGGCACCGTGCGGGGCGCAGGCGCACAGCGCACCGCCGCAGCTGTGTGCTGCGGCGGCGGCGGGCACCGCGCGAGTGTCTGGCGGCCGCATGGTTCAGGCGGCGCATGGCTCGGACGCCTCCTCCCCTCGTATCCGCAGCAAAGGTGTAAAAGAGCCACATGCGGCTCCGGAGCCGCAGGTTGCAGACCCCTGGGCTAGTCACACTTCTCTGAAGTCTCTCAGCCCCACCCACCTCACAGGGTGTTTGTTGTGGGGGAGGAGGGGAAAGGAGATTGTTAGCCGCTTTGAGACTCCTTCGGGTAGTGATAAAGTGGGATATCAAATCCAAACTTCAACTTTATTTTGGGAATTTGAAGGTCTGCGGACTATTAATACATTTTAATACCAAATTCCTTGGAGGCTTTCTGATTTAGTCTTCTGTGAGTTTTGTCACCCTAATCGTATGGTTTTACAGAATTGCATGCATATGAATTACTAGTCAGCAGCAACAGAACTTTGCATAAGAACATGTCTTGTTTTTAATGTAGCTTTTCTGCCATTATATAAGGATGACTCAATGGAGAGGGTGGCTGTATATTGGTGAGTAGCAGCTAATGGATGAGTTGATATCTGAAAATGATAAGGTCTAAAAGGTGTTACACAAGTGGTTGGATTTTAAAAAGTGCATTGCCTACTTGCCTTAGCACTTATGTAAGTCTTAAAACATTTATTGCTGTAAAAAAATTATGTATAAAATTGCATAGAAGGAGGCAGTGTTTGTGGTTAATTCTTTTAAAACGTACTTCAGACCTCATTGATTTTAATTTCTATAATTCTGAAGGTGACTTGCATTACTATATTGCCAAAACAAAACTAAGCTACTGATATTTGAAGTACTAGAGTGGTATTTGACTAAGTCATACTTGGAGAAGTCCTATTTCAATCAATTGAGTTAGTTCATATTCAAGCATAGTCTATGACTTTGTTGGATACCATCCTAGGCAGCCTAATATATTGATTTTAGAGAGGCTTTGTCCTCGTTTTCTGTATTAAAAATGCTCCCACAATTCCTATTTTAGAAAAAAAAAATTCCACGAGAAGAAAACCAGTTTACTGTAGTTATCACCAATAATTTTCAACAACCAGGGTGCTTCTAAGAACCATCTATGGGTCCCTAGACATTAGGATTAATTCTGTTAGGGCTGGGAAATACTCTTGTCTGGAATCCAGGAAAGCTACGGAGTCAGTATGAGGCAGGTTTGTCCAGTGTGGTATCTCCAGATCTTGTTAGCCACAGACTCCCTTCAGCACCAGCCAATATAGCCAGTGGCCAAGGAAGTGGGCAATTGGTGGAAGGCACCACTCTGGCTAGCCTTGGTTTAGATTTAGATAGTACTGAGCTAGATTGAGGAGCATAAAGCAGCTTGCTATGATATTGCTAGGGTATCTGCTGTTCTAGCTTTGCTTATCAACAAGCATAATAATACAACATATTACATCTATCAGCGACAAATTCCTGCTGTACACTGTGCTGCAGTTATAGGTTATTTTTATAATACACTTTTTTTTGTTTTGGGGGGAGCTTTTTCAACTCTTTTACGCTTCTTTTGAAAACAAATCCTACTTACTGAACTTTCTAGTTTCTCTATGATTAGTCATTTTAACTGGGAAGAGTTTGCAAAAATTATTATTAAGCCCCCCACATCATGTTTTGCACAGCACCATTTTGGATACATTGTCTGCTGCCTTATTTTTATCAAGTATGTTATGATGGTCTGAGTCATGGGTTTTTCAAGGTGTTTCTTAAAAAATATATATGTGAAAGCTTGTGTGGAAATAACATTGCAGTATGTATGATCTGTTTTAAGGGCTTACAGCCCAATCCATATCTTGATTTAGCCAAACTGCTTGGGTTTATGTGAATTTTTGACATTGGTATTAGTGGGGCCAGCAGTTAAGTTTTTGTCCTACAATACTGACATAATGTAATGGATCAGGATCAAAAGAACTTGAATTTCCTCTGTGCTGGAATGTGTTTTCCTTACAATTATAGCTGCTTATACCACACTAGAGACCACTACCAGAGTTCTAATAAGAGAAGAATATAACAGCCTTTTTGGTTCAGGCCTATCTATTCAACATTCTGTTGTCAAGACGGCCAACCCAGTCAGCTCTGTGAAATGCTCAACAATATTCTCCTGCCCATGATCCCCAGAAACTATTATTCAGCAGTAATATAGCTTTCATAACTGGTAGCCATTCTTAGCTTTATTTTCTATTAATTTGTCTATTCTGCTTCCAAAGCCATACAACTGAGTGACCATCACTACATCACGTGGAAGTGCATTCCATAGTCTACCTGTTACCTATGTGCTTAATTGAACAATATTCTGGTTCTAGAAAGGGAGAAGATTCTCACAATCTACTTTTCTTACACTATTCATACTTTTATAGCCTACACTGCTGTCATGCCGCCACCATTACTCAAACATTATTTTTTTCTAAATTAAAAAGCCTCAAGTATTCTGGCTTGACCTTAAATGACAGTTGCTGATTATTTTTATTTGCCATTTTCTGAATCTTTTCCAGTCCTACAAGATCGTTTTCTTGAGGTGTGGTGGCCAGAACTGGTGACCGGAACTGTGCATAGTTTTCCAAGCATGGTCGGAATATAAATTTGTATAATGGCATTATGAAATGGGCAGCTTTGCTTTCAGTCTCTCTTCCCGATGACCCCCAACATGGACTTCACCTTTTTCACAGCAGCTGCACGGTGGGTCGACATTTTAATTGAACTATGCACTATGCCCCAAATATCTCTTTCCTAATTGGCCACTGTGAATTTATATCCCGTTAATAGATAAGTGAAGTTTTGGGGAAATTGCCCCAATGTACATCACTTTACACTTGCTGATATTGAGTGATTTCCCATTTTACTGCCTATTCTCCCACTTTGGGGAGTCCCTCGCAACCCCTTTCAGTTATGAACAAGTTAAAAAGCACCAGTCCTTGAGTCACCATACATTTCTCCATTGTGAGAAATGTCTATATATTCCTGCTGTTTGCTTCCTTTATTTTTATCCTGTTACTGAACCATAGGGAGACCTGTCCTCTTATGCCATGACTGCTAGCTTTATTTAGAAGTGTTTCATGTGGAACTTTATCATGAGGTATTTGAAATTCCAAATATAGAACATCTACTGCAGCCTGCCCCAATGTTGTGGACTCCAGAGGTTTCAGACTATAAGTCCCATGCTGGCTGGGGCTGATATGTGGCTTGAGGTTATCCTTGGGGAAGGCTGGTGTCCTGGATCATCCCCATCCACCTGCTCTGAAAGCTTAAAAGAATGAAGTGTTTTGGTGTGGCACCTTAAATGCTAACAATTTTATTATGGCATAAGCTTTCGTGGAGTAGACTCCATAAAATACCTAAAGTATTACCCTGAGTTACAGGTGCATATACATGTGGTGATGGTGGTGGAAGGGCACTTAAATGCCTAATAGCACAGATGGTGAATTGCATAACTAACAGTGGTAATTCATAACTTGAGATGTTTACTCAGAAGTATGCAGCAAGGCTTATTTCCATGTAAGCATGTGCAAAACACGAGTCTTAAAGCTCATGTTAATCTAGAGTTGAAATCGGAACGTTCAGGCACTGTTTACGGCATACTGCCTAGATTTCCTACATGCCCCCCTATAAGTGCTCATGTAAAAATATCCCTGGAGCAAAACTAGCACACGTAGGACTATAAATACTGTGAATTTAGTTGTCAAGAAATGCTTGTGGATCTTTTAAACCTCTGAAGCAAGTTGGAAAGAATAGGCTATAAAAGTGACATAAAGTTGTGTTTTGCTTTCCATCCTTCGGCTACAAGTTGTCATCTGCCCAGTGAAAATGGTATATAATGAGACCAGCCTTGGTTTAGATTGAAGTTGCAGCTTTGCTTTCCTTGTACTTGCATGTTTTACAGCCACTGTGCAACAAACTGAATTTCTCTCCACTCAAGCTGGTGTCTGGATAGTAGGTTACTTTATAAGTCATTGGACCTACTTTATAAGTCAATGCATAATTCTCTGCCAACATAAAATAGAATCTGAATGGTAACTCTTATGATAAAATCTCTTGTATCCATTATCAAAAAAGTCTATTTCCATGTGAAGGTAGAAGTTTAAAAATATTGCTATTTAACCTAATGCTGTGTCATTGAGTGGCTGGCAATTTCTGATAGAATTGCTTGTGACCAGTAGTAGTCCAATCCAGACCTTTAATTTTTTATCTTACAATTTTATACACTGCATATTAAAAAATAGTAATTCCCTAGGTTATGTGCATAATAAAATCAACATAAAATAAGATAAAAAATTATAAAACTGTCATAAATATGGGAAACCCTGAGTAAATGACAGCTCTGTCTATATGTTCTACCTTTATAGCTATTCAAGCATGTGTGCGTGCGTGCGTGCGTGCACACAAATATTCAGGAGTCAGCAGATTTTCTGTTTTCCTTTATTATTCTTTTGGATTGCTCAGATCTGCATCTCACATTTTCTAAAAAATAGTTAATATATGTGGATTTGTAAAAAAATCAATCAATCAATCTGATTGAAGAAATTGCATCAGTTTTCTCTATTATGTGTATAGGTGCATTCATAAAACAATGCTCCTGTTTTGTTATTCATGGCATGCTTACATGTATGTGTGATTACAACAAGGTCCTTTGTGAGGTGTTTTAGTGATACATGTGCTGCTGCTGCTCAGTGGTTTAAACATTTTTGTGTGTGTGTGACAATGTTAAAGGCAAAACTAGATAGTATGGTAGCTTGATGCCCTTTCAGGACATTTTCTGAGCCTCTGCTTTTCAATCTGTGGGAGCTGCCCCTGGACTACTGCAACTTTTGTGCTGCTGTTGCAATATTGCCTGGGGTTCTATGAACCCATCTACCGTGTTTCCCCCTTTTTAAGACGTAGTCATAATATAAGACGTAGCAGGATTTTCAAGCATTTGAGAAATATAAGCCACACCCCGAAAATAAGCCATACCTAAGACGGCCCTGGATAGAGCTCCTGAGGGTGGCCAGCCTCGCTATCGCCACCTCCGCCACTGCTGCCACCCCGCACGCTCTTCGTCCCCCTGTTGTTGTTTTAGTTATTTAGTTTTTGCGCGCCTGCCACATTCGCAGAGCGCGAGAGAGTTTTTAATCTCTGCCGAAGCGGGCCCTCCCCCCGCTCCCTCTTCCGAAACCACCACCGAAACCTCCGAGCCGGGTCCGCAGCATGGTGGTAGCGGCGGAGGCGGTGGGTTTGTCAGGGGGCTGTGAAGGGAGGACGCGAAGGGGGAGGGAAGCCCCCCCCCCGTGCTGCTGCCGGGCATGTGCGGAGCCCCAGGAAAATGGCAGAGGCAGTGTGAATCCAAGCGATGGGGGCAGCTAACAGACACACGAGCCACGTCGCCGGCATGCTGAGTCCTTTCCCTTCAGTGAGTGCCGGTTGGGGGCTCCCGGGCCCGAGGTTCTGCCTTCCGCTGCGGCTGCCGAGGAGCCTTGCAAGGGAGGAAAGGAGGCGAAGCCGGAGCCACCTCCCCCTCCACCGCCTCCTCCTCCTCCCCCTTTGCCTCTTCTCCCCGCTGCAGCGTCTCCCGGGTCCCGCATGCTGAAGCGCGGGCAGATGAAGGTTCGCTCCGCATAGGATCGGCCTGCCTCTTTCTCTTTTTTTGCCCAGCTGAGGAGACCTGCCGCCCCGCCGCCGGAATCGGCGGCTGCAGAGCGGAGCGCTCCGCAGCGCCGAGCGCCCGGCAGTGCTGGGCAGAGCAAAGAGCCAGCGACCTGTTGCCTCGGTGCCTGGAACCTGCTGCTGCTACAGCGCCTCGCAGAGCGCCCAGCAGCACCATGCAGAGCACCCAGCAGCACCCCGAGCCCTCGGCCGGCCCGGCCAAGGAGGCCTTAAGGTACCATAAAAACATAATTTAAAAAATAAGACATCCCCTGAAAATAAGACACCGTGTGTTTTTTTGAGGGAAAAAAGTTATAAGACGGTGTCTTAAAAAAGGGGAAACACGGTATCTCCGCTGCAGGGATGCACAACATAAATTCCTAAACTATTATTTTCTGTCAGAATAGAAGCAACAGTGAAAACTTTATCACAAAGTTGGATTGCTGTGAACCATTCCTGTTCATGCTGTGAATTGCTCTGTTTCTAGGTTTAGCTGCCTGCAGTGGCAAGATCAGTGTTTTCCTTTTTAAGTTGCAAGTTTAAATAATAGATATAAAAAGATACATTGCAATAGATCCAAAGCCTTTATTAATTCTACACTCCAGTTAAAGTCAATACCAGCAGGATAACAATGGCACAGCAGAAATTTATTCAGACTGTGTTAGTGTGCCTAATGACAATGGTCTATGGAACATGTATGCCACCCTTTTAATATAACTTACTTAACCAACAGGTACAGATTGTTGTACACACACACACACACACACACACACACACACACACACAGTGTTTTCCTGTACCTTGTAACCAAATACTGTGGCATAGCAGTAGCCTATGTTTAAACCAGTATTCCTCACTTTTTGAACCAGGGTCCACCTTCTGAGCTTATTCTACCCTGTGTCCCACCCTACCTCAGCACCCATAAGATGTTTTGGACAAATTTTGAAGTTAATTTTTCCCATAGTTTGATTAAAGCTGCCATTTGAGAGGTAACAAATGTGACTCCTCTCTCTCTCACACACACACACATAAAATATTTCTACTACTGTTGAAATATGTACAATAGGCATCCCCAAACTGCGGCCCTCCAGATGTTTTGGCCTACAACTCCCATGATCCCTAGCTAACAGGACCAGTGGTTGGGGAAGATGGGAACTGTAGTCCAAAACATCTAGAGGGCTGAAGTTTGGGGATGCCTGATGTACAACATGATCCTTTCCCCTCTCCTGCTAGTGCTTGGTTATGATTAGCTCTCTTAAGATGAGAGCTGGTCCTGCCCCTGGGCATGAGGCAACAATCTCAGGCAGCGGATGTGGAGGGCAGGGTGGGAGGGAACAGCAGCAATGTGTTGGAGGACAAAGTGGTATGTTTCTGCCATGTGCCTCCTAAGCTACAGTAGTTTGCTTCTTTAGGTACAGTGGAGGAAGCTGTCCTGTTGCCAATATTGAAGTAAACTCCAACTACCCATCCAGTTGATGTTTTAATCAGGAAATGTAAGGTGATGTAGAATTGATTTGAATGAATGAATAAATAAATAAATAAATAATATTAATAAAAACTATTAATGGTGCCTCAGTGGTTAAAGAAGCATTTGCAGAAGTCTGGTGAAGGCATTTATGCCTGTCTTCCCTACATAGGTTACATTGGCTGTGAATGTACAATGAGGAAATCAAGTAAAATAAAAAAATTCCTTCAGTAGCACCTTAAAGACCAACTAAGTTTTTATTTTGGTATGAGCTTTCGTGTGCATGCACACTTCTTCAGATACAGTGAAATAGAAGTCCCCAGGCACTTATGTAGAGAAGGGGTGGGGAGGGGTGGGGATGGGGAGGGGAGATCACTCAGAAGGGTGGTGGAAGTGGGTGATTGACTGACAGATAGCTGTTGATGACCGAAAACGACTGCAAATGGTTTTGCATGAAAAAGCAAGGGTTGAGATGGCTGAAGATCGCTTATCATGTATAATGAGATAAGAATCCGATATCTCTGTTCAAACCAGGTCCCTCCATTGTTTTGAGCTTGGTGATAAGTTGTAATTCAGCAACTTCTCTTTCCAGTCTATTTCTGAAATTCTTTTGTAGTAAGACAGCTACTTTGAGATCTTGTATAGAATGTCCTGGGAGATTGAAGTGTTCTCCTACTGGTTTTTCTGTCTTCTGGTTCCTGATGTCAGATTTATGTCCATTTATCCTTTGGCGTAGGGTTTGGCCTGTTTGTCCAATATAGAGAGCTGAAGGGCACTGTTGACATTTGATGGCATACACAATGTTAGAAGATGAGCAATTAAATAGTCCAGAGATGGTATGTTGGATGTTTTTGGGGCCAGTAATGATGTTGTCCGGGTGTATGTGGCAGCAAAGTTGGCATCTGGGTTTATTGCAGGCTCTGGTACCAGTGTCCATGTTAAGTCTGGTGGTTGTATTATTGTGGGTGAGGAGTTGTTTAAGATTGGGTGGCTGTCTGTAGGCAATGAAAGGTCTTCCTCCCAGAGCTTGAGAAAGGGAGCTGTCATTGTCCAGGAGAGGCTGTAGATCTCTGATGATGCGTTGTACTGTTTTAACTTGGGAGCTGTATGTGATGACTAGTGGTGTTCTGTTATTTTCTTTTTTGGGTCTGTCTTGCAGCAGGTTCTCTCTAGGTATCAGTCTGGCTCTGTTGATCTGTTGTTTAACTTCATCAGGTGGATATTTTAGTTCTAAAAAGGTTTGCTGTAGATCTCTTAGGTGAGATTCTCTGTCTGTAGAGTTGGAACAGATGCGGTTGTAACGTAGGGCCTGGCTGTATACGATGGATTGTTTGGTATGTTTGGGATGGTAGCTAGAAGCATGTAGATATGTTTGTCGGTCAGTTGGTTTTCTGTATAAGGTGGTGTCTATACGTCCATCCTGTATTTTTATAGTAGTGTCCAAAAAATGTATTTCTTGCATAGATTGGTTCATTGTTAGTTCAATGAGGAAATCAAGATATATATTTTTAAGCATTGTGATTACATAAATTAGACTGACAATAGCTTCTGTTCCAGCCAGAGACCTCACCCCTGCTTCATGGTGAATGGTACCATCTTGAAACCCATAGCGGCCTTCCATTCCATGAGTAAGATATGACTAGCCAAATTGGACACATGTCAAACAAAATTTTTGTGTCATGTTAATGTGCAGTGAAAATAAGTTTTACAAGATGGACCACAGAGAGGTTTGTTAACTTAAGAAAGTAGATCATAAGTACCTTCTTGCAGAAACAGGCAGCTAATTCCAAGAGAGAGGCTGAGCTGTAAAGTAGGACTTGGATCTAGAGCACATAGAAACTGACCGTTCACATGCAATACCTGCTTCCACAGGAACATAATGTCAAGTTCATTTGGAACTGAGTGAGAAATGATGGTTCATATTTTTTTTTCCTTAAAAAGGGTATGTAGAAAATGAATTGAGAACCATAACATGGGTGGAGGCACCTTTTCTCCACTGCACAATTGCGTTTAAAGGCTCAGGGACTGATATCAGAAGAGGTGTAAATCCTAGATGTACTGGAATTTCTTTTCCCTGAGTTCTATAGCTTGAGATTGCAGCTATCACTCTCAGCACTCAGAAATGCACAGCAGTGGTTGTAAATATGGAATCGACTTTCAAGTGTGATGGAGCAGTAAAAATGTAAAGGCATAATCATGCCTGTTTCTCTCCAGTGCCCAAATTTTGGCTTCAAAGAGGAACATATATTAGAAACACACACAAACACTTTCTCTGTCATGTTTTACTATTTCTGCTTGTGAAAGATTAAATACTTCCAGGTATGGAATAATATTTCTTGAGAAATGGCAATAGACTAAAGGCAAAGGAAACAATAACAGAATAGTGTGTGCATTTTAATTCTATCAATCTGTTTCATGGGTTTTCTACATAAATATTGTAAAGTCATATTACATGTGTGCAATTCAAAGTTCTTGCTCATCTGTTTAAAATAGAATAATCAATAAAATGCACACAGAGGTCACATTGCCCACATATCTGGATTATCACATTCCTTGTAACCTCAGTCCACCCCACAGCATTAAATGTCATCTTCTGGAATTTCCAAAAACATTTCTTTAAAAATCCCATTTTAAATAGGTATTTAAATTAGACAGAGAGTACTGATACTGTAATAAATTGGTCATAGAACAAATGGTATTTTGAAGAACTCAATCCACTTGACAAAGCATTGTGGATTAACAGGATCAGTAACCTGATTCACAGAGCATGCTGAGGACGCATTTGGTTCATCCTTAAGCTACACAGGTTGAAAAAGTGAGACCAAAGAAATTATAAATCTTAGAAAATGTGAACACAGCAACTCAAAGTTCAGTATCCCTTATTGCATTGCTAGCAGTTCTCACCTCACTAATGAATTACACTTTGCATAATTTATTATATTTCTGCCCTTGTATCTCAGTAACAGGAAAGTAACATAGCCATGGAAAACTCTGCGGTGAAGAAGTCATTCTGTTTTAACCCACTGTGTAGCCCAAGGAAAGCCAACCTGGTGTCCTTCAGCTGGTGTTGAATTCTACCTCCCATCTTCTACAGTCAACATGGGCAATAGTTAAGGATTATGGGAGCTGAATTCCAACATCTGAAGGGCCGCATGTTGGCTATCCCTGATATAGCCTAATGTTCTTGAATGACTTGAGCTCAGAGGTTGAGGAAAAGTTCCAAGGTTCCATCCCTAGCACTTCCAGGTAGGTCTGAGAGACAACCCTCCCTGGAATCCTGGAGAGCCATTGCTGGATAGTGTACTGTAAACAATACTGAGCTAGTAGAAGGACCAATGACACGACTCATTATATGACTGATTCCTAGGTTTATGATTCAGTTTAGAGAATAATTAATAATACAGTATTGTAAACATTTGACTGAAGTTTTCATAGGCACACAATAGCAAGGAATCTCTAACGCCACCTTCTGCTGAATGAAACATATTTTTATTTAATTAGCCATAGACAACTTTTTGTGGGATTTTCAGTAATAACCCCCCCACCCCCCGAAGAGCAGCACTTTCCTAGAAGGAACTTGCCTTTCAGTGCAATATTGGCATCCCGCCTACACTCTTTGCAAAACACTTGCCAAGGGGATTCTTCTGAGCATTACACTGGAGATTGCTTCTCAAGTTGGCTACAACAACTACTTTAAAGAAACTAATCCGTAGTACAGTGGTACCTTTGGTTACGAACTTAATTCGTTCCAGAGGTCCGTTCTTAACCTGAAACCATTCTTAACCTGGGGTACTGTACCACTTTAGCTAATGGTAATGCCGCTGCATCACCAACACGCGATTTCTGTTCTCATCCTGGGGCAAAGTTCTTAACCCAAGGTACTACTTCCAGGTTAGTGGAGTCTGTAACCCGAAATGTTTGTAACCTGAGGTACTACTATAATATAAAGGCTGAATTCTTCCCAGTCTTGTCAAGAGAGGCGAGCAGATGCTGCTACACATCACACTGCAGATGAGGAGAACATTTTTCACCCCTTTTTGTTCTCAAAAAAGGGATGCCCTCAGTGACTGAGTTCTGTACAGTCGTACCTCGGGTTACGACCACCTCGGTTTGTGAACAGTTCAGGTTACGAACTGCGCAACCCCGGAAGTGTTTTTGCCGCGCGCGCGCAATCTGCGCATGCGCAAAATGGCGGTGCCCATCGCGTTCGGTTTACGAACTATTCGGGTTACGAACTGCAATCCGGAACGGATCGCGTTCGTAACCCGAGGTATTACTGTATATTTAAAAGTTCTATTGCACTGAAACTTTATAACAGTGTCAGCAGCAAGGTTTGGTAAGGTTTATCTTATGATGTTTTTCTTACATTCCCCTTGAGTCTGAACTCCATAATGTTTGAGAATATATCTAACTATATGCTCGTCTCTGGTGTGTGCATTACACATTAAAACTTATTGTAGTTATCTAGGATAGACAGCTGGCAGCCTAGGGACTCATGCTGGTAACCACGGTTTCCCCATGTGGCTCCCAATATAGCCTCAATCATCCAAGCTCCCCTGATTAAAATGTTCACACATCCCTATCTCATGTGTAGTAGGTCAAGTCACAAAGTTCTCTAACCCCTTCTGACTGTGAACCATCAATGAGCTATTTGGCAGAATCCTTCTCTTAATATGCTCCTCTACTTTCTGGATCCAAAGGGTGACTTAATCCTGTGTGAAGAACACACATATTTTTTCAGAATATAAACGAAGGTACTTAAGGAGATTGTGTGCAATGATAAAACACAAAACATGATTCAAAAAATTGGCAACACTAAGTGTCCAAACTCTGGTTGAGGCCAGTCAGACCGATGTAGCATGGGGGATAATCAACAACACTCCTAATGATCTCAGTCACTGAACTGGGATGTAAGGGCTTAAGTGGTCCTTAAGGTGTTTGATGTGTTTGGGAATAAAGTTATATATGAGTGAGGCAAGAAAATAGTAAACCACAAAAAGCTAGTTTGTTTCCTGTTGCATATTCGTAGGTACATAGTATAGACATACTATATCTGTAAAAGTGATGCTTGTTGTATGGGGGTGTATGGGGTGTTAGAGGAGGGGAAATACCTCTACTGGGGGACATGGCATGCTCCTTCTGGGGTAGTTTGTCCATCTTTGGTCCCCACTCTGCAGTCAGCTCCCACCTGTGGGTCCTATAAGTTGTTGGCATGCAACAGCTGCCACACACAGGGAGCAGCTTCACATGCAGGACACCCCTGTATATAATCCAAAAATGGAGTCATGCCTAGGTATGAAAACTTAACTGCTGAATTGCCTATGTTTTGAGTATGTAGCCATACATTCTTTTGAAATAAACCATTTGTATTGCATTCTAAAGTATCTGGAGGATTATGAAAACTAAATCCCTTCAGAAATAGGTTATGCTATACTGGATATGACATCAGACAGAAAACCCAAATCAAACTCTTTCTAATCCAGACTACTTGCCATATCTATCACACTAATGGGTATGGTAAGAAATAAGCCCAATTAACAGTTTCGTTTGGCCCTATAGAGACAATATATTTCTGACTACTACACTACTTTAGATTTCTTCAAAGGCAGATTCACTGGGGTCTTATTAATGATGATAATGTGTATTGAAGTCTTAAAGAAAATGGAATTGTATAATTTTATTTAAGACTCCATTTGGTTATTAGATTTCATTTCTGAACAAATGATCGCTAATTAATAAGGAGATTGTTTCTAATGCTAGAACTTCCTTCTTGTTCAGGTTAATTTAGATCGGTTATCAAGTCATGAATTTCCACCAATGTAGTATAGGAGGAGTGTACGGAATGTTAAGTCAGCTTCATCATGCTAATGTCTTGGCCTCTTCTCTTGGAGTAGTAGGAATTAGTTTCATTGTTAGTACATGCCTCTTGACACCTGTAAAAAACAGAAATGTGTGAATACTTTATTCCAGAAGCTGTGATTCATTTAGAAGAAAGTGGCATGGAAAGTCAGAAATGACAATGTCATGTTCTATCATTTCTTCAACATCAAACCCAACCAAATCCTTATTCTTTCCCTAGCAAGAGAGCTAATACCTATCCCAGGAGTTAATTCCCAGTCAATTATTTTATGTTGGATTTAAGTGAATTCACAGTATTTTTTCCAGTTTGACAACACGGTTAGTTGTTCAGCAGCTGCTGGTTTCCTTGCAGCTAACTAATCTTCTGTGTTTTCTGCCTTACTGTACATTTTCTACTATGCAGCTCTACACACAGATTTGAAGTTAATTCTCTTAATTTCCTATTGATTTATAGTGTGGCTTAAATTTGTGTTAACATTAAAAAAGGAAAATTATTTTTAGTTTCTTTGTTTCTTAAGTTAGGTTAGCCAGAAATCTCATCTGTAATGACATAATTTTTGTATAAGATAATGTTACTCCAGGAAGTATAGTATACAGGAAAATAAAATAAATACAGTGTTGTGAGTAGGGACATAAGAAGGCATCTTTTTTTCTCTCATTTCACCTTGTATTTGTCAAATGCAGGGCTGTTTTCATTCTGATGCAATTCATCTTTCACCAAAAACTTTGTTGTCTCAATGTTCACTGTGTAGAAATTAGGTATAAATTACCTAAGTTATGTTGCCATAATGTTCTTCCACCCCATTCAGGTCAATGCAGAGGAAGTGCAATACAGATGTTGAGGGGGGACCCCATAATCAATTTTGATTATTTGAACTGAAAGCAACAACAGCAAATACCACAACTGAATTCAGTGGAATGATTTTCATTCCAAACATGGGATGTGTAAGCAAACATTAGCAGTTTCTGCTTCCATTTCTGTTTTCTTCAAAATTTCTCCAGTATCCTAGTTATGAGCTATGTGTTCTCTTTGCTCTTTTCCAGGATTAATTGAGTGTGATAGAATATCCCTTTCTTTCAGTAAGTTGCACTCTGTAGTTGAGGGTTTCTCACAAGAAATTCCTGAACCAAATAAGGATAACAGAATGTATTTAGGTCTGGCCATGTCATCTCATGGTTATGTTAATTCAGAGTAGGCTACTTGTATTTGTAATTTTTTAGTTAGAATGATTGTGGCTATGTTTGTATCATAGCAATTATATTGACCCTCAGCTTAGTTTCTAATTGAACATGATAGATTTTAGATCTTAAAAAACAAACAAACCAGAAAATGTTCCCCTCAGTATATAAACATGCATCTTCTGAGGCTAAACATAACCCATGAATGGAGACACACACAAAAGAATTAATATACTAAGTTTCAATAGCTTTGAAGATTATATGAAGAGAATGTGGAAGCCAATGAGATTAATCATAAACATAGAGATTGGGTAAGTAAAATTTGGCCAACAATGCAGCTAAATAAATTAAGTGAAATTGTCAGACTGAGAGATCTGGAACAGCAACAATTTAGAATCAAGTAGCAACTTTTTATTATTAATAATAGTTTTGTTCAAGATTTACACATTTATTTTAATATCTAACAATTCCTTTAAAATTTTTCATCTCTATGCCCCATAAATAATTAAACTAACTCAACATTTGTTTTTCTTTTTATTCTATTATGAATTTAGACAACCTATTACAATAAATAGTTTTGGAAGACTGGATATAATTTTATTTGGTTTCCAATTAATTGAATATTAACTGTTCATTATAATTTAAAACATTGGCATTTTGATTAAATGAATTAAACTTATTTATAACGTGTATCAATTGTGTTATGTGATCATAATATTCAGGATGAGCAGTATGAATTAGGTGCATGGAAGCGTCTTGAAGCGAATTGAAGTGTGTGAACTAAGAAAGAAAAATGGCAAAACAATGCAAGAAATAATAGCAATCTAAGGATAGGAAAAATAATAGATTTTGAAAATATGAAGATGGAGGTGCTGAGAGGGGAAAATAAAGAAATAAACCAGTGCCAACATCAATATTGGAAGCTTGTAAAATGAAAAAGGCAATAGTGATACTGAGAAAATAAAAAGGGAAAGATATGTTAAGGGGTGGGGGAACAGTATGATTTTAGAAAAGTTAAACTGAGGGGAAGGTAGGATTAAAACATTGTGGCTGAAAGCTGTAAGCATAAAGGTAATGCAGAATAGCTCCGTTGGTAGAGTATGAGGCTCTTAATCTCAAGGTCAGGGGTTCGAGCCCCACCTTGGGCAAAAAATCCCTGCATTGCAGACAGAAGAACTAGATGACCCCTGAGGTCCCTTCGAACTCTGCAGTTCTATGATTCCATAGGAGACCCCAAATTGAGTCTTGAGGCTCATATAAGGGAAAGAGGAAGGAAGAGGCCAAGTAAAAGAATCTATAGTGCCTGCATTAGGTTCTTATAAATAATATGTAGTATTAGTAGTTTAGTAATAATAGAGCGGCAGGTGAGTTAAGCTTGAAACCATGAGAAAACCGAACTTTTGAAGAATGTGACTGACAGTGTCAAAAGCAGAAGACATTTTGAGGAGGAGCAGAACAGAGATGTCTTGAAATTCGGCCTGAAGAAGATTATTTGAAATTCAAGCCAGACTGCTTTTTAGTTGAATATACAGAGCAAAACTCTGATTGAAAAGGATTGAAAAGAGAGTGACAGAAAAATCTGAGTGAGAGACTTGAAATAACATGTTCTTTGAACTCAGGAAGAAAGGGAAGGACAAATGGGTGAGAAATAAATGTGAATACCTGCTCTGCCATTGAAACATCATTCCAGTATAGATATAACATCAGAATTTGTTGTTTTCAGTATACTAAATGATTTGGTTATAGTTAAGGAAAAAATGGGTAAATCTTTTTTATTTGAATCAATGGAACTTAAATTCTTTAATCTCACAAATCCCAGTGAATTTGGGTTACAGGTAGGTAGCCGTGTTGGTCTGAGTCGAAGCAAAGTAAAAAAATTCCTTCAGTAGCACCTTAAAGACCAACTAAGTTTTTATTTTGGTATGGTCTTAACTTTACCTGGAAAATGCTCTTATTTCTGACATTTTGAAAGAGAAAATTTTCTCTTTCCATTATTATTATTTTATTACATTATGCGTAATGCTGTGCACAGTCCCATCATCCAGCTTCCCTGCTCAGAGGGCAGTCGCTCCAGTCTTTTCATCACTTTGGTTGCCCTTTCTGCACCTTTCCCATCCCTATCATACCTTTTTGAGATGTGGATGACCAGAAGTATATAATGGTTTCCTCTCCTAATTATTCCTGACACAGAGTTCACTTATTCCACAGCTGCCACACACTAGGTCAACATGTTCATCAAGCCCCATGACAGCCCCATTATCTGCTTTCTGGTCAGTCACTGCCAATTCAGATTTATTTATTTATTTATTTCTACCTACCTTTCGGCAGCAGGGATCAGGTAAGGGTACAGCAATTTAAAATTCAGAATTATAAACAGTTAAAATAAACTGCAGCCACAGGAACAGCCACAGGGAAGTTAATATTTACTTGCCCCTGTGTGCATCATTTTACACTTGAATCATATTTGCTGTTTTAATGCCATTAAACCCAGTTTGGAGAAATTCTTTTTTTGTTTTCCTACCCCAATTTTGTGGGTGGCATCAGTGTTTGGCTACCTTGCTGTTCATCCCAACTCCAGATAATCCGTGAACAAATTAAATCTAAAAAAAGGGCCTACTAATACCTATCCTTAGAGTTGGATTCCCATTTTAGAAATGTTGAAGGAATCATAAGCTTCCAATGGGAATCAGGGTATCACCCTCCCATCATTTACTATGAAGATGTAGCATATACAGTATATATTTGTTCCTTCAAAGTTAACGTTTTCGATATTCTTCTCTTTCATGTCTTTATTCAGATTTGATGTATGTAGGCAACATATTAATCGCTGCTACAAAAAATGGTTTGTAAAAGCATTCTGAATACGTAAGTGTTGAAGCACCAAAACATAGCATTGTGAAAATTAGGGAACACCAAATGTGATCTGTCAGCCACTCTACTGGAAAGAGAACATTCAGAAGTCACAGGTCAAGGAAATAAGGTTGCTAGGCCATTTCCAGAAACCATTTCTATTCATTATACCAGTTGGAAATTTACAAATTTGTTCTCAAGGTCCACTTTAAATAATTGCAAAGTTTAGAAACGGAATGAATGAATCCCAGAATAGATGTAAGGTTGTTCGTTCAATCCAAGGGAAGGCCAAAAGAATCTCAAAGCACAGAAGTATATCTGAAAGTACATATCTTTATTTAGCTATAATGGTTTATTAGAAGAGGAATAGGCAGATCAAAGGAAAAATGAAGATAAAATTGTCACTTCATATTTTTACATTTACAATATGCTGAGAGCAAGGAAGAACTATTTGTCAGTAATGTCATTTGCCTGGGATTCTGTAATGAAGAGTGTGAATAGGAACATTTCATTTTCCTCTGTATGCAAGTTATTATTCATCAGTGGACACAAACAGAAATATGCTTGTGCAGAGACTAGAGTGTTTATTGGTCAGAATATTCTAAGCCTACTTTACCATTTATATTCCATAATAATTAACATGCTGAACATTTCCATGCCAGTAGCATACCTGTATATTTTAAATATCTTGCAGTAGAATGGATGTCTTCACATGCAGTTCATGTGGTGAGAACCTTATATAATTTTATATGGTCGCCACTTACCCACATGGTAAGAAGTTTCAAAAGCATAATTACAAGGCATATTTTCACTGGATGAACCTACCTGAGTTATGCAGTTTCTGCAATATTTGCTTTATTTACAAATACATGAACAGCAAAGAACTTTTTTTTTTTGGAACCAAGCTGGCACTGCTGCGGCAGGCAACAAATCTGTTAACCCTATAGCTGAATTCCAGAAATACCGTCTACACACCAAAAATTATACCATATCAGCCATTCTATAGCTCATGTGCCCCCCCCCCCCCCCGTGTGGGGCAGTCTGCTGTTTTCTCTCTAGCCAGAGGGTATAACTTTTTGAACATGGTAGGTCTTACATTCAAAGACTGGGTAAGGATTCTGAGCTATCAAGCTTCTTCTGTTAAATCCCTTGCTCCCATCAGGCAACAATTTATACAAAATCATAGTGGTAGATTGACATAGCAATTAAAAAGGCCCAAATAATCATATTACAGTGAAATATGCAGTCCTTACAGTGCTGTTTTTCAACTGCAGTTTCCAGTGCTTGCTTTGTTAATCTTTATTCATGTGTAGAAAGTGGCAACATTCGTACACCATGTTAAACAGTAGTGGTTGGTTAATGAGTCGTTTACCATGAACATGGCGATCACTCAGGCTTTTCTCCAACAAACAATGGTTGGGAAGCCAAGAACAAACATTGGCTTCATATTGTGATTTGTTTGGAGCACAGGAAACTCAATTCCAGGTTCAGAGATAACACTAAGCCAGGGATCATGGTGGAGGAGGAGAACTAAACACGAACCACTAAGCAGAAGCCATCTGAACATCACAAACCATAGTTAATGCACAAAAGTAGTAATGAGTTCTTCAATTATCTGTATAAGCACATCTTTAAAAAGTATTAGACGTGTGACAACAGCATTAAGAAGGGATTCCCCGTTCTTTTCTTTTTACTAACACACCCTAGCAGTCATCAAACATTCATTGTTGTTGTTTTTTTTAAATGCCTACTTGCAATAATATTAAGTTAGTTCCTAGAGACTATGGGGAGTGGGCACAAGTTATTTCCATGGATGTGAAGACAAATATTCAGCCAGGGATTTTATAAAGCAGTGATTAATACAAAGTGACAGCTCTTCATTCTCGTCCTCCTCTTTAGAGCTAAAGTTGGAGTGCAAATGCAACCTCTGAACAGCAAAACAAACAACCCACCCCAAACATGATACAAAAACTAGGAGTTCTTTGAGCATTCACCTCACTTCTGCTTCAGGACTGGCATCTGCTTCTCATTGCTACCTACATTTCAACATGATGTGCTAAGATGCTGTCCACTTGTGCTACGCAACAAAGCCAGGTGGTCGCATTTCTTCACATTACACCAAAAGATAGCCAACAATGCAAACTGTATTTTGTTAGTATCAACTTCATCCATTTCTTGCTGTATATCAGATCCAATTCAAAATAACTGTTGGGAGTGCCTCCCCCCACTCTTCAAGTGCTCGAAAATGGATGAACTTTCTTATCTTAGTTCAAACCTCACCTCAGGCAGAGACCAAGCTAGGAAATGTCACTATGGAAGATGACTGCTTCAGAAAATGATGAGTGACAGAAATCATAGAAATGCAGTTTTGTGCGTCAGTAAAATATAATAAAGGCAACCTACACTTTTTATTCTGGATCTTGTGTGCAGTGTTTTACATACATTATCATGCAGCACTTGGATAACGCAGGGTGGCTGTTTCTGTCATTTCTCATCAGTGCCAGAAAACAGCTTTATATTATGCAATCATGAAACTGAACACTAGCTGTATTCCAAAAAAATGTTTTCATTAAAGTCCTATTATGTTCTGGAAAATATTTAGTTATAAATGCACTTCAATGATCATTTTAATTCTAATGCTATTTAAATATCTGGGCAATGGATTTACTTAGTTACCCCTTTCTTAGCAAAGTTTCCCTTGATCATATGAAAGAAGCATGATTGGAGAGAACAACAGAAAATTGTAAGTTTTCAGAATACTGGCGACATCTGTTAGCAGAACGCTACAGCTGTGCTATGAAAAGACAATCGGAACCTCGTTGTTAGTGCTTCTCAAAATAAAACTATTTCACAAAGTGTTTCAGCACATACTGTTGATGGAAATGTGCTATTGTGAAATGAAAATATTGTGGTGCCACCAAATACCAGAAAGCAAGCTACTTAGAAGATTTTTTAGCCCAAGGGGGGAAAGAGGTACACAAAATTTCAAGCAGTAGTTCCTCAACTCACCCCCCTCCATGGACCACGTGAAAATTACTGAGGGTCTTGGCAGACGACTGTGATTTTTCTGTCTGTTGTAACAATTGCAATGCACCATTGTTAGATGCTGTATGATTTTTAATTGTATTTTTATTGCTTCTTCTATTTCTTATCTATTCCATTTTCTTATGTTACAGCTTGAATTCCTTAGAATCCAAATTGTAATACAAAAATAAACAACATAAGAAATAACAGAAGCAATAAAAAATATTTAATTTGATAGATGTGCCAACTCCCACCTTCAACTACCAATTCACAGACAATATGCAGACCACCTGAATTAAAGTTCCAGGCCAGTGGTGGTTTGTGGACCACAGTTTAGGAACCCCGATCTAAAGCATTAAAAATATTAACATCTGCATCATACCTGGGTAAAGCCAACAGAGTTTATCTATCTTCTAAAACAACCCATTGCATTCCATTCTGAACTGAGACTGTATATATATTGAACTCAGGAACAACAGATTGCTGTCTGTGGTACATGTGAGGCCTTTCTCTGCTGGCAGATGAGGAAGAGAAAAGAGCTAATGTAGAGCAGTGTACTTTTTCATTCACTGCAGTTGACCATGCAAGGACCTTGCCAGGCTGCTTGTGAGCCTCACTACACTGATTTCAAGCCCAGGAAAAGCTTCAAGTGCTGGCCTGCTCTTGAGGACTTCCCCACACAATCAAACTCATATAATAACTGCTAGGGATGCTGTCAGTGCTAGCCCTGCCATGAGCAACTGCTTTGGGTGGCAGGCGCTGAGGGCTGGAGAGCAGACAGATTTGTGTGAACCCCTGGATGCAGTGAAGGACTCTTTCCCATTGTCACTGTTAAAGTAAAAATAAACTGCCGCTTCATTTGGCGTTGCTCATGATTAACTGTGCTGGAAAAGCAAAGGTTTGCAAAAATGTGTTTCTCAAGAAAAAGCAATGACTTGATGGTGTTATAATTAAGCCATTTATGTCTTGTTTTGGTTTTTTAAAATCAGATTGGGAGTTTGCTGTGTGTGATTTTCCTAGGGAGTGAGGCGCAAAAGCTAAGTCTGCACATTTCAGTTAGAACCATGTATAGTAGTGGGGGTGTGTGTGTCACTGATCACTGGGACCATTGTGTGGAAAGAACGGTGCTTAACTTTTCCCTACTGCTTTCCTGTTGAAAATCCCCCCTCCCAAATGCTACTATTTGCAGGTGCAGAAACAAATAGGGTGTTCAATAGGGTTTCAAAAGTTAAAGGGGTATGCAGTGCAGTTCAAGAAGGATATAAAGATACTCAAACATGTCCAGAGAATGACAAGTCCTGTGAGGAAAGCCTGAAGGAATATAGGATTAATGGGATGGTGATTCAGTGAAGAAGGGTCTCCTGTGCTCTTTAATACTGAACTGCCATTAATGATTTATAATGTGCCATTCCTATCAGATCAACTTCAACATAAAAGCCAAAATACTACCAGTAAAAAAGAGGAAAGGAATTGTACAGCATGGCATTTCAGAGGACAGTGAGTGTGCCGAGCAGTTAATGAGACGTAATAGCTTCCTTTTGAAAAGGAGACAAGTTGTTTTAATCAAAAAGGTCATGCATGTCAGATAACATTATTGTTTTCGATGTTAGCTTGACTTAACCTCAATCTGTGGGAATTAGTTTTCAGCGTACATTACTAATAGAAAATAAATTTGTCTGGAGATGTTGGTAGAAGTGATTTTGCTGAAGCTGTGATGTCAATAAAGAATAAAAAAGTATTGGCATCAAATTTTAAATTAATAGAAAATTTTGTCCATTGCTAAAGTTCCTAGAGACAAGCAAGTATTAAATATGCAACATGGAAATGACTACACACCCACCCACCCACCCACCCACACCAGAGAGGAATGGCTTGAAGTTTCAAGGCAGCCCCCTTGAAGTCAAGTTCCTTTATGTTCCAACAACTTTATGTTGTTCTCCATAATTACAGGCAACACAAAACTGGCTTACGGGTGGCTAAGGGGGCTAAAGGTTTTTTGTGAGGTCTCCCCCCTGTCTCCCAGCAGTTGCTATTTGGTAGTTGCCTGAATTGGTTTTTGAGGACAGAAGAGAGAAGTGGGAAGCTAAAACATGACTAAAATTCACAGGTTCATTGGATCGAGAATCCATCTATTCACATCCCTCTAAGATTTGAAGTGAGGTCAGCATCATGCTTGGTGACTGTAAAGAAAGATGACAAAGTATAAGATGGCAAACTGTTGCCTCCAAAAACTGATGCACTGATTCTTATCATTACTTAGGAAAGATTGTGGATGTACGTTCCATTCTATAGTCTCCTTTGCTGATGCTTTAATCTTTGCCACCCCCTACCTGTTATAGTTCACTCAAGTGAAAACTGGCAGGTTCTTTCTAATTTTATTTCTTTCCTTCCTTTATCTAGGGTTTTTCTCCCCTCTTGGAAAGGAAATTGAATCAAGATATTTTTGGCTCTGAGCAATGTAATCCAGTTTACAAAATGAAGCCTAGTTAAAGTATTGGGAACTAGAAATGAATGCCCATATTGAAGAAAGTCAGGCATAGGTCACATTGGCTTATAAAAAAAGATATGAGTATACTGGATACAGTATTGCATTTTTTAAAATGAAAACGTAAATATGATAAATGAATGTGAACAGTACCTTTGACTGTAGTTCTGGGTTTGGGTGGCAGCAAGGATCAGAAGAGTGGGACAGCTGTATCTCTTTTCTAAAGAACTGTGGAACTTTAAAAATCTTTCCCTGTATTATTCTTGAGGATGGAATTTGTCATTTTACAGCAGGCTTCCTCAAGCTAGAATTGTTGTTTTGAGACTACAATTCTCACCATCCCTGACCACTGGTCCTGCTAGCTAGGGATCATGGGAGTATAGGCCAAAAACATCTGGAGTGCCCAGGTTGAGGAAGCCTGTTTTACAGTAACAGAGGTTAATGAACAAGAAAAGGTTGTGAATATTGATGAGTTATTAAGTGGCAGCATGGTAAATGTGAGTTTACTTGCAAACTGGGTGCCACACTCTTTATAGGCTTATTCTACTTTCACTCAACACACCAGTTTAGTAGTTTAATTTGCTCCTGAACTGACAGCTGAACAGTAATACAAACACCTTGGACAATCCCGATCAAACACAGATCAATGCCAGGTCACATATTCCAAGGTAATAAATCTGGATTGTAGTGCTTTACTCAGCTATTTATGAGGGGAGGGGAAAGAACTTTAAAGATGAATTATACAAATCAATTGTGAAGCCTCATATAGTAGAGAAAATGGCCAAATGGCTCTTGACACAGAATCAGTGGCTTCAGACCAACCAGGCAATTGGTACTGAATTATATTAAGATGAAGTCTTGTTCTGATACAAGTAATTGCATATCCAGGGTACAGGTCCACTATATCTTATTCATGTCCCACCCATGCCTGCTGATAATATGGAAGCTATGTAATGTTAGGTGTTTTGTTTTGTTTTAAAAATAATAATCACTGCATATGTGAATATATCCTCATAGTAGAAACAATAATATAATAAAAGTGTATGTCTGAAATCCCAGACTTTTCTTTTGTGTGAGAATATCAGGAAATAATTTCTAAATGTCCTCAACATGTTGAAATGTTATTCACTGGGGATTAGGAAGACAGAGACAAAGAGCAGGCCACAACTGATAACCTGATGCCTCAAATGAGCATAGGGACATGCTGCTGAATCCTAACTTGGCTGCAAGTGATGGAATAGCACTGTAGGATGCCTAGTTAAAAGCAACTTCAGCAATGAGTCTTATGATTCTGTGGTCATGCTTGGTCTTTGGAGGTTGTTAGCAAGGCATCCTGGGGCTTAGATGGAGTTAGCTGGTGCACAGTTCTTTACTTTTAAAAAGCAGGTGTGTCTATAAAGGTGCACAGAGTGGTGGCACCCATTTCATACCTTCAAAAAATTGGCGAGGAGCATTACACTGTGGAGCAGGAACCTTGGCAACACAGGATTCCAGGTCGTAGGAAAGCTTATATACACATTCAATCAACCCCTTCTCAGACCTCTCAACTCAACATGGGAAGCTCAGGGCTGGAGTAGGTGTCCTCAACTACCACTCCTGTGTTTAAACCCTTACTCCATTTTTTTTGAATGTACAAGTAGGACCATGGGCACACGCTGATGTAATTCTACTCAACCAGTGTTATGTTTGTTTAAAGTGCTTGTCAATCCAGATTATTCACACAGGCTATCTATTTTAGGGCTTTATGAACACTCCCCCCCCCACACTTTCCAGGCACTGGTCCACACTTTCAAGCTCAGTGCACTCCCCACCATACCCCACCCCCACCCCGCTGGAGCTTTCCCCTCAAAAACCATAGCTGCCAAGTTTTCCCTTTTCTCGCGAGGAAGCCTATTCAGCATAAGGGAAAATCCCTGTAAAAAAGGGATAACTTGGCAGCTATGTCAAAAACCCACTCTTTAAAGCTGAAGTGCAACAATGACCGTTTCCCCAACATAAAAGGGGAGGCGCATTTTGCGCAGTCACGTGCAGCCCCCCTCGGATCCCTGAGGCAGTTCTGGAAGTTTGGAAGCTGGCACTGCCTACCTGAGGCTGGAGGCTGGAGTCGCCGCCCACTCAGTTAGCCGACCAATCCAGCCAAGGGGAGGCGTGCCAGGGGGATTGGCCAGGTAGGATCAGGTAGGCTTACCTGCACACAAAGAAGAGGAGCCATTCTTGGGAAGCAGCCGACAGAGTCAGAGCTTTCCCACCCTCCACTCCCTAATTTTATGCTTGCTTTACAGGTTATTTACTTCCACAGGCTGCTTGCTTTACAGGTTTTTACTTCCACAGACGTACATGCATGCAGGCGCTGCTACGACAGGCTGCTGTTAAAGGGCTGGAAAGGAATTTCCCTGCATTGGCAGGTTCCGTCTTTCCCGTAGCAATTCGTCACAACTTTGGCGGATGCAGGCCTTGGGCAGAATCCTTTAGTCATTTACATAAAGGGGAGGGGCGTGGGGGCGGTGGCCCCCCCGCCCTATTGCGGCGGCGATAACAGGGTTCCCGTAAATGGGGCACCGGGGGGGGGGGATTTGGCGATGCCAATTGGCTCTTATTGCCCTCCCCTTCCAGTGGTGGCGATCGAGGGGGGTGGGCTATCTGCTTGAACATATGTTCTCCAGAGTTAGCCCAACCCCCCCCACATGCTGGACAACCCTGAAGATCACCCCACCCCGGCTGGGGGCTGGGAGGGGTATACGCCCAATGCCTGCACCAAGGTCTTCCTACATCTGAATTTTAATAAAGTTGTGGCCACTTTTAATCCCATAAAACGTGGTCTTGTGTCATTATTCCGCTTGGGGCTGCCCTGGGGACTGGGGGGGGGGACTCCGCCTGACTGCGCAAACTGCAGTTGGGGTTTTCTGCTGCTTGCCATTTGCTCCAGTTTAGCGGTCAAGAGCAGGTTTTCATGGGGAAAGCTCCAGAGCAATAAATAAATAAATTAAAAGTTACTCAGACACAGAACTTTAAAGTGTGGACCATGACTGGAAAGCACGGAAGTAAGGTACGTGTGGATAATATGTAAACCATATAATGTGGGTAGTGGCAAAGCTGCTAACTCTTGTTGAAGGAAATCACACATGCTAAGCATGTAACATAATTGTTGTTAAAGTTATTGTTACGACCTCTACTACTACTACTTTCTTTTTTAAAAACAACTTTGAATAATACTTCCTGGAGAAAAGTTATGTGTTATTAGGTAGCCTGCTTTCAGCATTTTAGATGTTAGCCTACTCTACTCAATGAAGTTATTGGTTCACATGCTTTGAATAATACCTGAATTCAGTTCCTCCACTTCCCCCTAATGCTGGTCCAGTTACATTACTTTTTACTTATTTCTCACTTGCTCCCACATATGTCAGCTTGCCTTTCTGTATCACAACAGTGTGCTTCAACTAAGGAGGCAGCCATCCATACTTCATACAGTCAAGGGCCCATTTGTAATTAGGATCAAAGTCCTGCTTAGAAGAATCAGTCAGCAATGCTTCAGTTCTAATAGAATGAGCATATAAATCCATAGGATTCATTAGCCTTTAAGGCATCTGAAATTAATTGGGTACCATACTGGAGATGCAGATTATCTGTTGCTTTAAAATGGCTGAAGCATTCTTTAGAGTGATCCAATTATCCAAGATATTCAGATAAGTTTTAAACACGAAACAGAGCATATGGCCATCCCTGTGGGAGTTCTCTGTGGCCCTCATAATCTCTTTCCATATGACATGTGTCAGTTTAAGTGAGTTGCCATCTGTATATTAGATAGCAGTGAAGTATACCATTTACATAGCTATACCATTTTCTTGTACAAATGAAAACCCACATGCAGGTTGTTGCTCGCCTGGTGTAAGTAGCATTTGCAACCATCTTAGACAAATGGGAATGACATCCACCCCACCTCCCTCAAGTTTTCCCTTTTATAGTGGACTTTCTGTTGCCTGAAAAAAAGAAGAGGAAAACTTTTCTGAATGAAAATTTCTAGCCACTGTTGCAGCAATGTAGCACATACGTCTGGATCCTAAATCACTCACTGTAAGGCGCTTATAATTTCCACCCCACCTTCCAGCTGCCCATTCCATATCCTGTACCATTCGCATGGGTCTCCAAACTCCCTATATATATATATATGCAGGCAAAAGGGTCTTCAGAGGAAAAGAGGAAAAGTTAAAGTCCTCTTCAGTGAGCATGAACACTGTTCTGTTAGTTGAAAAATAGGATCCATACCAATATTTCTTTGTAAGAGCAGTGTCCTGGCTATTTAATTGACCAGATTTTGGACCAGAAGCCTCATGATTTTAGGCTTTGTCCAAACCTAGTAAACTAACACTGCAGCTCTTTTAACATACGAGATGCATTCATGGGACATCATAAAACTACTGGGAGTGAGGCAGTGTTGATGGCTGTACTCTCAACCATACATTTTGTGAATTGACAAAAGTAGGTGCTGATGCATTGGACGTGAACTCTAGGATAATTCAGAGTCCTGCTCACATAGAAGCCTATGAGTGAACAGCATGGCCAGTGGGACCACAGTGTGTCCCTTTGCCCAGTAAGCATGTGAAGGTAAAGGCAAAGGGACCCCTGATCATTAAGTCCAGTCACGGACGACTCTGGGGTTGCGGTGCTCATCTCGCTTTACTGGCCGAGGGAGCCGGCGTTCATTCGCAGACAGCTTCCGGGTCATGTGACCAGTATGACTAAGCCACTTCTGGCAAACCAGAGCAGAGCATGGAAACGCCGTTTGCCTTCCTGTCGGAGTGGTACCTATTTATCTACTTTGCACTTTGACATGCTTTTGAACTGCTAGGTTGGCAGGAGCAGGGACAGAGCAACGGGAGCTCACACCGTCATGGGGATTCGAACTGTTGACCTCCCGATCGGCAAGCCCTAGGCTCTGTGGTTTAGACCACAGCACCACCCGCATCCATGCTTGTGCGGGTGGCGCTGTTCTCATGTTTCAAGCGCAGAGGGTGTTCCTGGCCTCTGATCCCCAGTAAGTTGCAATCTATCAGTATGGGTGTCAGTCTGTTGCTATTCTGGTAGACTGCACTTGGCTCAACCTGCCAAACACTTAACAGTTTTAGTGCTTGCCCACACCAGGGTTTACTGTTTTGTTTTGCTTTTTCAGTTGTTTGCATTTCCATTTAATTTGCACAATCCACATGATGCTATCCTCAGACAGTACCAGTTTAAATGTAGGTTTACACGATATGGCGATAATCTAAAAAAAGGGGGGCGGGACATCAAGCTCCAAACTGTTCCACTAAGTGTTGCAGATGATGTGTTTTAGGATGGTGGATTATTCATCATTTTCTGCTATTTTTCTTTTCACATCCACTAATTCCTCAGGGTTTCCATTTCTTTTCTAGCATTCTCATAACTTTTTCTGATGCAATCTGGAAAAAAGCAAAGTGCATGTGCAACTAAACTATCTATCCATGCATGTCCATATTGCAGCCTATTTCAAATGGGGGGAGAAAGTGAACTAATAAAATAATGCTCAGATGTGGACAGGCGCTTACTAGACTGTCCCTGATTAACAATATAGACGAGTGAAGGAGAACAAGACCTGAAATAGATTCTTATCTTGGGAGATAGTGACACTTTTAGCAAAACGAACTGGAATACCCAATAAATATTTTGAAATATTATGCAAATATAATGCTTTCCATTATAGGTGGTGTGTGTGTGTGTGCGCGCGCGTGTACATATACACACACTTGGTTGGTGATGCTTGTTTTTGTGCAGCTGAAGGCTCTCCATGTTTACTTATGTTTACTAAGTTCCATGGTGTTTGATAGTAGTTACTTCCAGCTGTGTATAGAATGGCAGCCTTAATAATTATTAGCCCCCTATATGTCTCTTTTCAAATGTTTAGTATTAGTATTTTGGAGGCTTTATGTTAAATATATAATATAGTAATTTAAAAGCAACCAAATTAAGAACTTCTGTAATATTAACAGTATTAATTAAATTAGATTCTGCTAGTCTATATTTGGTAACTGGATTAGATTTGATTTCATGTCTTTGAAGTTCTTCAGGAAAACCTGAAGAATGATAAATGGCAGCAATATGCTGCTGTATAAAAAATATCAGACTTGTGAAGAAAACCCTACAGAAAGCCTAGAATTCATTAATGGAGTTCCCCCCCCCTCCACCTTTCCATATAATACAGTTGCCAAAACAGCTAGCCACAACAGCTGCTAATGGATTTAATAGGGTTGACCACTGGGTTTGAATACTGGAGCATGCAGTGCCTTAAAATGAAAACTGCGTTACTACCTCAGGACAAACTGTATGAATTTTTAGCGTTCCATTATGGGACTCTCCACAGCATGGATATAATCTCTAATTCCTTGAAGACTCCATGCCGCTTTTAAGAAACGTAGAAGTCTGTTTTGGTGCAAATAAAACTCCAGTGACCTTTTCATGCAAAAGGGAGGCTTTCCATTTAGATAAGCCCTTAAAACCTGAAAAGGTTGTGGAAACTAAGGGGAATAAAAATAATGAATTCTTCGAGTGCTCAGACGAGGGATGTTTTAAGGAGCCAACCTGTCCAAAGCATTTACTGTGTGGTATGTGTGTTTCTGTCGAGTAATATCCTTTCCACAGATGAAGATTTTGAGTACAACTCATGTTTAGCTTTAAAACAACTTGCCCCATTTTAGCCACTTTGGGAGGCACTCACAATCTCCATAGGGGCAGAGGCTTATTTTGTACTACTGTAATTGTTATTTACCAGTATTTGAATAGGCTTAATGGTAGGCAATTCAATGTAGTTATCTGTGGTGATAGGGTTTTGGGGGGGGGGGGTATTTATGCTCCATCAACAGATAGAGGCCACCTTTCTTTGCTGTGGCTGCATAGAAAGAGGACTAGAGCCCTATTCTTTATCTTGTCCACGTCTGTGTAAGATAACAATGCAGAAAGCTTACTATGGTTTTAATGCAGCCTCAATGAGTGATCAGACCACAGGGAAAGGCCCTTTTTGGAAGCTATACGTAGTAGCTGGGTTCAGGTTTGGGGTCGAGGCTGGATGGTTGAGCTGTAGAAGCTTATCAAGACCAATAGAGGAGCTTACTAAAAACTGTGGTAGTCATATTGGCTGATATGAGCTTTATTCTATGTGTTTATTTTTCCTAACACAGTTCTATAATTTGAAAACTCTGCCATGATCTTGATTACATAAATAGGAATGTGCTGGAAGTGAATACTTCCCAAATGAAGCTTGCCTTATTTCCTCCTTGCTTTCATCAAAATCTTATTTGGTCATGGTGGCAGCATTCTGAGCAGTGCCTGACTAATGCTCCAAAAGTCAGGGCCCCTGAGATGCGTAACAGGGATTTCAGATGTTCTAGGAGCCACACATCCCAGATCTCCTTGTTCCTGGTGTTCTGCTAAGAAACTCACAACAAAAGGATAAGGAGCTGTGTGCCATGCAAGGTGCCTAAATCCCTACTAAATACTGGAAAGCTACACATTTTCAGATTCCTTGTTGACTTGTATATACTCTGTATCTCAGTTTACATTCACAGAGGGAGCAGAAATTTTCAGGGAAGTTGTGTTGCATTCATAGGACAGCAATCTGCCATGGACAAAATTGTACCCTTAACAAGGTAAACCTGAACTTCAATGACCTGTAAAACTCTGATACAGATAAGAAATGCCACAAAGCAGATGCTTATAGAAATAAATAAATCTTTTTTATTTTGGAAATTGATTGGGAATAAGGCTAGGACTGGGGCAGGACTATAATTTGAATAGATCCAGAGCACCAAATTGTATGAGTGTTACTGTAGCTCTGACCAAAGCCAGAAATTCAGGAGAAGAATTTGCAGCAGAATTATTTTAGGAATTCACCGTTGCTTATTCTGGATGCTGTACACCTTCGAAGATCTGACCCAAAGAGCATATAATTTGAATGTGACTGTGAGGACTGATTAGTTGAGGAGGAGGAGGAGGGAAAGTGGAACCAGTGATTTGTCCATGAGCTAGAATTTGCAATTGTATGATAAGAATCATCAACAACATGTAGTGCTCAACATCAGTTTTAATTAACATTGCTACCTTTGTCCTCTGAAACTCGGGAGATTAAAAATCTGTTCTACTAGGAAAGATGACTTTCCCAATCAGCATCTTGATTCGTAGTTAATCAAGACTGTTGGAAAATGGCAATGGCAAATAATATATATAGCAGGGACAGTGGTGGAGAATATATATAGGCATGGATCTTTCAATAGGATTTCTAATGTATACAAATATTTATAAACTAACCATGTATAAAATATCAAGGTGCTGTACAGCAAGGTAAGCATGAAAACAGTACAAAATAATATAATTATGATGAGCTCCTCTTAAGAAAAGTTAAGGAACTGAATAGGCCTCCTGGCACAAAACGGTAATCAAGAGATGCCTGAAAATTAGCAGTTAGAATGCCTGTCAAATATTTGCTAGTAGAGTAACTCACAGCATGGGATGCCCAATTTCTAATTTAAGATCAGTTGGTCATCTGAAACACAGTAGACAACTAACTTCTGGATGATCTCAGTGATAAAGCTGGGATATAAGGGCTCAGGCATTCCTTAATGGTCTCAGGTTGGTCAGGGCTTTGTATATTGATACCAGAAGCTTGAACCTGGCCTGATACCATATGGACAGCCAATTGAGATGTTTTAGCAGAGGTGTCACATGCTGTCAGCTGTCTGCCCCCATCAACAGTTTAGCTGCTGCATTCTGCACTAGCTGGAACTTCTGGGCTAGGCCCAAGGCACTGCAGTACTCCAGTCTTCAACATAGCTGCCAAGTTCTCCCTTTTTTAAAGGGAAATTCCCTTATGCTGAATAGGCTTCCTCATGAGAAAAGGGAAAATTTGGCAGCTATGGTCTTCAAGTTACTAATGCATGGACTCCAGTGGTCAGGCTAAATGCAGCCATAACACATACCAGATAAAGTTGGGGCATCTGAAGACAAATATGTTTCTAGTAGTACTCTACATACATGGTCTTTCAGAGGGTGTGTACTCCCATACAGAACAGGCAGTTGACCCGTCTTCCAGACATGGGAACCACCTACTGCTGGAGCTTCTCAAGATGCAGCTCACTTTATCCAGTCCACCACTGTATTCTGGCACTTGTCCAAGCCTTGAAGAGCCTCTGCTGATTCAGGTATTATGGAGAAACAGAGATACATGGCAGCAGCATACTGATGACACTGTGCTGCAAAATCCCTAAGGACTACTCTCAATGACTTTATGCACATCTACTAAGAAAACTTAAGAAAGTTCATGGTATGAAAGCTTCTCTCCTCATTCCCTCCTTCGCCAGCAACCACCTTCACTCCCTCAAAAGCCTCCTCACTCCCTCAAAAGCCTCCCTGGAGTGTCAGAGGGCCTCTAGCCAATTTGGATGATTCTTTTCTAGTCCAGCATCCCTCCCAATCTCATCCTGTAATATTTAGGAGAGTCCTCAACCTTGGTAAAGGTTTTCAGAAAGTTACACTCCCTTGGGTAAATATAAACATGCCTGTGTATCTAATTACTCTGATGTTTCCTGAACTGGACATGCATTAATGATGTTTTGGTGGTTTGGGGGGGGAGTGTTGGGGGGAATTATGCCATCAGAATAGAATTAACATATGTGAATAATTGACATAACCATGAGCATGAACTGAGAACCCAAGAAGGCTTATGTTATGCATTTATAAGCACACGCCATAGGTGAAAGCTTACATTATGACCAGGCCATTAGTGAACTTTGGACTGATTGAATTCTACTCCAAGTTTACAGCAATATGAGGAGATTTGAGGTCCCAGCTGAGAGCTTTAAAGTGGGTTAAGGTAATCAAATTATTGTAGTTCTATTTGAAGGTACAAGAGAGTGAAAGAACAACACTTTGTTCTGCTGAAAGTGAAGGATTACACTGGAAGCATACTTAGCTCAAACAAAGTCCTCATTCTGTCCTGTTTAACAAGTAAAACATAGAAAATCTCTTTTCCCCCCCAATCCTGTTCCCCAGATAATTTATTTGTATTTATAGTTGTTGTTTTTTAACTTGGTGCTATTTGTTCAGTTAAGAAGACATTCAGAAAATGGAAAAGAATAATTAGCACCAGGTTGCATCTTGTATTGCTCTTCCAGGGCATTTGATCCAGCATAAATCTCCAGTAATTGAAGGGGGAAGATGATTTTCACAAATTGTTCCGGTACTGCCTTTCACATTGTACTGCTTGTTCTGCCAACCATCCTGAGCAGAAGAGGAGCTAGAGATGGAAGGGGAGGAATCTGTTAGCATTGGTCTCCACTTGATCAAAAGTCCTTCCACAAGTGGAAGGACATTATTAACTACAACTCTTAGTACACAGGTTGCCAACGCAGGACCCATGCGCACCAGTGCACCTGCTGAAGACTTGTATGATTTTTTTGAAAGCTCTCAGGAAAATCCCTCTCCCAAAAAACAAATCAATTCACAAGACACTGTATTACTGTTTGCCTGTTCTGGCTAGATTTCCTCCCAGATTGAGCACATGCTCTTAAATATAATTGGATAGCAGGATTGGACTCCCTTCCTCCTGTATGTTCAGAACTTTTGAGTGCTCTGGTGGCTGAGTACCTTCATTTCCTTTGATGGTGGTAGTAGTTGATGAAAGAGCCTGATTGGAGGCAGCTGGCGTTGTCTGACTGATTTGGGTGGCAACTGGCAACAGATTGGGTTATTTTCCATTATCCCAGCCTTGCTATGTGCTCAATGGATCCCCACATCATAGCCAAGTTATGATACGCCACTTCTTGCAACAGCCATTGTGAGGCTCATGTCCACAGTATTCTCTCAAATATCCAAATGTGTGCCTGGGCTCCAAAAGGTTGGCAACCAGAGCCTTAGTATTCCCTCTTCCTGTTTTATTACAGTCTTGCATTGTGTTAATAATTGAAGCTATAGAGGAATACAGTACTGTATAACCTTTCAGTGCGTGTTTCTGCACCGACCTTTTACATCAGTTAACACTAATCTCTGTTTGTCACACATCTAGAAAAGCTTTCCCCAGCTAGGATCTATTGCAAATAGTGGAGTCAGAACAAATCCTCATCAATTTCTAAGCAGAGAAACATTGCTTCCCTTATGTCAGAGAAAGCAGCAAGGAAGCTTCAGAGGGAATGGCCTTTTAAAGGCCCCGTTGCTCTGTCTTTGTCTGAAGCAACAAAGTTGACTTCTGATTTAAAGTGTCAAGGTGCTCATTCTTGTGCAGTCTTTTCCTGAAACTGAAAAGGAGTAAATATATAGTTGCTTTTTACACAGGTATTTCAATGTATATATTTGCTTCTTACACAGGTATTTATGTCTTTGTCCCGTTCAGCCTATAAGTGAAGGCCATAGCTGCCAAGTTTTCCCTTTTCTTGCGAGGAAGCCTATTCAGCATAAGGGAAAATCCCTTTAAAAAAGGGATAACTTGGCAGCTATGACTAAGGCTCCTAAATTTTAAAGCAGTTGGTTTACAAAAGTGTTTGCTGTTGTTGTTTAATCATTTAGTCATGTCCGACTCTTCGTGACCCCATGGACCATAGCACACACTAGTGTTAGTGAACTTTATAGCACTACTTCATGTTGTCTGCTGACACTTGACTATGGAATTTGGGCTCCACACAGGTGTTGGCAACTAAACAAGTTTATTAACAGTGTCCTGTCCGTGATCTCACTCCAGACCTGTAGCAGTATTCCTCTTAGTCCATGTAAAGAGTGGAGGGGCAGGGGGGGGATACATCTAGCTTGGATTTAGGGGGGTGGTACACAGTTCATTCAGGGTGCCTAAACTAGGGATTAATGAATCTGCCAGTTTTTATTTTTCTGTTTCTCATTTTTCCATGCTTAGGTTCAGTTCACTACATTTCCACATCAGTTTCTGAATTTTTTAAGACATTATTTTGCAAAATTGAGAGCATGTAGCCTGCATTTCTCCTAACACAACATATTTTACTAGAAAATTTCCCTAGGATAATGAGCCCTTGTATGCCTGCCAGGACTTGCTTGTTGTTGCAACCAGTCATGGGTGAGCAAGGGTGTGTGGCTTGGGAGTGAACCAGAGGATGCAAAATGGTAATATCTCTTTATTGATATTAGATCCAATTGGCTCTTATCAGGAAAGTAATACTAAACATACAAACCTGATAATGATAGAATTCTGTTTGAGCTACTTTTCAGCACATATTAATTACAGCCTGCAAACATGCATTTGACATTAAGAGTAACAACTTCACAGCAAGGGATGAGGCTTTCAGGCAGGCTTGAAGCCCATTTCGTTTCATTAAAAATTATTCTCAGATGGCCTGGTGACTGTTGTAGGATGATACTAAGGGGACATGGCTACAGCCACCTTCTCTGTTGTTACTGTAGAGAGGGTGGGTGTGTATCAAAGATTTGCTTTACAGTTACAAACCTCTCTAGTATTTTATATAAAATTTAAATTATAATATATACTAATTTACAGCTGTGAATTTCAAGGAGATTCCCACTGAGACAATTCACAGTCTTTCAATATGAGAGCCCTAGAGAAACTGAGAATACCACTTTGAAGTGCCATCTAATTCAGAACTCTCTCAAAAATCAAAAATCCTATTTTGCAACATTCCTAGATCTTCCTTCTCAAAATTACCCTGAACAGCACAAACAGAAGTGTGTTGTAGCTATACCATTATGAAATATGTTCCTTACATAGTCCCTTTCACATACCATATAGATGACTTTGTGGGATAACAATCCTTCTGTATATACTTATGTGAACCAGGTGCTTAATGTTGCTCTCTCTCTAATTTCTTAAGACCTGGTTTAAATGGAAAGTGAAAAGACTCAGAGCAGATGGCAATGCATTTCCATACCTGCTCTTCACTGTGAGGTCATCAGGGTGGGTTGCAATAATTTTAAAATGCAATATTAAATATATATATATATACGGCCAAGAGAATAGGGTAGTCCTAAGACGTGTGTGTGTGTGTGTGTGTGTGTGTGTGAGAGAGAGAGAGAGAGAGAGAGATGTCTTAAACACATAATAAAAGTGACATAATGAAAATGCCAGGTGAACCTCTTAGGGGAGAAAATTCCACAGCTTTGGGGCTGCCATTGAGAACGCCATTTGGTGCACTCCCCCAACACCCAAATTTCAGAGGACAGTGGACCTCAGGGCCTGTTCCTTCCAGGGGAGTGCAACCCTGTCCAGAATATCTATCAGCTTATCTCTCCATCTCCTGGATTCTAGAACTTGGAACACAAAACACCTCTATCTTTTTAGGATTCAGCTTAAATATATCAGCCCACATCACCACCACCATGTTTGATTTAACACTTCAGCTGCCTTGCCTGTTTCAGATGGAACAGAGACATAAAGCTAGATAAATGTTCCATCCACTGTGAGTAGAGCTTCTGCTAGAAAAGTGCGTTAAGGATTTCAGTTACACAAAACAAAGCGCAGAGGGATTGAACTCATGGTGGATACTTTAGACTTTTCAAAATAAGAAAACTTTTCTGAGGACAGTAGCAGATAATTGTTTGGAAACCATTCTTAGTATGGCTAGGGTTGTGAAAAAATTAGGACTAAGCTGTTTAAAACAACAACCAATCCTTTAGGTCAGCATCCTCAGATGGTTCCCTGCTAAAAAAAATGATAAAAAGTAAATAAATCACAAATTGGTATTAACTGATTGACACTATTCCATGTGGGTGCATTGTGGGTACAATTACTAGGCCGGACAAAAAATGAGGGACAAGAGTTGATGACCGGAAGATAGACAGATGACAAAAATATACATCTCAAGACAAACGTGTTTTGCTGTCTCCCAAAAGAGAGGTTTGACACTGTAAATATCAGTATTGCAAGCAAGCTAGCACCATCAAAAGGATCACAGGAGAATTACTGTACCTAAGAACCTCATCAAGTTTTTCATGGCAATTGGAAAACAGCCTCTTTAAATGAGCATAAGACCTCTGTCTTATGTTCTGTTATGTTCTCTTTCCATGTAGCTAGTAGAGGCCCCTTGCAGAATCCTGATGAGAAGCTTTCTTTAATTTGACTTTCCAGTCACTGCTGGGATCACTCAACATTCTGTTCCCTGCAGGAAGTCAATGTCACCAACCACTGCCTTGGGGAGGGTACTCAGCAGCCGTTTCAACTAGAGTGTGAAACCTGCTAACCCTTCCTTGCTTTTCCCTACATGATATTCTTTTGATATCATTAAGTGAGCTGTGGACAACCCACAGTATACTTGTATCCCTGAGGTTCTCTTTCAAGAATAAAAAAATGACTGGAGAAGTATGGAGTCTCTGAAATATTTTAAGATGTTTTCCAGACCTGAACAGCCATAGAGTTCTTAAACCAGTCTGCCCATATAAGTCTTAAGATTTGGGAAATCAGAGTAAACTTCACAAATATAATGCATGTGGGGGGATTGTTTTTAAAAAGGAAATAAGATCTAGTATTTAATCTATGCTTTTTCATACTGGCCTAGTTTGCACATAATGCTAAGCCAAACCCCAGTTATATGTGAACACACAAGACTACAGGTACTCTCAGCAAAAAATGTGGTCACTTATCGTAATTTCCTCCCTGATCTTTCTGCTATCACTGTGCTATCCAGAGTTAAGCCCTGGTTTGGCTTTGAATTACATCTGAACCCAGGCTCATGTTTTGTCTCACTCCTGACAAGCACAAGCTGTAACCAAAGTTTGTTCTTGGCTTACCACTTATAGTTTGTCTAGGGGAGCTAAACCACAAACCTGGCTTCAAATTACAGGTAGGTAGCCGTGTTGGTCTGGATGGAAGTAAAATAAAAAAATTCCTTCAGTAGCACCTTAAAGACCAACTAAGTTTTTATTTTGGTATGAGCTTTCGTGTGCATGCACACTTCTTCAGATACCTGAAGAAGTGTGCATGCACACGAAAGCTCATACCAAAATAAAAACTTAGTTGGTCTTTAAGGTGCTACTGAAGGAATTTTTTTATTTTATCTGGCTTCAAATGTAACACTAAGCCATACCAGGGTTTAACTCTGGCAGCAAGAGAAATTGATGAGGAGTGAAGGAACCGTGATTTTTGCCATGAGTACGCACACACTCGTGTATTTGAGTTTAGCAATGTTATGATCTAACTGATCCACTGTGTCAAATGATTGGTCCAGAAGCATTGGGTGAATGTTATATTCTATAAGTTATGTCAGATCAACATTAATTCACCCCATCCCCAACACTTATTTCCTAGCATAGCAAGTTTTGTAAGAGAGTCCCTTCTTTGTCTAGGGATGGGTTGATCTGTAAATTTCAGTTTCTTTCAGTTTTTTCATTATTCCAGTCTTAAGTTTACCCCCCCCCCACACACACATTTCTGCATCAGTGTGCAAGTAAACAAGTGTCCTTGGATACCACACTTCTGAAAATACTTGAAAGGGGTAGAAGGAAATGGACAACATTACAGGCTTATCTGAATCTAGTGGTTTGCTATTTAAAGCCCATTAGGAAGCTGCTAGACAGGAAGGAAGCAATATCTATAATTTATCACAGTAATTTATCTCTGTGTTAGAACTATATTTGCTATTGATATGCTACACACCAGTTTCATCCGCAAGGTCAGAAAAACAGAGTGAGGTGATAAGTCAGCGTTAAAATGAAATGAAAAGGGTTGGGTTGAAGTTGACAAGAAATTTCGTAATGGGCACAAGGGCAAATAGGACAAATAGGGCTATGCACATAGATTCTGGAAAGACCCGGTTCATTAAGCCTTTTTACAAATCAGGTTCAGGGATTGTGGTCCCAGTCAGCTGTTTTTTTGCTTACCATATTCTGGGTGTTTTCTAGCCATTATTGTGTTGTGCAGGTGCCACAACTATGGCAACTGCCATATTGGACACAAATAGGAACCTCCGGTCCCCAAACCAAGTGTGGCCCCCAAGGCTTCTCTACATGGCCCTCAGCACTTTCTGTAGGCCACATCCCTCAATGTACCTGCATGGAGGACGGAGGGGTGTATGCAGTGCTTTTTCTGGGGGATGCAGGGGGATGCATACCCCTAAACATTTTGTGAATCTAAGTTTGGTCTCCTTGAGGGGCAGTATTTCAATATGAGTAGGAAAATGAGAGTATCCCTAAACATTTTTTTAAATAAAAAAAGCACTGGGTGTATGTGGGCTTGTGTATGTGTATGTGTATGTGTATATGTATGTACCTCTGACTTTTGCATGGAAGTTTCATAGATGCAACTTCAGCTAATTCTAACACACATCTTAACACACACGGGTCTAGCAACCAGTTTTATCACACCAGCCTTAATGATATTCTAACACTAAGTTGATCCAGAGTAAAGGGTGCCCTGCACCCACAGATTCAAAACACTATGAACCAAACCATATTTCACCTCAATCCCTTTTGCTACACACATATTCTTCTAGGTTGAAAGGAGAGGCTAAAAACAGTAAAAAAAAATGTTCACAATTGTTTTGGGTGTAAAAAAAAACACCCCAAAGTGATGAGATGGGGTTTAGGGAGCAGAGACTGGTAAAAACATTGGCCTGCAGAATTGGACATGAGTAATGATTTGGAATCAATATAAAAGGTTGACTGATGCCAATAAGTGGTTTATGGAAGCAATTTATTTTAAAATTAGAATGAGAAAAATTGCACAGTCTAAAGAAACTGCAGCAGATTTTCTTCAAAGCAAAATGAAAGAATAGGAAGCAGTTACATGATTTAGAAAAGAGCAGGGCAGACTCAGCATGGCAAAATGCCAGACCACTGCCATCAGTTAGATATTTGTGTTATAAGTGTTAAGAATAGTATTTTGTACTTGAACGTATGCCATTTGTTCTCCAGGATTGTAATACTATGTGATTATGAATTTATCTGGAACTTGGGGGAATACCATAAATTTAGTTGACTTAGTTAATATGACTGGAAGATGTGGCAAAGGAGGGTGCTCTCTCTCTCTCTTTGGCCTAGGTGTTAAGAATGTCTCGTGAAGATGCTCCTATTCCCTTCACAAGTGTCTCCTTTTTGCAACTCCTTGTTGTTGAAGCCTCAGACAAAGAGTTTAGTATTCCTACTCTTTTACTCATATCTAGCACCAGCTGTGCAACTGAAGGAATACAACAAGTAAATGGTAGCTGTCAAAAGGCAAATTATAATTAGCAGCATTTTTACATTTTTGGCTATGTTTCTATGTTTCGTATCTGAAGAAGTGTGCATGCACACGAAAGCTCATACCAAAATAAAAACTTAGTTGGTCTTTAAGGTGCTACTGAAGGAATTTTTTTATTTTACTTCGATCCAGACCAACACGGCTACCTACCTGTAACCAAAATAAATCTCAGTTAGTTTCAAGTTGTCTACAAGATATGTAGCACACAAAAAATGTCAACTTCTTTAAAGAATACCCAATGATACCGTAGTTATTCTGTGGCCCGGTGGGAGTGTAACTCACCTGTGCTTTAGAGTTCTTCCAAAACTATTTTTATGTCATTCTGTGGGCCATATACCTGCCTAAAAGAGATAAAACACCTCTTCTTAGGATCAAAGCTAACTTCAAAACGAATATGATCACCACGGCTTATTTCATTGTGCTTTAAGCTTGTTTGTTTCCCCTTCTTTTAGTACCACAGTTTTTCTTATTAAAGTTTTTTCCCTGGAGTGGAGCCACACCTCCTATTTAAAAATAATTTCATTTCTGCTTCCAGCTCAGTGGTGCAAGCTGATTCTCATTCATCAACAGGAACCTATCAAATTCCGGAGCAAAACTCTCCCCTACCGAACTTAGTAAAATGACCCCCACTAATATCTAGTTTCTTAGACAAAGGGGGGGGAGTATCAGACTAATGACTGCCCACTCCATAATATTTTATATAATTCACATTTTCTCCAGGTTCCCAGATTTTGTGGAAACACTGGAGTGCCTGTGTGGAATCTTATTTGGGGTGTCTCCTATTCCCCACTTTCTCTCTACACATCTTCTTCTGTAGGTGCTCATAAGGAGGATACATTAGCCACTTCCTCTTTGTGATAATCTTTAAATTTGAGGAACATTTTCCCCTTCTAAACACTGGAGTAGTACAGTATATGAAAGCAAGGGGACTTCATTGATCTGTTATAGGAGTTTGGGTTTGTTGCTAAATCCAGAATCGTGAGAATTAAAGCAGTGTGAATATCACTGCTGATACTATGGTTCCTTAAAAGTCATCTAGATCCAAAAGATCTAGATCTAAAAGACATAACATGCCTGTATCCTATCTGCATTTGTGAATCAGACCCAAGCACATACACTGAAAAGAGCATAATATTGGACTTTACATACATAGCAGGAATAGGAATGGCTTTACAGTTCTTGTTGTCTCCTGTCTAAGGATATGATTTTGTCCATTAGATTGCTGGAATGTTAGGATCCACTGATTAACACTAACCTATTAACTTGGCAAAATTCACTTTCATTCCAGCTAGACCAAAACAAACTGAAAAGCAGGGAGTGGGAACTGTAGACTCTGTGGCTGTCACTCTCCTGTTGGACTCTTCATCCTATTTAGCCTTAGAAAGTCCTAAATTGCTTAGGTGGTTAGAAGTGCCTATTGGTAGAGTTGCCTTGACACATGAAGTGGGACACACAAAGGCCATTGGCATAAAAGCATCCTCCTTTTAGTCCTCTCCCCATTGAAAAACAATTTGGGGAAAGTGGCACAGGGAAAACAACAGGCTCTGTCTGAAATGTCAGGATCCTGGAGGTTCTGTGGTAGTTTCTTCTCCTATCCCGAGCTGAGCTTCCTTAATCCAGGTTTGGTTAGCTGTCTGTATTATCCTGTAAGTGTTGATGACAATTTCACGAAACATCAGACACAGAAAAAAGGTTGTGTGTATCCATTCTGGATGAAGATCCAGTAGGAACTGGAGAAGTGGCAAAATTTGTCCTATGCTCCAGCGTATGATAAAATACTTTTTTCCAGTATAAACTGTCCACATAATATTTTTATAGGATACTAACTAACCAACCAACTAACTAACTACCAGTAACTAACTAACTTCATTTTAGCTCTTAAGGATTTTGATAGGTATTGTGCAGACTCCTGTTTTTTAAATGAGGTAGTATGCAATGAAATAAGAGATAGACAGGGTGCTAGTAAGCAGAAAATTCCTATGCAGCAGTATGATAGTATGTGACCTCCGGAATATTCCTAGAATAGCACTGGCAGACTAATGGAATAAGCCATACATCTGTGCCTTGGTTAAGTATTTGCAGCTTTAGCATGGCATGATACAATTTTAAGTAACTTACAGAATATAACTGGCTTCTGCATATAATAAACCATGTGTACCTACTAATAAAGCATTCTATTTGTAACTTATATCATTTTTCTTTCAGAACTCATTTCTGAAAAACAGTTTGGGGGTGTGTGTTTTTTGGTTGTTTTAAAAAGCATGAGAAATAATAGACAAGGTACTGCGGGAAAGAAATAGCTCTTTGTGTAAGTGATGTGTTTTATCCTTTGTTCTCAGTGTTATTTGATTGAAAGGCATCTGAGGTGATTTAGTTAATTTAACAAAGCTGACATCACATCACACTTGGCACATTAAGATAGAGGACAGAGAGCTGTTTGCTGGTGGTTCACTCATTAGTGACAAATGCCATTCCACCCAAAGAGGGAAACAGACCTCTGAATTATTAAACATCTGGATCAGCAGCTCAGTTGGGAATTTTCTTGGGTCATGGATGTTGGCAGGTTGTCAAGGAAACGGGAATAATGCAACTACATGCTTAGGTTTATTGTGAAATGGCTTCATCTTTCATTTTTTGCTTTTGATTACTAATACTGTCTGCTATACGAGCTCAGTTAACGGCAGGAAAATAAAACTAATGTGCTTTTTATTTGCTATCAACACCTGCTATGCAATAACGTTCTAGGGCTTTTTTCTGTTTGTTTTCTTAAACTTTTACTAAATACTTTATTTTAATGTCATTCTGAATGGCTAATATTCTCTTGTATTTTAATGGTGGTGTAATGAATTAAATGAAATCCTGCAGATTTGGGGAAGGAATCAACAAATTAGTCCCATCAGTGGAAGCCCTGCACAAGGACATTGCATCATGGAGCTTTTTCTCTTCCTCCTACATGTCCCCTGTGCCACCCAAAATTGGCTCGGGAGGTTGGGAGATTCCCCCAGAACAGTGCATGTGGGGAAGAGAGTGGAGATCATTCCATTTGGCAAGTTAATATGCTTGCTCTGACACAATGATTGCCTTAGCACAACATTAAGCCCTCCCATTATTTTTTTGCCTTGCACAATATTAAGACTCAGCTACATTGGCAAAGAAAAAGTGCTTTATATGCGTTGTATATGTGATATAACACTGTGACACCAGAAGGCACTGTGGAGTCCTGTCTTTCCCTACCGGATTTTTCTGTATGAGTTTAAAACTCATTTAACCAAATTTTTTCTTTGACATGTCTGGATCCAGCCTTAGAACCCCAATTCATTCAAGACATCCACTCAAAACAGCTATCCTGTAGTATCAGTAATAGATTTATAGCAGAGAAAAATTGTCCTTTAAAGTTGTCATATGATGTGGCTGGTGTTGCTGTCATAAAAGCAGTGGCACAAAAGCTTATCACTGAGATGACAGGTTGTGCTGCTGTTAATAATAATAAAAATGCTAATTCTATGCTTGGAACTCCCCCACAGAACAAGGGACCTCCTCTCCCTTCTGTCAAACTTCTTATTAAAACTCTTTCTCCAGGAAGGCTTTGGCTTACCCCCTTAATCTTCTATCTTAAATGAAATAAACTCTTGAGTCCATTTAAATATAGTCATCCCTTTGCCTTCTCCACTTCTCTCTTCCCATCTGTGATTCAGGATTGTAACTGTTGGATCAGGAACATGTTTTTGTTGTTACTTTATAAAGTGCCAATTATGTTGATGGCCCTGTAATAGAAGAAGAATAAATGGTCTTAAGTCCAGGGCAATATTGCTTTTCACTGGCAGGTTTTGCAATGAAAATCACTAAAAATAGCTCTAGCATCCCCATTTTTATGTTCACTTTTCAATGCCCCAGTTCCTCCATTTAATTCCTGTGTGAATTGTAGCTTTTGTACATCAAACTTCTCTGGCAGTGATTTCACACCCCAACCTGTGTTTTTGAGATGTGTGTTACCCTTAAGTAATGCTGTTTTCATCTCAACAATTCAATTGCACCAAAAACTAAGAAAATGTCAACTTTTAGAAACCAACCCTTTCATCTCATTTTGTGTCTACATCTGAATGATCCTTGTACTTTCATTTGACAAGCTATATTATCAATATTTCTGATAATCTGTTCTACATTACTATATACTGTTTAGTTCTTTACAAGCAAACCTTTTTACAACTACAACAGCAGCAAATTTAATTCCTTGTGTTGCCTGTTCATAAAAACTGGGATACAATATGTATCCCATAGCAATCGGTATCATCAAGCCCATTTCTTATCTGTTTCAAAGGAGTTTCTTTAATGGCTAATGAAAGCTTTGGAAAGATTAGCTTTTGAAGAGGAGAGAAGCTTTCATTTATATTTCTTCCCTTTTGCCATCAGCTAAATTTTATAAACCATTTTGCTACTCAGTATTAAATTCAACTGATGCACTATCAAAGGGTATCTTGGTGATCAAAGTTTCATTTCTGTTGTTATCAAATGGCATTCCCAGGCGGAAACTGGTCAGCCCAGATCTCATAGACAGCCAGTTTCAGTATAAGCGTCAAAGGCTATAGCAGTCAATAACACAACTAACATTAGTTATAGTTGTGGAAACTTTGATATGCACAGGCACTGAAGAATAGTTTCACTGCTTCCATTAGTGAATGGAATGGAATTCACTGGTCAGAGAGTCATGCTTCTCCATGTAACTTTCATGTAAACAATCACAAAGCTTACATTATAAGTAATGTTCATTATGCTCTTTATGGCATTGATGGCATTTCATGTACAAAACCTAGCAATTAATAAATACATGTTTTTGTTTCCCGGTACAGTGCTATGAGGAGCTGCCTTCCCTTTTATATTTCTAAAATAGTACTTGGCCCCAACACTCATGGTTACTAAGAACACCACCCCATGGTAAAATCTTAACATCCAAGTGTGCTTTTAGGGAAGGAAGCATTCTTCTAGGTGTTTGGCCTAGGTAGCGCCCCAGGACTTTAAACATCAAATGAACACCTTTAATTGGGTCCAGAAACAAACTGGCAACCAGGACAGCTGCTTTAACACAGGAGTTATAGGAGTTCTAAATCCACAAACTACATTTTGGACCAGTGAAGTTTCTGAGTCGTCTTCAGGAGCAACTGTATGTAGAGCATGTTGCAATAATACAATCTGGACATTAACATGGCATGGCCAAGTGATCTCCGTTCAGTAGGATCCAAAATGATATCTCCAGGTTAGATGAATAAGAGAATGTGTTTTGATGCAAGCAAATGTAAAACGATGCACACATTTATTGTTGAGGTCTGAACTGGCAATGGAACCGACAAGGAAAGGAATTGAAAACTGCCAATATCATAATGCCATTTATACAAATCTATGGTGAGACCTCACTTGGAACACTGTATACAGTTCTGGTTGCTATACCTCAAAAGTAAAATTGTAGCTGGGAAGGCAGTGTTGCCTGTTGGAAAGTCCTGTTGGCCACACAGAGAGCCACACTCATCTCTCGGGCCTGAGATCCCCCACCCCTGCTTTAGATCTTAGGCACCTCCAATGATTATCCCTTATTTTCTTTTCTTTCTTGAAAACATCTAACTGCAGCTAATCTTGTCCCAGTTTGCCAGTATGGTTCAGGGAATGAACTTAAGGCACACTCAATTTCAGAGTTCAAAAATGCTGACGGACTGTAATTTCTGAAGACCCTGAGGTAGATAAAGAAGAATTCGGCAAGTATTGACTAGGACTGACCTGAAATTGATGCTAATAATAATAATAATAATAATAATAAAAAATAGTTGCTCCAAATGCTTCACTGCTCATTCTTGACATTTATTTGTTACTCTTTGAAATGTTTGCCTACATTTTTCTGGATTTTGAAGTGCACACGTTTCCTATTCATTGACAAGTTGTATAACGCTACTACAACATGTATGTTCGTGTGGTATGCCATTTAGTTCTTTTGGTATACATGACTTCTGTACTACACTGCCATAGGAATAGTCATGTAATGTTATGTCATTTCCAAGTGGACTACATAGACTTTGTTGTTGTTGTTTAGTCGTTTAGTCGTGTCCGACTCTTCGTGACCCCATGGACCAGAGCACGCCAGGCACTCCTGTCTTGCACTGCCTCCCGCAGTTTGGTCAAACTCATGTTCGTAGCTTCGAGAACACTGTCCAACCATCTTGTCCTCTGTCGTCCCCTTCTCCTAGTGCCCTCAATCTTTCCCAACATCAGGGTCTTTTCCAAGGATTCTTCTCTTCTCATGAGGTGGCCAAAGTATTGGAGCCTGAGCTTCACGATCTGTCCTTCCAGGGAGCACTCAGGGCTGATTTCCTTAAGAATGGATAGGTTTGATCTTCTTGCAGTCCATGGGACTCTCAAGAGTCTCCTCCAGCACCATAATTCAAAAGCATCAATTCTTCGGCGATCAGCCTTCTTTATGGTCCAACTCTCACTTCCATACATCACTACTGGGAAAACCATAGCTTTAACTATACGGACCTTTGTCGGCAAGGTGATGTCTCTGCTTTTTAAGATGCTGTCTAGGTTTGTCATTGCTTTTCTCCCAAGAAGCAGGCGTCTTTTAATTTCGTGACTGCTGTCACCATCTGCAGTGATCAAGGAGCCCAAGAAAGTAAAATCTCTCACTGCCTCCATTTCTTCCCCTTCTATTTGCCAGGAGGTGATGGGACCAGTGGCCATGATCTTGGTTTTTTTGATGTTGAGCTTCAGACCATATTTTGCGCTCTCCTCTTTCACCCTCATTAAAAGGTTCTTTAATTCCTCCTCGCTTTCTGCCATCAAGGTTGTGTCACCTGCATATCTGAGGTTGTTGATATTTCTTCCGGCAATCTTAATTCCGGCTTGGGATTCATCTAGTCCAGCCTTTCGCATGATGAATTCTGCATATAAGTTAAATAAGCAGGGAGACAATATACAACCTTGTCGTACTCCTTTCCCAATTTTGAACCAATCAGTTGTTCCATATCCAGTTCTAACTGTAGCTTCTTGTCCCACATAGAGATTTCTCAGGATACAGATGAGGTGATCAGGCACTCCCATTTCTTTAAGAACTTGCCATAGTTTGCTGTGGTCGACACAGTCAAAGGCTTTTGCATAGTCAATGAAGCAGAAGTAGACGTTTTTCTGGAACTCTCTAGCTTTCTCCATAATCCAGCGCATGTTTGCTATTTGGTCTCTGGTTCCTCTGCCCTTTCGAAATCCAGCTTGCACTTCTGGGAGTTCTCGGTCCACATACTGCCTAAGCCTGCCTTGTAGAATTTTAAGCATAACCTTGCTAGCGTGTGAAATGAGCGCAATTGTGCGGTAGTTGCAGCATTCTTTGGCACTGCCCTTCTTTGGAATTGGGATGTAGACTGATCTTCTCCAATCCTCTGGCCATTGCTGAGTTTTCCAAACTTGCTGGCATATTGGGTGTAGCACCTTAACAGCATCATCTTTTAAAATTTTAAACAGTTCAGCTGGAATATCATCACTTCCACTGGCCTTGTTATTAGCAATGCTTTCTAAGGCCCATTTGACTTCACTCTCCAAGATGTCTGGCTCAAGGTCAGCAACCACACTACCTGAGGTATACGAGACCTCCATATCTTTCTGGTATAATTCCTCTGTGTATTCTTGCCACCTCTTCTTGATGTCTTCTGCTTCTGTTAGGTCCTTACCATTTTTGTCCTTGATTATGGTAATCTTTGTACGAAATGTTCCTTTCATATCTCCAATTTTCTTGAACAGATCTCTGGTTTTCCCCATTCTATTGTTTTCCTCTATTTCTTTGCATTGCTCATTTAAGAAGACCCTCTTGTCTCTCCTTGCTGCTTTTTGGAAATCTGCATTCAGTTTCCTGTATCTTTCCCTATCTCCCTTGCATTTTGCTTGCCTCCTCTCCTCCGCTATTTGTAAGGCCTCGTTGGACAGCCATTTTGCTTTCTTGCATTTCCTTTTCCTTGGGATGGTTTTCATTGCTGCCTCCTGTATAATGTTACGAGCCTCCATCCATAGTTCTTCAGGCACTCTGTCCACCAAATCTAAATCCTTAAACCTGTTCCTCACTTCCACTGTGTATTCATAAGGGATTTGATTCAGATTGTATCTTACTGGCCCAGTGGTTTTTCCTACTTTCTTCAGTTTAAGCTGGAATTTTGCTATAAGAAGCTGATGATCTGAGTTACAGTCAGCTCCAGGTCTTGTTTTTGCTGACTGTATAGAGCTTCTCCATCTTTGGCTGCAGAGAATATAATCAATCTGATTTCGATGCTGTCCATTTGGTGATATCCATGTGTAGAGTCGTCTCTTGTGTTGTTGGAATAGAGTGTTTGTGATGACCAGCTTGTTCTCTTGACAGAACTCTATTAGCCTTTGCCCTGCTTCATTTTGTCATTTCATTTCCATTTCATTTTGTCATTTTCATTTCCATTTCATTTTGTCATTTCATTTCATTTGTCATGTCATTTCCAAGTGGACTACATAGACTTATATCATCCATTTTGAAAGTAAGCCAGCAACATGTTGTAGGAGGAGAAATGATTTAAATTATTAGTAAAACTGATACTGTGTAATTGAAAAGTTAAGTATGGGGAATACTGCTCTCAAAAGTGCAGTAACATAGTATTATAATAAAAGAAGATGTTTTGCAAAGGTTTTGCATATTAAGAAAAAATGTGCCCTTTTGAAAAAGCAGGCTAAAAATAAACATGGGAAAGGTAGGACTGTCCCTGAGAAAAACAATATTTATTTCAATTGGGACTGAATGGAAGGAGTGCTGCTGAGTGAATTAAAGTATTAGTGTCATCATTTACATGCCAAAAATAACACAGAAGTTTGTACATTAAAAGGACTGAATTCACGAGAGATCCAAAAAGACTGGGCACCTTCAGGTGGGTGATAGATTTTGTGTTAACTTCAAAGACTTAACAGCAGAAAGGTGTTTCATTTACTTTCATTGGCTTCTTGGGCATCTACAAAAGCTGTTAAAACACACTTTTCTTCTTTCACAATTCAGAATGGAAATGGAATTTTATGTAAGAGTTTTATAAATAGTAATTTGCATATTTATTAATTAAGCTGAACAATTATACAGTTTAGCCATCTATGGTAATTTATTCCAGTTGCATAGTGTTGAAAAATGTCCACACACCATATATTTCACATATTTTAGGATATATGACTAATTAGTAAACTGGCAGTGCTTACTATTTAATATTACGTCTGCATGGAATTATATTATGAAATGTGACTATTGGTCGATATTATGTATAGCTTCATCAGATGTATGGATCAGTTTGCATAATCCTTCTCAATTATGTCATAGAGGGTACTAATAAGTTACATAAGCAGATAAATTTTAAGGCCTTTATTCACATGCTTTTCATCTGCTTTCTTTCCATAGTGCATATTTCAATTTGTAGCCTCTTAAGTTAACTCCATCACAAAATGTGGATTTATCTTAGTATCTCATTAAAGTACTAGGTGCATGGACTTTATAAGACAGTACTAAATTGAAAATGGAAATAAAGAAGACAGTCAATAACACGGTGCATAGATGCTAACTCACTGGGGCCCTGGGTGCCAGAGCATCCACAAAATTCCCCATGAAGGGGCCAGGCACCCCCAAATTTCTGTGCTAGGGCCATGCATGCTGCATGGCACCCACAGCCCCAGGCACCCATGGTCATGGGGCCTATCTGACATTCCTGACACAGTGAAAGCTCAATGAGCCCCAAACCTGGAATAAAAAGCCAGAATGTGAGTGATGGGTGAACTAAAGGACACAACTTTATTTAACTTTCACAATGTAAATCTGCAGCAAGGGCATGACTACCTGTGCAGTAAATTGGCTAAGACATTGGTCACCTTGCTGCCTCCTCCTTACCTGCATTTTGCTAAGCCTGACTAGGCTAATCTTGCCTTAAGCATATGCAGTAGATACCCCCAGTTCTGTCTGACAAGCCACCCTCTTGGATGACGGGGGCTGGCAAATGCAGTTCATTGTGAACAAGCGTGAAATGATGCATGGTGAAGGTGAGGAGGGCATCTTAATTTCATATATATGTTTATGAACTGGTGGTGACTAACCAGAATGAGACCTTGGGATCATAGCTGATTGCTCAATGGACCCAGAGCATGGCAGGGATCCATGCTGGGATCATGAAGAAAGGAATTGAAAATAAAACTGAGATAAGGCCATTATATAAATTTAGAATGCAACAGCATTTGGAATGCTGTGTACATTTGTGGCTGCCTCACCACAGAAACAATACAATAGAGCTTTAAAAGGTTCAGATAAGGGCAACCAAAATGATCAAGGACATGGAACAGGTTGAAGCATTTTGGTCTTTTTGGTTTAGAGCAGGCATCCCTTGTTGTTTTGGCCTACAACTCCCATGATCCCTAGCTAACAGTACCAGTGGTCAGGGAAGATGGGAACTGTAGTCCAAAACATCTGGAGGGCCGAAGTTTGGGGATGCCTGGTTTAAAGTAAAGGCAAAGAAGATTCGACATGATAGAACTTTATTAAATTATGGTGGTTAGAGAAAAGTTTTCTCGCTCTCCATGTGTAGGATAGTAACCTATGAATTATTAGATGTAAATTACGTGTCATCTGCTTACCCATTGTTATTAAGAGTGGTGTTGCCACATGAGCTTGCCCAAATGGTACACTTATCAGTAGAAGACTTTCTTCAAACCCCCCTTCCTTCAATCTGATTGATGTGCAATTATTATAGAGGGCATTTTCAATAGTGCCAACTTGTATGTGGAATTCTGTCTCCAGGGAAATTTGCCTTGCACTAGTGCTGATGTATGTGAGATAATGTTGTGAAGCACCATTATAGCAAAATCACAAGCTGATGTGGAAATGTGGAGAACTGTATTTAACACTGGAAAAAAATTGAAACAGAGAGAGAACAAAATTGACAGATTCATCCATACCTTCTGGTACTCACTTCCTCGCCTTCTGTTTAGTTATAGTTTTTTAGCTACTAAAGCAAGACATGCTGCTGAAATTTAGGGATAGGAGGAAGAAAGGTAGAGATGAAAGAAAACAGGCCAAATATTATAATCGCAGAACCTCCATACCCTGCAACATCGTGAAGGCCAAATCCAGGATGGCATCTTTCTGAACTCCATCTTCTCATTTTTTTTATCGTGAGATCCCAACAGCCATTTGGGTTGCTCTGATCTTGCACAATTCCACACTGTGGTCCCCTCCCCCACAGAAATCACTTTTGGGCCATGGTGCCCACATTTTGGGGCACCATAGCAGATCTCAACACTGGAAAGGCTTTTTCCCCCGCAAGGGGGGGGGGAATGTGCTTCAAAATTGCATTGGTCTCGACAACCAAAATGGCTGCTGTTCTCTCACGATAAAATGTGGGATGTCCTGTTTTTTTTCTGGGACACATGCATAGCTGCCAAGTTATCCCTTTTTTAAGGGAAATTCCCTTATGCTGAATAGGCTTCCTCGTGAGAAAAGGGAAAACTTGGCAGCTATGGACACATGCAAGGTGTGCACCTCTGGTTTCAAACTTCTAGTAACCATGCTGCTATTAGTTGTGCTTTCAACAAATCTGCCTAAAAGACTGGCTGGCACAAACAAGCTTTATGCATTCCAGGAATATATGCACTCTCACAGTATTTCAACAGTAAATCGTTCATATTCCCACAAGGCTTGATGACAACCATCTTCACCTGTGACCATAGCTGCCAAGTTATCCCTTTTTTTAAGGGATTTTCCCTTATGCTGAATAGGCTTCCTCGCGAGAAAAGGGAAAACTTGGCAGCTATGCCTGTGACAGTTGCAAAGCATGCTGCCTTAGGGTTACAAAGCCTTGATGTGATGCAACCACGAATGAATGAGCTCAAAATCACCCAATATATTAAGTGAAGAAGGAAAAATGTAAATAGAAACCATGTGAAATTGAAATAGGCAGCTTTTAATTTTTAGGGTTTTTTTCCCTTGCAGAAGAGGCCTGCTTGGGGCCAGGGAAAGGGAATTAGAAATATAATTCTACCTATAGGCTTCAGGAATAATTACTTAATAGTGCAATCTCATGCATGCTTACTCAGAAGCAAACCCCACTGTTTTTCCTTGGGTTTCCTCCCAGGCAAATGCTCATAGTAGGACTGCTGCTTAAAAGCAGTATGTTGCAAAGATTTTGGCCAAAAGGTATGTACCGTATACGGTATGAGTTGCTAACTATAATAACCATAGGGAGCAAGCAGGAGACTAGTGGCTCATCTGAAAGATGTGTTGGCACAAACAGTTATTGTGCCAACACTTTTATTTCCATGAAAATGTAGGGACTAGCAGCTGCTATGCATAATACTCACATTTTCAGCAGATTTTATTCATGTCTGCCCTTGTCTGAACAATCACTGCAAGCATCATGAATAACAGCTTAATACTTAATGGGGGGGGGCAGGGATGGTAACCTAGTAACCTTTGTGTAGTTGAAGGCTTAAAAATGAGGCTAAGTGGTTCTTTCATGGCAAGAGTGATTATAGTGTTGCAGCTTATTTCAATGTATTACATTTTGCCCACATTTAAAAACAAAGTTGATGCATGGTTTTCAGAACCTAATTCACTAGTATAACTTACTGTACTAGTAAAGTTACAATATTACTCAACATAAAAAATGGCTGAGGTTACCATGTGGGTGGCTACTTTGATTTGCCTACGTCATCCTCAACCATTATTAATAATACTGTATTTTTCTGTGTATAAGATGCACCCTATTTTTTCGAACGCCAAATTAAGAAATCAGGCCAGAGCCTGAACCCAAGCCCAGGCCGCCCACACCGGAGCCCGAACTTGAACACCTGTGCATTCACTATCCATGTATAAGATGACCTCTAATTTTTGACTATTTTTTTAAAAGCAAAAAACATTGCCTTATACAGTACATGGAAAAATACGGTATATTATTAATCAGAATAAATTAAACAATGCCCAAACCCAGTCCATCCAAAGCAGAATTAGGTATCTAATAGTCTCTTCTTCACCTGCCTGCCTCCTTCCCTTTCCTGCTTGACCTTTGATGCGCCTGTGGTAGGGGTCAACCTAACTGGAAGTGCCTGATGAGTACCTTTCACACGAAGGGGCAATGTTGCTAGGGACAATGGAACTTGTTGGAGAAAAGCAAATGCATTTCCTTCTGAACTTCTAGTTATTGCATGTGCTAGTTTAAATCACACAAGGGCACTGTTTGTGTAGCAATATAGCCAGCATTTGTTTGTAAGTCTCTATGTTTATGTTAACCCCACCTCTAAAAAGCTGAGTTTGTTTGTTCTTCTCTCCAGATAAGATATCTGCTATTTATTCTCTCTTAACTCCGCTCATACTGTAAATATTTTCTGCATGAATAAAGTTTTTGAGTTCCAGAAACTGTGAATGGTTATTCCAGTCTAATTTAACCCAAGCTGCAAGGTCTGCAGTGCTAACAGAACTTGCCATTGGTCCTACTCCTGATATTACATAGCCCCCTGCCCTCTGGCATCCATTTACTAACTGTGGACAGCTGAGTTGAGTAGGCTGCATGCATAGGCAGTTTGTATGGAAACTGGAATCCTGTGTAATCATTATTTCACCTTTGCACAGTCTATGTATTAAGCTTCTCCAGCTCAAGATGCCCATGAACATTAGAGGGTGGGGCCAGGGAGCTTTGCAACCTCAAAGACAGGTCCAGCTCATCAGGGCCAAGATGTTAGACACAGCTCTGCCATTGTTTGTTTAGCCAGGGTATGGTGTGTTTGGAAGATTCCATGGTTCATTTTCTGACTTATGGTTGTTGTTAGCTTATAAATCATGGCCTGTTTTTAACAATAGTTTGGTGTTGTGCCTGAACACATTGCCTTGTTTTTGTTGTTGTTGTTTAGTCGTTTAGTCGTGTCCGACTCTTCGTGACCCCATGGACCATAGCACGCCAGGCACTCCTGTCTTGCACTGCCTCCCGCAGTTTGGTCAAACTCATGTTTGTAGCTTCGAGAACACTGTCCAACCATCTCGTCCTCTGTCGTCCCCTTCTCCTAGTGCCCTCAATCTTTCCCAACATCAGGGTCTTTTCCAAGGATTCTTCTCTTCTCATGAGGTGGCCAAAGTATTGGAGCCTCAGCTTCACGATAATCATGGTTTATTTGGCCATGCCATCCCAGACAAGTTCCAGAGAGGCAAGAGCATCTGGAAAAGAAGCTGAGCTTTGGAGGCAGATTGTGGTTTATTGAATAGACGATGGTTTAAAAAACACCATATCTTAACCATGACACAACCATTGTCTGGAATAAGTCTACCAGGAAACCAGCCTGGAAATTTTGAATGAGAAAAGTTGCCTTTCATTTTTGCTTCTTATGTTTCAGTGCTCACCCACAGCACATAAAGTAGGTGGATGCAAAATGAGATGGTGATTTTTAACATAACCTTTCGAATTATGAGCAGTGTGTTCCTCTCAGACCTCTTGCTGTGCAGTCCAAAAATGATTTCAGTGGCACAGTCAAAATGATTTACTGCCACCCAAATAATGAATTAAAGAACATAAGCAATAAAATGAATGTGTTGAGGTATAACAGTAGGTCGTCTTTACTTAAGAGTTGTATTTATGAGGGAAGGAACCATAAGTAAAGCAAATAGGTGATTATACAGAATAATCACATCATAAATTGAATATAATCTGTTTTTTATAAGACAGATTTTGGGTCTCTTCTACAGAATTCATCTTATTTAGAAAAGTTTATGGTTTTATTACTTCCTAAGGTAAAAAGTGATACATTTTTAATGTTGGAAAGACCATGAGATGAATAGATTTTCATTAGAATATATTTCTAACTGTGATTAGGGATCTCCAAGGAAATTTCCTCACAGGCTCAGAACACTAACTCTTGATCACATGTTTTTTTTTTGCAAAAAATCTTTATTAATATTAAAATCAATACAAAAAGAAAGAAATAAGCATTTCATTTGCACCATAATCAATAAAAAAAACAGCTTCCAAAACTTTAACACATCACTTTCATTTAAATTTTCTCTATTACTTGCGTTACTCCCCCTGAAACAAACATTAAATTTAGATTCCCTTCTTATCAAATTTCCCACTTAAATTCCTTGTGGTCAGCTAGTCGAAACAGATCGCCAACTCTGTTTTAATATCTTTTTTCTTAAAATATTCCTCTACATATTCCCATTTCTTTTTGGAACTTTGCTTCGATTTATTCCTAATTGCCGCTGTCATTTTATCAAGGTTCATGAACTCAATTAATTTTAATTGCCACTCTTGAATTGTGGGTATCTCTTCTCTTTTCCATTTCTGCCCAATCAGTAATCTTGCCGCTGCGCAGGAATAAAGGAAAATGTCTATCCTATCCCTTGGGAGGTTTTCAGGTACCAGACTCAATAAAAAATATTCTGGGCTCTTTTTAAAAGTGGTCTTTAACATTTTTTTCAACTCTTCATAAATTTCCCCCCAAAATTCCTTGATCTTGACACACCCCCACCAGCAATGCATATAATTTCCTCCTTTTTTTTGACATTTCCAACAATTTATTTCTTCATTCTTATATATTTTAGACAACCTATCTGGTGTTAGGTGCCACCTGTAAACCATCTTAAACATATTTTCCTTTATTCTAGCGCAAGCCGTGAACTTCATTGTAACTTTCCATAATTTATCCCATTGGGCCATATAAATTGGCCTTCCTAGGTCCTGGGCCCATTTAACCATAACACATTTGATTGCTTCATCCTTCAATTCCCATTCCAAAAGGAATTTGTAGATCTTCGATAAAGGTTTAACTGTATTCCCCAATAACAACTCCTGTAATTTAGATTCCTCTTTCCCGAAGCCAATTTTTTGATGTTCTTTAAATAAGCTTTGTAATTGCATATATTGTAGCCAGCTCGAACAGCTTGATTTGATTTGATCGTAGGGCTTTAACACTAATTGTTCTCCATCTTTTTCTATTAGGTCTTTATACGTTAACCATCTCCCGTTTTTGCTTCTGCCTCCCATTGATGTCATCTCCAAGGGGGAGATCCACCAGGGTATTTTAGGTTCTAATAAATCCTTGAATTCTCGCCAAATTTTTAGGATTGATTTTTTAATTACATGATCTGGGAATTGTTTAAATTTTTTTGTGTCATTCTGCAAAAGATATGCGTGCCACCCCGTAACATTCCTAAAACCTTCTACTTCTAAAACTTCTTCGTCCTCTAGTACCAACCAATCTCTAAGCCAGCAAAAACATGCAGATGCATAGTAGATTCTCAAGTCCGGGACCCCCCATCCTCCCCTTTCTTTGACGTCGGTGAGCAATCTATACTGAATCCTTGCCTTTTTCCCCTGCCAGATGAAATCACTCAGATCCCTTCTCCAATTATCAAATACCTCCTTTTTTCCCACTATAGGCAACATTTGGAATAGGAATAAAATCCTGGGCAATATTACCATTTTGATCGTAGCTATTCTACTTGATAGTGATAAATTTAAATCTTCCCATCTTCCCATCTCCTTTTTAATATCCCTCCAGACTTTCCCATAATTGTTTTCAAAAAGCTCTATATTATTTGCACTAATCTCGATTCCCAAATATTTAACTTTTTTGACTATTTCCCAATCCTCTGATATCCCTAGATTTTCAATTCCTTCCTTTCTTATATTTTTGACTAACATTTTAGTTTTCTTCCCATTAATTCTCAATCCCGATACTTCTTCGAATCTTTTTAAAACCTTTTTTAAGATCATAATTGATTCTTTTGGATCCTCTGTCGTCACTATCATATCGTCGGCGAAGGCATAAATTTTATATATTATCTTTTTAACTTTAATTCCTCTAATTTCCCTGTTTTCTTTAATATCCTCCAATAAAAACTCAATAGACAATATAAATAATAAGGGGGATAGGGGACACCCCTGCCTCGTTCCCTTTTTTATCTCAAACTCCTCCATTACCTCTCCATTTAAAATTAATTTTGCGAATTGGCTATCATAGACCGAATTGATTACCTCCAAAAAATTCCCCTTAATTCCCATTTTAGCTAACGATTTCTTCATAAATTCCCACGATAACGAATCAAAGGCTTTTTCTATGTCAAGGAAAACAAAAGCTGCCCCCTTGCCCGGCGACCAATCCAAATATTCTACCAAATCTAAGAGGATCCTCACATTCCTGGCCATTTTCCTACCTGGCAAGAATCCTTGTTGATTTTGTTCTATAATCCTGTTCAAAATTCCTTTTAATCTACTCGCAAGGATCTCTGCAAATAATTTATAATCTACGTTGAGGAGCGAAATGGGTCTAAAATTTCCGACTTGTTTAAATTCTTCCTCATCCTTCGGGATCAAAGTAATAAAGGCCTCTTGCCAAGATCTTGGTATTGGCCCTCCTTCCATAATTTTATTAACTAAATTCTGATATACCCCTCCGAGCTCTTCCTTGAATATTTTATAATGCTGGCTGGGCAGTCCATCCGTCCCCGGGGACTTACCCACTTTTGCTTTCTTAATGGCATCATAGATTTCTTGCAGAGACACTGGCTTGTTTAATAAATCTATTTCTTCTTTCATAATTATTTTCTCTTTTTTCTTTGAAAAATAATCCTCTAGCTTCTTTTCATTAATATTCCCCTTCTCATATAATTTTTTATAATACTGTATAAGGCGTTTCTGAATATCTTCGATTCTTGTCAATTTTTCACCTTTATCTATTATCCCCGTAATCAATCTTCCCTTTTGCATTTTCCTTAATTTCCATGCCAGTAATTTCCCTGTCTTCCCTCCCCATTCAAATGTTTTTTGTTTACTCCATCTTATTTTATTTTCAATTTCTTCCCCCACTAATACTGAAAGTTCTCTTTGTAAAATTTTCATTCTCATCACTAGGGCCTCGTTCCTTGGGTTACATGCCAATTCTCTTTCATTCTCCTTAATTTGTCTCTTAATTTCTTCCAAATTTTTCTCTCTTTCCCTTCTAACTTTATTTTTTTGTTGAATATATAGGCCTCGAACAAAGGCCTTACCTGCATCCCACGTAGTTCTTAAATCTACCTCCTCTGATATATTATTCTTAAAAAATTCCTTTAATAATTCCCTCATTTTTTTAACAAAAGTCTCATCATTCAAAATTCTTTCGTCCATTCTCCACCTATTAAACTTCCTATTCTTTCCCTTTATTTTCATCATAATTGGGTTATGGTCTGTAATTGATTTAATCATTATTTCACTTTTAACTACTCTTTGTAATATAACAGGGGTAGACCAAATCATATCAATTCTAGAAGCTGATTTTCTTGCATTAGAATAATACGTAAATTTTGTCTCATTTGGGTTATCTCTTCTCCAAACGTCTTCTAATTCATAATTTTGTATCATATTCAAGAAAACCTCTGGTAGTCTCCCTCTATCTTTTTTGCCCATCCTTGTTCTGTCTAATTCAGTTTGTGTTACTCCATTAAAATCTCCTAATAGAATTATTCCTTCATCTCCTATATGTTCCCCCATCTTCCTTCCCAATGTTTTAAAAAATTCTTTTTTACAGCCGTTTGGCGCATAGATATTCACCACTATTATGTTCCCCTCTGGTAAGTACAAACGCACGCCTACCATCCTTCCTTCGCTATCCTGAAATAATTTTTCAGCTTTGATATTTTGTTTAACATAAATTACCACCCCACTTTTCTTTTTCTTATTTAATGATGTAAATTCTGTTCCCAATCTCTCATTAATTAATATTCTTTCATGCTTTTGGGAAATATGGGTTTCTTGTAAACCAATAATATTCCAAGAACCCTTCTTTAATATACGCTCAATTTTATTCCTTTTACACTTATTGTTTAAACCATTAATATTCCACGAGATTATATTGAAATCCATTACTTTATTAATTAAATTGATTTAAAATTCCTTAACCTAAATTCTCAAAAAAAAAAAAAAAAAAGGGGGAAAGAACAAAAAACCGCTTTTTGCCAAGGAAGGGTTGATAGAGTTGCGTCCGTACTCTTTCCTATATGGAAAATACAGAGGTTGGGGAAAAAGGAAAAGGAAAAAGGAGGAAAATATCGTTAAATCCCAAATACAAAATCAAGCTTTTAAAGGACTTTGTTCCCCAGCTTTCAACCATTCAGTTAACCCGAGTTGTCTCCGTCACCCTCCCCCTCTTTGAGTAACTCTTTCCTGTTCCTATTGCAGAACCTCTCGGCCTCTTCAGCTGTTCTAAATGTTTTCCTCCTACCCTTAAAAGTAAAGGTGATTCCTTCAGGGTACTCCCAAACAAACCAAATTTTTTGCTTAAGCAAGATCTCTGTCACATTTTTATAAGCCTGCCTCTTAAGTCTAAATCTTCTTGGAATTTCTTTAAAAATGGCTACAGTTTTTCCCTCAATTATCAAGCTCTCTTGTTTTTTCTTTTGTAGAATCTTATCTTTCAAAAGTAAAGAACTTAGAAATAGCATACAGTCTCCTGGGCCTTTGATATTTTTGGCTCTGTCCACTCGGATTCTATAAATCTTTTCCACATCAAGCAGTAGATCTTCCTCCTTTACGTGCAGCCAATCTGCCAAGCCTTTAATTATTTTCTCTTCTATCTGTTCGTTGGCTGTCTCTGGCACGCCTCTCATCCTCAAAATCAATTCTTTCTGCTTCATTTCAGGTAGAGCAATTTGATCGGCTAATTCCTCTTGCATTTTCCTCAGTTTCTTTATTTCTTCCTCTTCTTTCTCCTTCACTGATCTCATCTCCTTATTTTCCGTTGCTATTTTCTTTATTGTGTCGTCTTGTTTGTTCATTCTCACATTCAAGTCCTTCACTGCCTTATCCAATTCTTTATTTCTGCCATAAAGTTCTTTCATCTGGCCGGACAGGTCTTCAATCAATTTGGAATTCCCTTCTATCTTAGATTCCACTGATGTCATTTTGGATTCAACAGATGCTATCTTAAATTCAACAGAGTCCAATTTCTCATTCAAGGATTTATTCATCCCTGTAATTAATTCTTTCAGGTCTGCCAAGGCATCATTTTCTCCTGGTGTTGATATAGATAGCCTTTTCTGCTGCATTCCCGCCATTGCTGTCGTGTTTCCTTGCTGCTCTTTATATTTCCTTAAAGGCATTCTCTGTCGTTATTTAGCTGTTACACAATCTTTCTGTGTTGTGACAGAGACCTGTTCCTCTCTCAGTTTGGGAGCTCCCTTCCCCACCTTTAGCCACACATCCTTTTATATTGGGTCAGATTTGTCAAACTGGGGAGATGGGGCCCGGGTTGGGGGGGATAGAGCCTTTGCGAGATCTTTAAAAAGCACAATTCCGCTCTTACGTCTGGCTGTTAGTTGGCAGTCAGTCAGTTTGTAATCTAAAGCCTCCAGACCTTCCCAGATCTGTCGCTAGGTTACTATCCACAGCCGTCTCTTTGATCTTCTTAGTTGTGCTAGTAGGCACGTCTCCTCCTCTCCCCTCCTCCTCTCCCCTCCTCCTCTCCCCGTCTTTCCTTCTAAGCCGGAAAAGAACCCTTCAGCGTGGCTTGGCAAAAGTCCAAATCTCCATTTTAAAGCAAAGCTCGTGAGTCCATAACTCTGGGGCTCATTCTTCTCCACTCTTTTTTACTCAGTAATTCAGCAATTACAATGTAGCCCCCAATGTTACAGTCCGCGATCTTTTCTTCTCAAGCCTCTCTCCTTCCCCCACAGGGCTGTCAGCCGCAAGACTGTAGCGATATGTTAAAAAGTTTCTCCGACTTTAATCCCCGCCCGTGGATTGTCAAACCCTCTCAGTTATTTTGTAAACTCACGGAGCGGTGTTTCTTTTGTCTTCTTTGTCGAAGAGATCTGGTGCTTCCTAGGCGAGTCCTTGGGGCGCCGCGGACAACGGACACTTGTAGCTATGCAGCCGCTGTTAACGTCGTAGCGTGTGGCTCCTCTCGGCAGCTTTCACCCGTTTAAGGTGCCGCTGCCAAGTTCCGCCACGATTCACGCCGCTTTTCTTTCCTCCGCAAAGGACCCGTACCCTTGCTTTCTATATGGAGGGGGATTCCAGGCGCCTACCCCCCTCAAATAGCTGTTTGTCCGCCGTTTTTTGCTCCTGCGATCGCGGAGCTCTTTCTTCCCGACCCGCTCTCTAGGGCACCGTCACCGGAAGTCCGATCACATGTATGCAAATAAACTTGAAGGAAGGAGTCTTTGCTCTCATCTAAATAATTCACCTTCAGCTGGAAAGAATAATGGAAGCTGCTAAGGAAGTGTATAAAATTAAATGCAGAGTTTGCTACCATATTTCAGCCACTGAGCACGAACAATTCATCCCTACCATGCAGTATACAAAAGTAGTTGTAGAGAATAGTAGGGATGCTAGATTTCATTTGCAAGGAGACAAGTTGTCTCGCAAAACCCAGCCATGCTTAAGGACAAGGACATGGGGAGACATGAGGAGTGTTCAGGCAAAAATGGTGTCCCCTAATGTATGGATAATTCAAGTTACTTGAGACAGACCTTGCTGGTTTTCTCATATATATATATATATATATATATATATATATATATATATATGGATTGTGGAATGAAAATAAAGCAGTATTGCTGAAAACCTTTATCTGAAGCATTCAATAGGAAGGAATTGGTATCTTGGTTTTATGAATTTGTCTGTGTGTCAATTTTTATCTTGTTTAATAAAATGTGTATTTTGCAGAGCAATTCTTATTTTTTGTGAATTGGAAAAGTGGGGGGGGGGAGAGCCATAGATTACTGAATTCTTGGAACAGAAAACTGATATTTGGCCGTCATCAATAAATCCTATGTATGTTGCAATGGAAATACTTTCATTTTATCTGAGTAGGACAAAACTTTCTTCTGTAATATATTATAAATGAGATTGATGATAAACAGTGATCTATGTTAACTTTTAATAGGTATGGGCAATGCCCTTCCAAATTGCTTTGTTTCTCCATTTGTTTCCATTATATTACAAAAGCTTTGGTTTTGTCACAGACATTTGCTTCCCTCCCCCTCCATTCCCGTTTATTTTTTTTACCATTTATTTCAATGTGAAAGCCAGCTGTTCTGCTGGTGCCTTTATCTTCAGGATTTTTCATACTATTGACACATATTTTCAGGCATCCTACTTCCTATCCCCCCCCCCAAAAAAAACAAGGGATCAAACATGCAAAATTTCAGAGAGGGGGAATCCCAACTTATAAGCAATTAAAATGGCACACTATCCAGGCTTAAGATGGCAGATTTTACAAGAAAATGGGCACGAATAGGCAGACATGGGGAGCAGACTTGACAAAGCAGAGGACAGAGGCAGATTTAGGGGAGTGCAACCAGTTCAGTCGTATTGGGTGCGGAGCCATGCGGACACTGCAGGAGATGTTGCAGCTATGAAGTAGAATGGAAGGCAAGAGGTGGGGAGTGCTGAATTTGGCAGCGCACAGGCATTGCGCAGATGCACGTAAGCAGAAGACAGCATGATAGTAAAGCAGAGGCACTTACAATGGCACAGAAGCTAATAGAGAGGCAGGCCTAGAAAGCAAGCTAAAAAAAGCAGAATCTGCAGGTGCATGAGAGCAAAGGCACTGTGAGACAATGCTTCTGAGATCATCATAACTATACACAGAGGAAAGATAAATATGTGTGTAGGGTCGTAGTGGATGCAAGAACTTCCCTTTCAATTTCCAGAAGTTACTTACCCACACAGCAGAAGGATAACAACAACTTTCAAGCCAGACTATTTCAATTATAAACCCTCACTCCAGCCAGGCAGCGTTGCTGTCACACCCACTTCTTGGAGTAGCTTGGGATCAATGTGACAAGTTGCATTGCTCCAAAGCCAAGGAAGCTCAGCTAGCAGGAAGCAACCAATCCACTTACTGGAATGGTATGGAAGCAATACATTTTATCATACAATGTAATAAACACCCCCTATATACCTATCATCACCACCACCACCATCATTTGTATCTCTTCAGTATACAAGATCACAGGGTGGTTCACAAAAAAATAAATACAAAATGAGACCACAAAATAAATAGTAAATACCAGTGGCATAGCGAGCCACTGTGACGGCAAATTGCCATGCACCCGGGGTGGGGTGGGGTGTGGCATCGCTGCTTAACAACGCATGTGTCACTACGTGGTGGAACCTGGGGCGGATCGGCCCCCCCCCATTGCGACGCCCCTGGTAAATACATAATAAAACAAAGACAAAAACAAACCAAAAATCCCCTCCCACAAAACATTTATAATGCCATGGAATGTTCAATCAGCCAAAGGCCTGCTTATAAAGAAACATTTTTGCCTGGCGCTTAAAGATATGTAATGATGTAGTATAAAAACAATTTAAAAAATAAATAATTTCACAGAGCAATCAGGTGTTTTTGTCAATACTAAATTGAAAACTATTGTCTTGCCACAACTTTTGCCTTTCTCTGGCAAAATGTGTATTTTAATTTCTCCTTTTCTCATCACTTCAAAACAATTTTTAATATTAGTTTATATTCCCTGAAAGATACCTAGTATATCTTTATCTTTAAAACATGATGTTATAATGCAGAGGTATTATAATGCATTGTGTTAAACCACATGTTGTTGATGCAGATTTCCTGCCAGATCAATCATCTTTCTACCTTCATATACATTTTTGCCTCTGGCCACAAGTAATTGAAACCAGTGTCTATCTTTGTTTAATTTGCATTGAATGATAAAGCATCCATGTCACTCAATACTCTGCATATTTACTTGGAAGTAAGTCCGCTGAGTTTAATGAAGCTGGCTGCCATGTAAGAGTGCATAGGATTTACAGTGATATGATTTGATTTATTATATTTCTATGCCACTTTTCAGTCAAATGAATCACAAAGCTGCTTACGAACAAGAAATAACAATAATGTAACAATAACATAATAGAACATCACAAATACAACATAAATCACATAGTTCTAGTTACAGGTAGGTAGCCGTGTTGGTCTGAGTCGAAGCAAAATAAAAAAATTCCTTCAGTAGCACCTTAAAGACCAACTAAGTTTATATTTTGGTATGAGCTTTCGTGTGCATGCACACTTCTTCAGATACACATCTGAAGAAGTGTGCATGCACACGAAAGCTCATACCAAAATATAAACTTAGTTGGTCTTTAAGGTGCTACTGAAGGAATAAATCACATAGAATAATTAACAAATCATCAGTGAAACAATTAAACAGTCTATAAAACATTACTAATAAAACAATTGCATACATGTCCCCACCCCACCCCCACCCCGATGGAGGACCTACTGTGTTCACTCAGACTTAATTCAAAATGCCTCTCCCCCTATGGATGCCATGGGTAAACTTACTCAGGTTTCCATGCTCCAATAGGTTCTGCATTCCAGTCTGCACTCAGCAAAAATGTCAAACAGCTTCCTTAACTTGAAGCACAAAAAGACAATAACTTTCTTGTAGATAAACCAAGCAGGTCATGCGTTCCACTTACACCAACATTCAAAGGAGAGCCCACTCCTTTCTAAGGCAGACTGCTCCACTGTTAAACAGCTTATACCACCAGAAAGTACATTCTAATTTTTAGTCCCTTTTCTTGTAGTTTGAACCCATTGGTTCAGGACTTTCCCTGTGGAGCAACAGTAAACAAACTTGCTCTACCAGCAGTGTGACAGCCCTTCAAATATTTGAAAATGGCTATTGTATTGCCTTTTAATCATCTCTTCTCCAGGCTAAACGTACTCAACTACTTCAACCTTTCTGCACAGAACTTGGTCTTCAGACCTGTCACCAACTTTGTTTCCCTCAACAGTGAACTCGGTTCTCATTTTATATCCAATAACTTGACTACAGTCTCAGAGATATTAGTAGTTTTATCTGAAATTAAAGTGTTGCCTAAATACCAATACTCGCTGGCATAATCATAATGTGAAATTTTAGGACACATAATACAAACAGTACTCATTAATCGTGAAATGTAGTCATGATAATTGGCAAAAACTGCATAACCTATTTTAGAACAAATCTTGTAATAGATTAACTGAACAAATCTTTGTTTATCTACTAAATGCCTGTGAATTGTCCTATTTCCATTAAAATTCATTGCAATACTGGAAAAGATAACAGTTGGATCTACGTGGTTTAGGAGGGGATGGATGAGGTGATGGGAGATCTGTAATGAGATCCCCCACAACTTTTAATTGCAGGGGAGCATGCATTTTCTCAGCTCGTTCCAGGCTGCTATTGACCCCGTGGAACAAGGCATATACATGTATGTATTTTTTGCCCTGTGAGGCATCTAGCAGTTCCAAAAGTGATTTGGAAATCATCATGGAAGGAAAGCATTAACCATTCCAGTCCTGCAGTCCCAGTGTGAATTTGAGCCTCATTGTTAACCTGTTATAAATCTGTCTCCATCACATCCAGGTTGGTTCTTGGGCAGGCACATATTTGCCATATGAACATTGGGCTAAATAATAATATGCTTTCCTGATGATGGAAATGGAATTACCGGTAATAATAATAATAATAATAATAATAATAATAATAATAATAATTTATTATTTTTACCCCGCCTATCTGGCTGGGTTTCCCCAGCCACTCTGGGCGGCTTCCAGAAGGATATTAAAATACAACAATCTATTAAACATTAAAACCTTCCCTAAACAGGGCTGCCTTCATTGCAGTCTCACAGTAGTCTCATTGCAGCCAGTATTGGGATCTCCATTTTGTTACGCAGCATTCAGATTCACATGAAGATAGGGACCACATTCAGAAAAAGGCTTTATGGGAATTTCCTTACTAGTGAGCAGCAGAGAAGTCCACTACATTGCTCATGTGAAATCTCATTTTATATTCTAAAGGCCCTTGATGAACTGTGACCCTTCTCTTGACTGTGGTGACTTTTGAGGGTTTTTTTTAAAAGTTTTCCTATGTTTAAATAGCAGTTTGCAAACCAAAGTCTCATGATTATCCTCTCCCCCAAATTCCTATGCTACATAGCAAGTCCAGTTTTTAGTTTTGCCCATCAATTTTTTCACTGCCACACCGTTATTCTCTGAATATTGGAGATGAAAACAAGTCTTAAATATCAGCTAGTTACTCGTACAGCTCAATCCCATTTGTGTTTACTCAGAAATAAATCCCACTTCATTTAATGGAGGTGACCTCTAGGTAAGTGTGCACAGCCCAAATTGTTATGCTATGTTGTTCTAGGAGACCTGTGTAATCTTTTACTTTTATGAGGTAACCTGAATCTTTACTCAGTTAATATTCAGGGAGGGGGGATATCAAAGGTAGTCAGATGACAACTTGAATGTAGAACATCTCTTTACTGCATTTTTTGAAATGTTTTGTTCTGAAGACTTAAGTTCATCTAAAAATATGTCTAGATATAATAATAAAATATAATTCGTGCATGTATGTGCTTGTGTGTGTGTGCAATCACTTTGCATACTTTCTCCCTTAACCCAGGGGTTGTCAACCTGGTCCCTACCGCCCATTAATGGGCGTTTCAGGATTCTAGGTGGGCGGTAGAGGGTTCTACAACGCAAGCTGAATCCTCCTTCAGGAGGGCGTATGGAAAGTTTACCATCAAGAAAGATGCATTAGTGGGGGGTAGGTATAAAAAGGTTGACTACCCCTGCCTCAACCTGTGTTTTGTCTTGTGAGCCACATTGTATAAAACAAGGCTGTGTTTCCCCCTTCATTATAATGGGGTTGATACCTTTTCCCCTTTGGACCAAAGTGGATGAAATTTACATGCACTGGTATTCCTCCAGATTTGCTTGCCATTTTGATGAAAAATAGGTCAAGGGATATTCCCTTATGCAGAGAAGTGGGTTATCTATTTCTTCTTTTTAAAATAATTAAGAGCTGGTGAAGGTGTGTGCATCCCTGCTTGTACATTTAAAAAAATATGTTGCAGCTTCATATTGGCCTATTTTCTAGTGGTTTCTTTGTGCCTTCCAATAGGCTTTGCAGCTCTTTGATAGACCTTGCCACGTGAAACTTTCCAGAATACTGCCTGCAGAGTTCTGAAGAACTCTGTTGTTCCTGTTAAAGCAGAACAGTGTAGGATTCTTTAAAAAGTTAGATGAAACTTCTAATTTCAACTTTTAAAAAAAACCTTCCAATGCTGTGCTACAACAACAAAACAACAAAAATCAGGCGCTCTTTGGTGCTCCACAGGGAACATTTTCAACAGTGTCACTTCTTGCAAAGCCCATGATTCTAAAGAAACAGAGATACTGTGTGGGAAATCATAGAGCTGTATATGCTCAGAAACTATGCTTTTGTAGAGATGTACAATCTGATTTAGGGGGCAGTTAATGACATTGCACTTAAACTAGGGAGTATCCTCATTCAGTATTCTAAACTTTCCGTTCTGTGCAGTCACTCAAGTTCTTTGCGCAACTACACTCTGTTTGCATCAACAAAGACTATAAAGGTATGTCCTTGTACCACTTAAATATGTTGACGTTAAGGAGGGTGTTGGAAAGGCAGCGGTGCTTTTTCCATGTGGAACACACGGTATCTAAATATAGGCAAATAATAAATCTGTATCATTAATCATTAATGGGTTAGTAACAAAATACAGGCTCAGCATAATCCCTTTGGACATTGACAAGTGCATGCTGCCACCTTAAATAATGGCATAAAAAGGTTGCACAGCTACCCAATATAGATTTACCATAGCAAATGAGTTTGCGTTACTGTATATATTTTGTTGTACATTCCTCTATTATCAATAACATTCTTTATGCCTCATAAAGGGCAGCCCAAGCAGGAAAAGAATAATTGCCATTCTGCATGGAGTCGGTTTATTGATGAGGTGGACAGAAGTAATATTTTTAGCCTGCTGGCTGTCCATCTGTAAGCAGTTTCCTGGAGCTGCCACTTCTCCTTTCTCAGGAAACTGTTATGGCTTTGTCTACCCAAGGAAAATAATGAGACCCATCTATCAAATGGCAAGCAAACAATAAACTCTATACCTTCCAATTAATTTGTTTTTTCACCTCTGTTTACCAATGTGCATGCAGTTAACTATCCATCATATTATAAGCATTTAAAGAAGTACATTTTTCAAAGGCTGAATCCATTAACCCCTTTGCTAGCAAATATATTTGAATGCCCTCCAGCTAAAGAGGGTATTTGACAAAATCAGTCATTTTAGAGAGGCAGCAACCTAACCATATAAAGTGCCTAGTGAAGCATACTGAAATGGTCTCAATCAAACCCATGGGGTGGCCAGGTCTTTATTTTCAGTGAACGTTGGTTTCAAAATGTAACATGTTTTAGGTGAGTAAATAATACCTACTTCCTCTTCTTCTCTTGTACAATGAAACCTTTGGATGATGCTAATACTAGCAATGGGGACATTTGGGGGTTGGTACACACAGATCTACAGAAATGAATCGCAGAGGACAGTTTCTTAGCTGAAAATGCCCCCCCCCCTCAGATTCAAAGTGCCTTTTCAGTTTACTTTTGCTACCATCTATTTAAGTCCTTAATAGACTTCACATGACAGCAATAAGTTCTTGGAAGGTAGCGTGCAAGCCACCTGTGCAACATTGCAAAAGGCAGCATCATGTTGCGGGCAGCTGGTGCAAGTGTTTGATTGTGGCCTTGTAAAATGTTTGATTTACTCTTCATTCCTAAGACACTCATGCCAACAAAGAAGTGCTTAGCCTAAGTAGCAGCTGCTACACCTCCACAAGGTCAAAATTTATGACTTGCACCTTGAAAAATACAAATAAACAGCTAAAAAATTCATTGGTAACCTTGAACACTGATGAACATTCCTCACATAGAAAACCCCAATGGTCCCCACATACCCATTTTCTCTGTCTGTTGCAGATTGCAAGCCCTATTCTGCATCTGCAAGGTTCAGCAACCTTTTGTAGCTGTGGGCTGGCCAACCGTCCCTCAGACCATGTGGTGGGCTGGACTATATTTTTTGGGGGGGCGGTGAACAAATTCCTATGCCCCACAAATAATGCATTTTTTTAAAAGCACATATTCTATTCATGTAAAAACACCAGGCAGCCCCCACAAATAGCACAGAGATGCATTTTAAATAAAAGCACACATTCTACTCATGTAAAAATATGCTGATTCCCGGACTGTCCGCGGGCCTGATTGAGAAGGCGATTGGACCGCATCTGCGGGCCTTAGGTTGCCTACCCCTGCACTACAGCATATAGAGCATTGTACACCAAACAAATATTGACAGAGTAGCAGAAGCTGAAATATACATGATATCTGTTCCACCTAAATGGGGCTGCTTAAATTTTGTCATTATTAGATTGGGGGGGGGGCATTATGAAATAAGCCAATCAACAGAGGTACTGTTTAACATAATTGCCCGGATTAGAAAAGTTATTGTAGGTATACCATGGTATTGTAGGTACACCATGTCCCCTACAAAATATATAGTGAATTATTTTTATTTACATATTCCATATATAGTAAAAGGTTTGCCATGATTGGGATAAGGGAGGAGCTGCTATTTGCGAAACTCAAGCCTAAATGTGCAGTTCTTTGGAACCCAGACAGTGGTATGAACAGTGGCAGATGCAGCCTACCACAGTATACAGCAGTAACAAAGGAAAGGAGGACTTATAACATCTAACAGTATTTGGAATTTACAATCTTAGGGTGAAATCCATGAATGAGAGTGAGTGTTGTCGAGGCATGAACAGACTTCTGCTCACACAATGGAACTGCACCTTTTATCTCCTCCTTCCTGTAGCTCCCACCCCCAAAAATTTATTCCGGGGTCAGGGCATTGGATTGTGCCCTTGGTTCATTTTTCATTGTGGCTAAGATTGGAAATGTCTTCTCTTGAGGTGCAGTGGTAAATCTGAAGTACCCAATGTCATGGTGATAGCCCCTATAAGCCATGTCCTCAAGGCGAGACAAGCCCACAAAGAGATTTCAGGCGACTGTGTTGATACAATATGTGAAATACATACCAAAGAACAACCTGTCATACTATAATGGCCCAGTGCAATTCTGCACATAGCTTCCTGGGAGTAAGCTTCACTGTGCTCACCGGTGCTTACTTCTGACTGCACAGGTTCACCTGCCATACATAAAACATACCGCAAAAGACCTGAAATGCACCCTTTTCCATTTAATTTGAAATGCAATTAATATTGCAAGTATTACTATTTAAGCATAGCATGTAGTAAGAATGCCATCAAATGGAAAGTATCTAGCCTTTGCTTCCTCTATGCTAATATGTCAGAAATAGCCTTGAAAGCCTCATTATCACCTTGTTCACTTGCTGGAGCAAGGAAGCTCTATCAGTTACCAAGTACTCTCTGGCAGTACTCTCTGCTCTGAAGAAAATCGTGAAGCTGTATTCTCCTGCGTTCCTCCTGGACTTCTAAATGATATTCTTCCCACAGGTGGTGAATAAGAGAGATTGATATTTCACATGCCAGACAACCACACAAAGCTGTAATATTTAAGTATCACATACATGCATCCAGCCGAAAAGCACAGTTCATTTCCCCCATATAGCCAAATCGTGGCATAGATGTATTGTTGTTGTAAAGAGAGTATTGCATATTTGGTTGTTGCTTTATTTTTACTTTATTTTTATCTACTACAAATCCCTTGCAGAAATTCAAAACTCCCGACTAGTTAAACAAGCCTTTACAGCCCTTACCGACAGCAGTACCTGGTCTAAGGCCATGGAATTCATCTGTGACCGCTACTCCCTTCCAGACTTTGCTGCCCTGACCTCATGGGAAAACGAAAAATCCACAGTTGGATCCTAGCTAGGGATGAAGCTTTCGATCTAGCACAATCTAAAGCAGCCAAACTCTCCACGTGGCTTCCCCATGTGAAGGCAGTTAGATCTCTGGCCCACTAACTGAGTGATCTGACAAACCCCACGTTAAGAAGGACCTTCACACTAGCTCGATTCCACGTCATCCCCACAGCATTCTTTCGTGGCGTTTTCCCCAACACACCATTGAACCTTCGACTCTGCCCATGCAATGAGAGAAAGATTGAGGACTATATACACTTTTTCTTTTACTGTCCTTTATATGCCTCAGTTAGATCCAGGCTTCTCCCTTTAATCCCGACGACCTTCACACGGGACATCGACCGCTTGAAGTACCTATTGGTAGACCCCAAAGCCTTGGTTTCACGCAATGTGGCCACCTACATTTTACAGGCCCTGAAACTCAGGGCCACCTTTTTGGCTAACTTGCCCAGCCCTAGTCCTATGTAAACCCCTGTTATACTCACAGTCAACACGCCTTGCTTTATCTTTTACCTTACCAGTCGCACTCAGCTGGATTTTATATTTAATGTTATAGTTGTATTTGTTGTATTCTATGTGGTGGTGTGACAGTTGCCTGTTTGATCTTTTATATGTGCTATGGCTATATGGCTAACGCAATAAACTTTGACTTGACTTGACACAAAGCTGTAATATTTAAGTATCACATGCATGCATCCAGCCGAAAAGCACAGTTCATTTCCCTCATATAGCCAAATCTTGGCATAGATGTATTGTTGTAAAGAGAGTATTGCATATTTGGTTGTTGCTTTATTTTTGTAAGAGTTTGCAATGGTTTGAAAACTATTATGTTACTGATTTTGTTGTTGTTGACAGAAATACATTTGCAGAAAAAGTCAGAGAGAGGTCAGCTCAGTGTAAGTTAGCTAATTAATGGGGCAGATGTATGACCTGGGAAGACATCCAGATCCATCTTTTTAAAAAATTATGCATGTATTGGCTTCACTGAACAGTTCCCCCTCTATTGCAAGTGTAACTAATGGTGTTCAAGCCTAATGAAACTTTGACATAATCAGCAGTAAAAATATTCTGTCTTTATTTGCAGGTTATGTGCATGTGTGCTCTCTCTTTATATATATATATATATATATATATGCATTATAAACAATAGCTTCTGCTTGTCAAAATTCACATTACTGGATTCTAATCATTTAATGTATGTGTGAGGCATAAGTAGTTTAATCCTGCCGCCTTTGTTGGTGGGCACACATTTTCTGTTGCTGCCATGTCTGGAATTACAAAGGTTAATATGGATTACCCATAATGGGAGCAGCAGTTCATTCACACAAGCATTGGGACAGTCTTTTGGGTGGCGAGTGGGGTGGGTGTGCAAAGAGCTCTGAAATGAACTCTCCAAACTGTCTGAAGGGAAACAAAATGGCAAAAGAGATTCAATGTAACTTCTTTCGCTGCAGATTGATTAACAGTATCAGCTATTAGCCCTAGAGGAATAGTGTACTTGGAAGGCAAGAATAAGATTTCATAGGAAAAGACCACAAACCCTGCGGTATTCATATTACGTTTAAAGCAATATAATCCGTTGTGATCAATTGCAGATTTTTTCTTTCTTAAAAAGCTCAAATCCTGGGAAGTATTTTGTGAGGGGGGGGGGAATGCAGTGCGAGTGTCTTCTGCTATGAAATAAATGGCACAGGAAATCAGTGAAGAACGAGCTCTGTTCAAGAACAAACCTTCCAGGAAGCTGACGTAGATTGAATCCACGTTATGCTAATAACTACCGACTGATGTTAGGGTCATTTTTGAATGAGACACACATTTAACCCTACAACACAAGAATAAATCTCAGTTAATGCTCAGTACAGATGGATCACATATTTGTTGGATTTTGCTGTAGGCACTTCCCATGCTAGTTTATCTCTATTTCTCTCACAGGCCCTATATTGGCCATGGTTATTGCTATTCTGAGTTGTGTGTTGGTTCACAAACCCCTTCCTAATATTTTGACAATATTTAGGTGCTTCAGTGGTTGTGGAGCTGGGGTAATGCAGATCTAACGGGTGGTATTAAAATGCAATTAAAAGTGGACAAATCTCTGAAACAGATTTTGGACAAACCTTCAGATGTCTGCCTGTTGTTCTTGCCTCTTAGAGTTGATACGTAGGACTATCCTCCTTCCATATTTTTGCCTGCTTTGACTACTTGATTGTGATAAGTAGGTTTACCTGACCCTTTCACAATGAGAAAAGGCTGCAGTTTTGTATGCCAGCTTTCAGTCAACATTGGATTGCAGTGGAAAAGCTGAAGGTTCTCTTTTCAATAAATAAGTCAGATGGATCCATTTGCCCTAGCAGCAAGCAAACCAAATCTAGACTGATTTCAATATTTGACAGAAAACTGGTAAAGAATCTCTTACAAAGTTAGGCATCTTTAGCAGGTTTCCAGTTGAACCACCTGGTGGATTTTACTTTTAACTACTACAATAACATAAAAATTGGCCACCAGTAGACCACCTACCCACCCTGAACCTATTAGTCTGAAATTTGGCATGTTTTATCTACTTTTTGGGACGTGGGTAGTGCTTTGGGATGCGGGTGGTGCTGTGGTCTAAACTACAGAGCCTAGGGCTTGCCAACCCAAAGGTTGGCAGTTCGAATCCCCGCAACAGGGTGAGCTCCCATTGTTTGGTCCCAGCTCCTGCCCACCTAGCAGTTCGAAAGCACATCAAGTGCAAGTAGATAAATAGGTACCGGTACCACTCCGGCGGGAAGGTGGGAAGGTAAACAGCGTTTCCGTGCCCTGCTCTGGTTCACCAGAAGCGGCTGAGTCATGCTGGCCACATGACCCAGAAGCTGTCTGTGGACAAACGTCGGCTCCCTCAGTCAGTAAAGCAAGATGAGCGCCCAGAGTCGTCCGTGACTGGGCCTAATGGTAGGGGTACCTTTACCTTTACCTACTTTTTGTAATTTGCATGCAGGGTAATTCCATTGGTTTATGTAAAAATGTTCTGGTGCTGGTAGGAGCTAAAACCATACTTTTGATTGCCCAGTACTGCACAGATCCAAAGTTGAATCGGGTAGTCCATTAAGCACTTCGGATTCAGGTGATCTGTTTTTCAAAGTGCAAAACTTGGGGATTAAACCAATTTGTTTGATCAGTGCACAACCCTAGTATAAAGTTTTGTGTGAAATATGCATGTATAAACAGATAGATAGAACTTAGCTTTTCAGAGATCAGCTTAATATGTGTTGGCAAGATTTGATACAAAATTGTCAGTGAGGGTGTGTGAGTTTCTGTGTGTGTGTGTGTGTGTGTGTGTGTGTGTGTGTGTGTGTGTTAGGTAGGGTAAGAAGCTTGAAAATAGTAGCTGTGTGTAAGAACAGCCTTGGGTGAAAGGGGTCTGTCTCAAACATTTGTGAGGTCAAACTCTTGATCTTCACAGCTGGCTTTAAGGAATCATTGTAACAGCTTCCCATCAGCCAATTAACCTAAGTCCAGGAAGAATCCCCTTTCTTCATCGCCAAGTAATCTACCTTTAGTGCTGCCTGCTGGCTGGTGTCTGTGGAAGGATTTCGAAAAGCTCCTTCTAGGTTTAAAGGATTGGATTCTCTGTTACTGTAGATCATGGGTGTCAAACACAAGGCCCGGGGGCCAAATCCGGCCCGCCAGACCTCATCATGTGGCCCGCCGAGCGCCCCAGCCAGCGGGACCTTGCTGCTGAAGCGCTGCGCTGACAAAGCGCCGACAAACAGCTGGGGCCGGGGGGGGGGTCCCTTCGCACTCTTTTCTGCCGCTGAATCAAGGCGGCGACCCCCCTTCCCTTTCTTTCTTCCTCTCTCTCGTTCTTATTCTTTCTTTCCCTCTCCTTCCTTCCTTCTTTATCTCTGTCTTCTCTCCCTCTTTCTTTTTCTTTCCTTCTTTATTCCTTCTTTCCTACTCTTCTTTCTCTCACCTCTTTCCTTCCTCTCTCCCTCCTGCTCCCTCTTTTCTTTCTTCCTTCCTTCCTTCCT